>NC_089513.1:48504846-49704846 GCF_036850995.1 Saccopteryx leptura | reverse complement strand
ATGAAAAAATACTCCATGTCACTAATCATCAGAGAAATGCAAATTAAAACCATAATTAGATATCAACTCATATCTGTAAGAATGGTTATTATCAACAAATCAACAAACAGCAAGTGTTGGCAAGGATGTAGAGAAAAGAGAACCCTCATACACTGTTGGTGGGAATGCAGTATGGACTTACCTCAAAAGTTTAAAAATGAATTACCTTATGACCCAGTGATTCCACTATGGGGAATATACCTGAAGCAACCCAAAACTCTAATTTTAAGGACTGCATTCACTTCACATTTTTTACAATAGTCAAGATTTGGAAGCAGCCCAATTGCCTATTAGAAAAGAGTGAATAAAAATACTGTGGTACATTTACATAGTGGAATACTACTTAACTGTTAATAAAAAGAGGAAACAGTGTAGTTGGACATGGATAGTATTATGCTAAGTATAATATGCCAGTCAGATAAAGACATATACCACATGATTTTACTTATATGTAAAATTTAATGAACAAAATAAACTAATAAACAAAATAGAAACAGACCAATAGATATAGAGAAGAGACTGACACCTGTCAGGGGGTTGGCTAGGGGGACTGGTTGGAATTAAGTTAAAAAAAAAAGAAAAAAAAAAAGAAAACCTCATAGACAACAGTATAGTTGTCTTACCAGAGGGACAGAGTGTTGCGGAGAGGTAGTAGATGGTGAAGGGGATAAATAATGATGGAAGGAATTTTGACTTTTAGTGGTGAACCATACAATACAATATACATATGATGTATTCTAGAATTGTATCCCTGAAGCCTATATACTCTTTTTTTTTTTTTCATTTTCCCAAAGTTAGAAGTGGGAAGGCAGTCAGACTCCCACATGTGCCTTACCGGGATCCACCCGGCATGCCCACCAAAGGGTGATGCTCTGCCCATTTGGGACGTTGCTCCATTGCAGTGGGAGCCATTCCAGTGCCTGAGGTGGTGGCCATAGAGCCGTCCTTAGTACCTGGGCCAACTTTCCTCCAATGGATCCTTGGCTGTGGGATAGGAAGAGAGAAACAGAGAGAAAGGAGAGGGGGAAGGGTGGAGGAACAGGGGGAAGGGCGCATCTCCTGTGTGCCCTACCGAAAATCGAACCTGGGACTTCCACATGCCGGGCTGATGCTCTACCACTGAGCCAACTGGCCAGGGAGAAGCCTATATAATTTTATTAACCAATGTCACTCTAATAAATTCAATTAAAAAATAAAAATGGTAGTTTTATGTTTAAGCAGTATTCTAGTCCTTCAAAGATATGTTTGGGAAGACATATTTAAGACTGTACTAACATGTTTCACGGTAAGAAAGAAAGGACAAGTAAAAATTTGACAGAAGTCTGGATGGAAATAGGTCAATTAGGAAGAAAATGTGACTGAATGGTGAACATACAATACAGTATACAGATGAAGTGTTATAGCATTTTGTATCTGAAACCTATATAATTTTATTACCCAATGTCACCTGAATAAATTCAAGAAAAAAGGTCAACTTTATGAAAATGAGTAAATGTGGGAAGATAATGACAAGAGACCATAAACAAACAAACAAAAAACTAAACTAAAAAAAATCCCTTGGTGTTGCTTAAAAATATTCCACAGTATGCAAAATTACCATTTTAATAGGTGAATAAATACAAATATATTTCTGTAAAATATTTCTTCTATCAAAATATTTAAAGGGAAGCAAGAGGGAGAAAAAAATAATAGAATTACGTTTCACATAATTCTAAAGTGTTTATAAATGAGAAAAAAGCTGTGACACTGGTAAATGCAGTTACCTGTCTTGAAAGTGCTAAAAGGCATGGACTCTTAAGGAAGGAGTCTAGGAAGACATTACCTACAGGCTTTTAGCATACTCCCCCTTGCCACTGGGAGCTATTAGTGCCATGTTAAAAAGGGTAAAAATAACTAAAATTATGAGTCAAGAACGGTTAACGCAAGAAAATATTTTAGAACCCTATTAAGAAATGGAGGCAACTAATATAAATAATTAGGCTTTATAAATTAATAGAAAGTATTTATCTATTTTGTTACAATTGTTCATATATCAAAAAGCATAAAAAACTCACATGACTTTTGAGACCTTTAGGAGAGCACACTGAAGGACAAAAGTTTAAATACACTATTAGTATATCAGTTATTTCTATGTTATACAAATTTGGAAATTGTTTCAGGAAAACAGATAAAAATTTCACTTGATAGTTTTGTAGAATGTGTTTGCTACTAAGGAACATCATGGCAGTATAACACAGACTCCTACAGAGGATTACTAGTATGAGGATTACTATTCTGATTAAACTTATAATTGAGAACGATAAAAACAAATCAACTGGAAGTCAAAAGTGGATACAGTACTTCTACAAGTGCCTATAAATTGGTTTTATCCCACTCATCTTGTATATGTGTCCTCTACCACAATTTGGCCTGGAGGCTTCTCTGCCTTCCCTCTAGGCCTAAAGGTTTTCAGTTGAAGCTACCCCTGGGCTCCAGAAATGGAACCCTTACCTAAGCTGAATCAGTCAACACTACTAAAATTGGCTAGAAAAGTTTATAAATTTAGTTTATATTCTTATCATTTCAAAAGAAAATTAGATGTCCTGAGAGATAAATTAAAACTATCAAGCTATAAAAATTTAGAAGAATACATACAGAAGAAGTAGCTGATACTTGTATGTGTAATTACTTTCTTAGCTTAAATTGATAGAAAAAATTACACAGAAAATTTAATGGGTTTTATCTAAAACAGAAAAACCCTTTAATGCAATAAAAATTAAAATCCTAAAATAAAAGGACTGCCAGAGGATGCGGGTTGAGAGAGGTAGAGGATGGAATAACAGGGGATAAGTGTTGATGGACAAAAACTGGACTTGGGGTGGTGAACACACAGTACAGTGTACAGATGATGTGTTGTTGAATTGTGCATCTAAAACCTGTAACATTTGTTAACCAGTGTCACCCCAATAAATTTGATAAAAAGAAAAATAAAATTAAGCAACACTAAAAGGAAAATTAAACAACAAATGCTTGATGAAGTTGATTCTTGCTTAATGTTATCTTTGACATAAAGACAAAATTAATTATAAGGTTCTTAAAAAAACAACTGTATAAAACATTGAGCACATATATACATGTATATAAGACAAAGAGCTAGTATCTTCACTACATAAAAACAATAAACGTCAAAAAAGTCAATAAAAAAACAACTCTGTATTCAGTGGGACACTTGAATCTATGTATACATAATAAATTAAAATCAATAAAAACACAAACAAAAACATATCTGTTAAAATAAATTGGTAAAAAAAAACATGTACAAAATTCTGGATGAGACTGGATAAGAAAATACAACAGGAGAGAAATGTTTATATACTCTAGTAGTCATCAAATGTAAAATGAAATAAGGATGAAAAGTTATACTCTTGTACATTAAAATTATAATAATTGGTGTTAGGAGGACATATCATTGACTCTGTTAGTTTAAATTAGAAACTTATAGAACTTAGCAATACACAACAAGAGCTTTAACAAATAATGTCTTCAAAGCAGTAATATGGCTTCAAGAAATTCAGCTTGAAGTAAGAACCCCATGAAACCAAAAGCATAAACAACAAAAGCAAAAACAGACAAGTTGGATGACATCAAACAAAATAAACTTCTGCAAAGCAAAAGAAATAATCACAGAGAGAAAAGGCAGCTTACAGAATAGGATAACATTTTTGCAAATAGTATTATATTTATATATACGATAAGGGAAAGGGTTAGTATTTCAAAAATATAAGAAACTTCTAAAATTCACTTAAAAACCTCCCAAAATAACCCCGTTAAAAATGTAGAAAAGGTTTGAACAGACATTTCTTCAAAGAATACATACAAATGACCAACAGGTATATGAAAAGATGCTTAACAACACTAATCATCCAAAAAAATGCAATTCAAAACCACAATGAGCTATCACCTCACAGTGGTTAGTATGGCTATTATCAAAACCAGAAAAGATAAATATTGATGAGGATGTGAAAAGATTGGAATCCTTGTACAATGTAGGTGGGAATATAAATTTCCTTGGTCACTGTGAAAATCAGTGTGGAGGCTCCTCAAAAAATTAAAAATAGTATTATCTATGATCCATCAATTTCTCTTCTGTGCAGCACTATTCATAGTAGCCAAGATATGGGAGAAACTTAAGTGTCCATCAATGAATTAATGGATAAAGAAAATGTGGTATATAAATGGAGTATTATTCAGCTTATAAAAGAAGGAAATCTTGATCTTGCCATATGTGATAACATGATGAACCTGGAGGAAAAATGCTAAGTGAAATAAGCCAGTCACAAAAGGAAAAATTCACTTATCTAAGGTATGTGAAATAATTAAACTCATAAAAACACAGACAAGAATGGTGGTTGACAGGGCTTGTGGGGAAGAGGAAATGAGGAGTTACTGTTCAAATATAAAGTTTCAGTCATGCAAGACAAGTACGTTCTAGAGAACTATCAGTAAATTTTATTTCCAGTAAAATGTTTTGTGTTATTATTTCTTCAAATTAACCTCATTCTTGATGGTCATACTTTGAAGGTTGAGAAAACAAAATAAGTTTTTAATTCTGCAACATTTTTCCTTTTTGTTTCCTTTTTACATTTTCATCTCCATAAGGAAATACCAAGGGAATCCAAGTAATCTTTGGGCAAGCAGTCAGGGATTTGGGGAAAGAAGATTCAGGGCTACAGATTTGAAAAGAGTGACAAAGCCCACCCTAAGGCTGGCTCAAGATGTGAATGGAGTGCAGGAGTGTGAGCCCTAGGATGGAACCTTTCCAAGACACTTGACCTGCTTTGGCACACTTCAGCCTGGAGATGGGAACACTCATTCTCACTGTCCCCTCTGAAGGTCCCTTAGGATAGGTCCTTGGGACAGTGCAGGGTTGTGTTGATGAAACTGTTATTTTTCCTCTACAGTATTTAGATTTGTTATTGGAAGCTGGTAAAACAATCGGACATTTTCCAGCTTCGATTTACTGACACACAGGCTTTTTTTTCCCCCTAGAGGGATATAGAGTTTTTTTTCGGGGGGTTGAATTGAATTAATTTTGATCCTAATCTGCCCATTTATAGCTACTGCTGTAAGAGACAACTTTGATAGATGATGGCCAGGGAAAATTCCGCACCTTCAAGCTGCTCTCCTAGGCGGTCTTGTGAGGAAGAGCCGTTAATAAATCCTTTGGTGGAGTGGGGAGGAGAGTTCACTCCCTGTCATGTAAAATATTAATTTAAAAGTTGATCAAGGCAGCTCAATAGCAAACCTGCTTTTCACTTCCTGAAATATTATTTTGTTGATTTTGCTTTTTCAGAGAACTACAATGGGTACTGACAGAATTCCTTTTTGTTCATATTCAGGAGGGTTTCAGGCTTTTAAAGATCCAATCCTTCTGTCATCTATTCTTTCTTATATACACGCCACTATAAAATTAAATTAAAAAAATCAAAGCACTCGGCAGAACCTGTGGCTGTGCAGCCTTAGTGGAGATATGAAGGCTGCTCCGGATTAGGGGTCACCAAGCACTTGCTTAGGTGACATGGCTGGTTGTGAATTTTTCTTTACCTATAGCTTCAGAAGTCCCCTGATCCCATGGGAGAGGTCAGTTCTGACTAAAGGAAACTGATCTTTGGCTTTCTACTATTCACCTTTTTTCCTTTTTTCTCTCATTTCTGTTTTTCTGTACTCCTGAGTGTCTCTCTCCTGTACACACACACATATATGCACAATCACACATACACACACACAACAGATACCGTGCACACCCATACATGCACATACACACACTCACAGACACACTTATATGCACATACACATCATGCACAGACACAACCATACCACACACAGCTATCACACACACATATGACACCAAGTACAAATACATACACCAAAGACATACATTATTTACACACGCATAGACACATGCACACACATGGGTAAACCTTAGCTTTAGATTTTTGCTTTCTATTAATGGCTTTTACTGATAATTTGCATGCTGTGACATTGATGTAGTAATATTACTTGGCAATATATGATATCTTCTGAGAGCCCCTGTAGGTGTGGATCATATTCTGTTTACTCCAGACCTCTCTGGTTCTATATGACCTAATGCCAACTACCATTCTAATTGAGCTGTTGTAATTAATCATGAGGCAAGGCTATAAATAGATATATAAATACATATAAACATATGGAAAGATTAAGTAAGGAAGGCCTGACTACATGGAGACACTCTATTTTGTTATGGTTAATGTCCAATAATCAGGGTTCTAGTAAATTTCTTAATTCTAGTTCAATTCAGTATAGACAAACATATGATGACCTTGGGTATTTATTGAAAAGTGCAAGATATATGGAATACAAGATCATTTGCGAAATTCAAATTGAGTGTTAACTCATTGTCACAAACAACATTAATTAAAGAGGTTCATTTCATTTCAAATATGTTTATTGCTCTTGGTTAAGGAAGGCAAAAAGGAACCTGAGAAGTTGAATGTGTTGATTGCAGGCTATAACAGGAGGTGGTTAAAAAAAAAAAGGCCGACTTCTTCTAATAATAATGAATGTAAATTCCTAAACTGTAGGGAAAAGATATAATGTAATGTAAAATGATATCAGTATGAATATTAATATTAGAGAACAAAAACAATATGTGAAATTGAGTGCAGCCATCCTTCAGTATCTGTGGGGAACTGGTTTTAGGGGCCTGCTCAGATACCAAAATCCATGAGTGCTCAAGTCCCTTGTAAAAAATGACATAGCATTTTCATTTAATCTATGCAGATCCTCCCATATACTTTAGGTCATCTTTAAATTATTTATATACCAAATATAATGTAAAAGCTATGTATATAGTTATTATATGGTATTGTTTAGGGAATAATGGCAAGAAAAAAAATGACAAGAAAAAAAAAGGCCAAATTACACAGTACACATCAACACAATGTAACATTTTTCTTAAGATAATTTTTATCCATGGTTGTTTGAATCCACAGATGTGGAACCCTCCGATATGGTAAGACTGATTGTATCACCTTAAAAGAGCACTAATTTAATTGGGTTATTGTTGATTTATATAAGTAAAAGCAAACAGTTTAATAAGTCATTCTTTCTTTTCTCAATTAAATTTTTTAATATTTAATACTATTTTGTATTAGTTTCAGATGTATAGTATAGTGATTAGATAATTATATACTTTATAAAATATTCCCCCTGATATTTCCAGTACCTACCTGGCACCATACATAGGTATTACAATACTAGAAAGCCCAGCGGTCATACGAAATGACCGCTGTTCTAGATATTATAACTTGTAATTAAAATGATTTGTGCAAAGGTGTCTGCTAATTCAAACTGAATTACCCAGGGCAGGCGGCGAGGACGCCCCTTTGCTTACTGCCCCACGGGGTTTCCCCCTTCTACTTGCTTAATTGCTTAAAGTAGAGTGCAATGAAGGAAACCACTGGCATGTACATTTCTTAAGAGCCGCCGCTAGCTCAATAAATAAAGGTGATTTAAATAATAAAATGTTAATTCACATGTCAAAGATCTCTTTGTACACAACATTTCTTGTGTAGATCTTTCCATCATTTTTAAGCTCGCCTAGAAGAGGACCATGAATTATTTTTAATTTTACGTCTGTTCTTTCACGAACTCTTGAACAGGCAACATAAAGTTGACTATGTCCAAATGCAGGTTCAGGTAAAAAAATGCCAACATGCTTAAGCATTTGGCCCTGAGACTTATTGATGGTCATAGCAAAGGCAAGTTTTACAGGAAATTGTCTACGTCTCAATTGAAACGGCAACCCTGTTTGAGATGGAGCCAAATCAATTCTTGGAATGACATATATTTCACCTTTAGAGGAGCCAGTCAAAGACTTAGCTATTATGACATTATTTTTCAATTGGAGAACCTCTAGTCTTGTATCATTGCAAAGACCCCTTCTGGTGTTAAGATTTCTTAACAGCATAATAATTGCTCCAATCTTTAACCTCAATTTGTGAGGTGGCATGTCAGAAGGCGGGACTATTTGAATGCTGTGGCAACTTCACCCCATTGGTTAGTACAGTTACGCAAGCAACCAATAAGCTATTGGCGACAAACAGACACTTAAGCCGCATATAATAAAGAATATTGACTATATTTCCTATGCTGTACTTTATATTTTCATGACTCTTTTTAAACTACTAATCTGTATTTCTCAATTCCTTCACCTTTTTCACCAAGTCATTCAACCTCTCCCTAACCCCTGACAACCATCGATCTGTTCTCTGTATCTATGAAGCTGTTCCTGTTTTCTTTCATTGTCTACATTGCTCTTTAGATTTCATATATTTTTTTAATTGAAGGATATTGTAATGACAAATAATTTTCAGTTGGAATTATGAAGATTTTATTAGATTCTATGAAAAAAGGAAGTAATGCTTTAATATATTATAAAATTCTTGAGGAAATGTGAGACTTTTCTTTAAGAATGAACTGGATATTTCAAAAGCACTTTTTTAGTTTATAAATGTACAGTTTTCTAAACTTAAAAACATATTGCAGAATATTACAGGAAGTCTTTTGAATTTTCTTTCTTTCTAAAATGCTGAAATGTTAGAGTTTAATTTTTATTCTTGAATTATGCAGAGAAGTATTGACCTTGGTTGCCATTCTACAGAAATTTGTGTAATTTGCCAAGTAGAAAAATGATTATCATTCAGATGATAATGTCAAGATTCTTCTCTCTGGTCACTGTATTTTCAGAGTGAAAGAAACATTCAACAATTGGAAGTTCAAAGTTCTAAATGTGACCTTCAATGTAATGGGTTTCATTCAACTTCAGTACATAAAGTCTTTCACTTGCTAGGTTTAAGTAGGTTTGAAAAAAAGTGAAACAATTTTAATTATAAAAAATTGAAAACAGATTTTTAAATTATTAATGTACAATGCTCCTAAATCATACAATGGCAAAACACCATGAAGAAATGTCTATTCCATTTGTGCTATATGAGCACAAATGAAGAAGTAATTCTTTGTTGTTGTATTCTTTTATTTATATTTTTCAGTCTCTGACTCTATGTTTAGGACTTTAGGTTACAATCAGTTCTATATTAAATTGAGTGATGCATGTATAAGAATGATAATAACATTTGTTATGTGTAGTCTAAAGCAAACCATCTCAAAATGCAGAAAATACATTCCCACTTCATCGGCAATTTTCTTTCAAATAAGATTGAAACAATAAAAGATAAAAAATTTCCAAAAAGGCTTTCACTATTCAAGAGAAGTTTGAGGCTTGAGATGGAGGCTAGTAGAACAGTGTGAATCAGATTTGAAGTTGTGCATTATTACAGAGGCACACAAAGCAGCCAGCATAGATGTGGGCTACTCTTTGAGAAATTAAGAAAGCTGTATCAAAATCTTAAATCCTTTGTTGAGCTCTGGGAATATTTAAGAAGTAATCTAACCTTTCACTTTCTGAGTTGGAGATAATAACACTGATGTTGAAATGAGGGTGATTTAACTGTGACATTTACTGTTCCATTGATCACCAGGTTTTATTTGGAAGATGTGACAGACTTGGTAGCTTTTCAGTTTACTATGTATAGGTCCCTCAGAAAAGGTTTTCTAGCAAAAAAAAGAATATGTATACACTTTCTTTAGAAAGAGTGTATCAGTTCAGGTTGGCTTGGTTATTATGCTTTGGTAGCAAACAACCCCTAATCGCAGCATCCTAAAATGTCTGTAATGCTGCTACTTAGGTTGAGAGTGATGAGCTGTTAAGTTCAGATAGAAGGGGCAATAGAATCGATCAGTGGCAACAGAATTGAAAGCAGCAAAGTGGTCGTGGATAGTGGGTGCACTTTTCCCTGGTGTCAGTGGTATGATATTCTGTTTCACTCTGGTACTCCACTGCAGGGTAAGTTTTATTGTCATTTTCCCAAAATATTTTAGAGGGACATGAAAATACAATGGCGATGGCTAGGGAAACTTGTTTATAATCATCATATAACTTTCATTTTTTATCTTTAGATTAAATTCCAAGGCAAGCTGCATTACACCAGCTATCTTCTAGGAGTTATGTATTCTTTATCATTAAGTGAAGGAGCTTTCTCAATCATTTTGATGTTCTAGTCAGTGATAAATGATTTCTTCCAAAGGTCCCAGTGAAAGCCAGATTTTAGTTCTACCTCTCCCTTTTATATTTCTATTCTATAAAATAACTTTCTTTGTGGCAATGTGAACTTAACACAGACTACAGCTATCTCAGACTGTCACAGGAGTAAAGTAAGATTTTTACCAGAATATATTATGCATAATAGTTCCAAATTAGTTAATAAATACCTATAATGAAGATTCTTGACCTATCTGGATTTTCTTGAATTAGAAAACTGAACACAGAAACATTGTTAGTGCTTCCCGGGTTTCACCTTCCCTATGCACTTATCATGGATTGTGGTCAACTGGCTCTAAGGTCTGTATCAGAGAATCTGAACGTGCTTGGAAAACTGCACTCCGTGTTTTATACTTAAGTGACATCTCTGTGCAGTCATCTTTCTGACCTATTAGTAATTTCTCTTCCTTTAAATTCTAGGGGAGAAATAAATTTGAAGCATAAAAAATGTTCTTGGATGCCTAGAACATGCTAGGCAATTTAAACAAAGTCAGGAATTTGCATTCTCTAGTTGCCAGGAAATGATATTTCTGAATATTTGGCAAGGAAAAGGATCAGGATTTGTCAGGTTAATTTGATTCTGACTGCCTTCAGTAAAAGGTGAAATATTTGCCATAAAGAGGCAGCATTACATTTATATTTTCCATAGCTATTTCTTAGTTTTCAATTGTTTTGATCATCTATTAAACTCAACAACTTATTAGTATTTTACTGCAATTCATTAGAGTGTACAGAAAGATAAAAAAATTGGCAGTCTATTTCAATAAAAGAAAATGATATATTATTTTAATGGTTGAAAACAGCTATTAGTTTAGTTCTGATAAAAAGAAAAAATGAATATATTTATAATGATAAAATACCCAATATTCTATCTATGATAATTAGTAAAATACCTAAATGGTTAATGATTTTCAATAAACATTGGATACTATTTTGTGATACTATTAAATGTATAGAACCGTGATGGCGAACTTTTTATAAAAACCGCCCACTTTTGCAGTGCTGGTCAACCTGGTCCCTCCCTCCCACTAGTGGGTGTTCCAGCTTTCATGGTGGGTGGTAGCGGAGCAACCAAAGTACAAATAAAAAGATTTAACTATAGTAAGTTGTTTTATAAAGATTTCCTCTGCCAAACAGCGAAAATTTGACATAAAGTACTTGGTAAGTAATTATTATTATATGCTTTAACTTGCTGTAACTCTGCTTTATAAATTTTATAAAGTAAAGTTATTTCCCTACTTTATAAATCACCATTACTGTGGAACCGGTGGGCGGTTAGAAAATTTTACTACTAACAGAGATACAAAAGTGGGCAGTTTTTATAAAAAGATTCGCCATCACAGGTATAGAAACAGTTTTTTCTTTTCAATTCTACTGATGGTAGACTTTTTTCTAGTAGGCAAAGATTTTTTTTGAAAAACAGCGTTATTGAGACCCTGGCCGGTTGGCTCAGCGGTAGAGCATCAGCCCAGAGTCTGGAAGACCTGGGTTTGATTCCTGGCCAGGGCACACAGGAGAAGTGCTCATCTGCTTCTCCACCCTTTCCCCTCTCCTTTCTTTCTGTCTCTCTCTTCCCCTCCCGCAGCCAAGGCTCCATTGAAACCTCAGCTTCCCCCTGCTCAGAGCTGACAGCAGCTCAATAAAAGCCCCAATCTCCTTAATATTTGCCTCCACTTTTCAGCTGATCCACCTCCTCTTGCAGTTGCCTGGTCTTCTCAGAGTCTTCTGTAGAAAGACTGTACTGTAGGCCCAGATTGGCCTCACTCAACCAACTCCTCTATAGGTTGCAAGCTTGTTGAGTTAGGGCAGCTGAGGTTGGGAATACAATGTTAGTGGGACCTCTTACTTCAGGGGTCTCTTGAGCAGTAGCTCAGTACAGGGATTGTGGCCCCTACTCCAGAGTCTAATCCCTCACACACTGCTGGATACTCAAATTTTATTTCTTCCCAACAAGTTGAGCAGCAGGTTCAGATTGAGTGGGGCCAATAGTCCTCTCTGCAGAAGTTCTTACAGCTGATGATCCCCTAGTCTCAAGGAGGAAGACAGAGAGTCTGCTCCAGGGACTGACTATGCTCCCCTAGAAAGTGGCTAAGGCCCTTGACCAAGATCCAACAATAGACTCACAGGGACCCACACTTTGAATGTCCATGCTCCAAGCCTCTCTCCCTTCCACCTTGTGGAATCTAGCCCAGCAGGACAGAATATCCAGTGTCCAGGCTGGCTGACTGTGAAGCTCCACCCTATTCAGTGCACGTGAGCAGCTATGCTGGTGCTGATCACAGAGAGTGGAACTCGCTTCAGCTGGGCCAGATGTGAGGTGCTTTTACTTAGGATACCACGCTAGCAAGGGTTGTTAGTTTCTGAGCTGATGGTGCTCTCCACAGCTGGCCCTTGGATGTGCCAGCCCTGGGCCTCCCAAGCAGGAACCCAGAGCAGACGAGTGGGAGACACTGCTGGTGACTGGCCTTCAGCAACCTGGAAGCTACAAGTAATCCAGTGTTTTGGCTGCCTCTGCTGGGCCCAGGCGCACATGGAAATACCAGCTGCACACCTAGACTGGCTTTTACCTATTTTGGGCCTGGGGGGAAGGTTCACTTAAAAAGCCAAGGTTCCCTGAGTCCTGCCTCCTGCAGCTTCTTTCTGCTGGCTGCTTGTTGGGCTCCGCCACTGAATAAACCTCTGCTAGAGTCTAAAGCCTGAGGCAATTTAGGGATTAGGAAGAGTGGTGGGTGTGGCTCCACCCCTTCGCACCAGGTGTCAGTCTTTCCAGACTTTTTTCACAGACCTCAGTAGAGTATGGCCCCAGGAGTCTGGTGGGTGTGGCTTCTGAGACCCAGAGGTGTGGTCTGCCTGCCCTTTGGACAGTTTCAACTGAATCTTCCCTGAGGTGGAAGCACCAGTCATAGACTCAGGAGACCGTGGGAGGTGGGGGACTAGCTCTGTCCTCAACACCAGGAACTGAGTCATTGACACATCCCTGAATGGAGCAGGAGAGACTCCGGAGGGCAGAGCAGTTGCTTATTTCCAGGCTGATGTCATTCAGAGGGGGATTGCTCCACAAAAGAAAGATGGTGACTGTGGTATTGGAGAATAACTCAGTACAGGGGTTCTGGTGGCCATCCCCCACAGTGTCTGTCTCAGGGCCTCCAACTTTACATTCTCCTCCTGCAACTCCAGTCCTCTCAGCTCTCCTTCTACCAGAGCCCAGGGTAAGTGGCTATGAAAGAGATTTTCTGTGTGGCCCTTTAAGACTGGAGCCTGTATCTCTGAGAGTTCTGTCTCTTATTTGCAGACATAAACCCTGCTCTTTTCACCACCAAATGCTGTGTGGGCACCTTTTCTATGGTCTGTGGCTTTAGGCTGGGGCTTTAGGCCTTGGGCTGAGCACCCACACCTCTTAGGGCCACCATCCCTACAGTGAGAGTTCCTCCAGACCCTTAGCCAACCCTGACTCCTGGGAGCAGGTCAGCCCTTTTCCTTGTCTCCGCCCTACCTACCAGTCTTGGTGTGGCTTCTTCTGTGATCCTTGGTTATAGAGTCCTCTTCCTTTAATTCCAAGTTGGTTTTTCAAGATGATTGTTCTTAAATTAAGTTGTAATCCAATTTGGTCCTAGGAGGTGGCTGTTGGAACATCTGCCTACTTTGACGCCATCTTGGAATCTTCTATAATGGTGCTTTAAAATTAAGTATTATAAAATAAATAAGTTCTCAAAATATTTTTAAAGAAAAACATATTAGAACCTCCTAGCATATATGATACAGGTGAGTTGACAATTTTTTCTCTTGATTATTCCATTAATTTTTAGAAGAAATTTATCCAAACCCAGATTATTAGTCTTTAAATTGAATAAACAGAAAATATAAGGCAGTGTGAGAAGTTGCTGAGGAAGAGCTGGCAGTAATTTTCATATGCCCCAAATAAGTAATAAAATAGCAATAATATGCATATACATTAAATTTAAGCCTACTTTCTAGTAGGTAAAAATATAAACATTTTCCAAACTAGGTTTCATGATTTATAAGTCAATATTAAAAAGGGAAAACCTGTGAAAATGAACCATAAAATAAAAATATCTGTTCAGTCATTTAGAAATAAACAAATAAAATATGCATCTTATTTACTCAATTATAGAAATATGGCACAATGAATGCAATTTTAGTAGGACTCAACTTTTTCTGCAGTGTCTTTATAAAAGTGTGTGAATGTGGATGATTGCTTTGTCTACTTATCTGATCCAACACACATACACACACACACGCACCTATGGGAAAAGGTAGAGATTTAAAAATAAAAAACATAATTTTATCTCATGTCCTCATTGAATTAATAAATAATATTTTGAGTGATTCCTAGTGAGATTTAATTGTGAACCTGATGTTTTCCAAAGGGCAATAAAATAATAATTATTTTCTTTTGAACCTAAATAGTACTTAATGCCTCATATTACTATATGTCTAATTTTTATGTAAGAAATGCATCAACTCTGGGGAATATATATATATATATATATTCACTTTTACAGTAGTATATAATTTATAAATGTATTGATGGGGAAGATACCATATCATTTTTTAATATTTACTTTAGAAATATTGTCTTGATATAAAACTTACTGCTCAACTCTCTTTAATGTTGATATAACCTTTTTATATGACCTTAGCAATTCAGCTGTTGAATTACTCTATCAATATTATCTGTCCATTGGTAGATTCTCAATCATGCTTGTTGAATAATTGATGAGTATATGACTATATTAACTAGGAGAAACTATTTGAAGTTGCCAATATTTGACCATTAAGAAAATGTCGATTTTGTAAAATTCAATTCTAAACAAACTTCATTGCTGTTTTCTAAGCTTTCCCCTACAAACTCACTCAAAGAGGCTGGAATGTCCTTCTTTATCTTTGCTTTTCATTTTCTCTTTCTCTATAACTTCTATCTTTAATATATAGCTTATTTTAGATCTTAATATAAATACTCTTTCTCTAGGTATACATAACTATATATGAAATGATTTAGAGACTCAAATAGAAATTCAAACATTTACTTGAATATAATAATAATGTTTTTAAAAGTATATTCTTTAGTTGTTTTTAAAATATTTTTTGAAAATAGTGCTATCTGTCTTACATTTTATATTCCTTGAGTGGAGGTCCACTTTCACTTACTCAATCTGCAATGTAACTAGTGTGATTAACAAGATCCTTAAGTGTCTGTCGAGTATCTGGGGATATACCCAGGGTAGAGGAGGAGAAAACCCAGCTCTGCCTCATTTTCAGGAGTTTAAAATTTGTATAATCCATTTGAGATAAAGTATGCACAGATATAATGACATAAGAATTTACACCCATATTAAAGTACTTTTGGATGAAGAACAGTTTTGGAAAGTTTTTAAGGATCACATGAATTAAGAATATGAGTTTATAGAAAGGTACAGAAAAGAAGAGGTAGTTTTTCTTTTATGAAAAACTCAGTCAGATTTCATAGACAAGGAAGCTTCTGTTGTCTGGTAAACTCACTGGCCACCATGTGGTTCTGCTCATTAAAAGAGTAATCCAAATAGAGGAACCTGCTGGTTGCAGCAAAGGTTGGAGCCCAGTGGGTTTCAGGTGCTTAGCAGGAGGTAAGAAGTCACATTCCATGTTCCCAGACACTTGAGGTCAAAGAGGGAGGGACATGTTCTGTTGATATGCTCTGGATGATGCCTGCAGCCATAGAGGTCAGACTTTGCCCTTGAAAGTTTTTTTTTTTTAAATAAAGAATCAAAATTTAAAAGACATTTTGTGAAAGCACAGCTTCAACTGTGAGAGGCAGAAGATAAATAGGAAGCTTGATCTGCTCTGAGGAATTTACAGTGTTCTCATTTTTATTATTTTAAAATTTGTAACAGGGAAGTTAATTTGTTTCATGCTGGAAGAGATTATATATATGTGAATGTGTATATGGTGTACTGGAAACAATGAAGTTTTGAGTTGAATAATGAGTTTGAATTCTGGTTTCATTTTTGAGTAACTCTTCACTTTCATGTGCTCTTAAGATATTGCCAAGGCTATTCTATTAACTGAGTCAATTTCTTAAGTCTTTATCATTGAGGAAAACCTTTATAGACCTTTAAAATTTCAGTAGTAAAAAACATTGTGCATTTTTTTCAGAACATATTTGTGTGTGTATGCAAATGTAAAACTATTTAAAAATTCTGAGAAAGAAAACCTGTTCACATGAAGAAAATAATTCTTTGTACCTAACCAAATAAGTTTTATCATTGCATAATTTGCTTTTAGCTTATTTGCTGCTAAATGTGGCTTCTCTTTCTTAAGTGGCCCAGTTCAGACTCCATTTATACTTTATTATTACTTATTATTATGACATTCTTCTGAGGAAATGTTGGAATAGATTTTATTATGCTTATTTTTTCCTGACATATTGATAGTTAATGCATAATATTAAGTCATAATAAGCATTATAATAGCACTTGTTATGTTCCAGGCATGTGCTAGGAGAAGATCTCATTTAATTTTCATAATAATCACTTGAAGTAAATATTGTTATTTTATTTTTCAAATAAAAAAAACAGAGGCTTGGTTTCTTAAGTGCATATACTAAATAAGTGAGAAAGGTAGTATTTAAACCCACATTTATATTGAGCTGTTGTACTATATTGCTGTTTTTCATATCCAACAATAACTTTATTGCTTTTCCACTTTTAGGCTGAAAATTCTAAATATAACTTTTTGGTTGTGATGAGTCATTTATACCCTGATTCTTATTCTCTTGCCTAATTTACCTTGTGATCAACTAGACACATTTTCTGTGGTCATCTGATAGAGGGATGTTAATAGTATGTATGTATGTATATATATATATTATATATATTGCATAATTTGCTTTTAGCTTATATATATTGGTTTTCCTGAGCTGCTGTAACAAATGGCCACCATCTGGGTAGCTTGAACCACAGAAACATCCTTCCTCACAGTTCACTAAGCCAGAAGTCCAAAATCAGTTGTCTGTATAATTGGTTTCTTCCGGAGGCTCTCAAGGAGAAGCCATTTTATGCCTCTCTCCTAGCTTCTGGGGAGTGCTGGCAGTCCTTGGCAACCCTTGGCATAACAGACACATCACTCCAGATCTTGCCTCCATCTTCACACCACCTTCTCTGTGTTCCTCCCCTGTGTCTATGTATCTCTAATCTCTCTTCCCTTTCTCTTATCAGGACATCAGTCATTGGATTTAAGACCCCCCCCCCCAAGTCCAGGATGATCTCATTTTGAGATCCTTAACTTATTTACATCTGCGAAGACCCTTATACCACATAAGTTTACATTCTGAGGGTGTAGAAGGATTTTTTTTTGGAGGGGGCAGTTATTCAGCCCACTACAAAGGTCTGGATGGAACAAAATACTTTAACCAGTTTCACTTAGTGTTGTTCTTTCTGTCTTATCCTATTTCTTCCCCCAAAGAAGAGAACACCAATTTGATTGGTTAGATTCAATGGGATTGATTTGGCTATGTTTGCAGGTGGGCAGGGTAATGGTATTAACAGAGCATGCACCACACTGCTATTTTCTCTTCCACTCTCACAGGAAGAATTGCTAGGCTGAGTCAGAGTCCTGTTTTTTCCCTTTCCTATTCCATATATAGCAGAAAGTTTTGGTCAACGCATTGATTTCCTGCAAGATGGAAGGTGAAAGATCTGCAAATTTTGAATTAAACTGAAGGGAAATAGATGGTCCTACTTAGATATGGAGATATGATACTGCAACCATTTACTATTCTTGCCTTGTCTCCAATAATAATCAAGGGGTACTTTGGTTTCTTTCCTATTGTTGCTTGCATGTGTTTCTCTTGAGAATTCCACAGGGAGAAATTGGTGAACAACAGAGCAGGGTTTCTAGCAGCTGCCTTGCCATAGTACCAGCAAATAGCCTCTTAGGTTTTTACCTATCACACCTCACAAACACTCCCCTTTCAATGGCGCATGGGAGAAATGCTGCTCTTCTTTCTTCTGAGGAGGTATATAGGATGGGCAGGCGCAGTTTTGTGCTCTAGAGAAGGCGTAGCTGTGGACATGTGACTTGAGGAGTCGGTTTTGTTGGCACTATTCAGAGAGAGCCTACCTACAAACTCACCTAAAAATATTCAGAATACATTTTGCCTCTGTGTGAGATAATATAATATGTGTCTTTCCCTGCATGGCTTTTTCCACTTAGCATAACAATCTTCAGGTCCATTCATGCCATCACAAAAGGTAAGATTTCCTTCTTTTTCATGGCAGTGTAATATTCCATTGTGTGTATGTACCACTGCTTTTTATCCACTCGTCCACTGATAGACACTTGGGGTGTTTGCAGATCCTAGCTATTATAAACAATGCTGCAATAAACATGGGGGTGCGTATCTTCTTTTGAATCAGTGATTTGTTATTCTTAGGATATATTCTTAGAAGTGAGATAGCTGGGTCAAAAGGCAGTTCCATTTTTAACTTTTTGAGGAAATGCCATACTGTTTTTGAAAGTGGTTGCATAAGTCTGCATTTCCATCAGCAGTGCAAGAGGGTTCCCCTTTCTCCACACCCTTACCAGGACTTGCTGTGTGTTGATTTGTTAATGAGAGCCATTCTGACAGGTGTGAGGTGTGGTATCTCATTGTGGTTTTAATTTGCATTTCTCTGATGATTAGTGATGTTGAACAGTTTTTCATATACCCATTGGCTATCTCTATATCTTTTTTGGAGAAGTGTCTACTCAGTTCCTTTGTCAATTTTTAATTGGATTGTTTTAGATGTTCTTTATAAACTTTGGTTATTAACCCCTGATCAGAAGTATCAGTGAATATGTTCTTTCATTTTGTGGGTTGTCTTTTTATTTTGCTAATGGTGTCTTTTGCTATGCAAAAGCTGTTTAGTTTGATATAGTCCCATTTGTTTCTTTGTCCTTTATTTCACTTGCCCATGGAGTTTTTTTGGCAAAAATATTGCTACAAGAAATATCAGAGAGTTTACTACCTACATTTTTTCCAAGATATTTATGGTTTTGTAACTTACATTTAAGTCTTTTTGAGTTGGTTTTTGTGAATGGTATAAGTTGGTGGTTTAGTTTCATTTTCTTGCACGAACCTGGTCAATTTTCTCAACAACATTTACTAAAGAGAATGTTTTTATTTCATTGTATGGTCTTGCCTTCTTTGTCAAATATCAATTGACCATAAAGGTGTAGGTTTACAGTATTTCTGGGTTCTCTGTTCTGTTCCATTGATCTGTATGCCTATTCTTATGCCAATACCAAGCCATTGTTATCAAAACAGTATAGTATCTCCCACTTTATTCTTTATTTTTAAGATTGCTGAGGCAATTCAGGTTTTTTTTTGGTTTCCATATAAATTTTTAGAATATTTGTTCTAGACTATGAAGTATGCCATTGGTATTTTAATAAGAATTGAATTGAATCTATAGATTGCTTGGGTAGTATAGACATTTTAATAATGTTAATTCTTCCTATCCATGAACACAGTATATGTGTCTACTTTTTCTTCTTCCTTGATTTCATTTTTTAATGTCTTATAATTTTCGGAGTACAAGTCTTTTATCTCCTTGGTTAAATTTATTCCTAGATACTCTATTTAGTTATTTATTTTTTTGCAATAGTGAAGGAGATTATTTCTTCAATTTTTATTTCTGACAGTTTATTATTGGTATATAAAAATACCACTGATTTCTAAATATTAATTTAATATCTTGCCACCTTGTTAAATTCATTTATCATGTCTAGTAGTTTTTTTTGACTGAGACTTTAGGGTTTTCTATGTACAGTATCATATCATCAGCAAATAATGACATTTCTACTTCTTATTTTCCAATTTGGATGTTTTTTATTTCTTCTTATTTTTTTAATTGCTGTGGCTAGGACTTCCAGAACTAGGTTGAATAAGAGTGGTGAAAGGAGGCATCCCTGTTTTGTTCCTCATTTTAAGGGGATTACATTTAATTTTTGCCCATTGAGTAGGATGTTGGCTGTTGGTTTGTCATAGATGGCCTTTATAATGTTGAGGTATGTTTCCTGTATTCCCACTTTGCTGAGAGTTTTGATCATAAATGAGTGTTGAATTTAACCAAATGTTTTTTCAGCATCTATTGATATAATTATGTGATTTTTATCCTTTATTATGTTTATGTGATGAATCACATTTATTGATTTGCAAATATTTTGCCAGCCTTACCTCCCCAGAGTAAATTCCACTTGAACATGATGTATAATCTTTTTAATGTATTGCTGGATCCAAATTGCTAATATTTTGTTAAGAATTTTAGCATCTATTTTCTTTTTTTTCTCTTTTTTAATTTTTTCTCTTTTAATTTTAATGGGGTGCCACTAATCAATCAGGGTACATAGGTTCAGAGAAAACATCTCCAGGTTATTTTGACATTTGATTATGTTGCATACCCATCACCCAAAGTCATATAGTTTCTGTCACCTTCTATCTGGTTTTCTTTGTTCTCTTCCTGTCCCCCCACCCCCTCCTTTCCCCTCCCCACCCCTGGTAACCACCACACTCTTGTCCATGTCCCTGAGTCTCATTTTTATGTCCCACCTATGTATGGAATCATATAGTTCTTAGTTTTTTCTGATTTACTTATTTCACTCAGTATAATGTTATCAAAGTCGATCCATGTTGTTGTAAATGATCCGACATCATCATTTCTTATGGCTGAGTAGTATTCCATAATATATATGTACCACATCTTCTTTATCCAATCATCTATTGAAGGGTTTTTTTATTGTTTCCATGTCTTGGCCACTGTGAACAATGCTGCAATGAACATGGGGCTGCATGTATCTTTATGTGCCAGTGTTTTTGAGTTATGGGGGTATATTCCCAGTAGAGGGATTACTGGGTCATATGGTAGTTCTATTCTTAATTTTTTGAGAAATCACCATACTTTCTTCCATAGTGGTTGTACTACTTTACATTCTCACCAACACTGGATGAGGGTTCCTTTTTCTCCATAGCCTCCCCAACACTTGTTATTACTTGTCTTGTTGATAATAGCTAATCTAACAGGTGTGAGATGATATCTCATTGTAGTTTTGATTTGCATTTCTTTAATAGCTAATGAAGATGAGCATCTTTTTATATATCTTTTGGCTATTTGTATTTCTTCCTGGGAGAAATGTCTGTTCATGTCCTCTTCCCGTTTTTTTTATTGGATTGTTTGCTTGTCTGTTGTTGAGTTTTATGAGTTCTTTGTATATTTTGGATATTAGACCCTTATCTGTGCTGTTGTTTGAAAAGATCATCTCCCATTTAGTTGGCTGTCTTTTTTGTCAATTTCTTTTGCTGTGCAAAAGCTTCTTAGTCTGATGTAGTCCAATTCATTTATCTTTGCCTTCACTTCCCTTGTCTTTGGAGTCAAATTTGTAAAGTGCTCTTTGTAACCAAAGTCCATGAGTTTAGCATCTATGTTTTCTTCTATGTAATTTATTGATTCAGGTCTTATATGTAGGTCTTTGATCCATTTTGCATTAATTTTAGTACAAGTTGACAAACTGTAGTCGAGTTTCATTCTTTTGCATATGATTTTCCAGTTTTCCTAGCACCATTTGTTGAAGAGGCTTCCTTTTCTCCATTGTTGGTCCCTTTATCAAAAATTATTTGATGATATACATGTGGTTTTATTTCTGGGCTTTCTATTCTGTTCCATTGGTCTGAGTGTCTATTTTTCTGCCAATACCATGTTGTTTAGATTATCGTGGCTCTATAATACAATTTGAAGTCAGGTATTGTAATGCCCCCAGCTTCGTTCTTTTTCCTTAGGATTGCTCTGGCTCTATGGAGCTTTGTATAATTCCATATAAACCTGATGATTTTTTGTTGCATTTCTTTAAAAAATGACATTGGAATTTTGATGGGAATTGCATTAAATTTATATATCGCTTTGGGTAATATAGTCATTTTTACTATATTTATTCTTCCTATCCAAGAACAAGGAATATTTTTCCATTTCATTATATCTTTTTCGATTTCCCTTAACAGTGCTTTGTAGTTTTCATTATATAGGTCCTTTACATTCTTTGTTATGTTTATTCCTAGGTATTTTTTGTTGTTGTTGTTGCAACCATGAAGAGAATTGTTTTTTTTGAGCTTGTTTTCTGATGTTTCATTGTTGGCATATAGGAAGGCAATGGACTTTTGTATATTAATTTTCTATCCTGCGACCTTACTGTATTGGTTTATTGTTTCTAGTAGTCTTTTTGTGGAGTCTTTGAGGTTTTTGATGTATAGGATCATATCATCTATTTTCATCAGGAATATTGGTCTATAGTTTTCTTTTTTTATAGTGTCTTTACCTGGTTTTTGAATGAGGATAATACTTGCCTCATAAAATACATCTGGAATTCTTCCCTCTTTTTGAATTTTTTGAAATAGCTTGAGAAGGATGGGTGTTAGTTCTTTGAATGTTTGGTAAAATTGTCCTGTGAAGCCATCTGGTCTAGGGCTTTTGTTTGATGGGAATTTTTTGATAACTATTTCAATTTCATTTGTTGTAATCAGTGTGTTTATGTTTTCTGATTCTTCCATATTGAGTTTTGGAAGATTGTATGTTTCTAGGAGTTTATCCATTTATCCTAGGTTGTCTCAGTATTATTTATTTTGATTTTCTCTCTTTTTTTCTTGATGAGTCTAATTAAAGGTTTGTCTATCTTGTTTACCTTTCCAAAAAACCAGCTCCTAGTATCTTTAATCATTTGTATTTTTTTTTAGTCTCTATATCATTTATTTCTACTCCAATCTTTATTATTTCCTTCCCTCTACTTCCTCTGGGCTATATTTGTTGTTCATTTTGTAGTTCTTTTAGGTCCATGGTTAGGTTGTTTATTTGAGCTTTTTCTTGCTTGTAATGCTATGAACTCCCTCTCAGGACTGCTTTTGCTGTGTCCCATAGAGTTTGGGTTGTTATGTGTTCATTTTCATTTGTTTCAAGGAAATTTTTTATTTCTTCCTTGATCTCTTGTTAACCCATTTGTTATTTAATATCATGCTATTTAGCCTCAAAGTGTTTGAATGTTTTTCAGTTTTTCTGTTGTGGTTTATTTCTAGTTTTATGCTATGGTGATCAGAGAAGATGCTTGATATGATTTCAATCTTCTTAAATTTATTGAGATTTGTTTTGTGTCCTAACATGTGGTCTATCCTTGAACATGTACCATGAGCATTTGAAACAAATGTATATTCTTCTCCTTTGGGGTGAAATGTTCTGAAGATATCAATTAAATTCAGTTGATTTAGCATGTCATTTAAGGCCACTGTTTCTTTGTTAATTTTCTGTCCAGAGGATCTATCCATTGATGTTAGTGGGATATTAAAATCCCCTATTATGATACTACTATAGTGTTACTGTTGATCTCACCCTTTATGTTCATCAAAATCTGCTGTATATATATATTTAGGTGCTCCTATATTAGGTGCATAAATATTTACAATGGTTATATACTTCTTTTGGATTGCTTCCTTTATCATTATGTAGTGACCATCTTTAGCCCTTTATATATCCCTTTATAGCCTTTGTTTTAAAGGCTATTTTGTCAAATATATGTATTGTTACCCTAGCTTTTCCTTTTATTTCCATTTGCATGAAATACTTTTTTTTAATCTCTTCACTTTCAGTCTATGTGTATCTTCTGTTCTGAGTTGGGTCTCTTGTAGACAGTATATATACAGGGTCTGTTTTCTTATCCATGAAGCCACCCTATGTCTTTTGATTGAAACATTTAACCCATTTACGGTTAAGTTTATTATTGATATGTACTTATTTATTGCCATTTTATTTTTAAACTTATAATCCTCTTTCTCTCAATTTTTTTCTTTCTTTTTTTATAGTAGGCCCCTTAATATTTTCTGTAGTACTGGTTTTGTTGTAATAAATGCCTTGAGTCTTTTTTTGTCTGAGAAAATTTGTATTCTTCAATTTTAAATGATAGCCTTGCTGGATAAAGTAGTCTTGGTTGTAGGTTCTTGTTTTGCATGGCTTTGAATATTTCTTGCCAATCCCTTCTGGCCTGAGTGTTTCTGTTGAGAAGCCACATGTTATCCTTATGGGGGCTACTCAGTAGGCAATTAACTGCTTTTCTCTTGCAGCTTTTAGTATTCTTTCTTTGTCTTTTATCTTTGGCATTTTAATTCTGATGTGTCTTGGTGTAGGCTTCCTTTAGTTCATCTTTAAGGGAACTCTCTGTGCTTTTTAAACTTGTATGACTTTTTCCTCTATCAATATAGGAAAAATTTCAGCTATGATTTCTCCAAACAGGTTCTCTATCCCTTCTTTTCTCTCTTCTCCTTCAGTAATACCAATGAAGCAGATGTAGTTTCTCTTCATATTTTTGCAGAGGGCTTTTAGAATTTCCTTAGCCTCTTTTCTTTTTGCTGCTCTGCTTCTGTGCTTATATTTATCTTGTCCTCTAAATAACTTATTTGATCCTCTGCTTCATCAACCCTGATGTTGATTCTCCTTCTAGTGCAGTCTTCATTTTTTGATATTGTATTGTCATTTCTGACTGGTTCTTTTCATGATTTTAATGTCCTTTTTGATGCTTGGTATGTCTTTGTTTAAGTTCTCATTGTGTTCCTCCATTGTTCCTTTAGGATCCTTGAGCATTCTAAAAATCATTACTTTAAACTCTCATCTGGTAGTTTTGTGACTTCCGTTTCATTTATTTCTTTTCTGTAGATTTCTTTTGTTGATTCATTTGGGTCATATTTGTTTGTCTCCCCATTTTACCTATGTATTAGATAGTGCTGTCTGATTTTGAAATTTGTTGTGGTCATTATGAGGAAGATGTGCTTAATGGTATTGAACTCCAAGTCACCTGATTTTTTTGTTCTAGGAATGCTTTTTTGAGGCTAGTATTTTCTCTCATATTTTATATGAGTATTGAATGCAGTTGGTCCTTTTGTGAATGTGGTCATCCCTTCAGGCTGGCTGGCTCTAAGGGTCAGTCTTGATCATGTGTACTAGATACTGTGCAGTGTTTGTCCTGTTGGGCATATTTATTCTCTACATTTTCTGTTGCCTGCTGGACTCCTCCTTTGGGTGTGCTGCTTGTGTAGCTAGCTGACTCTAACGTTCATGCTGTTTGCCAACCACTACCTGTTGTATTGGTTCTGGTTTATCTTGGGTTGGCATCTGCCATTATTTATAACCTGCTGTGGGCTATCTCTCTGGAGCTACTGCTCTGTTCACTGTGTCTGTGTTTTCTGCATCTGGGTAGTGTGAGATGGGCCAACTTGTGCATAAGGACCAGTATTCTCTTTCCTTTGAGATTACAGCAGCTTTATTCAAGCCCCAAGCTCTGTAAGATTTGCCTCCACTTTTTATCTGCTCCACCTCCTCTTGCAGCTATGTGGTCTTCCTACACAGTCTTCTGTAGAAAGAATTTAGTGTGGCAAATAAGTGCTGGCAAAGGTGTGGAGAAAAGGGAACCCTTCTGCCTGCTGGTGGGAATGCAGACTTGTGCAGCCACTGTGGAAAACAGTGTGGCATTTTCTCAAAAAATTAAAAATGGAACTGCCTTTTGACCTGGCTTTCCCACTTTTAGAAATATATCATAAGAATACCAAATCACTGATTCAAAAGAAGATATGAACCCAAATGTTTATTGCCGCATTATTTAAAATAACCAAGATTTGGAAATGGCTCAAATGTCCATCAGTGGATAAGTGGATTAAAAAGCAGTGGTACATATACACAATGGAATACTATGTGGCCATGAAAAAGAAGGAAATCTTACCTTTGTGATGACAAGGATAAAACTGGAGATTATTAATCTAACTGAAATAAGCCTGGCAGAAAAAGAAAAATATCATATGATCTCATTTTTATGTGGAATCTAATGAACAATGTGAACTGAGGAATGGAATAGAGGCAGAGGTGAGTTCATAGGGAGCAAGAGGGACAGCTATCAGAGGGAAGGGTTATGAGGGATCAGAGAAGGTGCAAGTATTAATGAAAAAATATATACACGCCTGACCAGGTGGTGGCGCAGTTGATAGAGCATTGGACTGGGATGCAGAGAACCCAAGTTCGAGACCCTGAGGTTGCCAGTTTGAGCGTGGGCTCATCTGGTTTGAACAAAGCTCACCAGCTTAGACCCAAGGTCGCTGGCTCGAGCAAGGGGTTACTCAATCTGCTGAAGGCCTATGGTCAAGGCACATATGAGAAAGCAATCAATGAACAACTAAGGTATCACAACAAAAAACTGGTGATTGATGCTTCTCATCTCTCTCTGTTCCTGTCTGTCCCTATTTATCCCTCTGACTCTTTCTCTGTCTCTGTAAAAAAATAAAAAAAAATACACACACACACACACACAAAACATATAGATACAGATAACAGGACAGCAAATCCCAGAGGGATAAGGGGAGAGGGTTAGGGGGAGGAGGGCAAAGTGGGTAATGGGGACATGGGGTGGGGGCGAGGGAGTTATATTGAGTAGGACACTTGAATCTATGTTAACACAATAAATTAAAATTAATAAAAATTAAGAAAGGAAAGATAAAAAAGAAAGATTGTAGTGTGTGCTCAGACTGACCTCACCCCACCCACCCCTCTACAGATTTCAAGATTGATCGGTTAGGGCAGCTCAGGTTAGGAATACCATGTTAGTGGGACCCTCTACATCAGGGGTCTCTTTGTCAAGAACTCCAGACAAAAAGTGGTCCTAACTCCAGAGCCTAATCCTCCAGGCTCTGCTGGACACTCCAATTCTATTCTCTCCAGTTGTCTTTTGGCTTTGATTTCTATGATCTGAGTATAAAGAGTGTTGAAAAGTCTGTATAAATAAAATAAAAGCAGAGATGGGTGCTTAGGGGCCAGTTCTAGGAAAGGAAAGAACTGGTAACTTAAGCTTTATAGAACTGTCTATACTTTCAATCTGTACTTCAGAATATATTTTGTAATATTACAAAGTTCCAATGAAGTTTGATATAAGTTCAGCCCAAGGTTTCTGTATTTATATTTTGTTTCCATAGCAAGACTATTGAAAAAAGTAATAATGATAACAAGTAACAAATTTCAATAAATGAGTCAGCAATATTTAAGAAATAAGTGAATGAAATACAAATGAGGGAAATTATTCTCCAAATCTTAAGCACCTTTGTTTTATTGTATATATCAGTGGTTCCCAACCTTTTTTGGGCCATCGACCAGTTTAATGTCAGAAAATATTTTCACGGACCGGCCTTTAGGGTGGGATGGATAAATGTATCACATGACCGAGACAAGCGTCAAGGGTGAGTCTTAGACAGATGTAACAGAGGGAATCTGGTCATTTTTTAAAAATAAAACATCGTTAAGACTTAAATATAAATAAAACGGAAATAATGTAAGTTATTTATTCTTTCTCTGCGGACCGGTACCAAATGTCCCACGAACTGGTACCAGTCCGCGGCCCGGGGGTTGGGGACCACTGGTATATATAACACTGACTTTTCAAGATGGAAGAGATGATCTGTGAGCATAAACAATTTTCTGATTTTTATCCTTCATTCCGGTCTACCTTGGAGGATAATGTTAGAGAATACCATCTGGTGAAACAAACATCAAGTCTGTCTGTTACAAATCTCTCCCTAAAATTCTTCTTTTTTCTGTTGTGTTTATTCTTCCTTTTACATTAGAGAAGATATTAGGAAATTCTTGTTGCAATTTATAATAATGATAAATTAACTTATAATTTCCATCAGGTACATACTGGTTGAAATGCAGGATCTTAGAACACCTTTCTAACTCTTAATATTGATACTTTATGAAACAGAGAAAGCTGATCTCAGCCTAAAAACAAGTGAATTTTAGAAAATTTGTTTCTAAGAAAGTATGTGTGGAAGAGTCATAGTGTTTCAGCCACAACCACTAGAAGTCACCACCTAAGAACTCTGACTCCTTGGACTCTAAGAAATATTTGGGGAGAGTCATGACATCTTCTTCCAGCAGCCTCTTCATTTTTACCAAGCCAGTGGCAGGGCAGATAATTACACTAAATGTTTTTAACCATTGCTTATACTATTTCACTGATTATTTTAAAATTCTTTCTTTAAAAAAAAACATTTATGCTATTCTTTTTTTTTTTTTTTTGTATTTTTCTGAAGCTGGAAACGGGGAGAGACAGTCAGACAGACTCCCACATGCACCCGACCGGGATCCACCCGGCACGCCCACCAGGGGGCGACGCTCTGCCCCTCCCGGGCTTCGCTCTGCCGCGACCAGAGCCAAGGAGCCATCCCCAGCGCCCGGGCCATCTTTGCTCCAATGGAGCCTTGGCTGCGGGAGGGGAAGAGAGACAGAGAGGAAGGAGGGGGGGGTTGGAGAAGCAAATGGGCGTTTCTCCTATGTGCCCTGGCCGGGAATCGAACCCAGATCCCCCGCACACCAGGCCGACGCTCTACCACTGAGCCAACCGGCCAGGGCTATGCTATTCTTTTTGTAATTTTTTTTAAAGGAAGCAAAAGTTTAGGGCCATAAGTTTCACAATTGTCTTTATTATGTTTTGACTTCTGAATTAGAAACTGTATGGGACTTACGTTGTTTACTTAAGTTGTTACCATTGATTTTAATTTCATCTGTTATTTAAGACACTTCTAACACACTGATGTTATATAGCTTCTAATTTGAGGAAAAGACTACATCTCTTTTAAATGAGATCTGTCTTTTGATTACAAAAAAAGGGCTATATCAGAAATTCCCATCATTGGACATGTGCTATATAAAGAAGGAAATTGTAATAGTGAGGAAGTGAATGGAAAGGTTTGGTAATTGAAGAAGATATATGGTTGCTGAGGATGGGAGGGTTACTTCTGAAGACTTATTATCTGTTAGGTAGCAGCAATTGAACTAGCTCCTCCTGGGGTCACAGTTTTGTTCTAATGGTCATGGATCTATATGGAAACTGGAGATCAGAACTACTCAATGTCCATGAATAGTTTGTTACTGGTCTATGGCAAGATAAGTACAGAAATAAAGAAATAGCACTTAGAAAATTTTGTAGCAACTTGGCATTGCCATGATATTCAAGATTGCCATTCAAGCTTGGTTTAGTGGCCTTATATGATAGAACAGGTATAGTGCATTAGCAAACTTGCATGTGTGAACTGTGTACCACCCATGTGTAATCACAGATCAGAAATAATAATAATACTTCCCCTAATACTTGTAGAACCCTGATGTCAATGATACTGTCCCTGCTTTGCAGGATTCTTCTCTGTGGATAAACCAGACTCACAAATATATCTGAATCCATATGCAAGTAAGTGGCTTGAAGTACACCTCTAAATGAACATAGTCACAGGTTTTGTTGATAAACTAGTACAGAAATAGAGTACTTAAGTGCTCATTGAATTACCAGGGAAGAAGAAATGAAGCACTTAATAAGTCTTCTGGAATCAATAGTGTTATCAACACATTGTTAATAAAGCATAAAGAACCCTGGGACATAGTTTAGGTTTCCAGGCTCAGCACTGCCAGTGGCTGGTAATGGTGACCTTGGGCTGTACTTAATCTCCTCTGAACTTTAATTTTTTTCATTTATAAAAGCATATGACAATTCCTGCCTTGCTTAACAAAGAATTGCTTGAAGAGTCAAGTTACTTGATATTAAAATAGTTCTTAAATGATAAAATATTGAGAAATAAAAGTATAGGCAGATACATTGTTATAATTTCATAATGCCCCTCCTGAAACAGTTAAGTTAAACCATTGCATTCGAAATGAACTAGAGCTAAAATTGAATGTTACTGATAAAAAATACAAAACAAAACAAAAATCTTTGCTAAACTTTATTCCAGGGCTCAAATACTTTAAGAGTGGCTTTTGTTTGTTTTCATTTTTAGATCATTAGAGATCTTATAGTAGGTTGTTTCATCCTGTTTTGATGAAGTCTATGGTCATAAAACCTTTCAGCATGAAAGTGATGAGAACTCTTATTTTGGATCTTGTGGGATTAAGTACAATGAACCCTTTTCAATAGAGAAGCACTGAAATAGAAAGAAAGATATTTATTTTTGGCAGCTTGGAATAAAATTCTTTATAGTGTAAATACAGCCTCTACCTCAAAAGGGAGTTGGGAGATTAAAAGATAAACTTAATGTTTACAAACTAGTCTGAGTTTCTCTAGGAAGAAACATTTTCTTTAGCAAGTTTTTTATAGAGTGATTTTGGCTCATAGCTTGAACCCTGGCATAGCTTACAAAAGAAACTAGGAGAAATCATGAAGGTGACAGTTTTAAAATGCCTATTTCCATTTCTCATCTTGTAAAACTTTAGCACTTCAAAGGAAGAGAGATCTTTACATATGCTTAAAGTTAGTACGATGCAGAACTTTACACTTCACTGAGGAAGAACATCCAGAAATGCTACCTTCAAAGACTGTGTCTCCTGTGGAGATAAAATGGTTATATATAAAAAAGGAAATGCATACTAAAGAAATTTAAAAGTGATATGGCAGACAGTAATATTATTATAGGAAGTAGGGATAATTTTATTCCTCTCACTGTCTGTAACACTAAAATGAGCTCATTTTAAGCATGTTCTTAATTTAGTGTCTGCAATAATGGAAAATGATAGTCTTTTCTACAACAAATGCTCTAGCTAGTAAGAAACATGTAAAAAAAACCCTCACTGCAAGTGTTGAAAACAGAAACTATGTTATTCCTTTGATTTGGGAGTAGGGTAAGTTTATTAATTGAAGTTTTTAGTTAGATAAATTTGAAAGTTTGGACAAGGAAGATTATTTGTGCATTTTTGATAGAAGAAGAGGAGGGAAAGAAGAATGCAAGATTGAGAAAGAACTAACTTTTAGCTGAGGCTAAGTTTCCAGAAGCTTCTGTTTGATACTCAGACTTATCTCCCAACAGACCCAGGTTCACTAGTGAGATTCAAATAACTTCTCTGCCTTCATGACTGTTTTAAGTTTAAATAAAGATAGACCAAAAGATAGTTTATTATTTCATGCATTTAATACTTAAATAAGAACTATAAAAGAGGTATACAAAACTAGATTATGTTTTAAGGTTTTAAAAATTAATAAAAATAGTACTTGACAAAAACAATAATACTGTTATTTAATATATTTAATATTTCTATATTGCTTCCTGATTGGTGTCCTCACTTGCAATTTTTTTTCACTTATGGACGGAATGAATATTACTACGGTGCTTAGAATATGCACAGATGAACATTAAAAAGGAGTAAGGAATAAAAATTTGTAATTTCCACATTGGTTGGCTGCCCAGGTGCTCACCATAAAGAAAACCCTTATTACAAGTACAGTTTTAACAACTGTTTCACCAAACGCAACAAAAAATTAGTATTGGTTTTGCCGAACTGATGTGAATCAGCTGAATCCCACCACTGCCCAAGTCCCTTGTTACATTACAAAGCCATTGCTTTTTACTTTGTTATTATCCTGTTGCTTCAATAGACTCTGATTTTCTCTTATTCTCTATTTTAAAAAATATAGGGTATATGGGAAAAAATGTGGATCAGGTAAAAAATGAGGAATAAGACTGAAGAAATCATTGTGCTATATAGAACCTGTCACTATCTATATCTGTCACTTACAGACATATCTCATCTTACTGCACTTCATTTTATTGCATTTTTACAAGTTGAAGTTTTGTGGCAACCCTGCATCAGTGCTTTTTTCCAATAGCCTTTTCTCATTTTGTGTCTGTGTTTCATTTTGGTAACTCTCACAACATTTCACAAATTTTTATCACTATTATATATATTTGTTATGGTGATCTGTGATCAGTGATATTTGATGTTACTATTGTAATTGTTTTGGGGCACCACAAACAGCCCATATAAGATGGCAAACTTAACTGTTGTATGTGTTCTGACTGCCCCACTGACCAGCCATTTCCTCATCTCTCTCCCTTCTTTTTGGGCTTCCCTATTCTCTGAGACACAGCAATATTGAAATTGGGCTTATTAAAAACCTTATAGTGGTTGCTAAGTGTTCAAGTGAAAGGAAGAGTCAGCCGATGTGGCAAACTTTGTTGTTGCCTTATTTTATGAAATTGCCACAGCCACCCCTACCTTCACCAACCACCACCTGATCAGTCAGCAGTTATCAACATCCAGGCAGAACCCCCACCAGCAAAAAATTATGATTTGTTGAAGGCTCAGATGATGATTAGCTCCCCCCCCCCTTTTTTTTAGCAACAATAAAGTATTTTTTAAATGAAGGTATATATATTGGTTTTCTAGACATAATGCTATTACACATTTAAGAGACAACTGTATAGTGTTAATATATCTTTTATATGCACTGGGAAACCAAATATTTCATATGACTTGCTTTACTGTGATACTTGCTTCATTGCCATAGTTGGTCTGGAATTGAATCCTCATTATCTTCTAGGTAGGCCTGTAAAAAATAAGTTTAATTGATTGTGTCATAAAGTTTTAATTTTCCATTCTATTTTTCAGGATAAAGGACCCAATCATATAAAATGGCATCCAACATATACTAAATTCCTCCTACCAAGATGTAGTAAGTCAATAAAAATTTGCACTTACATGAGATTGATCAGCCATTTGGTCATAAAAACTGACAACAGGAGTGTTTGAGACCTTGCCTCTCAGCAATTGTCATCAGTTTTGGCTCAAAGAAACTCTTAGAAAAATTAAAAAGAAACCCTGAAAACATTTCAGGGGTCTAAAATAAAGCCCTAAGATGAACAAACAAACAAACAAAGCAAATTCAGCTGTTATTTTATTTTTTAATACAAACCATTCTGAATCTATGGATGACTATAGTAATTATTTAAAAACTGAATCTTGGCCCTGGCCAGTTAGCTCAGTTAGATATTTGTCCCAAAACACCAAACACCAAGGCTGTGGTTAGATTCCCAGTTAAGGAACATACAGGAAGTGACAAATGAATGCACAATTAAGTGGTTCCCTCTCTCTCTTTCTCTTCCTCTCTTTCTCTAAAATCAATCAAAACAACAAACAAACAAACAAAATCCCCCCCCCCCAAAACAAAACCCCCAAAACTTTGAAGCTTGATGAAGGTAAAAGAACTGTGTTCAAACCAGTGACAAAACTGTAGGGATGTATTAAAGGTTTTTAAGATAATCTCTTGAGATCTCTTTGGTGTTTAATAGAGGCTGAAATTCCATAGTCTACAGAAATCATGTAAGTGTTTAATACAGCTTAGCTGAGACTAAACTATGTAGTATCAAAATTTTGATGGAATTGTTTTCTGTTGAAAGGATGACCCTAAGAAAGAGCTTTCTTTCTGTTTCATGATTTCAAAATAATCTCAAATGTCATACATATTTTCTGCATAGTACATATCATTACTGGTTAGTACCCAGAGTGCTCACCAAAGCATATGGCAGTGATTGAGAAAGACTGCTAAGAATTCAGCTGTCAGGTGGAACTGGGGATCACTCAGTGTCTAGGGTTAGAAATCTTAGGTTGTGAAGAAAGAAGCTTCATCTAGTATATGTACATCAGCAAAAGTCATCCTTGAATTGGGAGGGGATGATATTTTGAAGTTTAGTAGATACAGGTTTGTAAATAGCACAACTTCACATGCTTTTTTTGGGAGGAAGGCTTGCTTTCCTAGTATTTTTTATTCTTTTAAGTTGTGTTGGATTGTGGATTCCTTTGTTGCTTTCTGGAGGGAGAGAGAATTATTTCCTCAAATCTATGAATTTTGGTGTGAGCCAAGGATATTTCCAGACCTTCCAGCTGTCAGAATACAAAGATAAAAACTGGGCTCTCCTGACAATCTGGAAAAGCTAGTTGACTATTTTTTTTTATTCATTTTAGAGAGAGAGAGAGAGAGAGAGAGAGAGAGAGAGAGAGAAGGGGGGAGGAGCTGGAAGCATCAACTCCCATATGTGCCTTGACCAGGCAAGCCCAGGGTTTCGAACCAGCGACCTCAGCATTTCCAGGTCGACACTTTATCCAGCTAGTTGACTATTAAATAGCACATCTCGGGGTCCTTGAAGATAATGTCTATCTTAAACATTATGTAAGAATACATGTTTTTTCCTTACTTGGTGTTTCTATATCATCTAAAGTTACCATCAGAATCATACAATGTTAATTTATAATGCTGCATTGACTTTGTAAAAAACAAAACACAACACCCCTTGTTTGAAATTTATAAAATCACCAAGTCAGAAGAAACCACAGTGAAATTTTATTTTTTGAACATGTCTATTTAATTATAGGTTTAGTTATACACTAAAATTTTTCATTTTATGTCTCTGTCTTAAGACTTCTGCTACAAATATTTTACCTTGGCTTAGATCTATATACAGAAAATAAGGAAAGTTTGCTTTGCTTTTTTCTTTTTGTAGGCAGCAAAATATTCACTATGTAATGTAAATATAATGAAAAACAAATATCAGTTACACATTTGTTCAGTACGATCATAAACTTGTTATGAAATGTTTGATGATTCAAATGTCTCAATATTATGTACAGTCAAAAAAAGAATTATACAGTTATATAAGTGTCTCTTTTTTTTTTTCCAAATTGATATTGGTTTTTCTTTGTTTTTGATTCAATTTCCTCTAGTGCTTTCTAGTTTTGTTTTGTTTTTTTTAGTAGGAAGTTGCTTTAAATAAAATATCTTTTAAATTGCATTTACGTTCCAGTTGAAAAAGTAATACAATATAATACCTTTGTAAAAACCAGAATTTAAGAAGAAAATTATAATTACACTCTTTCCACTAGCTAGAGATTATCTGTGTAGTATTTTACCCTCTAGTCTTTTTTATTCATAAGTAAAATATAAATCTATGAATACTATATATTTTTATTCATACAACATATAAATATGTATGAATCTTACATAACAGAGTTGAGTTTGTATTGGTATACATACACACACACACACACTTTAATGCTTTTTTATTGACTAAATTTCATAACATTGTGGATTAAAATTTGCTACTCTTCCTGCTGAGAGACACAATTTGTTTTCCCTTCCCCTGAATTGGGGACTGGTGCTGGGACTTGTTTTGACTAATAAAATGCAACAAAAATGATGCTAACTTCTGACTCTAGGCCTTAAGAGATCTGTGATTTCTACTTTTTCTTCTTGGAAATTTCCTTTTGAATTCCAGTCCCAGTTCTTTGAGAAAGTCTAAGAACCCTATGGTGCAGCTCATGTGGAGGAGAACCAAGGGCTTGGGATATGATGGTGGCCACTTGGCCTTTCCAGATATCCCTGGATTCCAACCAAATTTAACCCACAAAAATGTGAGAAATATAAATTACTATTTTAAGGCACTAGGTTTTGGGGTGGTTTATTATATAGCATTCCAACTAAAGTGATCATAAATTTTTTGATGCCACTAAAAACTTTATAAACATAATTAGGATGGTTTCATAATATTACATTATATATGCATTATAATTTACCATTTTCCTATTGCTAGACATTTAAGGAATTCACATTCTTCTCTATTATAATAATGTTATGAAATATTTTTATGCATAAATCTGAGGAAACAATTATGATTATTGCTTTTAGTTGGATTTCTAGAAAGGAATGATTGCTTCAAATCATCTTAATCTTTGTAAGATCATCATTGAAGATTTCTAAGGCATTTTCCATAAACTTTGAACAAATTTGCATCAGTTCAAGGAGAGTGCAATACCTTATTAGCGCTATATCTTGTCAATACTGAAAACAAGCATTTAAGAAACAAAACAATTAAAATAAAGTAATAAAACTGAAATATTTTGCTAATTTGATAGGCCAAAATAATATTTTTTTTTTAGATTATAACTACTGTTCAGTGAGGTTAAACTATTCAAATGCTTAATAGCTCTTTTGAATTTAATCATTATTGAATTACATGTTAATATAATTTACCATTATAATAGTAGTAGTATTTTTCTCACTAATTTATAAGTATTCTTTTTTTTTAAGAGCTCTTTGGTTTTAAAGATATTAAGTTTTTATGTTTCTGGCAAATATTTTTCAAGAGTTTATTGCTTACCTTTTAATTCTGTTTATTCTGTTTTCTGATTTAGTTAACTTTAAAATTATTTTTACTCACATTTACTCACTTGCTTTTATTTGACTTCTATTGTCTTTAAATTTAAATGTTCCTTTTATCAAAGCATTATAATCACTTAAAAACAGATGATTTATATTCCAAGTGGTTGGTTATTTTGAAACTTTTTTCTTTCTTTTCCTTTTTTTTTGTTTTTGGATTTCCTTCAGGAAATTCCTGTGCATAATTTGTGCATTTTGGGATAAGATGAAGTTTTCTTTGTGGTCTAGTCATGATTCATTTTTGTAAATGTTTGATTTATAGAAGCTTTTTTCATTTCTGAGGTTACAAAGTTCAGCATATATTAATGTAACCTTGTTACATAATTCAATTCTTTTATGCCCTTATTTATATTTTATTGAATTGATTTGTCATAGATTAATAGTGCTGTACAAGAATATCTCTTGATTGCATAAATGTCATTTCTATTTTCATTTATAATAGTTTTTGCTTTATATACTTTGATGTCATGTTATTTAGGGCAAAAGATTTTGTGACTTCATCTCATTCATTCATTTTATCAAGAGCTGGAGATAAAAGAATAAATAAGATGTGGACATTCCTTTAAAAGAGCTCATAAGTGGTGGGGAAAACACACTTGGACATATGATGACAATACAGTTAGGGTTGCAAGAGAGGTAAAGAATTTGGGGAGAAATCTAATCCAGATTGGATGGAGGTAGGATAACATCATTTAATCAAACAAAGTGATCTGCTGTCTTGTTTAAGATTTTGTCTTCAATTCTACTTTATTTTATAATTGTGCCACTCCTACATTTCCATTCCTTTATAAGCTATTGTAATTGGGTTTTCTTTTAAAATTTTGTCTGTAAGTCTGAATTTTAGTACAGGATACCGAATTCACTTAATAGATATGTATTGAGTTCCTGTTATGTGCCAGGTACTGGGCTAAGCCTGGGGATAAAATGGCAAAGATAATCAATGCTTAAGGAGCTTTCAGTCCACTGCAAGATGGCAAGTAAACTGACAGAGTACTACTGGAGCCCACAGGAGGGGTTCCCAGTCTAGGAATAGCCTTAAGCCCTGAAAAATAAAAAGGAATTAATTATCTGTTAGGAAAGGGAGACAGAGATGGGTGTTTCAGACAAAAAATTATATGCCCAAAGAGAAAGAGCTGAGAGAGAAAATGACCCATTCTAGAAAATATAATTATATGAGTATGGGTGAATCATTGAGGCTGTGGGATGATGGGAGGTGAGAGTTGTGAGATAGGGAGCTGGAGAGACAGACCAGGCACAGTCTGACCAGGGTGGCACACAGACCAGGGTAGATTAACAAGGAGGTTTAACGTCACTCAGAAGATTCTCAAGAGTCATTTTAGTTTGTTGAGTGAGTTGACTGGATCTGCTTTTGAGTAATTCCTTTTATGATAGCATAAGGAATGGGTAGGATCTGGGTTAATCTAGAAGCAGGGGGACCAATTAGAGATCATTAAAGTATTTTAGTAGGAGAGAATGATGGAATGGCATTTAAGATGAAAAATATATTTTGACTTATTCTTAAGATACCAATAAAGTAGAATTATTAGGACTTTGTGATTGATTAGACATGGGAGATTAGGAAACCTGTATCAAGGCTAATACCAATCTCCTCTTCACCCCTCAAACCTTATCCCCTAAACTTTGGAAACTGGTTGAGTGGTGGTGCCATACATTGACATGAGAAATACTGGACAGGATAGAGTTCTGAGGAGGCACCACAGGGCTGCCAGTCTGTAATATAGAAATTGGAGCTGAACTCTTAGAGGAAGAGGCAGTCAACCAGGTACAGAGAGAGAAGAGGAAAGGAATTCTAAACCAGTGATATCTTTATCTTTTTACCTTATTGAATGCTTCCTTCCTGATTTATTTGTTTTTTATTTTCTTTTTTATGTAAATATTGAATTTAATGTATTTTGGTTGCAAGAAATAGAAAACCAAGTTATCTCAAGTACAGGGATGGTCATTCTGGAAAGAGAAAAAATGGGATTCTTAGCTGACTAGTCAGCCCTCTAGGCAAACAAGATATCATAACACAGCGGGGTGAGATGCAGATTGGACTTGGATTCTGGGTGTTTTACAGACAGACCCAATAGTAGAAAAATCTAGGACGGTCATTTGGACACTAACATTAATGGGCCTAGCTATTATCATGGTCTCTGCATTCCCTTGTATGTTTTCTTGCTTCTTTTCCCTCTCTTGATTGGCTTCCTCACTCTTTCTATTCTGTATCTTCTCTTCCACCTAATAGCTCCAGTAGTTCTTAGTTTCTTCTACTGTATAACTCAACTTAGTTTTTTCTTTTTGTGACAGAGATATATATATATATATAGAGAGAGAGACAAAGAGAGGGACAGATAGGGACAGACAGACAGGAAGGGAGAGAGATCAGAAGCATCCATTCTTCATTGCGGCACCTTAGTTGTTCATTGATTGCTTTCTCATATGTGCCTTGACCGGGAGACTACAGCAGAGTGAGTGACCCATTGCTCTAGCCAGCAACCTTGGGCTTAAGCTGGTGACCCTTGCTCAAACCAGATGAGCCCACGCTCAAACTGGTGACCTCGGGGTTTTGAACCTCAGTCCTCTGCATCCCAGTCTGATGCTCTATCCACTATGCCACTGCCTGGTCAGGGAGTTTTAATTCTTATTTGTTCAAAGCCCCTTTCAATGTAGCTTTTCCATTTTAGTTACTGCTCCTAATTATGTCAGTATTTCTTTAATTTCAAATTTCAATTATAGAGATCAAGACTAAAATCAATTCAGATTGTCCTTATTAAAACAGAACTTTTGACACTTAGATATCTCACAGGGCACCAGACATTCTCATGCATCCATGGCCTGTTATGTAATGGCTCTCAGTTTCCAATAACTTGTAAAGTCTGTTACTGGATGTTTACTCCAGCATTCATGACTCCTTAGGGGACATAAGAAAAAGAACACGAAAGCACATGGAATCTCAGAGCATTTTATTGAAAAATTTTGGAAGGTTAGTGATATTATGGAAACTGGCTATACTTCAACTTAAGCCTAAGGAAACTTATGAACAATTTTATATGTTATTCTAGTTATAACTGTCATATCTTATTTCATGTCTTCCCAATTATCCCCTCTGTCATCTCCATAACAGTATTCCATAACAAACAGTTATAGTCATTATCAAAAGCATTAGTATGGGAAAACTCTGATACTTGCTTTTTCAGAGGTCTTAGGTTTACTTGTTCTTCCATCATAACATAAGCATTATTTCATCAATTTAGGGAGTAAAATTTATAATATCATCAACTATTCCAGACTTCCCAAGATCTTCCATAACATATTACTTCTTACATGATATATTAAAGGGTTCAAATTTCAACCAGAAAAATGACCACAAGACTGGCTGCCTGTTGTCTGGAAAACCAGTTACATGACACAAGTGCTGATGAGAAGAGGTTTATTTAAGTGCCAGCCACATTGGAAGATGGGAGACTCCTGTTCTCAAAAATCTATCTTCTTGTGGTGTAGGTAGGGGATTTTCTAAGGAGAGAGATGGAGGATTTTCTAAGGAGAGGGGGAATGAACAAAAATAGGAAAAAGGAGGGGGTTGAGAATTCTTTGCTGGGGGAACTGAGAAGATTTTGTTCAAATTGAAGGCCATGCATTTCTCAGAGCTGGCTCCAAGTCTGTTCTGTTGGTTGTTGCAGGAATTGAAGCTAGAAAGTAATTTATATATTAGGGTTTTTGTTTCATGTGACAAGTGTCTACAGATTCTCACAATCAGGTTGTCCTCCTGGCCTTGAGTGAGAGTCAGAACTACAAGTCTCAGTGTGGTGAAAGCAGTAGAAGGAGGGGGAGGCCGAGATGCACATATCTCCTGTTTATACTTATTGTTCTTTCTTGGATGTTAACCCTTGAAGTGTATCAGCCAGAAGGAAACAGGCCTTTTAACTGTAACAAAATATTGGCTAGAGGTGAAAGCGCAGAATTGATTATATACTATTGATTTCTTACAGAATACATAACTTTGATCACTAAACTGGTAATATTGAATCATGTTTATAAGAGCAACAATCTGGATTTAACATTTCATAGAAATTCTTTTATAAACTTACTTTGTTAGTACATTCTTATTTAGCTCTGTTTTATGGCTAGTCATACTAATATCAGTAAAACAGTAATGGAGCATATTTATTCTAGGTTACAAAAATAGTAAAATTTTATATATCAAACAATATCAAACTAAGTAATAGTCAAGAGGGCCTTAAAACACTACAGAAGAAAAGTGCAAAACTAGGAAAGGGCATTATAGGATACTGAGCTGGAAAAGTAAAAGTCAGTAGAGAAATTGAAGAAGACATCAAATCAGAAAAAGACATTTTGTATTTATAGATTGGAAGGCCTAATATTGTTAAGATGTCAGTACTACTTAAATCAATCTACAGGTTTAGTGCAATCCCTATTAAAATCTTAATGATTTTTTTTGTAGAAATAAAAAAAATCATCATAAAGTTCATATGGAATCGCAAGGAACTTCAAATAGTTAAAACAATCTTGAAAAAGAACAAATTTGGATAACCAGATGGTGATAATCTATAAATGATAGAATAGTACTCAGCAAGGAAGGAAATTTTGACATGTTATGACATGGATAAACTTTGAAGGCAATATGCTAAGTGAAATTAGTCAGTCACAAAAGGACAAATACAGTAATGGTTTCAGTTATATGAGGTTCCTAGAGTAGTCAAATGCATAAAGACAGAGGTAGAATGGTGGTTCCCATGGGCTGAAGAAGGGAAGAGTCAGGTGTTATTGTTTAATTGTATAGAGTTTCAGTTTTACAAGATAAAAACATTTCTGGAAATGGATGGTAGTGACAGCCACACATTAATGTGAAAATGCTTAATGCTACTGAATTGTACACTTAAAAATGGTTAAGATGGTAAATTTGATATATATATATATATATATATATATATATATATATATATATATATATATATATATATATATATATATTATCACAGTTAAAAAGAGTTGTTAGAGCTCAGTGTCTTCTAGGGTTGGAAAAAAATGTTAGACCCATAGTTATGACAGAGAACAAGTAAGTTTAAAATTAATTTTTTCCCCTGCCATTCTACATAGTTCAGAACAAAGGTCCAAGAGTAATCTTTTCTATGATTAAAATTAGCCTTTTTAACAAACAACCAAGAATAACTAAAAGGATGGTGCCATGTTCTTCTAAGAGCTGCTTCTCACAAGATCTTATTTGGTGGAATCTATCACCCTAGAAAAAGAGGGTGTATGTGTCAAGCACCATGACTAATATGCTATGGAGACTAATTATTATTATTGTTTTTTTGAAGGGGAGAGAAGTAGATGTTTAAAACATATTTTAAAGCCCTGGCCAGTTGGCTCAGTGGCAGAGCGTCGGCCCGGCGTGTGGAAGTCCCGGGTTCGATTCCCAGCCAGGGCACACAGGAGAAGTGCCCAACTGCTTCTTCACCCTTCCCCTGCTCCTTTCTTTCTCTCTCTCTCTTCCCCTCCTACAATCAAAGCTCCATTGGAGCAAAGTTGACCTGGATACTGAGGATGGCTCCATAGCCTCCACTTCAGGTGCTAGAATGGCTCCGGTTACAGTATAGCAATGCCTCAGATGGGCCGAACATTACCTCTTGGTGGGCATGCTGGGTGGATCCCGGTCGGGCGCATGTGGTAGTCTGTCTGTCTGCCTCCCCCCACTTCTCACTTTGGAAAAATACAAAACAAACAAACAAACAAACAAACAAAAAACCATATTTTAAAACAAAACATGTTCTATATGGATATATAAAAATACAGATAAGTGAAGAGTCATAAGGAAAAGTCACTCTCACTCTCATAGTTCACAGACAACCTTGGTTATACATTTTTAAAGGATTCCCTCTTCCCCCCACTTGTCATCTTTAGAGATATGGAACCAGTAGCACTGTTGAGATTAGGTCATGCTCTGTCATGCTCTCATGACTTCCCATATGCTCTTCTCTCTCTTTGGAATGTCTGCCCACAACCTGTTTTTCTAATTAATGTGTACTCTACCATCAAATCTCAGCTCAATCGCACCTCCCTTGAAAGGAGTCCTGGGGATCCCAGTTTCATGTACAGATCCTTTGCTACCCTAGCAAGGACTAAAATACTTATCTTATCCATGTGCCTACCTCTTGAACTCTATCTGGTTCCAACTTTGTACTGAATAAATTGTTAAGGTTTAGTCACCGATGGCTTTGCACTGAATACTTATCAACTAAAATATCTTAAATAGAATTAAAAAATTTTATGATTCAAAATAAACTCATTAAATATGTTTTTTAATTGTTTAAATATAGTACTTTATTATAAATAATTTACAGCTATTTCTAAATTGTTAATCTCTCCTGGCTTGGCGATTCCCTGGTTGCTCTATTTATTTTGTAGACATCATCCCTTTGTTGACCGATAGGTCATTGGAACAAATACTGGACATCCTGGAAACAGAAACCAGTGCTATAAAAACACTGGATAAATGACCACACTAACAAATCACCTTACTTACCTCCTATTGCTCTTGTGAAATTAGTACCAACTGGGGAATTAAAGGGCTGAAAATGAATGTTAACCTATATAAGCAAAAGATAATCCACTTTTATATTTATGTTGTCATTTAGGGTTAGAGTCATTATAGATATTTCTAATATTCTTTTGTAATTTTTTGATCAAGTAATTTGCACCAACTTGGAAATTATTCTGAATAGTTCTATCATATTCTTAGGATTATTGATAGGGTTGCAATAAATTTATTTCTAAATTATGACTTCTGTTATTTTGGTAAGGTGAGCAAAATGAAATCTCCTCATAGCCCTGGCCGGTTGGCTCAGCGGTAGAGCATCGGCCTAGCATGCGGAGGACCCGGGTTCGATTCCCGGCCAGGGCACATAGGAGAAGCGCCCATTTGCTTCTCCACCCCTCCGCTGCGCCTTCCTCTCTGTCTCTCTCTTCCCCTCCCGCAGCCAAGGCTCCATTGGAGCAAAGATGGCCCGGGCGCTGGGGATGGCTCCTTGGCCTCTGCCCCAGGTGCTAGAGTGGCTCTGGTCGCAATATGGCGACACTCAGGATGGTCGCAACATGGCGACGCCCAGGATGGGCAGAGCATCGCCCCCTGGTGGGCAGAGCGTCGCCCCATGGTGGGTGTGCCGGGTGGATCCCGGTCGGGCGCATGCGGGAGTCTGTCTGACTGTCTCTCCCTGTTTCCAGCTTCAGAAAAGAAAATGCAAAAAAAAAAAAAAAAAAAAAAGAAATCTCCTCATAGCCATCTTCACCAGAGTTGCAGTGAATGGCCTGTAGAAGATATTATATATTTATAATACCACTAATGGGAGAGCAAAGTAAATGAAAAGGGGAGGACACCTGGGGTAATATAAACTGAAAATGGAGAATTTTTGATATACCAGAATTCTTCCATTTTTCTAGAGAAATGTACCTACCAAATCTTCATGTGAAAGAAACAAGAATCATTTTAAATGCATTCCTTCTATTTATATCAATAAATAATTCACACATCATTGGAAAATAGGTACATAGATATTATTTTCCATTAACAAATAAAATATGTACTGACACCATTTTAAAAAAGCCCTCTTGAGAGAAAAAGAACAATACTATAACAATATTGTTTAGACTTCTGAAAAAGAATCAAATAAAAATTTAAAATAATAAACATGGTTTACCTTAGGAAAATAAGAAATTACAGATGTCTTGCTCAGCCAGTGTAACCTTAAGAACATTACTATGTGAGTGACACCAAAGAAATGGCACCGTGAGGGCTGCTCCATAAATCTTCCCCTGAAATTTCAACAAATTCAACAACTAGAGACAGAAAAACAATCTCAGGAGCATCTGAAATACACATATACCAAACAAAGGTACAATTAGGCAAAAAGGTGGCTGAATATATAACCCACTGTGAAGGAAATAAGACAGAGAATGGAGTATTCTGCTTTCCTCACTGATATGAGGAAGGGCTGCTTTTGCTTGGAACTGAAAGGAGAGGAGGGCTGGGGCGAGGGAAGAAGCTGGGCTAGGACAGATGTTCAAGCTGAGGAGAGAGCGTCGGTAGCTCAGCCTGAGATTGTGGGCACGGAGCTGGAGCTAGCACGAGCAACAGACTCTGGCAGAGGTGGCCGGAGAGGGTCACTTGTGGAGGTCAGCACCAGAGCAGCTTTGGGCTTTGTTCACTCCTGGTCTGTGATTGTGGGTGGTCTGCAAGTGGCCCCACCTGGCGCCTGTGGCATGGGCATACTTGTTCGTGTATGGAGGAGCTAAGCCAGAGATTGTCAGCAGTGGACTTCTGTGTTAGCTGTAGCCAGAGTTTCTCTGTGGTTCCAGCTCCCCAACCAACAGAACAGGAAGTATGCAAAGGCCGGGATCTCTAGGCCTGGACCTGCCCAAGTGGCGCACCCCTGCCAGCCAATACAGGTTACAAAGCACATTCCCATGGGGCAGACCTGTGGAAGTTGTGGGGATTGGGCTGTGGGATTCCAAACAGGGCACAAGGGAGAAAAGCTTGTGGAGATTAGACCTGCAGAGCATTGAGGCAAACTAGACATACCCGGGACCCTTAGAAAAGAGCCTGACCAACGATCGTATGCCTGCCCTGCTTGCTTACGCTGGTGGCTCTGGTTGACAAAGCCTTACCCAGAATTGTGCTTTGAGTGGACCTGGAGGAGGGACTTGGCAGCTCTTAGGGACTCTTGCTCTGCAAACAGTGGCTGGGGCAACTTCCTGCTAGCCGATACAGGATACAAAGCACATTCCCACAGAGCAGACCTCAGAGAGCACTGTGAAATTTGTGGGGGCTGGGCTGTGGGCTTCCAAACAGGGCACAAGGGAGAAAAGCCTGTGGAAATTAGACCTGTGGAGTACTGACACACATTAGAAATGCCCAGGGGCCCTTAGAAAGGCACCTGAAAAGCAATCTGCTCTCTGCCCTGCCTACTTATGCTGGCAGCTCTGTTTGGCAAAGCCTTACCCAGAACTGTGTCTTGAATGGGGCTGGAGGTGGGACTTAGCAGCTCTTAGAGCCTCTTGCTCTGCAAGCAGTGGCTGGAGCAACTTCACAGCTGGATCCCCAAGCTGCTGACTCAGGAAAGAGAGGCATGGGGAGAGGTACTGGGAAAACTGACTCTCCCGGTGTCGGAACCTGCAAACCATAACAAGCCCTCATTTTTCAAATTCATTTTTTGAGTTCTTCATCTCTGTTTGGTTCTTTTTTAAAGTTTCAATCTCTTCAATGAAGTACTCGTTTTGTTCATTAATTTGTTTTTTGAGATCATTAAATTTCCTAACTGTTTTCTCACATCTCATTGTGTGTTTTCAGAACTACAATTTTGAGTTCTCTATCATTTAACTCCAAGGTTTCCATGTGTTTGAGATTGCTTTCGGGAGATTTTTCATTTTCTTTCTAAACTACATTTTTATCTCGTGTAGCCATATTATTTGTTTTCTTCTTCCTTGATGGTTTCTAAACACGGTATTGTTAATAATTCTAATAAAAAAAACCAAAAAATAAAATAGAAAAAATAAAGTATAATAAAAAGTAAGAGAAAAACCATAAAAAAGAGCAAAAATAAACAAAAACAAACAAAACACCCATAAAAATATAAAAATGAAAAAAACAAAAAGACATTTCATTTTGAGAGGTTTTTCTCTTTTCCTACAGTAGGTGTCACTGCATACAACTTTTACCTCTGTTAAATTTCTAGACTTTTCTATGCTGAGAAGCTGCTATCACAATAATAGTGGCAGGGCTGCAGTCATAATGATGAGTGGGGAGTGTTATGAGGGCTTTACTGCTTTAACAATACTGATCTCAGGCCTTGGGTGCTCCTTTCCATGTCTCACCAGAGCAGGGGACCAGACACAGAGCACCTCTCTTCTTCAGCTATTGGGTAATTCTCTGCCAATCTCCATACCCACTAGGGGAGGGAGGTGAGATCTGAGAGGCTGGGAGGCCACATTTTGTTTTCCTCTGTCTCTGTTTGATTTCAGCCTGCTGGAAGACCATGAGAACACTGGCTGTGACCCCTCATTCTGCTGTCACTTTGCTTTAGTATTTCCCCCACTGCCCCTCAATCTCACTGCTCCTTATGGCAGAAGAAAGACCCAGTCACTCTGGGTCTCTTTCCTCTCCAAAGCCCGGCAGATAAAAACCCAGACAGTCCAAGCCTCATTCTTCTCCAGAGCTGACTGTGAGTGTGTCTTATCTTCTGTCTCCCTTCTCAACACTTTCCACCTTTATTGATTGGGTGTGTAGATCTTTTCAGACAAATATGAAAACCAAGCTGGGGTTCTTTTTCTGTGTTATGGCTATTAAATTTGTTGAAATTTCAAGGGAAGCCATCAAGGGTATATCTTTACACTACCATTACTCTAATGTCATCTCCAAAAAATGCACTTTATACTAACATAATACCTTAGCCTAGCTGGTTTCTATTGAATACATATTGCTTTTGCACCATCTTAAAGTTGAAAATAATAAGTCAAACTATTGTAGATTGAGATCATCTGTGTATAAATATTTCTTCTTTGGAAAAGTATCTATTCAGTTCATTTGTTTATTTTTAAAATAACATTTTTTTGTTGTTGGGTTTTCAGAGTTGTTTGTATATTTTGGTTAACAGTCCTTTATCATATACATCTTTTGCAAATATCATCTCCCCCTCTGTGGCTTGTCTTTTCATTTTCTTGACAGTGTCTTCTGCAGAGCATGAATGACCTATATTTTGATAATTAAAGCTCCACTTTAGGTACCTACAAAATAAAGAAAGTTTTCTGCATTTTTAGCCTCCTAAAGATTGGTATTCTGTATAAATGAATAAGAGATGTCTTGCAGGTCTCCTCCAAGGAAAAGCTAAAGGAAGAGATAATAAGTAATGTGGACTTTTACCTTTATTTCATGCCAGTGATTTATATATGTAGCACATAGCTGACCTTAAAGTACTTAGATTTGAGAATGGAGAAGGTCTACAGAACAAGGCTGCAGCCACAGAGTATAGTTAGTTCAAACCCAGTACTATTGTGTTACCTCATTGTGTGATCTTGAGCAAGTTTTTTTTAGCTTCAACTTCTTCACCTCTATTATCTGGAGTAGTACTTATTTCTGCAGGTTGCTGTGAAGATTAAATAACACAGCATATGTAATGGCTACTTATGCAGAGCCTAGTTGTGATATGTGCTCCCCACAATAGGCAATGCTCACTTTTTTTTCCCTTAGCACTCCCTTTTGTGGAGGGATTTGAGGCTACCAAATGAATAGCTGTTAAAATAGCTTATGAGTGATCCAATATCAATTTTAAACATATATAATGACTCCCAGTGACCATGTATATTGCACACTTGTGTGTCTTTATAAAAGAAAAAATTTATAATATATTTCTTCTATTAAGTAAAGTTTGGGCCAAGAGACCTATTTGAAAAAAACCACTGAGGATGCAGAATCCTAGTTTTAATAAAATAGGGTTCTGAAAGACTGGAAGGTAAAAACAAAACTAGTAGTTTCAAAGGTCATGATAAATGAATTTAAAAAGCTATTCAAATGGCTTAGCAAAGCAATGCTGTCATTCTTCATCTTAATGATTCTCTTAAAGAGTAAATAAAAGGAGAAAGATGAAAGTAATTATTGACTGTATACCCAGTTATTAGAACTGCTGGTATTACCAAAGAATGCAGTTCATAGGCTGAGGCTGTAGGTGTATATACATATATAAACTGTAGCTGCCTCAGAGCTGGGGAACTATATATTATGTTTACATAGTGAGTGTTAGGCACTTATTTTAATAAACATGTTATGTAGAACTCTATCCCTTTGGCACACCTTGCTAAATTTAGAGAGTGAGTGTCTTAGGAGTTAGAAGGGTTAGAGAGAACATGGCAATAGGTGTTGGAGCTTGAGTCAGTTCCCATTACTACAATTCCTTGCTGAATAAAGAAGGCATTGAATTTGCTGGCCTGTCACTGAGCAATGACAATAAAAATGGAACGGAAAAGTGAAAGAAAAATGTTTTCAGAAAGAATTTTTTAAAAAGGAGGATGAATGATCAACAATATTATTAGTGCAATGAGAAATGTAATAAACACTCCATGTATATTGTACTAAAGGATGGTTTACTCGTACAGATTTTATGTGTGTCAACCTAATAAAACACTATTAAAGCTGAGAAATTTCTGTTTATTTTAATAGTTGAGGAGGAATATTCAGATTATCCTTGTATTACTGAAACAGGTATTATGTCATCTTTTTCAGTAAGTTGCTACTTATTATATAATGATATGTACTTTATATTATGAATTTAAAGGCACTTATAAATACTGTTTCTGAAAATGTTGTAAAACCAATATGGAAGTGCTATTCCATATTTTATACAAAAAAACAATTTATATAATGTGTATATAAAACAGGTTATTCAAAAAGTCATTTATGTATATATAATTTAAAAAAAACAGGCCTTGGCCGGTTGATAGTAGAGCATCAGCTTGGTGTGTGGTTGGCCTGGGTTCAATTCCTGGTCAGGGAACACAGAAGAAGCACCTATATGCTTCTCCACTTCTCCTCTTGCTTCTCTCTCTCTCTCTCTCTCTCTTTCCCTCCTGCAACCATGGCTCGATTGGATTAAGTTGGCCCTGGATGTTGATGATGGCCCCATGGTCTCCTCATCAAGTGCTGAAAAGAATCTGGTTGTTGAGCATGGAGCACTGCCCCAGATGGGCAGAGCATCACCCCCTAGTGGGCTTGTCATGTGAATTCTAGTCAGGGCACACGTGGGAGTCTGTCTCTGCCTCCTCTCCTCTCACTGAATTAAAAAACAAAATTAAATAAAACAAAATTAAAATATTATATATACTATTTTGTTAACAGATTTATTTTACTTAGCAGTATACTGTAAATAAATTTCACATTATTGCATATTCTTCCATATTATTCTTAAAGGTTGTGTGGATTCTGGAATGTGAATATAGCATAGTTTATTAAACCAAACTCTATACCAGGACTTTTAAGTCATTTTCAATCTCTTAATAAGGCTGTGGTAAATACATTTTTAGCTAAGCCTCTATACTCTAAAATTATTTCCCTAGAATTAGTTCCATTAGTGAAATTGATGAGTGAAGAGTCAATGCAACTTTCAGGCAGAAATGTTTGAATAAAGCTAAAATTTTTTTTTTTTTTTTTTTTTTCATTTTTCTGAAGCTGGAAACAGGGAGAGACAGTCAGACAGACTCCCGCATGCGCCCGACCGGGATCCACCCGGCACGCCCACCAGGGGCAAGGCTCTGCCCACCAGGGGGTGATGCTCTGCCCATCCTGGGGGTCGCCATGTTGCGACCAGAGCCACTCTAGCGCCTGAGGCAGAGGCCACAGAGCCATCCCCAGCACCCGGGCCATCTTTGCTCCAATGGAGCCTTGGCTGCGGGAGGGGAAGAGAGAGACAGAGAGGAAAGCGCGGCGGAGGGGTGGAGAAGCAAATGGGCGCTTCTCCTGTGTGCCCTGGCCGGGAATCGAACCCGGGTCCTCCGCACGCTAGGCCGACGCTCTACCGCTGAGCCAACCGGCCAGGGCCTAAAGCTAAAATTTTGAAGAAAATTGATTTTGGAAACAATCAAGAAATTTATAGGAATAATGGAAACTTTCTTGAAGCCGGGACAGCTCTAAGGATCAGGACAGAGAATCACATGCCCAAAGACAGATGTTGTTAATACAATTCATTGATATTACTCAATCAGGGTTATGGTTATAAAAAGAGAGTTTAAAAGAATCCACTTGATATTAAGGAAGTAGATTTTTTTATTATATATTTTAAATTTTTATTAACATTTAATTTATTGAGTTTACATGGATTCAAGTGTCCAAGTGAATATAACTCCCTCACCTCCCACCCCTGTATCCCATTTTATACCCCCTTTATGGCCTCCTCCTAACTACCTTCCCCTTCCCTCTAGGATTTGCTGCCCTGTTACCTATATCTCTGTTATATATATATATATATATATATATATATATATATATATATATATATATATATATATAGTAGCACTAATCCCTTTACCTTCTCTGATCCCAACCCCCTTTTCTCTGACTGCTGTCCCTCTGGTCTGTGTGACACTGCCTCTACCTCTATTCAGTTCCTCAGTTCACTTTGTTCATTAGATTCCACATATATGTGAGATCATATGATATTTTTCCTTCTCTGCCTGGCTTATTTCACTTAGCATAATAATCTTCAGGTCCATCCATGCTGTCACAAAAGGTAAGATTTCCTTCTTTCTCACAGCCATGTAGTATTCCATTGTGTATATATACCACTCCTTTTTAATTCACTCATCCACTGATGGACACTTGGGCTGTTTCCAGATCTTGGCTATTGTAAACAATGCTGCAATAAACATGGGGGTGCATATCTTCTTTTGAATCAGTTATTTGGTATTCTTAGGATATATTCTTAAAAATGGTATAGCTGGTTCAAAAAGCAGTTCCATTTTTAATTTTTTGAGGAAACCCCACACAGTTTTTCACAGTGGCTGCCCAAGTCTGCATTCCCACCAGCAGTGCAGGAGGGTTTCCTTTTCTCCACACCCTTGCCAGCACTTATTGCATGTTGTTTTGTTAATGAGTGCCATTCTGACAGGTGTGAGGTGGTATCTCATTGTGGTTTTAAATTGCATTTCTCTGATGATTAGTGACATTAAACATTTTTCATATGTCTATTGGAAATTTGTATGTCCTCTTTGGAGAAGTGTCTATTCAGTTCTTTTGCTCACTTTTTAATTGGATTGTTTATCTTCCTGGTGTTGAGTTTTAAATGTTCTTTATAAATTTTGGTTATTAACCCCTTATCAGACATATATGTTGATACATAACCCCTTATTGACAAATATGTTCTCCATTGTGTGGGTTGTTTTTTAATTTTGTTAATAATGTCTTTTGCTGTGCAAAAACATTTTAGTTTGATATAGTCCCATATGTTCATCCTGTTCTTTATTTCACTTGCCCATGAAGATAAATCAGCAAAAAAATATTGCTATGAGAGATATCAGAGTGCTTACTGCCTATGTTTTCTTCCAAGATATTTATGGTTTCACAACCTACATTTAATTTTTATCTATTTTGAGTTTATTTTTGTTAATGGTATAAATTGGTGGTCTAGTTTCATTTCTTTGCATTTACCTGTTTAATTTTCTTAACACCATTTATTAAAGAGACTATCTTTACATCATTGTATGCTCTTACCTCCTTTGTCAAATATCATTTGACCATAAATGTGTGGGTTTATTTCTGGGTTCTCTGTTGTGTTTCATTGATCTGTATGCCTGTTCTTATGTCAGTACCAAGCTGTTTTGAATACAATGGCCTTGAAATATAACTTAATATCAGGAAGTGTGATACCTTACACTTTATTCTTAATTTTCAAGATTATTGAAGCTATTCGTGTTTTTTTTTTTGTTGTTGTTCTATATAAATTTTTGGAATATTTGTTCTATATCTTTGAAGTATGTCATTGTTATTTTAATAGGAATTGCATTGAATTTATAGATTGCTTTGGGTATTATAGATATTTTAATGATGTTTATTCTTTCTATCCATGAACACGGTACATGCCTTCACTTGTTTGTATCTTCCTTGATTTCTTTTATTAATTTTTTATAATTTTCCAAGTACAAGATTTTTACCTCCTTGGTTAAATTTACTCCTATGTACTTTATTTTTTTGTTGTTGTTGCAATAGTGACGAGGATTGTTTCTTTAATTACTCTTTCAGACAGTTTATTGTTTGTGTATAAAAATGCCACTGATTTCTGAATATTAATTTTATATCCTGTCACCTTGCCGAATTCATTTATAAGGTCTAGTAGTTTTTTGACTGAGACTTTAGGGTTTTCTGTGTACTGTATCATGTCATCAGCAAATAATGATAGTTTTACCTCTTCCTTTCCAATTTGGATGCCTTTTATTTCTTCTTCTTTTCTGACTGCTGTGGCTAGGACTTCTAAAACTATGTTGAATAAAATTGGTGAAAGGGGGCATTTCTGCCTTGTTCCTGATCTTCAGGGAATTGCTTTTAATTTTTGCCCATTGAGTATGATATTTGCCATGGATTTGTCCTAGATGGCCTTTATCATGTTGAGGTATGTTTTCTGTATCCCCACTTTGCTGAGAGTTTTGATCATAAATGGGTGCTGCATTTTATAAAATGCTTTTTCTGCATCTATTTTCTATTATTATTATGTGATTTTTAGCCTTCTTTTTGTTTATGTGAGAAATTACATTTATTGATTTGCAAATATTTTACCAGCCTTACCTCCCTGGAATAAGTCCTACTGATCATGATGTATGACTTTTTTTCATGTATTACTGGATCCAGTTTGCTAATATTTTGTTGAGAATTTTAGCATCTAAGTTCATTAGGGATATTGGCCTATAGTTTTCTTTCTTTTTAGTGTCTATACCTGGTTTTAGAATGAAGATTATGCTTTCCTCATAAAAGGAGCTTGGAAGTCTTCCCTCCTCTTGGAGTTTTTGAAATAACTTGAGAAGGCTAGGTGTTAGTTCTTCTTTGAATATTTGGTAAAATTCTCTTGTGAATCCATCTGGTCCAGGACTTTTGTTTGCTGGGAGTTTTTTGATAATTGTTTCAATTTCATTTGTTGTGATTGGTCTGTTTAAATTTTCTGACTCTTCCAGATTTAGTTTTGAAAAGTTACATGTTATTAGAAATTTATCCATTTTGCCTAGGTTGTCCAATTTTTTGGCATACAGATCTTCATAATATTTTCTTATAATCCTTTGTATTTCTGTGGTGTCAGTTGTTACTTCTTTTCTTTCATTTTTAATTTTTTTTATTTCAGTCTGCTCTCGTTTTTTCTTGATGAGTCTGGTTAAAGGTTCATTAATCTTGTTTATCTTTTCAAAGAACCAGCTCTTGGTTTCATTGATTATCTGTATAGTTTTTTTGGCCTGTATGTCATTTATTTCCACTCTGATTTTTATTATTTCCTTCCTTCTACTTTCTCTGGGCTTTATTTGTTGTTCTTTTTTTAGTTCTTTTAGATGTAGGGTGAAGTTGTTTATTTGAGCTTTTTTTTTGCTTCTTAAGTTATACCTGTAATTCTATGAACTTCCCTCTCAGGACTGCGTTTGCTGTGTCCCATAAATTTTGAGGTATTGTATGTTCATTTCCATTTGTTTCTAGGAAATTTTTTATTTCTTCCTTTATCTCGTTGTTAACCCATTTATTATTTAATATCATGCTATTTAGCCTTGAAGTGTTCAAATGTTTTTTAGTTTTTCTATTGTAATTGATTTCCAGTTTCATGCTATTGTGTTCAGAGAGGATGCTTGATATAATTTCAATCTTCTTAAAATTTATTGAAGCTTGTTTTGTGTCCTAACATGTGGTCTATCCTAGAGAATGTAACATAAGAACTTAAAATAAATGTATATTCTGCTGCTTTGGGGTGAAAGGTTGTGACAATATTTATTAAATCCAGTTGATCTAGTGAGTCATTTAAAGTCACTGTTTCTTTGTTAATTTTCTGTCTGGAGGATCAATTTATTGATGTTAGTGGGCCATTAAAATCCCCTACTATTATAAAATTGCTGTTGATCTCATCCTTTATGTCCATCAAAATCTGCTGTATATATTTAAGTCCTCCTATATTAGGTGCATAGATATTTACAATGATATATCCTCCTGTTGGATTGCTTCCTTTATCATTATGCAATAACCTTCTTTATCCTTTACTATAGCCTTTATTTTTAAAGTTGATTTTGTCAGATATAAGTATTGCTACTCCAGCTTTTTTTCATTTCCATTTGCATGAAATACTTTTCTCCACCTCTTCACTTTTTGTTTTTGTTTATCTTTTGATCTGAGGTGGCTCTCTTGTAGACAGCATGTTTGGGTCCAGTTTTCTTATCCATTCAGCTACCTTATGTCTTTTGATTGGAGCATTTAATTCATTGAATTTTAATATTATTGATATGTAGTTGTTTATTGCCGTTTTATTCTTTCAATTTACAATTTTATTTTTCTCAATTTTGTTTCTTTGCTCTTTCTACTGCAGGCCTCTTAACATTTCTTGTAGTACAGGTTTTGTTGTAATGAATTCCTTGAGGTGTTTTTTTTTTGTTTTTTTTTTTTTTACTGGTAAGCTTTTTATTTTTTCTTTAATTTTAAATGATAGCCTTGCTGGATACAATAGTCTTGGTTGTAGGTTCTTGTTCTGCATCACTTTGAATATTTTTTGCCAATCCTTTCTGGCCTCAAGTGTTTCCATTGAGAAGCCAGATGTCATTCTTATAAAGGCTCCTCTTTAGGTAATTAACTGCTTTTCTTGCAGCTTTAATATTCTTTCTTTGTTTCTTTACTTTGACACTTTAATAATGATTTGTCTTGCTGTAGGACTCCTTGGTTTCTTTTTTAATTGAACTCTCTGTGCTTCTTGAACTTGTGTCACTTTTTCTTTCATCAATTTAGGGAAATTTTCAGCTATGATTTCTTCAAACACATTTTCTATTCATTGTTCTCTTCTCCTTCAGGAACCCCTATGATGTGGATGTTGTTTCTCTTCATGTTGTCATAGAGCTCTCTTAGAATTTCCTCAGAATTTTTGAGCCTCTTTTTTTTTTACTGCTCTACTTCTGTGTTTTAGTGTATCTTGTCCTCTAAATCACTGATTCCATTCTCTGCTTCATCCAGCCTGCTGTTAATTCCTTCTAGTCCAGTCCTCATTTCTAATATTGTATTTGCCATTTCTGACTGGTTCTTTTTTATTATTTCAATGTCCTTTTTGATTCTTGCTATCTCTTTATTTAGGTGCTCATTATGTTCATCATTGTTGCTCTAAGATCCTTGAGCATCCTAAAAATCATTGTTTTAAACTCTGTATCTGGTATTTTGGTTACTTTCATCTCATTCAGTTCTTTTTTTGGGTATTTCACTTGTTGATTCATTTGTATCCCATTTTTCTGTTTGCCCATTTTGTCTGTGTATTAAGTAGCGCTGTATAACTTTGAAATTTTTGTGGAGTCTTTATGAAAAAGATGGACTTGGTGGTACTATCCACCAGGCCACTGGTTTTCTTTGTTCTAGGAATGCTTCTTGAGGGTACTATTTTCACTCTTGTTGTATATGAGTATTAGATGGAATTGGTCTTTTGTGGGTATAGTTATCCCTTCAGGTTGGCTGGCTCTAAGGGTCAACCTTGATTATGTGTATTACACACTGTGCAATCAATGTCTGTCCTGTTGGATGTATTTATTCTCTACATTGTTTGATGACTGCTATACTCCACCTTTGGGTGTGCTGCTTGTGTATTTAGCTGACTCTAAGGTTGGTGTTTTCTGCCACCAACTACCGGTAGTGTTGGCTCTAGTTCTTCTTGGCTTGGCATCAGCTGTTGTTTGTAACCTGCTGTGGGCTATCAGTCTGCAGCTTCTGCATTTTTCACTGTTTCTGTCTGTGTTTTCTATGTCTGGATACAGTGACAGGGGCAAACTTTTGTATAAGGATCAGCTTTCTTTTGCTTAGAGATGACAGCAGCTTTGTAAAAGCTCCAAGCTCTGTAACATTTGTGTCCACTTTTCTGTTGCTCTTTCTCCTCTTGCAGCTGCCTGTTGTTCCCCCAGAGTTTTCTGTAGTAAGATTGTAGTGTGAGTTTAGATTGGCCTCACCCAACCAACCCTTCTACAGGTTGCACACTTGGTGGGTTAGGGAGGCTGAGGTTGTGAAAAAAACTTTTGTGGGGCCCCCTACTTCAGGAGTCTCTTGGTCAGAAGCTCAGTATAGTGAATGTGGCCCCTTCTCCAGAGCTTTGTCCCTCAACCACTGCTGGATACTCAAATTTTATTTCTCCCCAACAAGGTAAGCATTAGTTTCAGACTGAGTGGGGCCAGTCCCCTCTGCAGATATTCTTTCAGCTGTTGAGACCCTAGTCTTAGGGAGAAAGACTGAGAGAGTCCTCTCCTGGGGCTGACTGTGCCCCTCCCAAAGTTGGCTAAGCCCCTCAACCCGATCCAACATTAAACTCACAGGGACCCACACTTTAAAAATCCATGCTCCAAGCCTTTCTCCCTTGCCCTTGTGGAATGTAGCCTAGCTGGACAGGATATCCAGTGCCTAGGCTGGCTGGCTGTGAAGCTCCACCTTATCCAATGCACATGAGCTGCTGTGCCTGTGCTGATCACAGGGAGTAGAACTCACCTCAGCTGGGTCAGGTGTGAGGTGCTTTTCTTTAGGATACCACTCTAGCAAGGGTTGTTAGGTCCTGAACCAATACTTTCTGCAGCTGACCCCTGGATGGTCCAGCCCTGGGCCTCTGTAGCAGGATCCCAGCACAGACCAGTGGGAGACATTGCTCATGACTGGCCCTCAGCAACCTTCTTGGAGCTATAATCAATTCAGAGGTTGTGGCTGCCTTTGCTAGGCCCAGGTGTACATGGAAATACTTAGCTGCACTCCTAGTCTGACTTTTACCCACTCTGGTCCTGGGGAAAAGTTTGCTCAAATGGTCAAGTTTCCCTGAATCCCACCTCTGCAGCCTCTATCTGCTGGCTGCTTGTTAGGCTCAGCCACTGAAAAAGCCTCTGCTAGATTTTAGAGTCCTGGGCAAGTCAGGGATTAGGAAAGTTGATGGGTGTGGCTCTCCCCCTTGGCCCCAGGTGTCAGTCAGTACAGACTTTTTTCACAGACTTCAGTAGGGTGTGGCCCCAGGAGTCTGGCGGGTATGACCTCTGAGACTTAGAGGTGTGGTCTTCCCACTCTCTGGACAGATTCAACAAAGTCTTTCATGAGGTGGAAGCACCAGTCATAGACTCAGGAGAGTATGAAGGGGAGCTTCTGTCTCAACTTCAGAAAACTGAGTCCCTGCTTCCTGGCCTCTCAGAATGACCCGTGGCCATCCCTGGGGTAGGAGAGACTCTTTATGGTGAAGCAGCTTTTTTTTCCCTAGGCTGATGCCACTCAGAGGGTATTACTCCACCCAAGAAAGATGGCAACTGCAGTACTGGAGAATGACTCAGCACAGGGGTTCCAGTGGCCATCCTGCACAGTGTCTCTCCCTGGGCCTCCAACTGTACACTCTCTTGCAACTCCATTCCTCTCAGCTCTCCCCCGCCAGAGCTCTGGGTAAGTGGCTGTGAACAAGGTTTTCTGTGTGGGCCCTTTAAAATGGAATCTGTGTCTGAGAGGTGTGTCTCTTTCTCACAGAGAGAAACCTGGCTTTTTTATTTTTTACAGCTAAATGCTGTCTGGGCACCTCTTCTAGGCTCTGGGGCTATTGGCTGGGGTACCAGTCCTAGAGCTGAGGACCAACAACTCTCAGGGCAACCCACCCCACCGTGAGAGTCCTTCTGGCCCACCTCTCACTCCTGGGAGCGGGGCAGCCCTTTCTACATCTCTGACCTTTCTACCAGTCTCGGTGTGGCTTCTTCGGTGAACCTTGGTTATAGATTCCTCTTAGTTTAGTCCAAAGTTGGTTTTTCTAGATGATTGTTCTTAAATTTATTTGTAACCCAATTTGGTCCTGGAAGGTGGCAGTTGGAATGTCCACCTACTTCATCGCCATCTTTCTTCTCCAAGGGAGTAAATAGATTTAAGACTAAAGAAAGGATGTTCTTTTCCCAATTACTAAGAAAATAGATGTCACTTTCATGATGGACTAAAGGGCTAAGGATGATGTGGTTTGGAAAGTTTCCTAGAAATCATGCAGCAAACTTTTGCTGTTGTGGTATATATAATACGTTATCATAGTATAATGGTTCTGACTCATGGGGAAGCAACAGGAAGAGGAAGGTTTTCCTATCGACCATGGTTGAAAATTATTCTTTGGAACAGAGATTCTAAGATACCAATATGTCAGGTCTTGACAGTGCAACAGAATTGACCTTTTTCAGAATGTATCTTTTTTTTGTTAAAGAGAGGATCATTTTAGAATTGTTTTAGACATAATGTATTCATCTGATTACAGTTTATTCAATTCTGTTATCAAAATGTTAAGCTTTGGATTGACTATTGTTCGGGTATATTTTTCTGTCTAGACATAATCTAAATGGCAACAGGCTTTGTATATATCAGTTTTTATCTGCAAACCCAAAGGCAACCTGGGGCCACACATCTGTTGTTTCTATCACACACAGAGAGTATGTCAATCTCAGCTTTCCTTAGCTCTGTTCAGCATCAAGCCTAAAAAAATCTCAGCTGGAAAAAGTGGTTATATTCAGTCTGTGTGTCAATACTAACTAACTCTGTAAGGGTATTTAGCATCTTACCTTCTCTAGGAGGTGAAGTGGGGAAATAGAGACAGTGTGCAGTTAGAACTCCTTGAGAAACTGTAGCACCCGAGTATTATCAAAAGTTGTGAGTCTATTCATACTGTATGATTGGATTGGAACTTAATCTGTTTGGGGTTCTAGCAACCTTCCCTCAGACAATTGTTGTTCAAGAGCTTTTAGCTGTTGGCTGGTGCCTTGCTTCATCCTGGGAACATTACTTTTTATTGAGAGCTTGCCCCACTGCTTCTAGGTGTGGCATGGTTTCCTGATGCTCTGATTTCCCTTCATTGTATTAGGCCCTTTGAATATTGACATTCACTTACATTGGATCCAAGACACTATGTTGATTTGTATCTGCTAGGAGTCCACAGAACATTTACATTACTTCCTCCTGCCCTTTGCTCCACTCATCCTCATTGATTCTCATTTTTCCTTCTGTTTGTTTTTAAAATCTCACACCCAATAACAGAGGCTGAATGAGTTATTAAAACTGTGGGAAAAGCACTGTGATATTGCCCCATCTTTAAATATGAAAACAAGGGAAAACTTTATTTATTGTAAATAACATAACATTCAATATAAATGACTGCTTTTAGTACATTCTTTTCTATTGCCAATTTCTCTTTCGGTCAATTTTGGAAATACAATGCAATAATTGTTTTTTTCTTCTTTATGATTACTTTCTGATAGGTATAGTTCTTCACAGCAGCAGTCTGGAATCACTGAAGGCATGAAAATGGAAAACATGTGAACTATGTTTAATTTTTGCTTACTGATATTTAATGGAAGTGCTAATCACATTTGTAATCTTTTAGTAGCTTCTCTCAAGCTTTCAGAAAATCTGAACAGCAGCAGCTGCTGCCTCACTGGAAGATATACATATGAAAAATTTGTATTTCTTTAAAATAATAGTCCTAGGACTATATTAAAGGGAATTATGCCATACACTGGAGAATACCTGAATCTTGGAAGTGCCATTTACATCAAATTTGCTGAATTTATACTTCTACATATTTTGCTGTCCTATTTTAGTGGTAACATCATTAAGTTGAAGGGCAGAGTAGGAAAAAGAGAATATGATTATCATCTATATCCTGTAATAATACATTTACTCTTGTTAAGTAAAATAAATCTAGATACTTCAAATAATTAGAATTAAGTAATGAAGAATATTTGGATGTAGAGTTTTACATTTTATATGTCAAATATGTATTGTTCTATTTGTTCATATATTTATATTTTGTAATTTGAGATTTAAACTGTTTAAATTTAAGATAAACATAATGAAATTCTGACCATTTTCAATGAACTGTAAATACATTTATGAACCTTGATTAGGTAACACTCTTTCTATGGTAAGAGACAAGTTTGAATTAGAGGAAAGGGTACTGATCTCAAAGTAGGAATATTTGGGTTTAATCTAGATGGTTCTATTAGCTATGCAAATGTACATCGGTTAAGTTATTTAGTCTCTTCATCTTTTAGTTTCTTTGTCTGTAAAATGAAAATATCTTACCAGGTTATTATAGGGATGGGATTTGAAAGCAACTAGACTGGTGTTAATAAAGGTAGGTTCTATGTGCACATTTCTTTCTTTTTACAGTTTCTAGAAATGTTTAAGCATAGACAGGACAACACAGGGGAGGAGTATAATGGATGACTTTTAGGTGACCTTGAAAGTCATATCTAACTTTAGTTTTTTTGACTAATGATTTGTAAATGGAACTTTGTCATAACACTAATTTAACTCAATTTTATTGGCATTTACTATGTGTTAGGTATTCTACTATGTCCTTAGTAGGTATACAAGGGGAACTAGAGAATGTGAGGAGTGCATTTACCTCTTTTCTGCCTTGATTTCCCACCTCACTGTCTGCTCAGTATACTTCCACCTTCTGACTATCTCATATGGAGCTTGTACCTTATCTCTGTCTACAGTGGTGTGTTCTCCAATGTTCTGTGCTTTTTCCTTCTTATGGCTTATTCTGTAACCTCTGCAGTAACACCTAGTTCAGAGGCTGCTGTGAGGGTAAATGAACACATTAAAACACTTAGAGCTGTTGTTTGGCATTAAGTACTCAATAGATTTTAGTTGTTATTATTATTATTATTATTATTATTATTATTATTATTATTATCTGTCTATTCCCAGGACTGGGGCTTGTTCTATTGGGTCAACCACCTTCTGTACAGGTCCATTCTGGGCAAGTAGTTACCCTGAGGTCTATGAAGAATACAAGAAAAACAGAACAAGAATAAGAATCCTGGTATTTAGGTTAAAAACAACATTGTAAGTGACTTTTGTTAGGTAAGAAACTATAAATTTACCCATAGGGTAAACATATTCTATTCAATATAGCATTTACAAATAAAACATTAGTTACAATTTTTCATAGGGTATATTTATCTTGTCACACTTTTTTGTATTTTTAAGTTTTGTAATCTATTTGTATGTACGCATATAAGAGACCAAAAACTGAGAAAAACTCCAGAGAAAAAGAATCCATGCACAATCATATCTCTTTTATGCACAAACAACTCAGTTTATTTCTGACAAGAGCATCAGAAAATACCATGGAAGAGTGACCTTTACAGAAAAGATCTGACAACCAGATAAACTACACAACATTTAGAGAGGGATTCAGTGGAATTTACTTCGTCTACTTTCCTGGCCCCTAGAGAAAATTATTCATTCTAGAAGGGCACAGATGATTGAGGAAGGAAGACTCAGAATAGAGAAAATGCTTTAAACTGTGTTTATAGGAAATAGTCTAGATCTGTTGATTATGTCCTATAAAGTAAGGCAATTGGACTAGATCACTTTATTTTAAAACATTTTTAAAATGTAAAGATGTGTACCTTTATTTATGTTTTAATTACAGTTGGCATTCAATAATATTTTATATTAGTTACAAGTATATAGCACAGTGGTCAGACAATTATATAATTTATAAAGTGATCTCTTTGGTAATTGTTTTACCTACCTGAAAACATACATAGTTATCACAATATTATTAACTATGTTTTTATTCTATGCTTCATATTCCCATGACCATTTTGTAAATGCCAATTTGTACTTCTTAATCTCTTCATCTTTCTCAGTAACCATTGCTTATATGGCTAATTAACATATGACAAAGAAGGCAAGAATATACAGTGGGGTAAAAATAGTCTCCAATAAATGGTGTGGGGAAAATTGGACAGATATATGCAAAATGAAAAGGTAAAACTAGAGCAACTTCTTATAGCATATAAAAGAATAAACTCAAAATGGATTAAAGATTTAAATGTAAGACCTGAAACAATAAAACTCCTAGAAGAAAACATAGACAGTAAGCTCTCTGACATTGCTCTTAGTAATATTTTTTTCTGATATATCTCTATGAACAAGGGAAACAAAAGAACAAATAAACAAACTAAAAGAAGTTTTGCACAGAAAGAGAAATCAACAACAACAAAACAACCTACTGAATTGGGGAAGATATTTGCCAATGGTACATCTAATGGGCCTAATATCCACAATTTATAAAAACTCATACATCTCAACATAAAAAAATGACAATCCAATTAAAAAATGGACAGAGGGTCCCTGGCTGGTTGGCTCAGTGGTAGAGCATTGACCCAGTGTGCAGAAGTCCCAGGTTCAAATCCCGGTCAGGGCACACAGGAGAAGCAACCATCTGCTTCCCCTCCCCTCCCCTCCCCTCCCCTCCCCTCCCCTCCCCTCCCCTCCCTTTCCCTCCCCTCCCCTCCCCTCCCCTCCCCTTTTCTCTTCCTCTCTTCCCCTCTCACAGTCATGGTTTGATTGGTTTGAGTACGTTGGCCCTAGGTGCTGAGGATGGCTCAGTGGAGCCTCCACCTCAGATACTAAAAATAGCTTGGTTGCAAACATTGGCCCAAGATGCATAAAGAATCAACCCCAGATGGGGGTCACCAGGTGGATCCTGGTTGGGGTGCAAGTGGAAGTCTATCTCTCTCTCTCCCCTTCTCTCACTTAAAAAAATGGACAGAGGACCTGAATAGACATTTCTCTAAAGAGGATTTAAAGATGGCCAACAGACATATGTGATACTCAATATTTCTGATCAACAGAGAAATGTAAATTAAAACCCAGAAATATCTCTTTATACCTGTCAGAATGGCTATCATCAATAAATTAACAAACAAATATTGGGGGAGATGTGAAGAAAAGAAAACTTTCATGCACTGTTGGTAGGATTGCAATTGATACAGCCACCATGGAAAATAGTATAAGGGTTCCTCAAAAAATTAAAAATTGAATTATGTATGATCCTCCAGCAATTCCACTTCTAAGTATATAGGAAATCCATAACACTAATTAAAAAACTTCTAAGTATATAGGAAATCCATAACACTAATTCAAAAAGACATGCACCCCCATGTTTATTGCAGCGTTATTCACAATAGCCAAGATGTGGAAGCAACCCAAGTGCCCATGAATAGATGACTGAATGAAGAAGATGTGATACATATACACAATGGGATATTACTCAGCCATAGAAAGTATGAAATCTTACCATTTGTGACAACATGGATGGACCTAAAGGGTATTGTGTTGAGTGAATTATGTCAGACAGAAAATGACAAATACCATGCAATATTACTTGCACAAGGAACCCAAAAAACAAAGAAAACAGAAACAGACTCATAGCTACAATGGAATAGACAATTTTAAAAATTTAAAATCAGTTTTCCAGGTCAAACAGGGTGAGCTCTACTTTGCTTAGATACCCTGTGCCATTTAGATAGAAATAATAAGCTCACTACTGGACTACACATGCTTTGCTAGATGAATCCAGGAATTTCACCTTAATAGTCCTTGGATCTTCAGTATAAGCCCAATGCTAGGCCAGTCTTCTAGACTCCATCCATTAAACCTGCAGATATTCTGTAGCAAAGATTTTTTACCTCCCAGGGTTTTGGGGAGGGTCAAGTAAGATAATGTATTTAAAATGCTTAGAGAGCTGCAAAGTTTTTTGTTTGTTTCTTGTTTTTTAATATTAGGTGAATTTGTAAAATAAAGTAGCTAAGGATAGACTGATGATATTTCATTGGTTTTGAGAACTTTAGATCTGGAAGAAAATGTGGTATCTAGTGCCCCCTAGTTATTTACGGTGGAGGAAGCAGGTTATAGAGGGAAAGTGACTTCCCAGAAAAGTTGCTGGTGGTTGAAAAATAACAGAAAGCAGAGTGTTGTGATTCTGAATTCATGATTAGTTAATATGAAAATTTATAAAAGAATAAAGCTATGTAAGAAAAAAGAGGTTATCTACATCATTATAACACCCTAATGCAGGCCATTGCGGTATTTGGCTTTAAAGATTTCAACTAGATAATAGTCATTTATGTAAAGGCAGTACATTATAAATTAGGTGTACCAATGAAATGGTAGAAATATGAGTTTATATGTGGGAATAGTTTACTCCTATTTAGGGCTGACATTTGCTTATTATAAGAGACTTTGGTCAGAGTTGCATTTATTTACCCTCACTCAAGTAGTTTTCATATATTCAGAACATCTCTTGGTTTGGTGGTAATATATTAAACCCTTAATTTGCCTTATGTACAAATGTATATTTTTAGCCTAATCATTAAGAAATTAAAACATATTTACTGGTTGTAGATGCAGCTTTTAAGTGAAATGCTTGAGAATGTCAATTTACAGGGCACAGAAGATATTCTATTAAGCTCAGGAACATGGAAAAGAAGGTGCTCACATTGTGTATTTATCTGTCTTTAAGATAACTTGAACTTTCAAAATTTAGCCATGGTTAACATTGGTGCTAATTATAACAAAGCAGTCCTTGCAAGGTGAATCATGTAAGTAGGAACTGGCATTCCGGATGAGTGATCAGAGAGATTGTATAGAAATACAAAAAACAAAAAAATAAGGAATAAACACACTCTTTACATATAGCCTTTAAAACACTACTGATCTATTCTTATCAGAAAAAGTTTAATTTTAGGACATTTAGAAGATACAATAACCACACAGAAGGGAGGAAAAAATATTCCTGCAATCTTATTTTCCTGAGATAACAACTTCTATCAATTTATAATGTAGCACTCCCCTGGCTGTTTTTTATATATTTAAACAATATGTATAAGCAAATATGACATGAAATTATTTTGTAATCAGTCTTTTCCATCTACATTAACATTAATATATTTTCATGTAATTAAATACATCATATTATGTAAATTACATATCAAACAGAGATTTCTTAGGATCTTTGGACCTAAATGTCACATATAAAAACTTGATTTGTAAGATGCCTTATACTCTCTAATTCCTATCAGGCTCCTACATTGTACTGTTCAAGACACATAAGAAATTTTACAGTGATGATTTCATTGTAATGTGGAACTATGAGATAAATTTTTGAAGATAATGGTTTGGACTTTTACCTGGGACTTGTGATTGTAAATTCATAGGAGTGATTCTTAATCATAATACAGTCATAACCTAGAAGTAACCAACTTTTTCCCCAGAAGTATTCTTTTTAGTGTCTTTAGAGACTCTAAAATTCTCCTTTTAAATTCTTCTTTTAATGTCTTTACTTTGTAATATGAGGAGAACTAGGGATTTCAGAAATTCTGGATAATGTATTGTAGAAGGCTAGATTATGATATATAGGCCATATTGATTAGGGTACTTAACTCAGAAACTCCTTTAAAATGTCTTTTTATTGTTTTGAAGAACCATGAGTTAGTTAGCTGAATAAGCACTAAAACACTCAAAAACTTTCCTATATTTAGGATACTGTGACTGAGATAAACAATCATATTTTTAGTAAGAGAACTAAATACTCTAAAGAAGGAAGAGAAGCAATGGGGCTTTAATTTTAACGCATGACTTAGAACTTACTGCATTTTTTTTTTGATGCTGGGTAAGTTTTACTAGGATTTCTGCTAAAACAGGCATATTGATTTAAAAAATATTTATTTAATACCTAGTGTAGTCAGGCTCAGCTTAATTCTTGAGTAACACACTTTGTAGGAAAATGACCCTCATGTTATTATATATTTATAACTCTTGTTAGACTCTTGTGCTGTTTGTATTATGCCGTGGTATTTTGGTGGTTGGGGTTGAGGGGAGAGCTATGTAGGTTGAAGAGGTTTTCAGGGCTGAAATCTTTCACAATGTCAGCTACTCGAGGAAGAGATGGCCTCTCAGTTTGGTTGATCTGAGAATGACAGCGCTTAATCTTGAAGAAAGTAGTAGATTTCTATGAGGGAAGGGAACTGGTGAGTTGCATTTCCGGATGTGGTACATAATATTTGGCAGACGCTAGAACTGTCCATGGTTCTGAAACCCCATGAGAAGGCCTCCATTCTGCGTTTCTCAGTTAATTTTACTGACTCTCTACTCATAGCAAAAAATGAATCATCCCTGATAATAACAATTGGCCTGAAAGGTAAGAAGCATTTTATTTATTTTTATATAAAGAAATTAGCTTTAAGTGAGAGAAAACTATGAAGGTTTAGTTGCAGACAACAGAAATCACTATAGTTGTTTTAAATGAAAAGGGATTTAATTTACAAAATTTAGGTGTTTATAAAATTATGGAAAAGTATAAAGCAGTGGCTCCTAACTTGGGTATCTTGGAACAATTTCTAGAACACTACTACAGAATTATCTGGCTAAGGGAACTTCTGCCTATACTACATTTGGACAAGTAGGAACCATGAGGCTTCATGTGATTTGCTGCTCCAAGACCGCACTGTCTTAGTTGTGATCTGGAGTTTAGATGCTGACATCAGAAGAAGTGACTCCAGCACTAAACTGAGACTGCAACACTTATACTAGCAAAATGGATAACCTGCTTCCTGCCTGGTTACACTCACTAAGGTAGTTACCAGATATTCAGACCTTTGCTAGTGTTGTTTTAAGAAAACCAAAATCCTATGTCCTCTATAGCTCTACATGTCAACAGAATTAGTAGGAACTGTAGAAGTGGCTTCTGAAAATTTCTGTTTTCAAAATAACCCATGAGTACTTCACATTGGTAGGACCTAAAGCACATTCTGAACCTTAGTTGCAAAGGAATGTGGGAGAAAAGATTTTCAGGACAAGAGGTCAAACTGAAAAAAAGGTAGAATAAATATTGTGCATCAAATGACTGTACAAGTGGGGGATGCTTATTTGGACTTGGACTTGTCTAAGTTTGAAACCCTTCTCTATAAGTATGCACTAGAAAGTTTTACTGTGGATGAATGCATGCATGTGTTCATGAGTGAGTTATGGTTGTAGTAATAACATTTCTCTCTCAACTCATCTTTGTCTAGGAAATAGCTAACCAACCTATAGGTGACTGGTTGTTACTGAAATCATCTGGAATTGTACTATAGTACTAAACCTAACTTACTCTCAGTGTGGCTGAAGTATTCCAGTGACCATTTACCCCCCAAATCTGACCTATTAGTATATAGATACCTGAATCCTCCAACCTTCCTCTGAATCTCAATCTTCAGACTATAGAACCTGCCTGTCCTTGTCATCTGGATCTTGCTGGCCTTCCTGGGGTGGGGGTTGGGATGGGGATAGAAGCACAACTATCTATATTTTAGGTTCTATGAACTTTTTTTAGTTATTATATTTCATATATAATGATATACCTGATGTTAAGAAAATCAGTCATTCTGAAATATTAGTATTGTTTCCATCTCCAGTTTTTGCCCTGTGAATATGGACTTCTGTTTTTTGTTGTTTTTTTTTTGTTTTGTTTTGTTTTTTTTGTACTCCATATTCCCCCTCTACTCTTTAAATGTCAATATTGGACTTAGACCATTTTTTAAAATAATTTTATTTTTTTAATGGGCGACATCAATAAATCAAGATACATATATTCAAAGATAACAAGTCCAGGTTATCTTGTCATTCAATTATGTTGCATACTCATCACCCAAAGTCAGATTGTCCTCTGTCACCTTCTATCTAGTTTTCTTTGTGCCCCTCCCCCTCCCCCTTTCCCTTTCCCTCTCCCCCCTCCCCCCGTAACCACCACACTCTATCAATGTCTCTTAGTTTCACTTTTATGTCCCACCTACGTATGGAATAATGCAGTTCCTGGTTTTTTCTGATTTACTTATTTCGCTTTGTATCATGTTGTCAAGATCCCACCATTTTGCTGTAAATGATCCGATGTCATCATTTCTTATGGCTGAGTAGTATTCCATAGTGTATATGTGCCACATCTTCTTTATCTAGTCATCTATTGACGGGCTTTTTGGTTGTTTCCATGTCCTGGCCACTGTGAACAATCCTGCAATGAACATGGGGCTGCATGTCTTTACGTATCAATGTTTCTGAGTTTTGGGGGTATATCCCCAGTAGAGGGATTGCTGGGTCATAAGGTAGTTCTATTTTCAGTTTTTTTGAGGAACCACCATACTTTCTTTCATAATGGTAGTACTACTTTACATTCCCACCAACAGTGTATGAGGGTTCCTTTTTCTCCACAGCCTCTCCAACATTTGCTATTACCTGTTAGACCATTTTTTACTCTCTCTCTCATTCTAGATGCATAACAGCAACCTTCTGTTGTTGTTTTGGTTCAGTAAGTTTAGCTCTCCTAACGTCACTGCCCACCACAAACATTTTGGGGTTAAAACAATTAAGATAGCTGTCTTTACATTAGGTGTCCAGCTCACTGAGCATAGGAACCATGTTTTTTTTTTTTCTTTCTTTTTTTTAATCTTATTTTTATTAATTTTAATGCAGTGAAATTGATAAATCAGGGTACATATGTTCCGAGAAAACATCTCCAGATTATTTTGACCTTTGATTATGCTACATACCCCTCACTCAAAGTCAAATCATCCTCCGTCACCTTCTATCTGGTTTTCTTTGTGCCCCTACCCTCCCCCCACTCCCTCCCTCTCCTTCCTCGCCCCCTTTCCAGCCCTCCAACTCACTCCCTGTTACCATCACATTCTTGTCCATGTCTCTGAGTCTCATTTTTATGTCCCATTTATGCATGGGTTCATATAGTTCTTAGTTTTTTTCTGATTTACTTAATTCACTCCGTATAATGTTATCAAGGTCCATCCATGTTATTGTACAGGGGTCCCCAAACTATGGCCCGCGGGCCACATGCGGTCCCCTGAGGCCATTTATCCAGCCCCCGCCGCATTTCCAGAAGGGGCACCTCTTTCATTGGTGGTCAGTGAGAGGAGCATAGGATGCATCACAAAGCATGGCGTTGCTCACGTACAGTACTACTTCCAGTGCTGCGGAATGCACGCGTCATGACTCCGGAAGTGCGTCATATCATTTGTTACGGCTAGCAGTGACAAATATGGAACTGGATATTGACCATCTCATTAGCCAAAAGCAGGCCCATAGTTTCCATTGAAATACTGGTCAGTTTGTTGATTTAAATTTACTTGTTTTTTATTTTAAATATTGTATTTGTTCCCATTTTGTTTTTTTTTTACTTTAAAATAAGATATGTGCAGTGTGCATAGGGATTTGTTCATAGTTTTTTTATAGTCTGGCCCTCCAACAGTCTGGGGGACAGTGAACTGGCCCCCTGTGTAAAAAGTTTGGGGACCCCTGTTATTGTAAATGATCCGATGTCATCATTTCTTATGGCTGAGTAGTATTCCATAGTATATATGTACCAAAGCTTTTTAATCCACTCGTCCTCTGACAGATACTTGAGCTGTTTCCAGATCTTTGCTATTGTGAACAATGCTGCTATAAACATGGGGGTACATTTCTCCTACTGGAACCATTCTATGGTGTCCTTGGGGTATATTCCTAAAAGTGGGATGGCTTGGTCAAAAGGCAGTTCGATTTTCAATTTTTTGAGGAATCTCCATACGGTTTTCCACAGTGGCTGCACCAGTCTGCATTCCCACCAGCAATGCAGGAGGGTTCCCTTTTCTCCACATCCTTGCCAGCACTTATTCTGTGTTGTTTTGTTGCTGAGCGCCATTCTGACTGGTGTGAGGTGATATCTCATTGTGGGTTTTAATTTGCATTTCTCTAATGACTAATGATGTTGAGCATTTTTTCATATACCTTTGTAAACTCAGGGACTTAATGTTTGCTGTTACATTGAGGAAAAAAAAAAGGATGAGGAATTTTGCTACGATTTATTCAGTAACAATAAAGCCTTGAATAGCCTCCAAATAAATGGTGTTACAAAGCTTCTAAGTGCAAGGCATTAAAAACAGCCAAAAAGAACAAAAGTTAAAATTACATAAGTAACTTATAAGTCACTGACAGAAAGATGCACTCTCATTAATTTACAAAGGTTACTTACTCATGGTGTGGTCCTTAGCAGTGAAGCTAAGGAACAGGCAAGAAATGTGGAGCCAGATAGGCAGTGGCAGTGAAGGCAGCCACCATTATAGCCAGCCTGTACTCTGTCATGTATTATTTAATTTAATCCTTGCAATAACTCATTGAAGTAGGCACACTGTTTAATTTTATTTTTATTAAAGGACAAAGAAACTGAAGATTAGTGAGCTTTGGTAATTTGTCTAAGGTCATTTTCACATAGTTGTGGTAAGCTGAGATTTCAGTCTTTATCAGTCTGGCTCTTTTGAAGTGGAACTGCCTTTCCCATTGTTAATTGATTCATATATCAGGATATCCATTGATATTATGTTCCTGGCCTTACTATACTCTTTACTCCTTGAGAAGCTACAGGTTGGTTGGGAGCAAAATTTCAGCCTTTTTTTCTTCTTTTGAAAGAAAACTAGCTGCTTACAGAATTTTGGTTTGTCCCTCTTTGCCCTTATATATGGCCAGCATCAAGAATACAACCTAGTACTGATGGGTGAGCCTGTCATATTCTGGGGTTTGGTTTCAAGAATCTCATCGTTTTCATAACCTGTCACATTCATGAATATCTGTGATATCAATATTAAAAGTGATATTTGATTATCCACTTGTTTATATTTCTCTGATTCATTTGGTTCAGAGGTAAGTTGGGGAAAAGAGGAATTTATGTTTTGACTCCCAGCTATGTTCCTTTCCATATATAAAGCCCAAAAAATTAAACATAAAATGGCCAGAAGATAAAATAAGACATTAAATAGCAGACATGAAGTTGAAAGAAAAAGAAAAAACAAAACAGCTCAACTGTTGGGGAAGGTTCAGAGGTAGAATAATCAACTCTATATATCATAATCTCAGAGTGCACAGCATAGCACAATAATTAATGTTCATGATGCAATCCTTGATCCATTAAGAACAATTAAATTGTATTCAGCAGACTTTCTTTTCTTTACAGAAGCTGGGGAAGAATGTTTAATAAATTTTAGAAATATTTAAACTTTGGTAAAGGAAATATTTCACTTATAGTGGTCCCTACCGCCCACTAGTGGGTGTTCCAGCTTTCATGGTGGGCAGTAGTGGAGCAACCAAAGTATAAATAAAAAGATAGATTTAACTATAGTAAGTTGTTTTATAAAGACTTATTCTGCCAAACTTAGCAAAAATCCAACATAAAGTACTTGGTAAGTAATTATTATTATATGATTAACTTGCTGTAACTCTGCTTTATAAATTTTATAAAGTAAAGTTACTTCCCTACTTTATAAATCACCATTACTGTGGAACCGGTGGGTGGTTAGAAAATTTTACTACTAACAGAGATACTAAAGTGGGCGGTAGGTATAAAAAGCTTGACTACCCCTGCTCTAAGGAATACTGTTATGAAAATACATTAAAAAAGCAAAAGGGATTGATGAGGTTAACTTCTTAAGAATACATTCTCTTTAAAATTGAAGATTTTTCCCATAGTATCTTTATTTCCCTACCGTACTTCAATTTGCTTAACCAGGAATAATTTTTAAAATTTAATATTAATTGGTAAAATCAACTCTAAGTTCCCATTTTAAACATGATGGATTAGTCTGTTGAGAAAAAGATGTCAAGTATCTATTTGGATTTAAATTAAACTAAATCTTACGGTTCAAGCTCACAGAATTAAAGTATAATTAAATCAACTCACAGAAATGGATAAAATGTTATATTAATATTAGAGCATGAATATTTTCATTGACATTATGAGCAAGAAAGGGGAATTTGGGCAGTTTGAATGTCTTCAGGAGAAGGTGTGAAGGTGTAAAATTCTCACTAAGAGATACCCTCCTGATGGCATTATGTTGGTGTTTACCTGGCTTTGTCAGAGTCCTAGAGTTAAGTAGACTGAGAGAGGCTGATCTCACGCTAGTCATTCTACAAAGTAGACTGCCAATTTATTAAGTCACAATGGAGTAGAGGAAGAGAAGAACTAATATTCATAACCTTATCCATAACACCCTCTCTGTTGCATCAGGATGCCCGTAAGACCAAATTAATAATTTAAAGGTTGTTTGTAAGCATGGAATTAAAAGCAAAGGAAGTGGATAAATAATTTTGAAGATTTCAGCCAGTGATGGTAGGGACTGTTGAATCATCACTGAGCCACAATAGAGTTACATATGATCACATTAATTAATCTCTTTGTCAGACACATTATAAATGCTTTATTCTATTGATTCATAACTGCTCCCAGCAATCCCATGAGGTAACCTCCCAGGAAGGGTGTAAAGCCAGTACCTGCAGCCACCATCACAGACACCTGGCCAATGCAGGTTCACATTTAATTCAGACAGATGGTAAGGAATCAACAGAGCCAAGAACTGGTGGACCATTTTCCTTTATTCTAAACTCGTACCAGCCAAGGAGTAAAAACAAACACATGGGGCGCCAGAACCCACTCACATGTTCCTCCAGTTCTACAACCAGGAGAATCTTTCTGGTTTTTCTAGAATCAAAGGCCCCACCAGCCTTATTCACCTCTGTTCCCCATCTCCTTCTCCTGCACAAACTGGCTTCTCCTTCAGCATTCTGCCATTTTGGCTGACTCTTCCATGTGGCCTCCCTGCCCTGCTACAACATGGGCTCCTCCTCTCTACCATAATGCAATCTCCTCTAAAATGACCTCCTAGCTCCTCCTTTTAAAACTCTTCCCCAGGATAACCCCTTCCCCCAGCACACATTAGCATAACCAAGCCCTTTTCCAAGCATGAAAGGCAATTAGCTCTATCATGTGAGAGCATCACCACGTGAGAGCAGTGGCCATCTTTAACAATAAGAGTGAGAAAAATATAGAAAATACAGGTTTTAGGGGTCCTCCCCTACTAAACAGATGAAAAAATACAGAGGAACTGGAGTTTAAGTAACTCTTTATAGGTTACAGGACTGGCAAATTTCAGAGGCTGAATTCAAACCCAGGCACTTGAAGTCCAAAGCAGACATTTTTTATATTATTCTATCAGTCTGGGGTGTCCCCCCCCCCCAGGAGTCAGTGTTTCTTCTCTCATGGTAGTGCTGAATAAACAAAATTTTATTTTTTCCACTTTTTATGTTCCAAGCTCTCCACTGCGATTTTATTCTTAGAGTCCTCCTCCAGATAAATTTCAGTATATGGGGTGTTACTCTATACTGACTTACAATCATTCTAATTCTTTTTTTTTTTTTTGTATTTTTCTGAAGCTGGAAATGGGGAGAGACAGTCAGACAGACTCCCGCATGCGCCGGACCGGGATCCACCTGGCATGCCCACCAGGGGCGACGCTCTGCCCACCAGGGGGCGATGCTCTGCCCCTCCGGGGTGTCGCTCTGCCGCGACCAGAGCCACTCTAGCGCCTGGGGCAGAGGCCAAGGAGCCATCCCGGGCCATCTTTGCTCCAGTGGAGCCTTGGCTGCAGGAGGGGAAGAGAGAGAGAGGAAGGAGAGGGGGAGGGGTGGAGAAGCAGATGGGCGCTTCTCCTGTGTGCCCTGGCCAGGAATCGAACCCGGGTCCCCCTCACGCCAGGCCGACGCTCTACCACTGAGCCAACCGGCCAGGGCCACATTCTAATTCTTTTACTCTGAGATTTCATCCAGTTCATTTGGATTGACTGTTAAGTGTTTGTGAATTATCTGGTCATCCATTTATACAATGTTTGGATTACTCTCAGAGGGGGTGAAAATCTAGAAACTCATTCTCATCTAATTGTGTGTATATTTTTCTAATTTCAGTGCAACTTAATTTCTGTTACTGTGAATTGTTGGAATCTGGTAGGACATACTTCTTATTATTGCTTTCATATACAACCAGTAGTTAAAAGATAAAATATTGGTGGAAAAGAGTTCAGAATGGATTATAAAACTTTTGAAAAGTGGATACATCCTTAAGAATTCCAAAGTTGTTCATTAATTTCTTTTTTTTAACTTTTTAAATTTATTGATCTTTAGAGAGAGAGAGGAAGGGAGAAACATCCATTTGTCCACAGATCAAACCTCCAACCTCAGTGTATTGGGATGATGCTCTAACCAACTGAGCTATCTGACCAGTGCCAAACGAATCTTACCTTTTACAATTTTTTTAAATAACTATTGAATTTTAAGAACTAGGACTGGCAAAAAGCCTAATTTGTTATTTTATTTTATTTTATCTGCACTTAGAGATTGTCTAATAATAGAATGGTGGAGGATTTTACATTTGTGGTTTCTGGTTTTGTTGGCATGGAAGGAGCACCTGAATGTTACTGGCATTTGGACTTTGGTTCAGCAGCCCAAGTAGTTGAGTTCTGGCTAAGAATTCAGAGCCAAGACTCAAACTATAAGAGAAAATTTATTTAGAAAGTCATAGAGGTTAGAAGAAGTGAGCAATAGAAGAAATGGACTCAGTAAACAAGTTACAGAGGCAAAAGAAGGGCCTTAGGAACTTAGAAAAAAAGAGAGAGGCAAGGAAAACACACCTAGGGGAAGATGGTGAAGAAAGGCTGGCCAGGTCCATCCAGAGGCCTCTGCTGGGTTCTCCATTCTAAGGGCTTTTTTTTCTGAGGTCTCAGGGGAGGCTCTCACTAGACTATTCATCAGCTTTCCTAGTGTGTCTCCTCAAGGTCAAGGCCTCCATTGATTGGTCAGCACTGGAGGAGGAGTCATTAGTCATTGCATCCGCTTCTGATGTCAGCCATGGCATCGTTCCATTTGGTTTTGCTGCTTTTCTGGGCCTGGAGCAAAAACACACAACTGAGGCCTGAGGCCTAAATGTCATGTCTAGTTTGATCAAAGCTCTGTTTCCATGGCTTTGTTCCTAAGATTATTTTGGGGAGGAACATTATTTTTTTACTTATTTATTTTTATTAAGTTTTAAAATTTATTGTGTTAAGATGAACTCAAGTGTCTCATTCAATATAACACCCTCACCCCTCCAAACATGTCTCCACTATTCCCACTTTACCCCCCTCACCATCACTCCCTTCCCCTATTCTCTCTGAAAATTGCTGTCTTGTTATTTGTATATATGTGTTACATATATAGAATTTCATTAATCCCTTCACCTTTACTGATCTCATCCACTCTTCCCTCTTCCTTCAGACTGCTGTCCCTCTGCTCCCCGTGATCCTGCATCTACCTCTATTACATTCCTCAGTTCACCGTGTTCATTACATTCTACATATAAGCGAGATCATACATACTTCTCTTTCTCTGCCTGGCTGACTTAATTTAGCACAATAATCTCCAGGTTCATTGGTGCCATCGCAAAAGGTAAGAATTCCTTCTATTTCACAGCTGCATAGTATTTCATTGTGTATATGTACCACTGTTCCTTTATCTTCTCATCCACAGATGAACACTTGGGCTGTTTCCAGATCTTGGCTATAGTAAACAATGCTGCAATAAATATGGTAGTGCATATTTTATTTTAAATCAGAGTTATGAGATTTTTAGGATATATTCTTAAAAGTGGGATAGCTGGATCAAAACGCAGTTCCATTTTTAATTTTTTGAGGAATCTCTATACTGTTTTCCATAGTGGCTGCACATGTCTGCATTCCCATAAGCAGTGCGGGAGGGTTCCCTTTTCTTCACACCCTCTCCAGTACTTGTTGTGTATCGATTTGTTAATAAGAGCCATTCTGAAAGGTGTGAGGTGTTATTTCATTTTGGTTTTAATTTGCTTTTCTCTGATGATTAGTGACATTGAACATTTTTTCATATGCTTATTGGCCATCTGTATGTCCTCTTTGGAAAAGTGTCTATTTAGTTCCTTTTTCCATTTTTAATTGGATTGTTTACCTTCCTGATGTTGAGTTTTAGAAGTTCTTTATAAATTTTGGCTGTTAACCCTTATCAGTCGTATCAGCAAATATATTTTCCCATTGTGTGGGTTGTCTTTTTTTTTGGTAATGAAGTCTTTTGCTGTGCAAATGCTTTTTAGCTTGACATAGTCCCATTTATTTATTTTGTCCTTTATTTCACTTGCTTGTGGAGATATATTAGCAAATATATTGCTATGTGAGATATCAGAGAGTTTACTGCCTATGTTTCCTTCTAAAATTTTTATGGTTTTTCAACTTAATTTTAAGTCTTTTGTGTATTTTGAGTTAGTTTTTGTGAATTGTGTAAGTTGATCTAGTTTCTTTTTTTATTTTTTTTTGCATGTTCCTGCCCAGTTTTCCCAACACCATTTATTAGAGACTGTTTTTACTTCATTGTATGCTTTTGCCTCTTTTGTCAAATATCAATTGACCAGAAAAGCATGGGTTTATTTCCGGGTTCTCTGTTGTGTTCCATTGATCTGTATGCCTGTTCTTATGCCAGTACAAAGCTGTTTTGAGGACAATGGCCTTGTAGTATAACTTTATATAAAGAAGTATGATAACTCCCACTTTGTTCTTCATTTTCAGGATTGTTGAGGCAATTTGAGTTCTTTTTTGGTTTCATATAAATATTTAAAATATTTGTTCTATATCTGTGAATTCTTCCATTGGTATTTTAATAGAAATTGCATTGAATCTATAGATTACTTTGGTAGTATAAACATTTTAAGAATGTTAATTCTTCCTATCCATGAACACGGTATATGCTTCCACTATTTTGTATCTTCCTTGATTTCTTTCTTCAATGTCTTATAATTTTTTAAGTGCAAGTCTTTAAACTCCTTGGATAAATTTATTCATTGATACTTTATTTATTTACTTTTTGTTGCAGTAGTGAAGGAGAATGTTTTTTTAATTTCCCTTTTTAACATTTTATTGTTGTTGTAAAAGTGCCACTGACTTCTGAGTATTAATTTTATATCCTGCCACCTTGCTGAATTCATTTATCAGGTCTAGTAGTTTTTTGACTGAGACTTTTTTCTATGTACAGTATAATGTTGTCAGCAAATATTGTAAGTTTTAATTCTTCTTTTCCAATTTGGATGCCTTTTATTTCTTCTTCTTTTCTGACTGCTGTGGCTAGGACTTCCAGAACTATGTTGAATAAGAGTGGTGATATGGAGCACTTTTGTCTTATTTCTTATCTTAAGGGGATTGCTTTTAATTTTTGTCCATTGAGTTGGCTGTTGGTTTGTCATTGATGGCCTTTAGCATGTTGAGGCATATTTCCTGTATTCCCACTTTGCTCAGAGTCTTAATAAAAAAAATCACTGCTAAATTTTATCAAATGCTTTTTCTACATCTACTGGTACAATCTTGTGATTTTTATCTTCCATTTTATTTATATGATAAGTCACATTGATTGATTTGCAAATATTGTACCAGCCTGACCTCTCCAGAATAAGTCCAACTTGATCATGATGTAAGATCTTTTTAATGTATTGCTGGATCTGGTTTGCTAATATTTTGTTGAGAATTTTAGCATTTATGTTCATCAGAGATATTGGCCTATAGTTTTCTTTCTTTGAAGTGTATTTACCTGGTTTTGGAATGAGGTTAATACTTGCCTCATAAAATGAGTTTAGAAATCTTCCCTCCTCTTGAATTTTTTGGAATAGCTTGAGAAGAATAGGTGTTAATTCTTCTTTGAATGTTTGGTTAAATTGGTCTGTGAAGTCATACAGTCCAGGACTTTTGATTGCTCAGAGTTTTTTGATAACTGTTTCATTTTATGTGTTACAATTGGTCTGTTTAGGTTTCTGATTCTTCTAGATTGACTTTAGGAAGATTGTATGTTTCTAGGAAATCATCTATTTTGCCTAGGTTGTCCAATTTTTTGGCATAGAGATCTTCATAGTATTTTCTTACAATTCTTTGTATTTCTGTGGTGTCAGTTGTTCCATCTCCATGTTCACTTCTAATTTTATTCATTTGGATTCTCTTTCTTTTTTTCTTGATGAGTCTGGTTAAATATTTCTCAATCTTGTTTACCTTTTCAAAGAACCAGCTATTGGTTTCATTGATCTTTTGTATTGTTTTCTTAGCCTCTATGTCATTTATTTCTGCTCTGATCGTTATTACTTCCTTCCTTCTACTTTCTCTGGGCTTTCCTTGTTTTTTTTTTTTTTTTTTTTTTTTTTTTTTTTTTTTTTTTTTTTTTTTTACTAGTTCTTTTAGGTGAAGGGTTAGGTTGTTTATTTGAGCTTTTTCTTGCTTCTTGTATGCTATGAACTTCCTTCTTAGGACTGCTTTTTCTGTGTCCCATAGATTTTTAGTTTTTTTAATGTTCATTTTTATTTGTTTCTAGGAAATTTTTTATTCTTCCTTGATCTCATGGTTAACCTGTTTTTTATTTAATTACATGTTATTTAGCCTCCAAGTGTTTGAATGTTTTTTATTTTTTCTATGTAGTTGATTTCTAGTTTCATGCCATTGTGATAAGAAGATGCTTGATACAATTTCAATCTTCTTAAATTTATTGGGACTTGTTTTGTATTCCAACATGTGATCTATCCTAGAAAATGTACTATAAGCACTTGAAAAGAATGTATATTCTGCTGCTTTGGGGTAAAATGTTCTGAAGATATCAATTAAATCCAGTTGATCTAGTGTGTCATTTAAAGCCATTGTTTCTTTGTTAATTTTCTGTCTAGAAGATTTATTTATTGATGTTAGTGGGGCAATAAAATTCCCCACTATTATAGTATTGCTGTTGATCTTGCCCTTTATGTCCATCAAAATCTGCTTTATATATTTAGGTGCTCATATGTTAGGTTTATAAATATTTACAATGGTTATATACTCCTTTTGGATTGCTGCCTTTATAATTTTGTAGTGACCTGCTTTATCCCTTACTATAGCCTTTGTTTTAAAGGCTATGTTATCAGATATACGTATTGATACTCCAGCTTTTTTTTTTTCATTTCCATTTGCATGAAATACTTTTTCTCATCTCTTCACTTTCAGTCTATATATAACTTTTGTTCTGAGTTGGGTCTTTTGTAGAGAGCATATTATGGGTCCTGTTTTCTTATCCATTCAGCTACTCTATGTCTTTTGATTAAAGCCTTTAATGCATTTACAATTAAGGTTATTATTAATATGTACTTATTTATTGTTTTATTATTCAAACCTGCAATCTTCTTTCTCTCAATTTTCTTTTTCCTTTGCTCTTTTAATAGCAGGCTCATTAACATTTCCTGAAGTATTGGTTTTGTTGAAATGAATTTCTTGAGTCATTTTTTGTCTTAGAAGCTTTTTATTTCTCCTTTAATTTTAAATGATAGCCTTACTGGATAAAGTAGTCTTGGTTGTGGGTTTTTGTTTTGCATCAGTTTTTGAGAAGCCAGATGTCATCTTTAGGGGGCTCCTCTGTAGGTAATTAACTGCTTTTCTCTTTCAGCTTTTAGTATTCTTTTTTGTCTCCTAACTTTGGCATTTTTATTATGATGTGTATTGGTGTATACTTTTTTGGTTTCTTCTTTAGTGGGACTCTTTGTGCTCCTTGAAATTGTGTGACCTTTTCTTTCATCAATTTAGGGAAATTTTCAGCTATGATTTTTTCAAACAGGTTCTCTATCCCTTGTTCATTCTCTTCTCCTTCAGAAACTGCAATGAAGCAGATATTGTTTCTGTTCATGTTGTTGCAGAGGTTACTTAGAGTTTATTCAGTCTTTTTGATCCTTTTTTCTTTTTGCTGTTCTGATTCAGTATGGGGAAAGTGGCCTCTACTTCAGAGCTAATCCCTCAGACAGTGCTGAATACTCCAATTTATTTCTCCCCAGTAGTTGAACAGCAAGTTCAAATTGGGTGGGGCCAAGTGTATCCTCTGCAGAAGTTCTTCCAGATGGCAAACCTCTGGTCTCAGAGAGAAAGACTGAGAGAGTATTCCCCTGAGGCTGGCTGTGTTCCCCCCAAAAGTATCTAAGACCCTCAATCAGACCCAATTATAGGCTCATGGGGACCCACTCTTTGAATATCCTTGCTCCAAGCCCCTCTCCCTCCCTTCTGTGAAACCTAGCCCAGCAGGGAAGGATATCCAGAACCCAGGCTGGCTGACTCTGAAGCTTCACCCTGTCCAATGTGCATGATCTTCCTTGCGGGTGCTGATTATAGGAAGTGAAAGTCGCTCCAGCTGGGTCTGGTGTCTAATGAGCCCTCCCTTAGGACATGCTGCCAGCTAGGGTTTAGGACCTAATTCGATGCTCTCTGCAGCTGTCCACTTGATGTTCCAGCCTTGGGCCTTCCTGGCAGGAACCTGGCAGAGACCAGTGGGGAACACTGCCAGTGGCCCTCAGCAACCTTCGTAAAGTTACAAGCAATCCAGAGTTTTGGCTGCCTCTGTTGGGCTCAGGTGAAATATCAAGCCAAACATCTAGGATTTTACCCACACTGGAAATGAGGGAAGTTCAGCAAAAGGTCAAGGTTCCTTGAGATCCGCCCCTGCAGCCTCTGTCTGCTGGCTAATTGTTGGGCTTGGTCACTGAAATAAAAACTCTGGTCACTGAAATAAAAACTCTGGTAGAGTCTAGAGCCTGCAGCCATTCAGGGATTAGGAAGGGTGGTGGGTGTAGATCCACCCCTGAGTCCCAGGTGTCAGTGTGTCCAAAGTTTTTTCACAAACCTCAGTAGGTTGTGTCCACCAGGAGTCTGGTAGGTGTGGCCTCTGATACCCAGACATGTGATCTGCCCACAGTCTGGGAAGTTTCTATGGAATCTCCCAGGATGTGGAAGCACCAGTCATAGACTTGGAGCCTCAACCCCAGAAAACTGAGTCACTGACTTGCCCCCTGCTTCCTAGCTGACTTCTCAGAATGGCCCCATCTCCATAGGGTGGGGCAGTTGCTTTCCCCAAGAGTAATGTTGCATTGAGGAGGGGACTGCTCCTCCCAAGAAAGATGGCAACTGCAGTACTGGAGAATAACTCAGCATAGGGGTTCTGGTGGCCTTCCCCCAGTGTCTCTCCCCTAAGGAGAGACACTCGACTTCATACTCTTCTAACTGAACTCTAATCCTCTCATCCCTACTTCTGCTGGAGACCTGGGTAAGTGGCTATGAATGAGATTTTCTGTGCTGACCCTGTAAGATGGACCCTGTGTCTCTGAGAACTCTGTTTCTTTTTTGGAGACAGAAACCTTGGCTCCTTTCACTGCCAAATGCTGTGTGGGCACCTCTTCTAGTTCTGGGGTTCTAGGCTGGGGTGCCAGCCTGGGGCTGAGGACCCTCACCTCTCAGGGTTAACCTTCCTGCAGTGGGAGTGCCTTTGGACCCTCAGCTGCTGCTACTTGCTCCTTGAAGTGGGGCAGCCCTTTCTGTATCTCTTCCTTTCCTCTCAGTCTCTATGTGGCTTTTTTTCATGATCTTTGGTTATAGATTCCTCTTTTTTAGTCCAAAAGTAGTTTTTCAAGATGATAGTTCTTAAGTTAAGTTGTAATCCAGTTTGGTCCTGGGAAGTAGCAGTTGGAATATCTGCCTACTCTGTTGTCATCTTGGAATCCATTCCTAAGTTTATTTAATACAGACCAGAACCTCATTGTTTTAAGAGCTTAATGCTTTAAGGGAGTGGTCATGCAAGGGCTTGTATGGGAGTTGTATGAGGCTATTCTCTGACTCTTTGTTATTCCTCTAAAGGAATCTAAAGCCACATGACTAGTGATATTTCAGGGGAGGAAAGGTCAGGAGAGGGTCCAAACTACACAGCATGTGATATGAAAGGTCAGGCGGGAGGAGAAAAGGGCACCATGGGGGTGAATTCCTTGTTCTCTCAGTTTTTCCCATTGCTAGGGACCTAAGGCTTTCTGCCCTGGTGACTTTCTGCACCTGGCCCATTGTCCTTGCTCTGCTCATATCTGTCTAACTGCCTACCACAGTATGATCAATTTGCCACCACTAATCATATTAATCATAGCTTTGAAATAAGAATAAAGTTCCCACCAAAGTGTTTTATGTTCTCCTGAAAATAAAGAGGTAATATCTAACTTGAATTTTAATGTGAGGATATATTTCAGATCTCTGAACTGTTCCTTGAGATCCTTGGAGAAAAAATGTTTTAAATAACCACCTGCAAAGTATTTGAGGTGGATACTCATGAATTACAGTGTGCCAGCAACTTTATCTGACTGCACACAAAGACATGCATTGGATTCTGATTCAGCCTATGGAGGCAGCTCAATTTTTGGAACTGTCCATCACCTTAAAGACAGGTGAGATCATGTAACAAATAACCTTGCTCCTCCCAAATCCTATGTGGATGCTCAGACCTACCTGCTGAAGCTGTGACTGGATTTGCATATGTTGCCAGTAAGCTGTCAAATGATCGGCAAAGTCAGGGTGTCACTCAGCCGAGTTGTAAGGACTGGTGTCTGCACATGGCAGTGAGTGGAAGGGGAGGAGATGGGACATTTTAAACAGCCTTATGAATGTGATGCCTGGATTCCACCCTGGGCTCCATGCAGTCTTTGGAGATGTTTCAATTCATAAATTATAAATGTTGTATATTGCTGCTCAAGTCACAAGAGAGTCACAGATGGTAATTCCAAGACTCTTAATAAAGAAAAGCAATCCTTTGGGGGAAAAGGAGGTGGGATGTGGGATGACAAAGAGAGGAAATTAGAGATGCATTTAGTGCAGAGAGGCTGAAGTAATGCTGTGATGACAGTTAGAGTTTGGAAATGTCAGTAGCAGATGGGATCTGCTATCACCTGCCAACTGCAGATTGTTCAGTTTCATAACAAAAGTATGGTTATCTTTGAGCAAAGGGTGATTTTGCAAAACAATAGCAGAAATGTCTAAGGAATTTAAAACTGTGGAACAGCTATTCAGTCCTAAACATACCCTTTAGGGAGAGATGTTGTATGAGAGAATATGAGAAACAAGGAGCCAGCTCAGTTTAAGAATTATATGAGTCCTGTTTAAAACATTTTAGTCACATTTATGAAAAAATTCTGTTTTAATAATTTCTTGGGTTGCTTATTTTTGAATGAATAATCTGCCTTTTGCAGTTGGAAAATGTAAAATATTAGCTCATAAATTGATTTCAAAGTAAAAAAATTAAGTCATAATAAAAACTAATGTTTTTTCAACTTCAAAATATGTATTTACACAGTACATACTGTATCTACCATCTTTCTTCAGATACATAAGAAATAATGTAAATTTAACCATTGCCTGTTTAATGCTCTCATTTTGTTAACTAAGAGGCAATCAAGATGGTCAACAGCAAATAAAATGTAGAAAGGCAATAGAAGGCTGACACAAAAACATTCTAAGTAAGTGTATTGACCTTCTGACCTCCAGCAAATTTTGTTAAAAGAATATTCTCTCTCACTAATAAGGTGGTAAAGAAAGACTACTTCTCAATTTCTTGTTTTTCACTCTCTTTCTCCCTTTTCACACCTGGCCTGGGGTGAAGGCAGTATTGTATGGTGAGGTATACATTTTGAGTTGAGCTTTTGTTTCTCTTTGTGTTTGATAAAGATGTTTGTAATTGCAAAATGCATAGGATTTATTAAATCACTATTGATACATTCTGACAATAAGTTTGATAACACTGGGGAACAAAATTTTTTTTGCATCCACAAAAACACTTGTTCTTACCTAATTCAGGTGTGCTGATCTCAAATCTGACATTAATTTTTCTCTGTGAGCTACAGTTTTTTTTGCAATTCAAGATGTTAGGTTTTCATCTTGTAAAAATTTTCAACATTTAGTTTAACATAATGAAGTAGAATGTCTTCTTGGGCATCATCTTTGAAAAATATAATAAAATATGTATTTCCGATGGCTTTAGGCGACCCCTGTGTTTTGGTCGTTTGACCCCCGCCGGGGTCGCGACCCACAGGTTGAGAACCGCTGATCTAGAAGAAATAAAACCATTGAAAACTGGAACCGGGAGTGTCTCAGAGTGTGGGATAGGTCATATTGCTGAAGGAATATTAGGATATACGATCATATGCCATTTTTTCTTGACAATGCCCTTTTTATGGATCAGACAGAAATAACAGTTACTGCTCTGGTTCTTAGGTTCACGCCAAACCATGGAAATATCAAAAGGCATTCCTTTTGTCCAGTCACGAAGCATTTTCTCACAATTTTGACACACAACATGAGGAGCCCAATTTTTGTCTTGATCGCCAAGGGGAACTTGAAAATAGGCAATATATGCATGTCTCACAAATTATGAAATATTGCGCCTTTGACGTTGAAGTGTGTAATAGCCAGATATATAACAGAAGGTGTCAGGACTATTTGTACATTTACGCCTACTTGAAGAAGCCATGATTCAATCTTAAAACAAAATGAGAGGATGTTTTTATCATATAATAATTTTTTACATTTTAAAAACAACTACAATTATGTAAAAGTGATGTTTGTAAAACATTAATTGCCTTGTGGTTATGTTCAATCCAAGAGTCGTTGCCCTTTAACTCCTATAAAAACCATTGCGTGCCATAAATTGTAACAAAAAGAAATTATAATTGCATAAAAACTAGAGCATGCACCAAAAAACAGATTTTAGATTTGAAATCAGCGATGCAGAAATATATAGAAACAGTTATAAAACCTCATGCAACAGAAAATGAAAAAAAAATTGTTCCCTTATAATTTAAGCAATAGTAAGCAATACAATTAAATTATACTTTGATTAGTTTCTGAGGGTATAAATTTCTCTCTTGGTCTTAACTTTCCTGATAGAATTTGGCTATTGTGGAAACAATAGAAGTACATGTTTGCAGACCTGTGGAGAAAGTGGCCTCAAAATTTAAAAAATATTTCTTCATTTTGGTCCAGATTCAGTGTTTCCTTTAAAAGGTAGAAGCCCTAAAGCTCAATTCAACTTAGTTGAATGAATATATTTTTATTGATTGCTTTTAATATCAGGGAAGTGATAAATAATAGAACTTATTCCTGCTGAATAGAACTGAGAGCCAAATAGGGCAGGTTCGGGAGACAGACCTACATCAACTTTCCTACTTACATCCATTAAACTGAGGCAGACAGAGGTGGAGACTCACATTGCAATTGTGTGAGGAACAGAGTGATTTTCTGCCTCAGAGATGATCAGATAGAATCACAAAACATAATGTTCTTGTAACACAAAGGATTTAAGGAGACTAATGCATTGACTTCACAAGGTTGACAGTGAGACATCTGAAGAGTTTCTCAAACATGTGGCAGAATAGGTTCCTGGTGGAGGCAAACAGTTGGTGAAAGAGATCCTTGTAGAAGCAGAGTTCTTAGTCTGTTATTTGAGGTTCTGGAGCAGGGTCCTGCAGTCTGGGAGGAATGTTGTTAAGATAAGCTCCCAGTCATACAGTGTAGGGCAGAAGGGCTACACAGATGGAGGAAACAGCAGCTTTGAATAGCTCCAATATTTTTTTGGACGAGACCCATTCTCAGCTCACAGGTTTGGGTGGACTGATCCCACAACTGGTTTCTGGGAAGAGCCCTTATTGGCCTAAATCAATGACTACATGGTATCCCCTTGGTTATGATTTAGAGATGAAATGAGGTTTCAGGAAGAGAGGTCTTTTTTCTGCTAGACTTGAACAAGAGAATATGTGAAGAAGAGCCTCAGCCATTTTGCTCCCACATAGTTTCTGAGCATGACATCAATACTGAGGACTTTGGAGCCGAGAGATAGAAAGAGAAGAATCATCAGATCCTGATCATGCTGTTGTGTGGTGTGGAACTCCAGCATCAAGTTTTGTTGGCTGGGGTGCCTAGGTCACAGATGCTGTGCATTAGGAGTTGGAAAGGTTTGTTCCAGAGTAACACTAGTGGAAGGAAAAGGGAAGAAATAGGATTGGGCCAGAAGAGCTATTTGACCACAATGTAGACTTGATAAATCCTCCATCAGTCCACGGGGACCTCTAGAGCAAAAATCACTTACTAGAGGAGTGTATTCTTGCTGGAAATACCCAGGTTTTTATGAAAACATCTTGTTTAGTCATCGGTCATGAGCACCTGGGGAAGAACATGATTGTGGCTCAGAAGCTGAGGTTGACCATGCAGGAGCCAATAACTAGAGATTGTTAATGAACCACATTTCTCAGTTAGGCATCCAGTCCTTTCTCAAAGAGTGACTTGAGAGGGACATTGCTGTGTCTGCCACATGAGCTACTGAAAAAGTCATCCATATCATTTATATGGTCCAATATATCCCCTTTAGGCATCAGATACTGAAATGCAACTGAAAGAGTTCTGATATAGGGAGAGAAGCTGGGTTTCTGTTCTAGGGTAGCAGGTGAAGGTAGTCTGTCTGAGATGTAGGAGTTGAGTCCACTGATCAGCACTGGGTAAAAAGCCAGAGCATCAACTAGGAGAGGTTCACTGATCTACACCCCTTGGGTGAAGAGATGGAGCAAGAAACTCTTATATCTTTTATGTCAGTCAGGTTGGTTTGGTCACCTGCTCATTGTTCCTTTCTATCTTGTGTCTGTCTTGTGTGATTTCAGCATTCATGTGGTTGAACTTACCACACCTAACCTCAACAACTTTGAACTCAGCTACCTTAGTGGTTTTCACCTTAAATCCATTTCAGCAACTGACCGCATAGCCCGTGCTCTGAATTTTGTCACCGACTAGAACTGTTTTACCTCCTAAATCTTAGACTCTGATAATTTATTTTACAATCACATCCTCTAATTCTTCTATCTTTCTCACTCTCATTCTATACAAATATATAGACATTTCTAGATTTCTGAATTATTTTTTTCCCTTTTTGTTCTAATTTTAGGCAGTCTGTATCTTCACTTTATTTCTGGCAAAGCCTGTACCCCTTGTCAATTACTTAACTTGACTCTTCTTCCACCCTCTAGGTTAAATGTAAACTCTAGGTTAAATCTAGAACTCTACTCCCATTATGTTTGCCTTTCTTGGACATTGTATTCCTATGATTTCCACTCCATTTATTAACAGGTGAAATTTAAATCTATCTTAGTGTAATTTTAATTTATTCTTCACATATCAAATTGGCAAAAAAATACCGAAGCTTGACAAGAGACACTTATAGTGAGATTGTAGGAAAATTTTCATACATTTCTGGAACAATGGAAAAAAGTCCACCACCTCTGGAGAGGAATCTATTAATATCTAGAAACATTGGATATGCATTTATCCTTTAAGCCAGAAATCCCATTTCTAGGTACCTAACCCAAACATATACTAGAAAAAATGCAAAATGACATATGCATAAGTTTTTTTTTTTTAATTGAAGCATCATTTATAATAACAAGTGACTGGAAATAACCCAGCTATCCATCCATAGGGAATTAGTTCTATAAATTATGGTACCTAATGAACACCATAAAGGTATCAAGGAGAAAAATAGCTTAATCTATTTCTAGGGTTCTCTGAAATGTTCTAGAATGAGTGGGTACAGGTTACAGAAAAATAAATTGTTAAATTTCTAAGGAGGTAAATGATTCTTTTATTTTGCCTTTTTAAGTATTATTGTGATGTAAATAGGTCAAACATTATCTTATTTAGCTCCATAAACCTTTATATTAGGGTATTGGGTTATAATTACAATGAAAGGAAGCTGTTGAAAATTTAGAACAGATGAACAAAGGAGTGTCTCTGTCAGAATGCTTTATGCATGAGGTGGAGGCAAGATATTCTGTGTGAAACCCACAGTGGGATGGGCTGGAGAGCTCAGGTAATCTAGATGGTGATTTCATAGGTCCTTCTATAATGGGCAGACCATATGATCTTTGTTCCAATTACTCAAATCTCTTATTATTTCAAGAAAGCAACCGCATACAATATGTAAACAATTGAGTGTAACAACTGTATTGTAGTAAATTCATTTACAAACATGAGTGGTGGCTGGATTTGGCCTATAAGCTATTGTTTGCCATCTCCTGCTTTAGGTCAAACTCTAAGTTGAGCAAGGCTCTTTGCTTCGTTTTAGCTAGCCTCTACACCTGTGTTGCCATTCTCACTCCCCTAAACCACTCCATAGCCTATTTTCTCAAAACGATGCTCCATAGATTGTTACCAATGAGTCTGGGTTCTTACCTCCTGATGTAAAAGAATTTAGACCAGAGACACTGATAAAAGCGAAGACAGGATTATTGAGACTCCACAGAGGGCAAGAACACTGAGATGGGTATCTCAGGTTCTGCACTCTGAATTGTGGGGGTTAGGGGGTTTTATTCCTTGGGAATATGGGAGTTGCTGGAGTTAACAAATCAGGGTGTATATTGGCTGGCTTTTTCCTTTTTTGAGAACACTGGGGTCCCAATGAAGTCTGGGTATGTGTCAGAAAAGTGTGGCATTCTGGGATTGTACAAGACTTACAGGACACAGGAAGGGATTTTCCCAACCAGATATTGAGTTTGTCTCTGGGGTTTGTGGCTTGAATTTAGATCTGAAATACAAACTTAAAGATGTCTGGTTAGTTCCTGGGCCATTGTTTTGTAGCTACCTATTGATAACTGCCATAGTCAGGCAGGGCTTGCCTTGATAGATCAATTTTTGGGAACATTTTACTCTACCTATTTCAGCATTATGTTCCATGAATCTGAAGGGGTTTATCCTACTAATGGGATATTAGCATTTAATAGGGAATTTTGAAATAAAAGTAAAAATGCCTGTCCATAAAAAAAGCTTTATTTTTATTTGGTCATAAAAATGTTATCTATTGATTACAGAAAACTTAGAAAAGAATGGAGAAAAAACACATTTTACTATAAGCAACATTTTAAAGCACTGGTGGATTAATTTTCTATTGAAGTATTCAGGCTTTCAGGCTTGTAGTCGACACCATTACCTTACATAGTGTACTTGTACCATTTACCCTAATGCGGGCTGCTGCCCATTTTTATTATTTGTGAGTCAGTGCTGTTTCCAAAGTGTCTTTTATTCCATCCAATCCTTAATTTCTTATCTCTCCAATGAGACCAATTCTTTGATAGAAGTATGGAGTATAATATCAACTAAAAAAAACAGAACTGAGAGAAAATACTATATGACTTAAGGCAAATAGCTTATTTTCTGTGACTCTCAGTTTCCTTTCTTGGAAAATGGGGTGGTGGACCTAGAGGATGGCTAAGATCTTTAGATCTCAGATTCTAATAATTTGTGGAAACAATTGGACATGATGATTTCAATATGAGGCCACTTCAGAAAGATACAATATAAGTTAATGAAACAAGAGACTTTATGGTACTAATATGGAACTTAAAGCAGAATTAATTAAAAATAAATTCCAGAGCCCAAAAATATTATGGAATATAATTGCAAAAGAAAACCATAGTTAGAGACATTGTGGGAAAAGGGAAGAATGTAGTGATAATTTATTTGGATAGAATTGGTTATCACAATAGAGGTGGTAAGAATAATTAATCCATTTATTCCATCAGATATATGTTGGGAATCCTTTAGATAATAGGCCTGTAGGCCTTAGGGATACAAACATATGAAAGGCATTATCCCTTTCTTTGAGGAGCCAATTATTCAATTGTGGAGGCACAATAACAAATAATTACCATAGTCTAACAAGTGTTTCATTGGAATAGAGATGTCATAAACGCTGTGTTGTTACAAGGTCAAAATGATCTTGTATTAAAATGTGGCAGATTTGTAGAAGAGTTTCTGTAAAAGACAGCATGCTATTCAAACTCTATAACTTAGACTTACAGATTAGTTTATTTGACAAGTTACTTAACATCCCAAATTTATAAAACATGTTGAAATAGAATTTCTATGATTAAATTTGTTTACTAATTTAACAAAATATATTCCATACCAAAATTTTAATTTAAGACTGAATCTTACTTGTTTTTCTGAGAAAGATGGAAAGGGAAATACTAATCCCTTAAAAATTAAATTTTGTAATTGCTGGAACAATTTTTATCAACCCAGCCAATAGTTTTTTTTATACTCTAAATATAACTTGTCATCTTGTGACAAAATCCAATTTTGAGAATAACTGAAAACTCCATTTCAATTTTCAATTGTTTAATATATCTACTTGAAAAGCAAGAATTTACAGAAGGCATTTTAATATTTATTTTGTGTCAAGTGATAGGGAATTATACTCTCTGTGTCCCTAGATGGTAAGATTGATGAGTTGTTTATGCAGGCAATCAGAATTCAGTTGAGACACTATTAAATAATGCATTGTCTCCACTTTAGTGTAACATGATTTAATCCCTAAGTCATTTTGAAATGGCAACCAGAAATATATTTAATTCATTGATTTTATGCCTCAAAGAGTGATTCTATATGGCAGTTGTATGATAATTAATATAATTAACTAACTGTAATTGCCTTACTGACTTATAGAAATTCTTAAAACAATTTATATTTTAAAGGTTAAAATGCAATATTTAATTTTCAAAATAAGGAATGAGCAATGTTTCAAGCCTGAGGAAGAAGACAACAGCATAATGAGGGAAAAATTAAAAGAACATAAAGAGGCCATAACAGTGTTGTAACTTTATTTCAAAAATAGTCTCTTACCCAACAATGCTTAGCTATAGACTGCCAAGCAAAAGTAAACTGCCTTCTATAGTAATCAAAGCAATATAGTACTAGTACAAAACAGATACTGATCAATTGAACAGAATAGAGAGTGCAGAAATAAACCCATGCTTATATAATCAATTTATAACAAAAATGCAAGAATATACATTGAGAAAAAGTCTCTTCAATACAAGGTATTGGAAAAACTGGGCAGATACATGCAAAAAAAAAAAAAAAAGAAACTAGATCACTTTCTTACAATACACACACACACACACACACTCTCTCTCTCTCTCTCTCAAAATGGGTCAAAGATTTAAATGTAAGACCTGAAACCATAATCATAGATACAAAGAACAGACTGATAGCTGTTAGAGGGGATGGTTTGGGGGGTGGGTGAAAAAGGTGAAGGGATTAATCAAAGCAAAGAAAAACTTATAAACACAGACAACAGTGTGGAAATTGCAGGAGATAAAGGGGGTGAGGGTTGGTGAAGGAGGTTGGGGGGATAGATGGTGATGGAGGGAGTCTTGACTTGAGTTGGAGAACACACAATTCAATAAACAGATGATGTATTGTAGAATTGTGCATCAAAACCTGTATAATTTTATTAACCAATGCCACACAAATAAATTCAATAAAAACTTAAAAATATAAAGAAGACCCAAAACTATAAAACACCCAGAAGAAAATATAAACAGTAAACTCATTGACATCTTTCTTAGAAATATTTTTAAAATATCTTCTTAGGCTAAGGAAACAAAAGTAAAATGTTTAAAATGAGACTATATAAAACTAAAGGGCTTTTGCATAACAAAATATATTATTTCCAAATAATTTTATGATAAAGTTAACATTTAATATACGTAAAGAACTTAAAGAACTCAACATAAAGAAACCCCAAACAAATAAATCAGTCCAATTTGAAAATGGGCAGAGAACCTGAATATATATTTCTCCAGAGGGATATACAGATGGCCAGCAGACACATAAAAAAATATGTTCAACATCACTAATCACATGGGAGATGCAAATCAAAACCACAATGAGATATTATCTCACACATATCAGAATGGCTTTTATCGAAAAGAGAACAAAGAACAAGTGTTGGTGAGGATGTGGAGAAAAGAAAAAATCCTTATGCACTGTTGTTGGGATTGTAAATTGGTGCACCTCTATGAAAAACAGTTTGAAGGTACCTCAAAAAATAAAAGAATAAAATTTCTATGTGACCAGCACTTTTTATTCAGAGAAAACAAAGCCACTTATTTGAAAAGATTTGTGCACCCCTCTGTTCACTGCAGCATTATTTATAGTTTCCAAGATATAAAAAACACCTAGGTACCCATTGACAGATAATTGAATAAAAATGTGTATATATATGAATATTATTCAGCTATAAAAAGAATAAAATCTTGCCATTTGTGACAACATGGATGGATCTACTAGATGGTATTATGTTAAGTGAAATAAATCAGACAAAATGTGATTTCTCTTTTGTATAGAATCTAAAAAACAAAACAAATGAACAGGCAATCTAACAAACTGACAGAGAACATCATACTCGACGGAAAAAAATTAAAAGCAATCCTCTTAAGATCAAGAATAAGACAGGGGTGCCCCCTTTCACTGCTCTTATTCAATGTAGTTTTGGAAGTTCTAGACACAGCAATCAGATGGGAAGAAAAAAGTAAAAGGCATCCAAATTGGAAAGGAAGTAAAATGATCATTATTTGCTGATGATGTGATATTGTACAGTGGTAGCTTGAGGTACAAACAGACCAACATACAATTTTTTAAATTTTTTTATTTTTTTAAGATACGAGCTGCAACTTGATCTGTATTTTTGTTCAAGATCCGAATGAAATTCTGAGATACAAGTCATGATTTGGAAAGCTGCCGCTAGTTGGTGTGTTGGCGCACAGGTCCAGTATCAGCAGTTTGATATATGAGTTAACTGACTTACGAGCTTGGTTACAGAATGAATTAAATTCATATATCAAGGTACCACTGTATATAGAAAATCCTAATGTCTCAGTCAAAAAACTACTAAACCTGAAAAATGAATTTGGCAAAGTGGCAGGATATAAAATTAATATTTAGATATCAGTGGCATTTTTATACACAAATAATAAACTGAAAGAGAAATTAAGAAAACAATCTCTTTCACTACTGCAACAACAAAAAAATAAAGTACCTAGGAGTATATTTAACCAAGGAGTTAAAAGAATTGTACTAAAAAAATTATAAAACATTGATAAAAGAAATCAAGGAAGATAAAAACAAGTGGAAGCACATACCATATTCATGGATAGAAAGAATGAATATCATTAAAATGCCTATATTACCCAAAGTAATCTATAGATTCAGTGCAATTCCTATTAAAATACCAATGGTATACTTCAAAGATATAGAACAGATATTCCAAAAATTTATATGGAACCAAAAAAGAACATGGATAGACTCAGCAATCTTGAAAATGAAGAAAAAAGTGGGAGGTATCAAATTTCCTGATATTAAGTTATACTACAAGCCCATAGTAATCAAAACAGCTTGGTACTGACATAAGAACAGGCATACAGATCAACGGAACAGAACAGAGAACCCAGAAATAAAACCACACCTTTCTGGTCAATTGATATATGAGAAAGGAGGTAAGAGCATACAGTGGAGTAAAACAGTCTCTTTAATAAGTGGTGTTGGGAAACTTCGACAGGTACATGCAAAAAAATATAACTAGACCACCAACTTACACCATTCACAAAAATAAACTCAAAGTGGATAAAAGACTTAAATATAAGTCATAAAACTCTAAACATCTTGGAAGAAAACATAGGCAGTAAACTCTCCGATATCTCTCATAGCAATATTTTTGTCGATTTATCTCCATGGGCAAGTGACATAAAGGACAGGATGAACAAATGGGACCATATCAAACTAAAAAGCTTTTGCACAGCAAAAGACACCATTAACAAAATAAAAAAACAACCCACACAATGGGAGAACATACTCACCAATATGTTTAATAAGGGGTTAATAACCAAAATTTACAAAGAACTTTTAAAACTCAACACCAGGAAGATAAACAATTTAATTAAGAAATAGGCAAAAGAAAAAAAAAGAAATAGGCAAAAGAAATGAATAGATACATCTCTAAAGAGGGCATATAGATAGCCAACAGGCTATGAAAAAATGTTCAACATCATTAATCATCAGAGAAATGCAAATTAAAACCACAATGAGATAGCACCTCACACCTATCTGAATGGTGCTCATTAACAAATCAACACACAATAAATGCTGGCAAGGATGTGGAGAAAAGGGAGGCCTTCTGCACTGCTGGTGGGAATGTAGACATGTGCAGCCACTGTGGAAACAATATGGAGTTTCCTCAAAAAAAAAAAAAAATGGAACTGCCTTTTGACCCAGCTATCCCACTTTTAGGAATATATCCTAAGAATACTAAGTCACTGATTCAAAAGAAGAGATGCATCATCATGTTTATTGCAGCATTGTGTATAATAGCCAAGATCTGGAAACAGCCCAAGTGTCCATCAGTGGACAAGTGGATTAAAAAGCAGTGGAATACTATGCAGCCATGAAAAATAAGGAAATCTTACCTTTTGTGACAGCATGGATGGACCTGGAGATTATTATGCTAAGTGAAATAAGCCAGGCAGAGGAAGAAAAATATCATATGATCTCACTTAAATGTGGAATCTAATGAACTAAATGAACTGAGGAACAGAATAGAGGCAGAGGAGGGGTCACAGGGACCAGAGAGACAGCAGTCAGAGGGAAGGGGGACAAGGAGATGGGGTCAGAGTAGGTGAAGAAATTAGTGAAATTATATTTACATAACATAGAGATATAGATAACAGGACAACATATCCCAAAGGGAAGGGGAGAGCGAGTTTGGTGGAGGTGGGCAAAGAGGGGGTAAAGGGGACAAAGGGGTGGGGTTGAGGGAGTTATACTGAGTGGGACACTTGAATCCACGTTAACACAATAAATTAAAATTAATTAATTAATTAATAAAAATATAAAATAGTTTTAAAAATCACAAATGAACAAAACAAATCAGAAATAGACTCACAGATAAAAAATGCGAAGTGATGGTTTCCAGAGGGGAGAGGATAGGGTATAGGGCATAAAAGATAAAGGGAATTAAGAAGTACAAACTTCCATTTATAGAAAAGGTCACAGGGATGTAATGTACAGCATAGGGAATATAATTAGTAATATCATGGTAACTTTGTACAGTCGAAGATGTTACTAGACAGTGTGGTGATTACTTCATAAGGTATATATGTTAAATCACTTGGGCTAGACTGGTTAGCTCAGTTAGTTGACAGCATCCTCCCAAAACAACAAGGTTGCGGGTTCGATACCTGGTCAGGGCACACATGGAAGCAACCAAAAAATGCACTACTAAGAGAACAACAAATGGCTTTCCTTCCCCGTCCCCTCTCTCTCCTATTCTCTCTCTGTCTTTCTAAAAATAAAAGTTAAGCACTGGCTGGGTTGCTTGGTTGGTTGGAGCATTGCCCCAGAGCATGGAGGTTTCCGCTTCTATTCCCTAGTCAGGGTACATAAAGGAGCAGCTTGATGTTTCTCTCTCTCTCTCTCTCTCTCTCTCTCTCTTTCTCTCTCTCTCATTACCTTTCTCAAAAACAAAGAAACAATCACTTGATTGTACACCTGAAATGAATATAATATTGTATGTCAACTATAATTAAAATAAATAAATAAGAAATTACATAAATCACCTCAGTGTAGCCAGGTTAATGAAATCAATGTTAATTACAAAAATTTTAGGTGAATTTAATTTGCCCTTAACTGTTGCCTTTTTTTTTACTAGGCATGCTTTATTTTTTTAAGTCACAGAAGAAAATGTTTTGAAAATTTTGTCTTCCTTGAGTCTAACTAAATAATTCTGTTTATCTCTAAGTAAAATGAGTAGAATTTGATGGTGGAGAGTGGAATATCTACCTTTGTAGAAGAAAAAATTTCAATACAAACACTTATCTGTCTTGAGTGATTAAGGTTAAACATATTTGAAAACCAGGAACAGATACAATAAATTAATTCTAAAACTTTGTCCTCTTTTATTTCTGAATTTAAAAAATTCAGGTATTATATTATATTATATTATATTATATTATATTATATTATATTATATTATATGCAATACAATGGTCAAATTTTAAGTATAACTACCAACAAGATCAAGATGAGATAAGGAGCATTTTCATTACCCCAAAAGTTCTTTCTTGCCCCTTTCTATTTAATAAGACTCCTTTGCAATAGGTAAGTTTTTTCTGACTTTTATCATGATAATTTTGCATTAATTGTTCTTGACTTTAATACAGGTGGATAGTGTTTGTGATTATTATTTTTTACATCCTGCCTATATTATCACTATCGATTTGTTTAGGTGTCATGGTATTCCAGACTTAACACTACAAATTCATAATGTTCTCTCTTTAATATGGGTTTTCCTGTCTGTGTCATAATTAAAAGTGGATGATTGTTGCTTAGGTTAAATGATTCTGACTTGAAATGGGATGAGTATGAAGAAATTTATTTTGGCAGAATAGAGCCCCCCTGGCAGACCTGGGGCATGGCATAGGCTAGTGCTGTGGGAGAGCAGAATCATGGATACATTTCTTAGTCTGAATTGCTGGAACAGAGAATACATGAGGATATGTTTCCAGAAACAGGGCACATGGGGAGGCTTAAATTTTAGGAACAGAATAAGAGCCCATATTAGGGGCAGAGCTAAGCAGGGATAATGTGATATATCTCAGAATTGGGGCCTCAAGATTTCCCTTTATTGATCCCTTCTACCAAACGTCAAGATGAACCCTGTACCAAACTCCAGATGGAGGTCAAGTGGCTCTATCCTTAAGTTCTGAGAGGTGACACATAGAAGTTAGGAAAAAGAAGGACAAGTCCAGCTCCTGGATAGGGCATATGTGGCCCTCAGTACCAAGCCCAGGCTTTGGCTGGCTTCTGCTGCCAGCACTCTGTTAGATGCACTGTAAGTTTAGGCAATTGGAAATCTGTACACACTGCTTCATCAGCCTGCACTGTCCATCCTACCTTACCCATCAGAATGAACAGCCATGCACAGGCTGTGAGGAAGCAAGGTCAGAGGATTGGCTTGTCTGAAACCTCATCTGAGCTCTAGCTCTTACTAGCTTGGTGACTCTGGGCAAGTTACTTTCCTTCTCCAAGTCTTAGTTTCTCCATTTGTCAAAGAGGAACATAATAGTATTTACTTTACAGGTTTAAGTGGCTGGGAGACCACTTAATCACCATTTCCACTGAATGGAAAAGAAGAAAGGAATCTATTTAAACTATGGGTCGTTAAAATTCACCTGAAATCACTGTGTATTCAGAAACCATCCCTGATCCCACCAGACAGAGTTTTTTGTGTTTTTTTTCCCCATATGACATTCTGCTATGGTGCTTCTCACACTTAAAAAGAAAAATACAACTTCCTAATTCCTCCACTGGACACTGTACTACCTGAGGGTAGGGATTATGTCTTTAATTTCTCTTATGTTTACAGTTCTAATATTGCCAGGGCATCAAGCACAGAGGGCACTCAGGAAATATTTGCCAAGTGAATTAATAAAGTCTGTTATTTGGCAATTATATATCTCACCTCATGTGTTTTTGGTAATTTTCCTTTGGTGCTGAGTCAGTGTTCAAAATTATTTTGCAGGGAAGGCATGAGTTTCACTGAATCGTTCAAATATACCCATCAAACTATTCTAGCTATCTTAAATTGGTTTGACAATCAACACCAACACAAAATTACTGTTTATGAGATGATTCTGTTAGAAGGCTCAGCAGTGATGCTGTGAAAATAGCTGTAATTTAGCAATTCAGTAGCATTTGACTCAGGGAAGGTGTTAGTAGAAATAATAACCTTTATCTTCAACTGACACCACCAAACCCATGTCAGACTTCTGGAATGAAGACTTACAGAGCAACTTAGCTATTAATTTCACATTATGCTTTCATTGTTTTCATAATATATAATAATAAAAGTTAATTTAGGTCCTGATTATAAGCCCCAAGGCTTGAGAAATGAGACTATCAAAGTAGATAACATTCTCACCTACCAGAAATGTAACTACAAGTTTCTTTTGATGTTAAGTTATTAATATTGTGACAAAAAAAGAAAAGAAAAGAAAGCCTTCCTGTACTCCCACCAATGAGGGAAGTGAGACAGATGCCATAGGCAATTCCTGTGATGTTGCTAACCATCTCCACTCCTCTACCTGGCTCTTCCTAATGTTCTTTCTAACTAAGAAAACACTCAAATGTCCTCTATATGCACCAACACTCTCAATTCTAAAGAAACAAGACAACTCACTGTAAACCCATAAAACTCTTAGATAAATGTTAACGCAACAGCTCAGCTCCCAATGCCCGTGACAACAAGGACACCACACAGCTGATATTCTAACCCTTTTTATTTTTAATTAATTAATTTATTTTTACATTTTTTATTATTAGTTTTAATGCAGTGACATTGATAAATCAGGGTACATATGTTCAGAGAAAACATCTCCAGATTATTTTGACATTTGATTATGTTGCATACCCCTCACCCAAAGTCAAATTGACTTCCGTCACCTTCTATCTGGTTTTCTTTGTGCCCCTCCCCTCCCCCCTTTTTATCATTACGTTGTTTTTCATATTCTACTTTATTCAGGATTAAAACACACTTCAGATCAAGCACAATCATTCATGCTTTAGGGGAAATTTAAAGAATCATTTAAATAACTATTTAACATGTTTCTGATATAATAGTCATCTTAGTTCACTGTTGTTATCCTGCAAACATAAAGTTGGATGGCAATTGAAAAGGGACCCTATTTAAATTAACTTTAATTCTTAAAGACAATACAGGAAACTTAAGAGAGATATTAAAATTTTCATATTGGTACCACAATAATAGCTTTTCTAGGAAAAGATATAGGGAGTGAGAAGAGGTTGTAGAATAAAACTGAAGTCCCTTCTCTGCTTTGTTCTGATAAAATATTAAGGCTGGTTCCACTTTAAAGTAATTGACAGTTTCTGGTTGCAATAAGCCTATTAAAAAACTTTTTGGGCCCTGGCGGTTGGCTCAGCGGTAGAGCGTCGGCCTGGCGTGCGGGGGACCCGGGTTCGATTCCCGGCCAGGGCACATAGGAGAAGCACCCATTTGCTTCTCCAACCCCCCTCCTTCATCTCTGTCTCTCTCTTCCCCTCCTGCAGCCAAGGCTCCATTGGAGCAAAGATGGCCCGGGCGCTGGGGATGGCTCCTTGGCCTCTGCCCCAGGCGCTAGAGTGGCTCTGGTAGCGGCAGAGCGACGCCCCCTGGTGGGCAGAGCGCCGCCCCGGGTGGGCATGCCGGGTGGATCCCAGTTGGGCGCATGCGGGAGTCTGTCTGACTGTCTCTCCCCGTTTCCAGCTTCAGAAAAATACAAAAAAAAACAAAAACTTTTTGGCTTATCTGCTTATTTCTTTGTTTTTGAAATAACTGAAGAATTGGCTTATTAAAATTAGTTGTAGTTAGATTTTTACTACATAAAATTTATCATCTTGGTCATTTTTAAATGTTCAGTAGTGTTTACTATACCCACATTATTGTGCAACATAGCTCTAAAACTTTTTTATCTTGCTAAACTGCAACTATACTTACTAAAACTTCCCTTTTATTCCTACCCCAAGACCCTGACAATTACAATACTTTCATACTGTCTGTTTCTAAGAGTGTGACTACATTAGATAGTCATATAAGTAGGATTATGCAGTGTTTTTGTGACTGGCTTACTTCACTTAGCCTAATATCCTCGATGTTTATCCACATTGTAGTATATGACAGGATTTCTTTCTTTTTTTTTTTTTTTTTTTTTTTTTTTTGTATTTTTCTGAAGCTGGAAACGGGGAGAGACAGTCAGACTCCCGCATGCGCCCAACCGGGATCCACCTGGCACGCCCACCAGGGGCAATGCTCTGCCCACCAGGGGGCGATGCTCTGCCCCTCCGGGGTGTCGCTCTGCCGCGACCAGAGCCACTCTAGCGCCTGGGGCAGAGGCCAAGGAGCCATCCCCAGTGCTCGGGCCATCTTTGCTCCAATGGAGCCCTGGCTGCGGGAGGGGAAGAGGGAGACAGAGAGGAAGGAGGGGGGGTGGAGAAGCAGATGGGCACTTCTCCTATGTGCCCTGGCCGGGAATCGAACCCGGGTCCCCCACATGCCAGGCCGACGCTCTACCGCTGAGCCAACCGGCCAGGGCCAGATTTCTTTCTTTTTAACACTGAATGCTATCGCATTATATGTATGTATCACATGTAATTCATCCATTCATCCAATGAAAGACATTTATGTTACTTCCATGTCTTGACGTTTATGAATAATACTACAGTGAACTCATGTGCATGTGTCTTTTTTGAGTTCTCTTTTACTCTCTTACTGTCTTCTTTTATTGAATTTTTGTGGTGGCATACCTTAAATCTTCACTTTCTTTGGTGTATCTTCTACAGATATTTTCTATGTGGCTACCATGGAGATTATGAAAATATAACAATCTCTTTTAAACTCATAACAACTTAACTTTAATTGCATAGAAAAACTGTCCTTCTCCCTCTTTTATGTTATCAATATCACAAAAAATTTTTTGTTAAATTTTTTTAGACAATTTTAACAGGGTGACATCAATCAATTAGAGTGCATAGATTCAGAAAAAAAATCTCCAGATTATTTTGACATTTGATTATGTTGTATACCCCTCACCCAAAGTCAAATTGTCCTTCATCACCATTTATTTGGTTTCATTATTGTTCTTCCCTTCCCCACTTCCTCCCTCTCCTCTCTTTCTCTCTCCCTGGTAATCACCACACTCTTGTCCATGTCCTTAAGTCTCATTTTTGTGTTCCACCTATGTATGGAATCATACAGTTCTTAGTTTTTTCTGATTTACTTATTTTACTCAGTATAATGTTATCAAGATCCATCCATGTTGTCGTAAATGACACTATGTCATCATTTCTTATGGCTGAGTAGTATTCCATAGTGTGTGTGTGTGTGTGTGTGTGTGTGTGTGTGTGTGTGTGTGTGTATAAAACATCTTCTTATCCAATCATCTATTGAAGGGCTTTTTGATTGTTTCCATGTCTTGGCCACTGTGAACAACGCTGCAATGAACATGGGGCTGCATGTGTCTTTACGTACTAGTGTTTTTGAGTTATGGGGGTATATTCCCAGTAGAGGAATTGCTGGGTCATATGGTAGTTCTATTTTTAATTTTTTGAGGAACCACCATATTTTCTTCCATAATGGTTATACTACACATTCCCACCAATAGTGAATGAGGGTTCCTTTTTTTCCACAGCCTCCCCAGCACTTGTTATTACCTGTCTTGCTGATAATAGCTTGTCTAACAGGTATGAGGTGGTATCTCACTATAGTTTTGATTTGCATTTCTCTAATAGCTAGTGAAAATGATCATCTTTTCATATATCTATTGGCCATTTGTATTTCTTCCTGGGAGAAGTGTCTGTTCATGTTCTCCTCCCATTTTTTTATTGAATTGTTTGTTTGTTTGTTGTTGAGTACTGTGAGTTCTTTATATATTTTGGATATTAGACCCTTATCTGTGCTGTTGTTTGAAAATATAATCTCCCATATAGTTGGCTGTCTGTTTGTTCTGTTGTCAGGTTATTTTTGCTGTGCAAAAGCTTCTTAGTCTGATGTAGTCCCATTCATTTATCTTTGCCTTCACTTCTCTTGCTTCATGATCAAGTAGGACTCATCCCAGAATCACAAAGATGGTTCAACATATGTAAAATAGTTAACATAATACACCATATCAACAAAACAAAGAACAGAAACCATATGATCTTATCAATAGATGCAGAAAAGGCATTTCATAAAATACAATATCATTTTATGTTTAAAACACTCAACAAAATGGGTAGAGAAGGAAAATATCTCAACATAATAAAGGCCATTTATGAAAAACCATCAGGTAACATCATATTAAATGGCAAAAAACTGAAGAATTTCCTCTAAAATCAGGAACAAGACAAGGTTTCCCATTCTCTTCACTCTTATTTAATATAGTGCTGGAAGTTCTAGCCAGAGCAATAAGACAAGAGAAAGAAATAAAAGGCATTCAGATTGGGAAAGAAAAAGTAAAGGCTGCACTTTTTGCAGATGATATGATCCTGTATATCAAAAACCCCAAAGACTCCACAAAAAGACTTTTAGAAATAATAAACCAATACAATAAGGTCACAGGATACAAAATTAATATACAGAAGTCTATTGCTTTCTTATATGCCACAATGAAACATCAGAAAATAAACTAAAAAAAATAATCCATTTTATGGTTGCAACAACAACAAAAAATACCTAGGAATAAACATAACAAAGAATGTAAAGGGCCTATATAATGAAAACTACAAAGCATTGTTAAGGGAAATTAAAAAAGATATAATGAAATGGAAAATTATTTCTTGTTCTTGGATAAAAAGAATGAATATAGTCAAAATGACCATATCACCCAAGTGATATACAAATTTAATGCAATTGCCATCAAAATTCCAATGTCATTTTTTAAAGAAATGCAACAAAAAATTATCAGGTTTATATGGAACTATAAAACACCCCGAATATCCAAAATAATCCTAAGGAAAAAGAAAGAAGCTGGGGCATTACAATACCTGACTTCAATTTATATTATAGAAGCCATGATAATCAAAACAGCATGGTATTGGCAGAAAAATAGACATTCAGACCAATGGAACAGAATAGAAAGCCCAGAAATAAAACCACATGTATATGGTCAAATAATTTTTGATAAAGGGGCCAACAATGGAGAAAAGAAAGCCTCTTCAATAAATGGTGCTTGGAAAACTAGAAAGCCACATGCAAAAGAATAAAACTCGACTACAGTTTGTCCCCTTGTACCAAAATTAATTCAAAATGGATTAGAGACCTAAATATAAGACCTGAAACAATAAATTACATAAAATAAGACATAGATACTAAACTTATGGACCTTGGCCATAAAGAACATTTTATGAATTTGACACAAAATATTTTATAATTTTATAGTTACAGTTATTTTTATGCTTTTATGTCTTAAGTTCTATATAAGAATTAAAATAGATTTACACACTACCATTATAGAATTACAGGATTCTGTATTGGTCTACATAGTTACCTTTATCAGAGAGCTTTATATTTTCATTTTTTTCATCTAGCATTCTTGCATTATAATTCTAAAGACTCACTTTAGTATTGTAAGACAGGTGTAGTGGTGATGAGATCTCTCAACTTTTGTTTATCTGGGAAGATCTTTATCTCTTCTAGACTTTGATAGATAGTTTTGTCAGATACAATATTCTTGGTTGGCATTATTATATTTTTAGCACTTTGAATATATCATTTCATTTCCTATGACCTGTTGTATTTCTGATGAGAAACCCATTGATAATCTTATGGGAATGCCCTGTACATGATAAGCTGCTTTTCTCTTTTTTCATAATTTTTCTTTGTATCATTGACCTTTGAGAATTTGATAATAACTGTCTCAGTGTCAGCCTCTTTGGGTTCATTCTAGCTGGAATCTTCTGAGTTTATAGAATTTGGTTGTTTATTTCTTTCCTAAAATTTGGGAGATAGTTGGTAAATATTTCTTTTGATTTTAAAACCAGTGTAAAGTACTTTTATTGTAATAATAAAACTTGATACTACAGTGCAAGGGTGGTAAATGGAGATAGTCAGTAATAATTTTTCCCACCTAGCTTTACCAGGCAATGGTGCAGTGGATAGAGAATTGGCCTGGGACACTGAGGACCCAGGTTTGAAACCCTGAGTTTGCTGGCTCAAGCATGGGCTCATTAGTTTGACATGGACTTACCAGCTTGAACGTGGAGTTGCTGGCTTGAACGGGGGGTCATAGACATGACCCCGTGGCTGCTGGCTTGAACCCAAAGGTCACTGGCTTGAAGCGCAAAGTTGCTGACTTAAAGCCCAAGGTCATTAGCTTGAGCCCAAAGTCACTGGCTTGAGCAAGTGGTCACTGGCTCTGCTGGAACCCCTTAGTCACGGTACAAATAAGAAAGCAATCAATGAACAATTAAAGTGCTACAACTACAAGTGAAGGCTTCTCATCTCTCTCCCTTCCTGTCTGTCTTTGCCTCTCTCTGTCTCTCTTTCTGTCTCTCTCTCTCACTAAAAAAAAAAAAATTCTCACTTAATCACTACACAGAACAACAAAGAACAGAGAGGGTGGAAGGACAATCCAGGAAACTTTGAGATCAGAAAGGTGAGCTGAGAATAAAATATCAGAAGATGCTGAAGCTGTGATAACTAGCATCATTTTCTTAAGACAACACTCAAAGATTTGTCATAATGGCTGGGCTTCCATTAGATTGTAAGTATATACAAACTGTACTTTCAATTTAAAGTTTTGATTGAAGTTCTTAAAATTTAGAAAGTGAAGCCTGGATAGCTATGAGATTATAAATAAAACAGTCTTGAATATCTATTAGGAAGAAAACATAGGAAGGGGGGGGAAAAGCCAAGCCACTAAGAAGGCTTCAGAGGTCGCTGCTGGCCCAGGACAGAAACCTGTAGTGTCCAACATCACAGTGAAAATAATTTACTTTTAAATTACAAGTATCGGGCCCTGGCCAGTTGGCTCAGTGGTAGAGCATTGGCCTGGCGTGTGGGAGTCCCGGGTTCGATTCCCAGCCAGGGCACACAGGAGAAGCACCCATCTGCTTCTCCACCCCTCCCCCTCTCCTTCCTCTCTGTCTCTCTCTTCTCCTCCCGCAGCCAAGGCTCCATTGGAGAAAAGTTGGCCCAGGTGCTGAGGATGGCTCTGTGGCCTCTGCCTCAGGCGCTAGAATGCCTCTGGTTGCGGCAGAGCGACACCCCAGGTGGGCAGAGCATCGCCCCCTGGTGGGCATTCCGGGTGGATCCCGGTCGGGCGCATGTGGGAGTCTGTCTGACTGCCTCCCCATTTCCAACTTCAGAAAAATACAAAAAAATAAAAATAAAAGACAAGTATATGATTTTATTCATATGTGGGATTTAATGAACAGAATGAGCTAACAAGCAAAATAAGACAGACTCACAGAGAGCAGGCTGACAACTTTTGAGAAGGTCTGTGTATGGGTGGGTGAGAGGATTAAGCTAAAAAAGGAAATAAAGAGAAAGATAAACAAATCTAATGGACATGAACAAAAGTGAGATGATTGCCTGGGGGAGGTAGAAGGATATATAGGGGGGAGAGATGGTGATACGTGGAGACTTGACTTGGGTTGGTGAATATATATATATATATATATATATATATATATATATATATATATATATATATATACACACACACACACACACACACACACACACACACACACACACACACACAATACAGTATACAGATGATGTGTTGTAGAATTGTGCACCTGTAACCTGTATAATTTTGTTGACCACTGTCACCCCAATAAATTCAATAAAAATAAATAAAAAGCAGAAGATTTAAGGGGAGAGCGTGATGGGGTAGTGGAGTTAAGGGTTCTTCCCTTCGCACTACCCCTTCAGTTTTGGGTAACACTCTTAATTCAACCCAAAGACATTTCTTTACTTGGAGCCAATTAGGCCCTCAACAGTGCTTCAAATCTTCTATGATTTTGCAGCACAGCAGCAAGAATGTTAAATATATAATAGACAAAAATTTCATTCAAAAAAATAAAATAATAAATATTCTTGTATATCCTCCATAACAATTCTCAATCTAAAAGTTAACCTGTTATTTGTGCTGTTAATATCTGATGAATCCTTAATTGGAAACTTATATCCAAAGGACTGAAACTGAACCTTTACCACAAGACAAAATAAAAAGAGTCACTTGAAGTTTATGGCATGTAGTTTAGATCAACACACATACAATGAGAAAGAGGAAGAGCAAAGATGTGTGACACAACACATTCAGTTGGGATAGATGTTTACACAAGGAGTGTAGTGGAACATCAGAAAAAGCTCTGAACCATTTGCGTGTACATGTTAGGGGTGCCAGATCCTTCCATAGCACACTCAAAAACAGGAAGTAAGCCATTCCTGTCATTCCAGTTTTAGAAGCTCCACGTCAAAGACAACAGTGGCATTTGGTGGGATAATGCTTGGGTGCCCAGTGGCACTATAGGCATAGTCTGGAAATACTTTGGCTCTCTGATGCACACTCATTTGGGCAACCCATTCTTCCCAGCCTATCACATCTTGCTTGCCTAGCATAAACTTAAAGGGCTTGTTTCTGTACCCAGAAGAATCATATTTCTTTTCATCTTCAAATATCCCCGTGTAGTGCAGCAAGCAGATCTGGCTACACTTTAGGAAAGTGTGCCCATCTCCAAGATAGATGGTCTCCACCTACACTTCCATGAGGGTGATGGCATGATGGGAGTCATGGTCTGAGACAGGACCTGGTGGTGGTTCTGAGGCTTTGCCTTATTCACTAGTAATTATTTCTTAAGGCACTCTCTGCTTCTATCTCTTCCTCTTCTTCTCTCGAACTTATGTTTATATTGGTCCATTTGATGGTGTCACATTGGTCTCTTAATTTTTTTTTCACTTTTCTTCATTCTTTTTTTTTGTTTATCTGCCTTGATAATTTCTTGATAACTTAATAAGTCATTTGTTCACAGATTCTTTCTTCTATTTGATGAAGTCTATTGTTGAACTCTCCTAGTGAGTATTTTAATTGTCATATTTTTCAACTTCTGAATTTCAGTTTTTTAATAGTATCTATCTTTCTTTTTATATATTCATTTTGTTCATGCATCATTTATCCTGACTTTACTTAGTTGTTTATTTTCTCTAGAAGTTCATTGAGCTTCTTTAAGATGGTTATTTTGATTTTTGTCTCATAATTCTTAGGTCTCCATTTCTTTTTTTTCTTTTTTTTAAAATTTATTTATTCATTTTTTAGAGAGGAGAGGGAGAGACAGAGAGAGAGAGAGGAGAGACAGAGAGAAAGAAGGGGGGGGAGGAGCTGGAAGCATCAACTTCCATATGTGCCTTGACCAGGCAAGCCCAGGGTTTCGAACCGGCGACCTCAGCATTTCCAGGTTGACGCTTTATCCACTGCGCCACCACAGGTCAGGCAAGTCTCCATTTCTTTAAGATTGTTTTTATGCTGGCTTGGGAGAAGGGCTCTTATAGGTGAAATGCTTTTCTTATCCATTTCAATGTGGCTGGTCTTGGGCTTGCACTTTCTTGGGATACAGTGACTTTTTAAGTGATTTCTGGAGTTCTCTTAAAGGGTTTTTAGACAGTATGTTGTTAAGTTGGTGTCTTAGTGAGGGAATGAAGTTTGGAGCTTACTGTTTTGCTAACTTGCTAAAGTGATATTTTAAAAGTGCATTTAAAAGTACTTCTCTGTTAGTAACCTTTACAACAGGACTGGTAACTACTCTGCCTGAGGTGGTAATGCTAGCCATGATAGTTAAACACCTTAAGGAGATTTGAATACATTATATTTATTTTTTCAAAACTTAGTAACAAAGACATTTTCTCCCTACTTTCCAGTTTTGAAAACAAGTATCTTAAGAAATTCAGGAACTAGTCCAAGGTTAACAATCATTTTGGATTCGGCCTCAGGCCTGCCTGGCTCCCGAGCTATTGTTTTTCTTAGTCTACCATATCCTGCTGTAGAGTCATCTATTAGAAAAAAACAGATTATTGAAATACATTCATGAAGAGGATTGTTTTATATATTCTTCTGAAATACTATTAAATCTAATTTTCAATTTAAATTGCTATTTCTGTAGTGCTTTAGATGTGAAGATATTAGTTGGATTATTCCTTGACCTATGCATCTTTTTCTAAGTTTAATTTTGTTGTTAAAAATTTGGATTACTTTAAAATTTTCAGTAATCACAACATTGTCATAGGTTATTAACAAGTCAATACAGCATTATTCTGGTATAGACTTTTCAGAAAAAAATATTTTCTGTAAAAGACGAATTATTGGAAGGCAATAAACTTGACACATATTCAAATAACAGCAAATTTAGAAGATTTTACATAAATGATTACCATTTAACTGTTCTAGCTTTATATGAAAAGCAATTAGAGATTCTATTATAGATTCACATGTATGAATAAATAATGAAGAATTACCTAATACTCTAAAAGTAGGGTCTTTTTCATACCTATTTAATTTCCTTCTCAAAGAATTAAATATATTACAGGCATTAACCTTTACATCTCTTAACTTTTTCTTGTAATTCTGATTAATTGTAATCAATAATGCATGCTAATTATATAGACAAATGAAGAAGGTTATATACCCAATGGTTAAGAATCATTATGAATTCCTGGCCTGACTTCACCACTTAAACTGTGTGACCTTAGCAAAATCATTAACTTTCCTGTGCCTTAATTTTCTCTATCTGTAAAACATATATGGAAAAAACCAGAAAACATTTCCTTGCCAAGTGTTAAGGTTTAAATACAATGAGCTGAAAAGTGTTTGAAACATAGAGCTAAATCAATAAGTTTTAGCTGTTATATTTCAGGGATATCTAGTGCAAGTAGAAATGTTTCAATCAATTTATTTAGAGAGACAAATATATATTTGAGTTCTTCTGAGGCACAGAATAAAGAGTGAGTAGGATATGGTGTAAAATCAAATCAAGTATTTTTAAAATGTGTAAATGTGTAATAATTTTCAGTCTATAGGATAATAAACCAATTTATTTTATCTATAAACATTTATCATCTATCCAGATGTATGGGGGAAAGCAAGTCTTTGCTCAGGCAGTTACAATTTAGTTGGGGAAGGCCAACATGTTCTGAGAAAAGATAAATGGGATATTATGTGCCAAAATGAGTGGAAACAATAAGCATTCCGTGAAAGAGTGAATATGGCAAATTGGAGTGGAATGGGAAACCCTCATGGAAGACAGCTCTGAACTGGGGGAGATGGACTAGAAAAGAGAAGACTGTAAATGAGGGGGCAGTGTGGTACAAATAAGCAAAGAATTTTACAAACATTGGTGAACATGTGAATCATTTTGTGGGCTTTTTAAAATGCAGAGTCTGACACCATTGGGGTGGAACCCAAAACTATGCATTCTTAGCCAGCTTTCAGGTTATGTTGAGCAGCAAGAAAATAACTTGCATTTGAATGACAGTGAGAAGAGATTAGAGTAGTGAGAATATAATGGAGGCTATTGAATAGTCTAAGCACAAAGTAATAACAGACTAAATGGAGATGGAGGCAATGCTAATGGAAAGAAAGGGACAGTTATAAGATTTTTCAAATGAAAATGGAAAACACTCAACAGTTGGCTGAATATATTGGGGAAAAGGGACAGGCTTCAATAATATGATTTGAAGGGAAATTGATTGACATAAATAGTGAAGTTAAGAGGAGAACTGGCCTGAAGTGAGAAGAAATCAGCATGTTTTTTTGAGATGTTGAATTGAGGCAGAGGTGTGGTATTCAAGAGGAGTATCCTGCAGGCAGGGCTAGAAATGAATATGAGAACTGATCTGTGTAGAGGTGATAGCTGAAGATATGAAGAGAGAATTTTGGAGTTTTCTATGAGCCAGTAAAGTGATATGGCCTGACCAGGTGGTGGCACAGTGGACAGAGTGTCAGCCTACAAAGCTGAGGACCCAGGTTTGAAACCCAGAGGTTGCTGGCTTGAGTGTGGGCTCACCAGCTTGAGCTCAGGGTTGCTGGCTTGAGTGTGGAATCATAGATAACACCCTATAGTCTCTGGCTTGAGCCCAAAGGTCACTCGCTTGAAGCCCAAGTTTGCTGGCTTAAGCTTAAAGTCATTGCTTGAGCAAGGGGTCACTGGCTTGGCTGGAGCCCCCTGGTCAAGGTACATATGATAAAGCAATCAATGAGCAACTAAGGTGCTGCAACTATGAGTTGATGCTTCTTATCACTCTCCCTTCCTCTCCGTCTGTCCCTGTCTGTCCCTCTCTCTCCCCCCACCTCTAACACATGCATGGTGAGGGGTGGAAAGAAGAAAAGAAAAGTGATATGGGCAGAAGTATTGAAGACTGAATTTTTGGTGATGTCCACATTTGGTGAAAAGAAGAGGGTGAGGTGAACAAAAAAGAAGATTAGGAATGGTCCTGATATTGCAGAATGCCAGAAATACCAAAAAGTGCTGCCAAGATTTGTTGTGCCTGAAGATAATAAAATAAATAAATTAGGACATATTTTCACTTGTATGTCAAATCAATAACATTCTTTTTGAGGTTTTAAAAATTAAAACAGTATTGTTAACATTTGGGAAAAATTGAAAATATAGAAAAACATAAAAACCACAAAAGGCAGAAAAAGTGTGAAGACAAAAATGAGAACAAAGAAGGGCAACAAATAGAAAATAGTAATAAACATTATAGATATTAGTCCAACTATATCAATTATCACTTTAAATATCTATGGTCTAAATGCCAATTAAAATACAGAGATTGTAAGAGTGAATTTAAAGAAGAGACTCAACTACATGTTGTCTATAACAAAGTAACTTTAAATATAAAGACACATAAAAATTAAAGCTAAAGAAATGAAGAAAGATATACTATGCTAAAAACAATTAAGAGAAAGCATGAATAGCTATATTAATTCCGAACAGAACAGGCATAAGAGCAAGAAAAATTTTAAGGATAAAGAGAGAGACATTATATAATGATAAAGTAGTCAATACTCCTTAAGTCTTAACAACCCTTAATATATATGTACCTAAAAACAAAGTTTCAAAATATGTGAAACACAAGCTAATAGAACTCTTAGGAGAAATAGTTGACAACAGTTGAAGACTAACACTCTACTCTCATAAGTGAACAAATTCAACTAGAAAAATCTAATTAAAGACATAGATGAATGTAACAGCACTATCAATCTACTAGATACTATTGATATTTAGAGACTACTTCATAAAATAACAGCAGATTACACATTCTTCTCAAGCACACATGAAACATAAACCACCATAGACCACATTTAAATCATAAACCACACATTAACAAATTTAAAAGAATAGAAATCTTACAATATCTACTCTCAGACAACAATGCAATAGAATCCAATAACAGAAAGATAACAAGAAAGTCTTAAAATACTTGGATATTAAATAATACAGTTCTAAATAACACAGTAAAAAAAAAACTAAAAAAATTAAAATGTATTTTGAATTGAAACAAAAATACATATTTTCAAAATTTGTTTTTTGAATACTGCTTTTCAAAGTAGTACTTACAGAACAATTATTTTATAGCACTGAATGCATATCCTAAGAAGAAGAAGAATCTGAAATTAATTATTTAAATTTTTACTTTAAGAAATCAGGAAATGGAGACTAAGGTAAGTCCAAAATAGTAATAAGAAAATTATAATAAAAATTGAGCACAAATCAATGTGAAAACAGAAAGTCAACAGAGAAAATCCACAAAATCAAAACGTGGTTATTTAAAAAGATCAACAAAATTGGTAAGCCTCTAGTCAGTCTAACTAAGGGACTAGAAAGAAGATAATTTGCTATTATGGCAAATTAAAGAAGGGACATGTCACCCCATTAAAATTAATAAAAATTTATAAAAAAACAATGATTTGACATATGTATATATTGTGAAATAAATACCATAATAAAGTTAGTTAACTTCCATCCCTTAAAAAAAAAAAAAAGAAGGGACATTGCTGCAGATATCATTGCCTCAAGAAGAGGTAAATAAGAGAAAGAAATTCAAGATTGATGACCATAGAACGACCCACAACTATGCTGAGTTCATCTGCATGTATGTTCATCACCGTGTTGGCTGAGGAGGGTATGCTGTTCAACCGGGTGGAGCAGAATATTTCTCTGCGGCAGCGCCAAGGGGTCTACATTGGCCAGCTAAACAAGCAGCAGAATCCTGACTTGTGGAAGTGTTCATGCCCTACTGCTGGCCCCAACTCTGCAGCCTGCTCTTGCCTTGTGGCCCTCACAAAAGCTCCTTCCCAGTCCTACTCCCTCGTTCCAAGTATATATTATTGAATAATTTCAGCCAGAGAGCGCAGACCTTGGAAATGGGAGCCAGGGATGGATTCCCTGCAATGTGGCCCTGCTCCTGGTCAGGCAAGTCAAGCCCCTAGTGCTCAGCAAGCAGCAGCTGGAGCTGGGGCGTGGTTAGGTTCTTTCATGTCCTCTACAGCCAGCTGTGGAGCCACAGGAGTTGGCCTTTCTGTCTAGTCTAAGCAGCAGAATATACTATAAATTTTGCCTACAAAAACATCTATTTTGGGATAAAACTTTCTTGGATGTCTGAGTGAGTTTTGTATGAATTTTCACATTGGTTTCTGTGATATATAAAAAAGTAAGCCCCATTTTACAGATAGGAAACTTGAAAAGTGACTTAGAATCTTGACCTCACATGCTCCAGTCAGTGTGTTCGATGTGGGAATTTATAATGTACTATTCCCTTTACAGAATAAAATGATAATAATAAAAATCTGTTTTTCAGGATTCTGGCATAATTCGCCACCACTGTGTTGACATCCCCAGCTTCCCGACTGGTTCTTTCCTAACAGCTGTCATTGTGGCGAGGCCTGGATAAGCATGGGCCTACTGCTCCAGCCCCAGCCTCCACTTGTCTCTGCTGTGAGGAAGCCAGGTCTGCTTGTCATTCCCCCTAGGAGAGCGGCCAAACTCAGGGATTCGGCTTTTGGCTGGGTAGTGTGGGGGATGTTCCAGTGGGGAATGGAATGAACAGCCTGTTGGGGTTCCATGGCCTGAGCAGAGAGGAGTGTTTGAACTGTTTGGTGGCTTATAAACTCCCTTCTTGACTCAATTCAGGCTTGTCAAGCCTACTCTTGATGGCAAGGCTCTGGGGGCTCTTTGCCTTTAGATGTGTGGCCTTGGCAATGCGCCTGCCTTAAATTCCTGGGCTTTGTCCACAGAACATGGGGGACAGGTTCCTTGCCCAGCTTTCAGTGTTACCCTATCTCCCGCCTCTTAGAGATAGCAGAGATGCGGTTGCTTTTAGCAAACTGGCACCACTGTACAGCTAACAGGCATGGCAGTTGCTTCTGCACTGACTCCTTGATTCCCTGTAAATACTGGATCAATGAATGAATAAAACTCTCCCGAAAATGAAAAAAAAAAACTTTTTTGGATAACCTAGGTGAAATGAACTAATTCCTTGAAAGACATCTGCCAAAACTCTCACATAAAGACATAAATAACTATACCAATAATCTAAAAAAAAAAAAAAAAAGAATCAATGATTAATATTCATTCAAAATAGAAAGCACCAGGCCTGAAAGAGTTTACTGGTGAGTTATACTAAATATTTAAGAAAAAAATATTATATCAATTCTGTATAATCTCCTTCAGAAGACAGAAGCAAAGAAGATTACTTCCTAATTAATTCTGAGGTCAATGTTGCCCTAAGTAGACCAAGATATTGCATGAAAAGAAAACTTTGGACCAATATTTCTTATAAACATAGATGCAAAAATTCTCAACCTGATATTAGAAAAACTAAGTTAAAAAATGTATAAAAGGAATTATGTACCACAACACGTGGAATTTATTATGGGTATGCCAAGACCAGTTAAACATTTTAAAATAAATTAATGTGATCCACCACATCAAAAGATGAAAAAAATAAAAACATTTTTCATATCAACAGATGCAAAAATTTTGATAAAAACCAACACCTATTCATGACAAAATCTCTCAGTATACTAATAATAATGGGAACTTTCTCAACTTGATAAAGCATATCTAAAAAACCCTACAACTAACATCATATTTAATAGTGACAAACATGAAACTTTCCAACTAAGAACAGGTACAAGGCAAGGATGTTCCCTCTCACCACTATTTTTCAAGAACATTCTAGGTCTTCTAGGTAATATAATAAGATAAGAAAAAGAAAAAAGTTATGCAAATTCTGAAGGAAGAAATAACAATGATAAGTTCACAGATGACATGATTGTCTATGTAGAAAACTGAAAATAATAAGAAATTACAGGAAGATGACAGAATACAAGATTAATATACAAAAGTCAATCTCTATTTTATACCACCAATAAATAAATGGAATTTGAAATTAAAAACACAATGCCTTTTACAAAATATGTTCAATGTCTGTAAGATGAATGCTGCAAAATTTTTATGAATCAAAGAAGATCTTACAAAATCAAAGACAAACTAAATAATGGAGAAATGTTCCAGTTAATAGATAGGAATAGTCAATATTGTTAAGATGTCAGTTCTTCCCAACTCAATCTATAGTTTCAACACAATTTCATCCTAAATCTTAGAAAGTCATTTTGTGGATTAAAAAAACCCAAACTAATCTTAAAGTTTATACAAAGCAGCAAAAGACCCAGAATAACCAATTCAATACTGAAAGAACAAAGTTAGAGGAATGACACTACCTGACTTCAAGATTTACTATAGGCCCTGGTAGTTTGGCTCAGTGGTAAAGCATCGGCCCAGTGTGTGGATGTCCCGGGTTCAATTCCCAGTCAGGGCACACAGTAGAAGCACCCATCTGCTTCTCCAGACCTCCCCCTCTCACTTCTCTCTCTTCCTCTCTCTTCCCCTCTTGCAGCCATGGCTCCATTGGAGTGAGTTGGCCCCGGGCACTGAAGATGGCTGCATGTCCTCTGTCTCAGACCCTAAGAAGCATTTGGTGGCTGAGAAATGGAGCAATGCCTCAGATGGGCACAGCATCACCCCCTAGTGGGCCTGCTGGGTGAATCCCGGTCTGGATGCATGTGGGAGTCTGTCTCTGCCTCCCCTCCTGTCACCGAATAAAAAAAAATACAAAAATAAAAAAGATTTACCATAAAGCTATAGTAATCAAAGTAGTGTGGTGAAAGAAGAGACAAATAGATCAAGGAACAGAATAGAGATCCCCAAAATAGACCCACACAAATATAGTCAATTGAGCTTTAACAAAGGAACAAATGCAATACAATGGAGCAGACAGTCTTTTCAACAAATGGTGTTGGAACAACTGGACAACCACCTGCAAAAAAACAAAGAAAGAAAATGAATCTAGACAGACCGTGTAACCTTCAAAAAATTAACTCAAAGTGGACTACAGATTTGAAAGTAACATGCAAAATTAGAAAACTTTTCGGAGATAACATAGGAGAAAATCTAGATGATCTTGGGAGAGATGATGACATTTTAGATACAACACGAAAGGCACAATCTATGAAAGAAATAATGGACAAGCTGGAGTATATTAAAATAAAAAACTTATGCTTTGCAAAGACAATGTCAACAGAATAAGAAAAGTCACAGACTGGAAGAAATATTTGCAAAAGACACATCTCATAAAGAATTGTTATTCAAAATATACAAAAAAAGTTCAAACTCACCAATAAGAAAGCAAACAATTCCATTAAAAAAAATGGGCCACAGAGCTAAACAAACCCCTCACCAGAAAGGATGTAAAAAAAAAAAAAAAAAAAAGCACGTAAAAGAAGCTCTTCATTATATGTCATCAGGGAAATGCAAATTAAAACAATGAAATGCTACTATGCATCTATTAAAATGATCAAAATCTGGAACACACCAAATACTGGTGAGATGTGGAGCAACAGAAACCCTCATCCATTGCTGGTGGAAATGGAATACAGCCCCTTTGGAAGACAGTTTTGCAGTCCCTTACAATTCTAAATATACTCTTACCATATGATCCAGCAATCACACTCCTTGGTACGTACCTTTAGGAGTCAGATTCCTATGTCTACACAAAACCTGCACACAGATGTTTATAGAAGCATTATTTATAATTGCTAAAACTTGGAAGCAACCAAGATGTTATTCAGTAAGTGCATGAATAAATGAATTGTGGTGCACCTAAACAATGGAGTATTATTCAATACTAAAAAGAAATGAAATATCAAGACATGTAACGGCACAGTGGAACCTTAAATGACATAGTGAAGCAAGTCAATCTGAAAGGCTATCTACTGTATGAATCCAACAGTATGACATTTTAGAAAAGGCAAAACTATGAAGGCAGTCAAAATATCAATGTTTGCTAAGGGTTAAGGGGGTAAAAGGCAATGAAAAGGCAGAGCATAGAGAATTTTTAGGATAGTGCAAGTACTTTATTTGATAGTACAATTATGAATATATTTCATTATACATTTTTCCAAAACCTATAGAATGCTCAACATCAAGAGTGATGGTAATATAAAACTAGAAACTTTGAATGACAATGAGGTGTCATTGTAAGTTCATCAATTGTAACAAAAATGCCATTCTGGTGTGGGACATTGATTGTAGGGGAAGCTGTTTGTTTGTGTGTGAAGACAAGGGATATAATGGAATTCTCTGTACTTTCTGTTCAATTTTGCTGTGAACCTAAAACTGCTAAAATTTTTTAAATAATTAAAATAATTAAAAAATAAAAGTTTGGAAATATAGATCAGCACGAAGAAGAAAATAAAAATCACATAATTTTACCCAGAGAAACCTCTCTGTCTTTCTACTTCTGTATCTGTCTTCTCTGTCTCTTTCTGCATGTGTATAGTCTTTTATATCTTTTTATGTGCAAATGTACATTTCCCCCCACAGAATTGGAGTCATGCTGCCCATACTGTTTTGTATTTACCTTTAAAATACATTTTGAACAGTTCCCCCCATTACATTAAGCTTTCTGTTATAATATGCTTTTTAATGAATAAACTCAGTTTGGCTGAAAAATGCAGGAAAGGAACTTGAAAAGGCATTAGGGTCAAATAATGATTTTGTTTAGTTTAGGAGTAACCACAACATGTTTATTGGCAGGGGGGAAAACCAATAGGGTGACTGAAAAGAAATATTTATTAAATAAATAAACTGAAGGTGAAGATAGGGTAAAGCATGGAGAGCTACATTATAGAACATTAGGGTTTAACCTTTGGAATCACAGGCATATTTTCAGATGGAAAGAAATGTACTTTAAGTTGCATGGTTGGGGAGATGATGAGAATTCTGGCAGGTGTTGTTTTCAACAAGCTAAGGGTAAAGTCATTTTTAAAAAATAGGAAAAAGAGAAGTTAATTTCAAATAGTAATTGAAAGTTGACATTATTCTTGAGAGCAGAGGACCAGATAATTAAAAAGGAGATGAAGCCATTATAAAAAGGCATTATATCACATGAAGTTTGAGCACTTGGAAAGACAAACGATTCTGTAGATATCGCTGAGAATTAGTTGGCACATAGATTTTATTTACATAAATATTTGAATCTGTTTGATCCTTCTGTTCTCACACTGCAGCTTCTTAAAATACTCTAAAAATTTACCTAAAGAAGTAGTTCTTTATTGCCTGGTGTGGTTGTAAGGAGAGTTAAACATAACTTATTTCTGTGAAAGTTTTTATTTTTATTTTCTCTGTATATGTGTGACACTTGGCCTCCTATCTTAGGTAAAGCAATAAGGTTCAGACTTTTCAAAGAAATTTTCTTTCAACTCAGAAATCCTAATTCCTTATTCAGAGCTACATAGCAACAGACTTAAATACTAGCTGGTTAAGCTTTATTTGTTTGGATTAATTGATGTGTAGGAATTCCTGATGAAACATTTCTGTTATCTATATAATAAAGAATAGGCTGATAAGAAATAAATGATGAGTATCTTCCACTCTTGTTTCTCTGTCACTTAAAAATTTATTTGTTTTTGCTATATTTTTAGGCTGATTCTATAGTCATGGTAGTGAAATGTTTCTGGTACAATTTTTTTGTGTGTTTTGGCCAAAACCATCAAGTATGGCCCATCCAGCACTAACATTGGAAAGAGGCAACCCCTACATGCCACCAAATAGCCATGTAGTTTTGGGAAAGTTATTTATCTTGGCTTTCTGCTTTGCTTAATGAAACTTGATTGTTTTTATGGTCCCATTCATGGTCCTGAATTTGAAACTGTTATTAGAACAAGCCGGGATTTGTACTGTCTGTTGTCTTTTTTTTTTGTGCCAATTTCACAAGAGGCAGTAGTTCAGTAGGTATAAGAGTATCTTTCATTCAAATCGCAGCAAATTGAAAAGGCAGGGGACTCCTGTCCAAAATAACTGCCTTAACACTCTCCTGGTGCTGGCAATTTTTATGAGGTTCAGGAGCTGTTAGTAATGATGTAAAGAAAAAAAAAGTTCATGCAGTTAGTCATGTAACGATGTGCAGGAGATGGGAGTCTGCTTTGCAGGGATACCTCCCTAGAATGTCTTTCTGACACTGGCACAGGTTATTTGGTGTCCTTGATGTTACTCTGGAATGGCTGGGGTCTGGTGCCTTTGGGAACCTTCTGCAAGAGAACAGAACTCCCTTTATTTCTTAGGCAACAAAGTAAAGAATAAAGTTTTTTGAACTAACCTTTTAGTTATCTATAGTGCCTTAACTCCTTACAGAAAATTTTGTGACTGAGCTCTTATGTGAAATTATTGTAGTTACCCCTTATATAATATTTTATTCGTACAACTAAAAAGCTACTATTACTGAAACCAAATTCCTAACTTTTGGGTTCCCCTATCAAAACCTATATTTAAATTTGGTTATAGACTGTCCCCTATGATATTATTGTATAGATTACATCAATGGAAATAGATTATATAAAGGAAAATCACCACTGAAATGAACCCTGAAGTGCTTCAAGAATAATATTGCTACTGGGAGTGCTGGTGTCTTATAAACACAACCAGTGGTTTTAAAGGTCAGTTATGCAAAATTACTTATATTATAAATAAGCTTCTTTTTATGCCAGACAATGCTCATATGACGCTACTAGATGTAACTGAAAAGATCACACAGTACCCAACAACCCTAGGAAATGGTCACCCTGTACTAAAGAAAATTAAGGCAACAAGAGCAATTATAAGAGTCACAGCAGTAGGGTGAAAGAAAAGGTTGCAATGACATTTCCAATTTAGAAATTCTATTTATAGTCACTGAAATTTTCCAAGACTATTCAGTTTTAGACTTATATGTGTTTTGGACATATTCTCAACTTAAAATCACATTTATCTGGGAGTATTATGTAATTCTATTCATTCACCTGAGCTTATGTAGTATTTTGGAAAACAAGCTGCTATTTTGGGGAGAAAACCCAGAGATGTATTCTCCACATGTTAAGGAATAGCTGAATTTTAACTTACATATAGTGGCTCATTGAAACATGATTTATTTCAAACAAAGAACTTAATGAGGCAACTTCAATTAAGCAATTCTAGAATACAATCTATATCTAGAATACAATCTATATCTGATTCTATTTCTATCTAGAATTTCTCTTGAATAAATGCTGTTTCTGATGTTGGTATGAAAACTAGTACCCCCTTTGTTCTAGAATGATAGTCTGACAGAGAAAAGGCGCCAGATGATTAAAGACTTGTTTTCTAATATCCCACTGTAATAATGAAAGTCATGTCATCAATCAGTGAAATATACTGGGAACTCTTACATCTATTAAGGAACAGGGCATCAGCTGCAGAGTCTCCCAGATTACTTCATAAATACTTAATAACACATTTTATCATCTGGCTACTCAGTTTACAACTAGTTGGTCTGAATCTTATTTGCAGTTGTGCCAACAATTTTTAAGTCATTTCTGTTAGAACAAAGAGACTTTTGTCTTGAAAAAATAAAATAAAACAAAAAACAAGGAGTCCACCAGAAATGGATGAATTTTTATTACCATTTTAGTTTTCAGATATAAGATAATAGGAGAGAATTTCTTTAGAAGCGATTGATAGAATATGTAGAAAATAATTTGCTTATTAAATTATTATACATGCTCGCAGGAAATTCCCATGGCAAAATTAGCAAATAAATGAAAGCAATTACTTTTTTCAGTTTGTCAGTATAGCTGCTCTGGGGGGCTTGCCCTCCAACCAGTCAGCTTGTCAGAAAATAGAAATGGAGCAGCGATAGAAAGATTGGTTTTTTATACATGTTGACATCAGAAGAATGTGGGCCTTCTTCTTAATATTACTTTTTGATCTCTGCAAACTATGGGAATGCCTGGCCTCTTAATACCTTGCTCAAAACCCAGAAAAACTCACAAAGTTACTGCCATTTGTCCTGCAAGTCTCTCATTTAATTTTTTGGGTTAAAATCCCAGTGGAAACCAAAGTTTCAGAACTTTCTACAGTTCCTGGGATTTAAATCTTTTAATAACCTACAAATTGAATTATTAAACAGTAATGTTGGCAGCGTTGCCAGAGTAAATGATGCACCTCTGTCACTTGTTCAGTTGGTGCCATCCAGTTAAATCTAACCAATCAGAAATCAGACTAAAACTTGAGTAGAAAATTATTGCACACTAGCCAGCTGGAGTTGAGAGATGCATCATAAAACTTGTCTCTTATATTTTCCTGCATGGGTCTAAAATGCTTTTCTAACAGCTTGATAAGGCCTGGGAGAGGCTCCCCTAAATTGAATTGTTTCTTCATGTTCCTTTTAAAGTTGACTGGAGATCTGTTTGCAGGAGTGCCTAGAGGGACATTTTGCTAGGAGCAGAAAGTTTCTGCAGCTCATGGGCCATGCTTGAGGAGTAGTTAGGCAGTGGGCTGCCAAATGGGGTGAAAATGTTTATGTTTTTGTGAAATGAATTGACAAAGTCTGGGGAGTAAAATACTAAGGGCACTTGGTACATACGTAGGGTGGAAGCCCGTTGAAGAAGGAGTATTATATCTTAGTTTTTAGTACAATAGTTTCTTATTTTTTAATCACCAAAGAAGTACCTGTTTAAGTATGCTTTTTTTAAAAAAATATTTTTTCCTTTTAATTGAATTTATTAGGTTCACACTGGTTAACAAAATTATATAGGTTTTAGGTGCACAATTCTCTAAGACATCACTTGTACACTGTACTGTGTATTCACCACTCCAAGTCAAGTCCATTTATCCCCCTCATACCCTCCTCTACATCCCCCCACCACCTCCCCCTGGCAATCCCCACACTGTTGTCTGTGTTCATGAGATTTCTTTCTTTTGTGTTTCTCCTTTTTTCTCAAATGTCTCCATCCTCTTCACCCAGCTGCCCGCCCTCCTGCACCCGGACTGACAGCTGTCAGCCTGCTCTTTATCTGTGTTTGTCTCTAATTTGCTTGTTCCTTTTGTTTAGTAGAGTTCACGTCTGAGTCAGTGCAAGGGTGCCTTATACCCCAATCGCCTCCTCAGACAAGAGCAGTGACTTGACTTCCTGATGATGGAGTCCAACAGAACTTGGAACCCTGTTTTCCAGGTAGCCACATTCTAAAGCAGCCCCTACCCATCTTACTTGGCTAGAGACATTTGCACCAGCAGAATGTTTGCCAGCTGTATGCCCATGTCTCAAGGTAGTGGCCTCCAAAATGCCAGTCGTGAGGCTTTTGTGATATTCCACCAAGGCCATCAATGGTCCAGATGCCTGTGGCCCTTTTTAGGGCGGACCCAGAGGACACATGGAAGCCCAGGGTGATTTTGTTCAGCCAGGCCACCACTCTGATCCCACCTAAGCAGCTCTATGAACTGTGTGTGTGTGTGTGTGTGTGTGTGTATAAGTGTTGGTCAAATAAGTTTTTAAATATGATATATATTTGCTCGCTTATAGTTTGCATTGGGTGTGGGGGACAGGCTGTAAGCAGGCAGGGTGGTTATAGCCTAAGGCTTAGTTTTAAGACTAAGCTTATCCCCACACCCTTGACTGATTGCATGAAGTGGGGTTGTACACTCTCATGGGGAATCCCATTATGTCTCAGATAAGTGGCTTTGTATCAGAGACTTACTTGTTTGAATACTGGATTAAAGGTTTTGATTTCTACACTATAAAGTGGGGCAGACCAGGAGCTTGTGCTCTCGGTTCCTGAGATTAGCATTAGAGGAGAGAGCAGAAAAAAGAGAGCAGAGAAAGGCCACGTGGAGGAGGCCAGGAGATGGTGGAGTGCTGAGGGAGAAGCCAGTTTGTGCAGAGAGAAGGAGATGGGGAATAGAGGTGAATGAGACTGGTGAGATTAGAAACCTTTAATTCTAGGAAACTCAGATAAATCAGTAGCTTTGTGAGCACTGAATGAGTGGGTTTTGGAGCCCAGTGTGTGTTTTTACTTGCCTTCCAGGTGCAAGCTAGGATTAAAGTTAATAGCCCACCAGTTATTGGCTCCGTTGTTTCATTACCATCTGTCTGAATCTAATGCGAACCTGCATGAGCCAGGCAGCTGTGCTGGTGGCCATGCCTACTGGCCTTACGGTAAGTATATGTAATGAAGTTCCCATGGGAAGGGCCTGCCCGAGCAGAAATAGGCTGAAGAAGGGTCATGAGCCTGGTGAGCCAGTCATGTTCACAGCCCAGGTCAAAGCTGGCTGAGTGGGTATGGTGTGTGGGCCGTGCCATCTGCCTGAAGTTTATCCCGATCCCTGGAAGTGACCTTTACCATTTTCCAGGTAAAGGTCTGTGCAGACACAGGACTAGGCCTGATCTAGGAACAGAAGGTCCAGTGGGCAGAAGCAGCGGTGACAAGGATTGGGCAGGCTTGAGGCCTCCCAACTGGCTGCCAGTCACTGTCATTGCAGAGCTCAACCTAGGACATTGAGGAGCAGCAGCTGGTTGATGGAGACCCCCCCACTGTCTAGAGCAGGTCCAAAGTGAATGTGGCCAAGTGAGGGCCTCGGGAACCAGGTCCCATGGATGGCAGAGGAGGACTCCTCCCCTGAAGCTGTGGATGCTCCACAGGCTTCCGCCCCCAATGCCACCCAGGTGCCACTGGCAGCTCACAATTTCCGACACCAACCTGAAGCCCCGTGACCAAGTTAAACAAACAGGGTCATAGGACCTGGAGACCAAGCAGACAGAGCCCAAGGGTGAGAAGGTGGGGAAGGGAGATGGTGGTGGGAAGAATGTGGAGATGCAAGTAAAATTGTTGGGAGGGATCAGTGCCAGACACACAGGGAGCACCCCTGAGGCTGGTCAGAAGCCAAGATGAGCCTTAGACCACCCATCTTCTGTACTGCAGTGGGGCGGATGTCCTGTGGGGCCTCTGGGTTGCGGCCGTGTTTTGTCTTCCGGTTGGGGACATGAACATGCAGGCACGGGGGTGACTTATTCTCTCATATATCCAGCACCAGCCCAGGAGTCAAAGCCAGCTCTGTTTCTCCACCTGTCATATACCCTGAGGAAGACCTGGAGGCAGGGTTCATGTTCCCGTTGCTGCTGTGGAGCCAGGCTGGCCTGTTCAGCATCTCCTGACCTCACTGAGGATCCGCCTCCCCTGCCTGGAAAGACTTCTCGAACCCACCCTGGCTCCTGCCTCGAGTAGGGGCTGCCTCTGGACAATGCACCAGGGCTCGCTCCAGAGCCACTTGCTGATCAACCAGCAGTCCCTAACCCGTCAGAAGAATCTGTTTTACCTCTCCTCTTTGACCTTTTTCTTTTATTTTCTGCAATTGTTGTTTTTCTTTTTTACATGGCATAATTCAGTCTTTAAAATTATTTTTATTTAGGTGTTTTTTTCTTTTTCTTGTTTTATCATCTGTTTTTCCATAGCGTGAAAATATGAACTATATCAAAGAGCAATGACTCCACCAGACTCTCAGGCTTCTGAGGACAAAGTGAAAAAGCAGATCACCTGGAAAAAAAGGGGAAAGGCCCTCCACTCTGGGAGAACAGTGCGCAGGAGCCACCAAAGTTCCCCAGGTGCTCACCTTCACCTGGCAGTGCTCATCCTAGGAGGTCACACCACGGAAATTCTTGCACAATTTTTTCAAGATGTATTTTTTTTTAGTGAGAGAGACAGAGAGACAGAGACAGTCAGGAAGGGAGAGAGATGAAAAGCATTAACTTGTACTTGTGGGACTTTATTTGTTCATTGATTGCTTTCTCATATGTGCCTTGACCGGGGGCTCCAACTGAGCCAGTGACCTTGCTCAAGCCAGAGACTTTGGCCACAAGCCAGACCTTTGGACTCAAGCCAACCACTGTGGGGTCATGTATATGATTCCACACTCAACCAGCGACCCTGTGCTCAAGCTGGTGAGCCCATGCTCAAGCCAGTGACCTTGGAGTTTCAAACCTGCATCTTCGGCATCCCAGGTCGATGCTCTATCCACTGTACCACTACTTGATCAGACCCAAGGTGTATTTTTGAGACTACCCTTCAGAGTTCTGATGAAATAGCCAGGAACTGGAAAAATAAAACACTAATGTCCATGGAGATGGGATGACATCCACTATTCCTGGTCCACATGAACAGGGAAACTGAGCAGTGGCTAAAGTGGGTTCAGGGGTTTCTACGTGCCCACAGATAAAGATTTCAGGGGTCCTCCTATGTGAGACACATGGACCAACAGTCTGCATGCAGGGATCCCTTCTGTATATGTATAGTTTTATTCCATTTCAGTGGCTTCCTGCTTATTATTCTTAGCACAACAAATACCTCCTTACCAATCAATAGGTATTACCACTTGTTTTACCTAAAAATATGTACTATTAACTGGCTCTTTAAGTGTCTGTTTTTTGTGCGTTGCATTATGGGCTTCTCTGATTTTAAGAGATCCAGATCTTCTTTACCTGAGTCTACTTTCTAATCTCTCCTGTCTTCTCTCCCTTTCCTCTAGTCCCTGTTTCCATAAGTCCTTTCCTCTTCTCCCCCATAATTTTGTCATAAGCAGACATTGATATAAAAAATTTGTGTTCTCATATGCAGTAAAAAAGGGTCAGTGTGTACAATAGTATATTCTACTTGACCTAACGCTGATCATTCTGGGACAGTTAAAAACCGAAAAAGCATTTGCCAGAAGAATTGAAATGCTATAATAAAAATTTTAATCATTCTGTATTCTTGATAATAAAAATATGATTTATACTTTTAGTAATTGAAGAGCTCTATGGGTTTGGTTAATTATTTTTTAAAAAGTGTTTTGTTTCTCTCTTAAGATGAGAGGTTGCTAGGGAAAAACTTTATCTTATGGCATTAAATGTATAGCAGAATAAGCGGATGTCCCAGTAGAGCCCAAGCTCTACGTCGATCAAGCGTCCCTGATTTGACTTCCCTGTGCAGTGGGACACTCCTGCTTATCAGCTGGGCTGGCAGCCTCTTTGAGACTACTCTTGAGGCAGCTATGAGGATTCTACTTATCAGTGCTGACACCAACTGCCACCAGAGGAAAGATACAACCAACACACAAGTTAATTGCAAGAATCACACAGGCAGTTTATTACTCACAAATCCTTTTGGCGTGCCTGGGTACAGCATAAGGGTACCCCATTAGCATGCTCCTCTTGGCTGTCTTTGGTCAGAGCGGCATGGAGACAGTCCAAGTCAACGTTAGAGTCTGGGCGACTACCGCAGCAGGGGGCCCCTTAGCTTTATAGTACCTTTTCTGGCCAATGCCTTCTAACAGGTGTTAATTTACAAGATTATCATCTTAAACCACCTTTTTGGGAGTTCCTTGCAGGGAGCTCTTTTTATGTTAAATCTACTGAAATGTTATATCAAGCCACTTTTAAGATGTTCTTAGGGGAGCCTCCTGTCTACCTCAGTCCACAGAGTTATGACACCAAGACATTTCTTATCTATATATAACTTCACATACACATTAACTGAGCCCTGCGTGAAAGGCAGAGTCTGTTTATCACATCTGTACACACTATATTCATTCCTATCCAGACAGCATAACTTTATTTAATTTTCTTAATTGCTTTTAATATTATATCCTAATTATTTTTATATGTCTTTCATGTTTTTTTTATATTTCTATACATTTAATTACTATAACCTTATATTACTGCAACAGCGGACATATCCTTTGTCTTCTCATCATGTCTTTCTTGGACCAGTTACTTTTCCCCAAGTGATGGGCTTCTTGTGAAAACTTAAATCCAGCAGTTTTGCTTTTATTCATAACATCTATCTCCCTTTCCCTCCAACCCAACCATAGGAAGGATGCATGACTGCCTTGACCAATTAGAGTATCCCTGTCCGTTGCAGTAGCCATTGGTCTAGGGCCAAACTGAAGGAGAGGCAGAAAGACAGTTAGCTTCCGAGGGCAGAGCCATGCCATCCGTTCATATGTATATCTATGGTACTTAGTGTGGCAACTGGCCCAGAGTTAGCACCACGTGAATATTTAGGGAATGAATCCTGGCGATGACCTAATGTGCTGGGCTACTGAAATCTCATTCTCTGCACCAGTGTTTTTTTCCTCCTTATTCTTTCCATGTCTTCTACATAGTCATTTACTTTGCTCCTTGAATTGGCACTTTTGCTAGAAAGATTTAATTTAGAGACAGCTACATTACTTAGAAAAAGACCCACTTTTACATTCCTGTGACCCTGTTCCTGACTGACTGAAGGGCCACAACCACTGGCCTTAGAGCTCTGGATCCCATTCGAGTCACCACTGCTGGACACACTGCGGGCGTTCACCCAGGCCTGCTCTGTTCTGTCTGGGAGGAAGCTCCTGACCTTCTATCCTGCCCTGTCCAATTCTAATCTGGCCCCACTTACTCACAAGCTGTGGAGCTGGCAGGTGTCCTCCTACTCTTTTTCATATTGCTATTCAAATTGAATAAAAAAATCCATCTGTGGCCATGTTCGCTCCCATCACACATTAATTTCTTTAAAAAATAAGAAAAGATCTGCCACTCAAACCCAAATTGATCTAGCTCCTAAGCTGAAAGAAAGACTTGAGTCCTAGAGATACCACCATCTCTTAATAAAACATTTACATTTAATTTGTAGGCTCCTACTGAAAGAAAATACTTTGAATAAATTATGATATTTATATTCATGTGTTATTTTAGAAGATATTATGGATAAAAACAACTTTTTGTGTTGTGGTGCTCTTATACAACTTTATGTTTCTTAATCACCTTTTAAAACACTTAATTCTATTTTCTGCACATAGTTGCCAATGAATCTATTATTTTCTAATAGAAGCATTAATAAAGTTAACTTTTTGTTGACTGTGTCCTCTGTCTGAATTCAGAGTTTTCTTGGGACTTCCATAGAGGGTGTAGGGTCAATTGAATAGAATATCAGCTAAATATCCTAATTTGAGACATAATTTTTATAGTTTAAGTATATATTTAGAAAAAGATAACAACTGTTTTTCTTAATGAAGGTTATAAATCAATACTTGTTGGGATACAAAACAGATTTTCTAGTTGTGGCAACTACCAATGTAATTGTTTTTCAAAAAAAAGTTAATTTATATCTAAAATAGAATCCTTGCTGACTGAAAATTTTACTTAATGACTTGCGAGGCAGGTCTTTAAAACTGCAGGAAACAATAAAGACTCCAGTGTTCAGACAATAAGCTTGTCAGATAACCACATCATAATACAAAACAACCATCATGCAGAAAATCAACGTGAAGCAATTCTTTATTATAAAATTCATAAGTCAAGAAATGAGTTCTACATGTATAAACCAAAGACTCACATTATACAAATTTTAACCCTTCATTAATTTCTTTATTTCAGAAAATATATTTATCTTAAGTTTTTGCTCAGTTCCAGGAAATGTTTACTCATGTAATGTGATATAAATGTTGCAGTTTAAAATGTACTATTAGGCACCTTTATCTCTTCTTTAATTCACAATTATTATCTCAAAGGTTGGAAAAGTCTACCAAGAGAAATAAGGAGTGCCTAAACAAATGAAAGGATTTGCATGTTGTAATACACCAGTAGTTTAACAGGTGATGAAATTGTTAGCTAACAAATCAGGGTACAAATATAAACTGAAGGACTATTATGTGCAATCCATTCTTCTAGATCCTGTAGCAATAAGAAATAATTAGAACACATTTGCTATCCTCATAGACTTTTGATCTAGTTGAAGGGACAAGGTATAAATGTACTAAAAACAACTTGACAGCATGTTTTTTTCTGTTTGTTTTTTTCATTTTTCCGAAGATGGAAACGGGGAGGCAGTCAGACAGACTCCCGCATGCTGACCGGGATCCACCCGGCACGCCCACCAGGGGGGGTTCTCTGCCCCTCTGGGGCATCGCTCTGTTGCATCCAGAGCCATTCTAGCACCTGAGGCAGAGGCCACAGAGCCATCCTCAGCGCCTGGGCCATCTTTGCTCCAATGGAGCCTCGCTGCGGGAGGGGAAGAGAGAGACAGAGAGGAAGGAGAAGGGGAGGGGTGGAGAAGCAGATGGACGCTTCTCCTGTGTGCCCTGGCTGGGAATCAAACCTAGGACTCCTACACACCAAGCCGACGCTCTACCACTGAGCCAACCGGCCAGGGCCTTGATAGCATGTAGTAAGAAAATTTGTCATGCAAGAAATGTTACAAGAATTAGATAAATATGATAAATTGCCAAGTGTATGACAGAAAAACAAGAGGTATATGGAGTGAGACTTTACCCTGAGAGGTCTTCCTGAAGAAGAAAAATTCTAATTGTCTTGAAGTATAGGTGGGTTCCAGATAAATTGAGAGGAGATAGGGAGATACTTAGATGTAACTGGTGTTTTGGCATTATTCTCTTAGCAAATTATAATTTTTCTTAAGTAAGATTTAAAATATTTGTTGCATATCATTTAGTATATTTTTATCTGATTATAAAAGTGATTTGTGTCCATTAAAGATAAAGTTTCAAATGTTAATAATCATAAAGAAAATGTAAATACTACTTAACTTCTACCATTTAATATTTTGGCACATTTTCTTCTGCTATTTTTTTCTTTTAAATATTTAGGATATTTTGAAAACAAAATTAGTACTATGTACTTATAAAAATTAATTACGTATGTAATATATAGAAAGTGAAAGTTTTCTGTGATTCTCTGTGATAACCACATTGATATTCTTAGACTGGTATTAATAAGTTTGGAAGAAACTTTTCACAGCTTGCAAATTCAGTGCAACAGATACTATAACGATAGGGAGTGGTGAGGACTATAGCATGATTATGACTGCATACTCCACCTAAGACATGCACATTCAAACCTTGCTGAACAATGACCAGATAAAATAAACAACCAGGCTATCTATGGTCCTGCAGTATCCTGTTTTCAGTGTTAATATAGATAAAATGTTATAAATTTTTACAACCTTTTTTAAATTTTACCTTCATATAAGAATATCTTCTGTTACTGCAATTTCTTTGTAAATATATTTTTCTGGCCCCATAATATTTCATCAAGTTATTATGATTTTCTTAAGTATTCATAGTCTACTATTATTCAGTAGTTTTGTTTTTGCAAATTTTATTGTGCATATAAAACTTTAGCCCTGGCCAGTTGGCTCAGTAGTAGAGCGTCGGCCTGGCGTGCAGAAGTCCTAGGTTCGATTCCCGGCCAGGGCACACAGGAGAAACGCCCATCTGCTTCTCCACCCCTCCCCCTCTCCTTCCTCTCTGTCTCTCTCTTCCCTTCCCACAGCCCAGGCTCCATTCGAGCAAAGATGGCCCGGGCGCTGGGGATGGCTCCTCGGCCGCTGCTCCAGGTGCTAGAGTGGCTCTGGTCACAACAGAGCAACACCCCGGAAGGGCAGAGCATCGCCCCCTGGTGGGCAGAGCGTCGCCCCCTGGTGGGTGTGCTGGGTGGATCCCGGTCGGGCGCATGCGGGAGTCTGTCTGACTGTCTCTCCCCGTTTCTGGCTTCAGAAAAATACAGAAAAAAAAAACAACTTTACACACCTGGAAATTTTATATATATATATATTATATATATATATATATATAATTATATATATATGTAATTATAAACACACACACACACACACTCACACACACACACACACACACACACACGCACATCTTAATAGTTCCAAACTGAAATTATTGCCATTTCTACCTAAATTGTTCCTTTATCAGTGTTTCCTTTCTTAGTGTATTACAATATTATGGAATATCTCTAAATGCCCATGCAAGTCTCTATGCAGGTTTAGAACCTCTCTGAGGTTTATCTTTTGGGGGTTGGTGAGTGAAGATTGTGCCTATATTTCTCCTGAATCAGTCTAATTGTGTTGTTGGTTCCTAATCCTTTTCTCATCCTCTAAACTGCTCTCCACCTGCCTTACTTAATTCTCTTCCTTCTCTCCCCCCTCTACCCAATGCCTCTCTCCAAGGCCATTGTTATGTATAGCAGATTTTACAGCACCATGAGCATGTAAGATGAAATATTCAGACTTCTCTGTTTTAATGTGAAATGGTTTTGCCTGTCACAGCCCATTTTTCAATGGTAGACTTGCTCTCCTTCATACCTTTCACATCTTTTCTCCTCTTTTCTCTTGCCTTCACTGCTGCATGGACACCTTTTTTTTTTCTTTTTTTTTGTAATAATTAAAATTTTTTTCTTTAATTACTGTTTACATTCAACATATTTTGTATTAGTTCAAGTGAACAGTATAGCACTTAAATAATCATATACTTTACAAAGTGTTTTCCCAAATATGTCTAGTACCCACTTGGCACCATACACAGTTATTACAATATTACTGACTATATTCTCTATGCTGTACTTTACATCCCCATGGCTGTTCTGTAACCATCGACCAGTACTTTCAATTCCTTCATCTTTTTCACCCAGTCACTCAACCCTCTTTCTTCTCTGGCAACCATCAGTCTGCTGTCTGTGTCTATGAGTCTGTTTCTGTATTGTTTGTTCATTGATACTGTTCTCTAAATTCCACATCTAAGTGAAACCACAGGGTGTTTATCTTTATCTGACTGACTTATTTCACTTAGCATAATACTCTCCAGATTGCAAGGACAACTCTTTAAAAATACAAATCTACCTTCAATCTCTTTGGTGGGTTCCCACTGCACTTAGGATCAATAACAAAATTGTTCAAATGATTCTTAAGGTTCTCTAGAAACTGCCCTTGACCACTTTGTTGGACTCAGAGATGTTTTTCTATACTTGTTTCACTGCGCTGGCAGGGAATTGAACCTGGGACTTCCACATGCCAGACCAATGCTCTACCACTGAGCCAACCAAACAGAGCTCTTTTTTGTATTTTTAATCAATGATATTGAGTTTTAATTTACATTGAGTAAAATATACTCATTTTAAGTATAACGTTTCATGAAATTTGACTAATGCATACACATGTGAGGCCATCATTTCAGTCAATATATAGATTAGTTCCATCACCCCACACAGAAACCCTGTGTCATTTGGCAGCCAATCTTCTGCCAGCTCTGAGCTGAGGCAATCACTTCTTTGCTTTCTGTTACTATAGATACTTGCCTTTCTTAGAATTTTACATAAATGGAATTATCTGTGATAAACAATTTGTTCCCAGTGTTTTGGGGGTGCAGTGTAATCTTGTTGAGATTCATTTATTGTTTCATGATTAAGTAGTTTATTCCTTTCTATTACTGGATGATATTCCATTTGAATTAATTGATTACTATTTGTCTATTCATACACTTGTTCATGAACATTTCAGTTACTTCTGGTTTGGGGATATTACGAATAAAGCTTTTGTGAACATCCTAAAATCTATTTATAGTACCTATATCTAGGACTATATAGTAATCCTTATTAAATATCTCTCATTTAGTTTATTTCCATTATGTCAGCTCATCTCATCCTTTTAAAAGCTCAGTTCTATCATCTGTTTTGTAATGATTCTCATTGCATGCCAACTTATTTGATGAATATACCTTTTATATCTTCATTGTAAAATTGCATTGATGGCAAAATTATTGGAGCAGAGTCAGGAAACTATATGCTGCCCTGTGACTATGTGACTTTGAACAAGTCTCTCTCTTTCTTTTTGGAAGTCATTGCACTAATCAATCTCTTATTTTTTTATTTATTTTATTTTATTTTTTTCTTTTTTGTGTTTTTCTGAAGTTGGAAACGGGGAGGCAGTCAGACAGACTCCTGCATGTGCCCGACAGGGATCCACCCGGCATGCCCACCAGGGGGCAATGCTCTGCCCATCTGGGGTGTTGCTCTGTTGCAACCAGAGCCATTCTAGCGCCTGAGGCAGAGGCCACAGAGCCATCCTCAGCGCCCGGGCCAACTCTGCTCCAATGGAGCCTTGGCTGCAGGAGGGGAAGAGAGAGACAGAGAGGAAGGAGAGGGGGAGGGGTGGAGAAGCAGATGGGCAACTCTCCTGTGTGCCCTGGCCAGGAATTGAACCCAGGATTTGTGCATGCCAGGTTGATGCTCTACCACTGAGCCAACCGGCCAGGGCCTCAATCTCTTTTATTAAGCTCTACTCCAAGACTGTTACCCATTGTACTCATGAATCGTATATATTATTTAACAATGCTACAATAAATGTTCTGTCTTTGGATGCTTGCCTAATAATTTTCTTAAAAATTCCCTTCTATTTTCTTAATTTAAACATACAATAATTTTTTATATATAATGACAACTTTTTGTGTCTCTTATATATAGAAATACATTTTATCTCACATCTTTTTACAACAGTGAGTAATATTTTCTTGGACCATGTGGTTTGTGACAAATGAAATCACAGTTTATTTGTAAAGTTTCTTTTGAAATCATTTTTAATTTTTCAATTACAGTTGACATATAATATTAGTTTCAAGTGTATGACATAGTGATTAGACATTTATATAAATTATGAATTACCCCAATAAGTCTAGTATCCATCTGACATCATACATAGTTATTAAAAATATTAGTGACTATATTCTTTTTGCTGTACTTTACATGTCTATGACTATTTTATATTTGTCAATTTGTACTTCTTAATCCTCTCTCCTTTCTTACTTATTCCCCCAACCTCCTTCCCATTGTGCACCCATTGAAATGGTTCGTTCTCTGTTTCCCTTGTGTGAATTTTTTGGATTCCATATACAAGTAAAATTATATCATACTTGTCTTTATCTCTCCAACTTTTTTTTACTTACCATAATTCCCTCTAGGTCCATCGATGTTGTTTCAGATGGCAAAATTTCATTCGTTTTTTATGACTGAGTAATATTACATTGTGTATATGTACCATGTCTTCTTTATCCATTTCTTATTGATGGACACTTAGGTTTCTTCAGTATCTTGGCTATTGTAAATAATGCTGTAGTGCACATATGAATGTATATATCTTTTCAAATTAGTGTTTTGGCTTTCTTTGGATAAATACCCAGAAGTGAAATTGTTGGATTCTTCTTTGTCTCTTGTTATAACCTTTGTTTTAAAGTCTATTTTGTCTGATATAAGTATTACCTCCCCATCTTTTTTTTCCCTTTAATTTACATGAAATAGCTTTTTCCATTCTTTCACTTTACTCTCTGTGTGTGTCTTGCAATCTGAAGTGGGTCTCTGTAGGCAGGATAAGTATGGGTCTTGTTTTTCTATTCCTTCCTTAATTGCTTTTAATATTATATCTTAATTACTTTTATATATCTTCCATTTCTTTATATTTCTATATATTTAATTGCTATAACATTATATTACTACAACAGTGGGGCAGCATCACCAAGGTGGGCTGAATAGTGTTAGCTAGGTTGATGGAAACTCATTCATATATAGCACAATTGTGTGTTCAGGCTGGGTTGGGGGATGGCTCAACAAAGGAACAATAGCATCTGCCATTATTATTTCTTCAAATAGGTTTTCAATTCCTTGCTCACTTTTCCTTCTTTGTCTCAGAGAAAGCTGACACTTCAGCTTTTACTTTAAGGCCAGACTATTCAGTTTCTCTGAGTATGGCCCTGGTACTTTTCAAGTCACAGCACAGGAGCTCATGGCAATTGAGTCTGACAGTAAGTTCATATGTGGAGCCTTTTAGAAGAATGCTGGGGACTTCATAACCCCTTTTTCACTCAGTCACAATCCTCACTGTTTTTCATAGTCAGAGGTATGGGTATATCTGTTCCCAGCACTGGAAACTTGATCTGGGGAGTCTGTTGTGAGGATGAGACCTCTGTAGCCAAGATCTCTCTTCTGATTTTAAACTGCCACCCATGGGCAAGGGACCAGCCTGTTCCACATTGCTGCTCCTCCTCTAGCTTCATGTGGCTTCTTCTGTATACCTTTAGTTGTAGGATTACTGTTCAGCTACACTTCGGGCATTCTTCAATGATGGTTGTTTTCTAGTTTAGTTGTAATCTTGATGTGGTTGAGGAAGGAAGTGAGCACAGCATTTACCTATTCTGCCATCTTGACTGGAAACTGCAGAATTATTTAAAAAAAATTTAAAGAATAAATTATTAGATTGGGAATTTGCTAGGTTTAAGAATTTAAATATATTGTCAACTGATGACAAACCATGTCGAATACTGTCCGAAAAGTTGACAATGATACTTTCATCAAGAATGCCATATTCTTAGGTATTTTAAAAATTACATTTGGGCTCAAGATTTTCTTAAATCATCTGTCTTATGTTTAATATTAAAGTCACTTCTTACACCACTTTTATGCATATAAGATTTAATATACTGATAATATGTTTTAGAATGTGTTTTGAGAAATGCAGTTTTTCTGTGAAGTGAGCTATAGTTACCCATATAAAAAATAGATACAAAAAATAGATTATCATTTAACACACACTATGTCCATGAAAACCTTTCAAGTTATTTTTCATAAACATAATTTGGTATTCTTATCAATGTAAAAATAGAATTCTATAACTGTTTTCTATAATTTTTTTCATGTTGCTACTGTGCATCCAAAAAGATAATTTTTAAAGACTACTTAATTTTCTGAAAATAGAAACATCACAATTTGTTGTCCTATTGCTGAATGTTTAGATTGTTTCTAATTTTTACTGTTATATATAATGCCGAGATAAACATCTTTATAAATATAGATATCAACAATTTTTTATTCTTGTGTCAATATCATTTCCTAAAAGTGAAATTTCCATTTCAAAATGCAAAGATATTTTTATTCCTCCTGATTTATTTTGTCACATGAGTTTCCTAGAAGAAGTTATCACCATCATTGTTAAAAGCCCAGAACATGGAACTATACAGTCTAGATTTAAATCCTATTTCACCAACTTTCTAGCTGTGTGACCTTAGGCAAGTTAATTAACCTCACCTCAGTTTCCTTGTGTGTGCGATTTATAGATTTATGAGAATGAAGTGGGTTAGTATATGGTAAGTGCCTAGAAAATTTTTAGCCTAAGACTAGTAATATGTGAAGATATTGAATTTCATTGCATTTTTACCAAACTGGATTGTACTTGAAAAACCCATTTTTAGAATGACTGAAGAATGATACAGTTTTTGATTTACATTTAAAAAAATTGTTTCCTATGGAGAGGTTTTTTTTCAAACATTCCACTTTGGGGAAAACTGGATATGGGCAGGCCCTTGATGTTTGTAACACTGTGAGTCACCCAAATAAAGGAAGATCTGTCACTTTGATGATGAAACCCCCGGGGGAGCTTTTGAAGATTAGTTTCTCAGTAGGGAGTGTGGAGTGCAAAATAACTCTTGAAATCTTATTTGCACATCAGTTGAAAGCAAACCATATCTTTTTACCCAAGTATTTGTGGAGTAATGTCTATGGGAACTCTTGGAAGATCAGACTTTAATAAGTCTTTTATACTGAAGGAAGAAGTTACAGGAATTTGTAAGAAAAGACTTGGAAACTGTGAGAAAATAAACAAATGAAAGTAGTTTTATTTTTATCTCTGCCCTTCTCCCATGACTAAGTGTTTCTATTGTATTAATATGTTTTGTGTGCTTTTTTTTTTTTTCCAGTCAGAGATTTTCAAATCAAAGATTTTATGGGGCAGTGCGGAATCACAGTGTTTGGTCATGGAATTTGATAGTGGTTTACGAATTATCTGTGCTAATAAGATACTACAGGGCCTGCAGACAGATATAGGGTAGATTGTAGAGCATTAACAAAAATCTCCTCTGGGCGTCGGTAAATAGAGAAAAAGACATGCTACTGTATATTTTAAAGTGAATGTTTGGAAGGTGAGAGCCATCTATAGGGTAGTTGTCATAGAAACTGAACTAAAGACTCCACCCCACCCTCACCTCCCAAAAAAGAAAGAGAAAAGAAAACCAGCCAACAATTGTCCCTCATTCTTTCCAGATAAGTGTGAGGAAGAATGAATAGGGAGTATCACAGGTTTGAAGAACAGTGATGTCAAATTGCTCTTCCAAATCTTGTGAAAATTTTGTCTGAAATATTCGGTCTGGATCTTAATGAATATTATTGCTATGGGGAAAAACTCCTACTGAGGCAGTTGGCAAAAGTTTGATACTGCTAAAGATTCATTAAGGCAATTTCACTGGACTTCTGTAGGAGAGCTTGTTTGCATTTGATGGCATGAAGAACAACTTTAGATATCAAAGGAAGTGTGTTTCAGTTTCCTGAGAATCAAATGGAAAATTAACTATGTTTAAATGGGGAAGAAGCCTGAAGAAGTTTCAGCTGCCTAAGCCAAGATGTCCACAGACTTGGTTCTTCCTTTTCGCTTTTCTGTCACATAGAAGAAGGAGCAGAAGTTGCTAAGAGCTGGGTGGCAGCATCCCCGCAGACCTGGTGGAGATGCAGAGATGGAGAGAATGAGGAGTTGATGTGGGTGCTTAAAGTTGAGGTGCAAGTTAGGAATCAGAGCACATATTTGAGAAGAAGCCTACTTCCGGACTATGACAGACCAGGGCAGCAATGAAAGAGATGATAAGTATCGTCTGCCAGAATGGACAGATTACAAGTTCAGGCAGGCAAGAGAGTTGCAGTGAGCAACAGATGGTTTATTTGTCAAAGAACACCCTGATCTTGGGTCAATTTCTGAGGCAGCCAGGTGATTCTACACACTTGGTGCTGATTTGAGAGAGAACTCACACTGACAGACCTTTCGTTTTTCAGAATAAATATAATTTGAGCCTTAAGAGATGGCTGTTGTAAATAGAGGAATCATTTCCTAAACGTTGTGCTGTGACACACAGTCTAGAAGTGGCATTTAGTAAAGGAGCATAGTTCAAGCTCCTCTTGAACTTGGAAAGCCTCGGTTTAGTCCTGCACCTGCCACACGCTAGCTGTATGACTTGCAGAAGATGAACTTTCAGAGTCTCAGTTGTTCAATTTACAAAATGAGGATATTACTATACTATATACCCACAAGATATGTTGGTAAGTAGTATAGGCTGAGATGTTTTATACTAATAAGCTATTAATGGTAATGTACAATATCTAAACTCTGGATTTTAGTGAACAGAAGCTTAATTAATTTGATATATACATTTTTATTTAAGCTTTGTATAATTGTTTAATCAGGTGTAAATGAAGAAAAAATGTGCAGTGTAGGGGGTCAAAGTTGGTGGTTTAAGTTCTAATTCTATCACTTATTAGATTAAAGGATAGGGCCCAAAAGCAAGTTCTTAACCTCTGAGGTTCAATTTTCTTCATATGAAAATAAGGATAATTATAAATGCTTTATATACATTGAAGGATTGTTGTCAGGCTTTTCTAGGTATGGACTTACAAAGGAGTTATTACTATGAATAATAGCTCCTGGAAAAATGGCGTTCTATCAAAATTTTCCCACACATAGCTGGGTGCTCAGTGGCCAGAGTGTATAGGGCTTCAACAACAGCAACCATAACAATAACATGTTTAGTATAAACAGCAGGTGAGCAAGTTAGCTCTCCTTTGGCTGAGAGTATTCTCCGCTCTGCTCTGCCCTCCAGAATGTCATCTGCTGCAGGAAAACCCAAGTCCTAAACTGAAGTGTGCTTTTGGATTAAACTCTTCATTCTCACTTTATTAAAATCTAACCCCTATATACTGAGTCATGCCTCTTAATTTCTCATAGGGAAAAATTTCTGAAGACCATGAATTTTCCAGGGTCAGCCCAGGATACACACTGCCCTTGATTTAAACAAATGAGAAACAGAGCCGAAGTTGGAGCAGACAGGGGGAGGCTTTGCTTCTGTAAGGTTTAGAGTATCCAATTCGCATCTGTTTGTTCATGTATTATTAATTTCCCTGGCCTGTTATTTGGTTTCCTGATGAGATTCATAGGGTTGTTCTATCTTATACCCTAAAGCTTTACATCCTCTCTTTTGGTTGAGTGCATTTTTATTTCTTTAGCAGCATCTCTGTTGTTTTATATAGCCTCAGATGATATTTCCAACTCTCTTTTGATCTGTTGGATTTTTTTAAAGGAAAGAAATGTTATACTAAAGCTAAAGAGACTTTGAAGCAGCAGGGCATATATAATTTTTTGTTGAGGAGGGGTTGATGAAGCCATCTGTGGGACCAATAGATTTTCACTGCATAAATGTTCTTTCAAATTAGTAAGCTTGATAAGTTTGCTTAGCTATTTTTAGAAAATGGAAGTTTATTTCATTAAAAAAACAACAACAGAATAATTGAAAGTGAAAGTCTGTTGTTTTTACTTTTTTTTTTCTCTTTTAGTGGAGATCAGAGAGGTAGCTGCAGTGTGGACGGGACAGATTTCACCTTCTGTCAGGGTCTGTGCCAAACCCCATATCTACCCCTTCTTGCATCAGGACTCTCAAAAGAAAAAGGTGGTCCAAGAACTGCTAAGGTGCTTCTCACATTCCTGGACCCATGGCTCCAGTAGAAATGACTTCAGAGCAGCGCTATGGGGGGTTACTAAGGAATTCTTCTTGGATCGGAACTGAGCTGGGGATGAGTGTGTGTGTGAAGTGGATGGGAAGCTTAGCATTTGCCCCTAAAGGTCATTTGCACTGATGGTGGAAGAGGTGAGATGGGGAAGGCAGGAATAATTTTTGAGCACCTACTAAGAAGAGGACACTGTGTTTTACATGCACAATTTCACTTAGTATTCAATATAACTCTGGGAGGTAATATGTGCTGTTGAAGGAGCTAAAACCCAGAGTCATTGAGTAACTTAATCATGGTCACACAGCTACTGAATGGCAGCACTGGATTGTGACTCTCGAGTCCTGGTCTTTCTGTGACACTACCCTAAGGACCTTCAGGAACGGTCCTTATTTAACTCCATGATACTTTTTGGGTCCAAACATAAGAACTGGATCTCCTCTCAGGAAGAAGAATGGGTCTTCCCCTTCTAGATATCGTCAAGGTATTGTCACCTAACACAGCCTTTTTTATGCTAGAGAAGGCATCTCCAGAGTGGTACACGAGGATCCAAACTGCCGTGATCATTACAAATTTGTTATGTCATTTTCTGGCTCTTCCTCCTGGTTTTGTCCCTTTAGCCATGGGATGTCATTGTTTTCTTATTTCCCCTTCTAAGGAAGACTGTTACTTTTTGTTCAGATTTTGGTTTAGATAAAAGTTCCATGGTCACCTGTAACCCCAACCCCAGGTTGGTTTAGGTACCTCTTCTATTGGTCTACTATTGTCACAGACCATCTTCACATTCTATTATGATTACTCACTAATTTTCCCATACCCCCTGCTAGATAATTGGGAGAGGAATAATATCCTTGTTCCCTGTTGCAGTCCAAGAAACTGGGGTAGTGTGTGACCTGTGGCAGACACTCAGGGTATCTCAGTGCAGGCATAGCAGTGTCAAGGCTAGCTGAGGGTTGGGGTTAAAACCCTACTATAATCCCAGCCACTTCAAGTGTTCATAAGATCTAAGGCGAAACAATGCTTTTATGGTGTAAACACAGTTTTAAGAAAAGTCGCCTATTTCTCCTCCTCACCAGATAGCTGCGCTAAACTCAGTGATCATTTAATGACACCATGGTGTCACTTGAGGAGCTATTTGGATGCACAGAGAGACATAAATGTGGAACTTATCAATTAAAATGCATGTATGACTTCACTTCCCTTCTCTCCCCTCCCCTCCTTCCCCTTCCTTTCTTCCCTTCCCTTTCCTACCTTACCTGTCTCTTCTTTTTTCTTTTCTTATGTTTTCTTCTCCTCTCTCTCTCTCTCTCTCTCTCTCTCTCTCTCTCTCTCTCTCTCTTTTTACAGAGGCAGAAAGACAGAGAGAAGGATAGACAGGGATAGACAGACAGGAATGGAGAGATGAGAAGCATCAATCATTAGTTTTTCGTTGCGCATTGCGACACCTTAGTTGTTCATTGATTGCTTTCTCATATGTGCCTTGACCATGGGCCTTCAGCAGACCGAGTAACCCCTTGCTCAAGCCAGCGACCTTGGGTCTAAGTGGGTGAGCTTTTTGCTCAAGCCAGATGAGCCCACGCTCAAGCTGACAAGCTCGGGGTCTCTAACCTGGGTCCTCTGCATCCCAGTCCGACACTCTATTCACTGCGCCACCGCCTGGTCAGGTTCCCTCTCTCTTTTTATAGAACAAACTAAAAGGAGAGAGGAAAGACTTATTCTCCCTGGCTTGTGGCTTACAAATTTCAACTTAGAAATTATTTAAATATATTTGAAGAGAATCATAAAAACCAATATTTATTCTCAAATCCTAAAATGGAGACAAATACATATTTATTTAATGCAAATGGTTTCACTTGAACAAGGATGATCATTGTTACTGACAAACTTACCCTCTCACTGCTTATTGAACACCACTAATACTAAAAATATTATTTATAAGAAACTAATTCTTTGTGTATGATAAACATCTAAGCCTTGATCCTAAGTGATTCCAATTATAGGAAGCGGTTCAAGGTTCTAGGTACAATTGTGATTCTTAGTCTTGTTAAAGATAATAGCATTGTCTCCTGTGTATAAATAATAGTTTACATAAAAACTTCTTTAATGAAGAAATTGATACACACAAAACGTCTGTGCAATCCATTTCACTCATTACCTAAGGTTAATTGGTTTTCTCTCCAAATGTCTCTGATGTTATCTTTCTGCCTGCAACTTTAAACTTCTGCAAAGATCCTTATTATTTCTTGGCTCAGAAAACGGTACAGTAGTTTGTTTATCTTCTGATAATAAATGTAGGAGTTAGTGAAGGCAAGGAATAAAAGGAATAGGAAAACCTAGAAACATAGAATCCTTAGGTATTAAGATGCTACTGTACTTGAATAACAAATTGCTGGGAAAGTCAAAGCCTTAGAAGAATGGAGAGCTATATGCCAACCATAGTTTTATAAACAGCTTTAAGATCCTATTTAAAATGGTTATTCTCTCAAATAATCTATAAAAGTATACCTGTAATATACACATATACAAATAATGTATCTCTCTATATTATATACATGAAATCAATGTAGCATAACATATTATACAATATTAAGTCATAAAAATAAATTTTAAATTAAAGAGAATCCCAAGAATAGAGTAACCATAAACATCCTCTGTAGCATATATATAATGGCAGGCAGGCCATTCCCAGCGATTCTTAGAGGGTCTGGAGTCTCTGAGCCACTGTTGTTCTCCTGGCCAGGTTTTCTTTGCCACCCACACCGGTGTTCCTTTCAAAGTCTCAGCAGGGATGCTGAGATCCAAAGGGTTAATATTCAGCAGGGTATGGTAATTGGATCTACCTGTGGACCTGCTATTGAAATCTCAAGAATATCCTCACAATTGTGAAGGATTGAGGGTTTGGGGAACATCCTTGCTCTCCTGGCAGCACTGCCATTCGCCAACAGGGAGGGGAACAACATACAGTGGTGGATTTAACCACCAGCACTGAGATTAGGGTGTGGGAGCAACACTGAGATTAGATGTAGGAACAGCGTCAAGGGGGAACTGCCCCTTGGAGGACTAGGTAGGGAGCTTAATAAATCATAAAATCATAAATTTGGACCTGTAAATTGAAGAATGAGCTTTTCCCACCTTAGATTCAATACAGAAAAATGACAATATTAATGATCAATGAGGAAAACAACAGCAACCTTATTTCCAGAGATGTGGAGAAATTTTGCATGACATTCAGAAATTCTATGATTTGAGTCCCAATATCTTCCCTTGGTACACCACTAATATATCAGAATATGATTCCTTTATTGATTTTGCCAACATATTGGCTTGAATTTTATCAGGTAAAGCTTTGGAACTGCAAAACAGGGCATCTTCTCCTTTTTTACAATATGTTGCCCTTCATTTTCTCAGTTATAACATTTTCCCTGAATGGTGTGTTTTAAGATTCATTCACATTGTCACAACTCATGGATGGCGTTCTCCTAGTCTGACTTGGTGTGACATAGCAGGGCACCCTATGAAAACGCAGAGTTCAATCTTTCCTAATTCTCTGTTCAAATAGGGCTGTCATTTGAGGAACTTTGCCAGTACTTAAGAGGCTGTGATGAAGAGTCAGCAACTGGTGCTTGGGGGTTGACATATATGCAGGGATATGACATCCCTGCTGTGTTTCTCCCTCCACCTGCCAGGATGGGCTATGCACTAGGCTCTGGGGCCAATCCTCTTAGGCTACATTTCCCTGTAATGATACATTTCAGTGGCTTACAACAATCAAGGTTTATTTCCCACTCTCATTTTATGTTTATTGAGGATTGGCTGCAGCTTTACTGCCTAAGTTCCCATTCCAGGATTTCAGCTGACAGATAGTTCCTGTCTGGGACACAGCGGGCTCTTGGAAGAGGGAAAGAGGTTGGGTTGAATCCATGAATGTTTTCAAAGCATCTGCTCAGAAGTGGCTCATGTTATTTTCACTCATTTCAAAGGCCAAAATTGACTTGGTCAATGTGGAAAGCATTATATTTCTCTCATTGAGAAGAGCTGGTAGGGCAACAAATATTTGTACAATGAAACAAACCATCTTTTTCTAGCCTTGTTTCCCACCTCACTCTCCGAGGAATCCAGTTTCATGTAGCTACTTGCACTTTGTGAGTGTACCATGTTTTTATGACATTTTCTTTTCCTTTCTGCTGTCTAGAATCCCTCTCCCCTTATTCATCTGGTGACTTTCTTTCTTTTTTTAAGTGTCACCTCTCCTGGGAGGTCTCTTCTTATCCTCTCAAGGATGGAGAAGTACTCTTTCTCTGTCCTCTGTCATGGCCCTTGGTACAAAACTCTGTTCTACTGCTTTAAAACAGTAATGGGTTTATTTCCCTCAAGAGACTATGTGCTTTTTGAGAATAGGATGCCTGTCTTAATCATATCTGACCCCCAGCACCTAACTCAGAGCCTGCTATGCATCCAGCACTCAATGTTTTATAGAATTTCAAATAAATGCAATAATGCAAAAACAGATGGAGAAAACTACTTTCTACTCCAGTTCTTATTTAGACTAGTGCTCTCAAATTGCCTGTGATAAAATGTGTTTAAAATGTCTAATTTGGTGCAAATTAAGGCTTTTAAAAAACAATAAAACTACAGTACTTAAAAAAATGATCAAGGACATGATAGCTTGTTGTCAAATTTCTAAATAATCTCAATGTCTGTCTATATCTCATTACAGACCAGTAACAAACACTTTGTGGTCTGCAGATTATGCTTAAATAGCACTGTGTTAGATTCACTTATTTATCCACATATAATTACTGAGTTTCTTTTTATGTTAGGCAATATTTAAAGTGCGGGGGTTCAGCAGTGAACAAAACAGATCAATCTCCTGCTCCCAAAATGCCTGTTAGTGGGATAAGTGGGCAACAGACAAGCAGACAGTTCGATACATGATTTGATTTTGAATAATGATTAGTGCTATGAGGGAAGTAAAAGAAGGTAATGAGATAGTGATTAGACAGAAGGGGTATTTTTAAGAGTGATCAGAGAAGCTGTCTTTAAGAAGGTGACATCAGAGCAGAAACTTAAGCATTCTGGCAGAGAGCACAAAATGTTCAAGTTCTTAAGGAGCAATAAGCTTGGAGCAGCCAAGAAACATAGAAAACCAGTGTAACTGATGTTTAATAAATGTAGAGGATCATGTCAGAGATGGAATCTGAGAGTCAGGCCAAGGCCAGATTACACAGGACATTGTAGGCAACAATCAGATGTTCTGATTATGTTAAAAGTAATATGGAAGCCATTGAGGAATTTTGAGTGGAGATGCATCATTTTCTAGTTTACATTTCAAACAAATTACTCTGCTTAACATCACTAATAATCAGGCAAAACAAAACCACCAAATGATATCACCTCACACTTTTTAGAATGGTTATCAAAAAAGATAAAACAAGGGTTGGTGAGGATGCAGAGAAAAAGGAATCTTTATGCACTTTGGTAAGAAAATAGTTTGGTGCAGCTACTATGGATAACAGTATAGTGATTTCCCCAAATCATTAAAAATACAACTATCATATGATTCAGCAATTTCACTTCTGGGTACGTATCCAATGAAAATGAAAGTAGAATCTTGAGAAGATATTTGCACTCCCATGTTCATCACAGGACTATTCACAATAGCCAAGATATGGGATCAACTTAAGAGTCCATCAATGGGTGTGTGTGTGTATATATATAATGAAACATTAGTCAACCAGGAGAAAGAAAAAAATTTGACAGTTGTGACAATTTGGATGGACCTTGAGGGTTTGAATCAATATTAAGTAAGCCAGACAGATATTATGTGGTATCATTTATATGTGGGGTATAAAAAAAAAGTCACACTCATAGAAAGTAGATAAGTGGTTGCCAGGCAGCATTGGGGGTGAGGTGAATAGAGTTTGGCAAAAGGATATACATTTTTAGCTGTAATCTGAATAAGTTTTTATACTTTTAGGATCTAAAGTATAACATGATGACTGAAGTTGATATTACTATACTGTATAATTGAATTAAAATTTTTTTTTTTATTAAGTAAGAGGCTGGGGGGGCAGAGACAAACTCCTGCATATGCCCCAACAGGGATACACTTGGCAAGCCCCCTACCAGGCAATACTCTGCCCATCTGGGGCTGCTGCTCCATTGCTCAGCAACTGAGCTAGTTTAGCACCTGAGGTGAGGCCATGGAGCCATCCTCAGAACCTGGGGCCAACTTTACTCAAACCATTCAATTTATGGCTGAGAGAGGGGAAGAGAGAGAAAGAGTAGGGGGAGGGATGAAGAAGCAGATGGTTGTTTCTCCTATGTGCTCTGACTGGGAACTAAACCTGGAACTTTCATATGCTGGCTAACACTCTACTGCTGAGCCAACCAGCCAGGGTCATATAATTAAAATTTGCTAGAATAGTAGAAGTTAAATGTTCTAACACACATAAAAAATAAATAAATATTTGAGGTGATGGATATATTAATTAACTAGATGGAAGAAATTTTTTCACAATGTATATTATATTAAAACATCATGATGTACACTTTAAATACCTTATAATTTTATTTATCAATTATACCTCTATAAAGCTTAAAAAACATAAAGCAAATTACTCTGGATCTATGAGGCAAATGGATTGTATGGAGAACAGACAAGCTATGTGGATATCACAGATATTCTTATAAGAGATGGAGAAGGCTCATCTTAGGCAGTAGGTGTGAAAATGGATAAAAGTTGATTGATTCAGGATGCACTTTGGAGAGAAAAAGAATGAAACCCACTGATAGGTGGATTAGATTCTGGGTGTGGAAAAAAATAGAAATCAAGAATGATTTCTACAATGTTTTATTATTTTTTTTCAAGTGACAGGAGTGGAGATAGAGAGACAGACTCCCACATGTGCCCCGATCAGGATGCCCCTTGTGATCCCCGTCTTGGAATGATGCTCTGCCCATCTGAGGCCATGCTCACAACTGAGCTATTTTTAGCAATTGAAGTGGAGGCTCCACTCAGTGCCCAAGGCCGATGCTTTCAAACCAATTGGTCCATGGCTGCAGGAAGGGAAGAGAGAGACAGAAAAAGAGAGAGATAAAGGGGAGGGGTGGAGAAGCAGATGGTTGCTTCTCCTGTGTGCCCTGACTAGGAATTGAACACAAGATATCCACACACTAGGCCAATGCGCTACCACTGAGTCAACTGGACAAGACCATTTTCTGGAGTTCTATTATGGACTGAAGGTGTCCTTTTGCTTGCATGCATCAAAACCCAGTAAGACATGAACAGGAGTTTGCATCCAAGAAGGTAAGAATTTATTAAGGAGAGATGGCATCACGCCCAGTGTCACAGGTAAATCGTGCTCAAAGACCTGGCTCTCTGCTAATTTCCAGGGGATTGATTATACAGGGAAAAATCATTAATCATGGTGACTAATAGATTTAGAATTGTGTTCTCTACTGATTGGTTTCTGCTAGGGTAGGAGGTAAATGATCATTCACTTGGTCCTGATGTTAGCCATGGAGTTGTTCTGTCCAATTTTGTAAGGATTTGTTCTGTGGTATCATTCACTTTTTTGGGTACGGAGCTAAAATGTAACTGAGGCCAAGGTATTATGTTTAATTTGATTAAAAACTGTCTTAATAGTCAACAGAACTAGGACCTTGTGTCTAAGACTACTGGATGCTGACCAGAACCTTATGATTAAGCACTGGAGAGCAAAGTGGGTGAGTCAGGGTGCTAGGTGAGGCCACTTTGGGTCAAAGGGGAAAAAATCAAAATAAAAGACCAGAATAAAGAAAATAAGGGTCACAATTTTTTATTTTTTGACCTTTCCTCAATCTTGGGAATATTGGGCAACTGGGTCTAGGTTCAATCAAAATGGAGTAAGATTTGTCTGCCCATTGTGCCCCTCTTATCTGGCTCCTACAGTCTCACGTGCCCACCTCTTTTGTGATAGTCCCTAAGCTTAGAGGGGGGCATGCTAGCTTAGGTATTTAATTTATAAACAAGAACCACAGCAATGGTAGAGGAAGCAATAGGCCAGGATACCTATATCCTAAGGTAATAAACAGAGCAAACCATGCTAGTCTGTGAGTCTTGAAGACTGCCAGTCAAGAAAACCTCCAGATGAAGGGCTCAGAGCTTCATTTTAGTTGGAATAAAGGCAGGCAGTGACAATCTGACAGATTCCCCTGGTGCGCAGTCCAGCTGTCCCTGATGAATGTCCTGACATCATGTCATGCAAGCTATCTCTGTGGCTTACACAGTATCAGTTTCTTGAACTATATAAGCATGAGCTGTTGTGATGACTTCTCTGATTTTACATTATGTTGTCTAGCTGGTGTATACAACTGTACAATAAGCTCAGAAAAAAACAATTTTATTTCTCAATAATTCCAAGGCAAAGGATAAGAGGAAAATGAGACACTAGTTCAGAGGACTGCAGCCAGACACTTTCATTAGAAAACTTCAGGATCCATTCTAGTTCCCAGTGAAATAGAAGATTTTAGACAATGGGCTGATCTAGAGTTTAATCTTTACAATTAGGCATTACGTTTTCTATTGAAACAATTTTTCTTTCTAAGGATAGCCAAGTTAAAATTAATTTATTGTAAAGATTCAGTTTCAATTTGGCCAGTTATTTGCATAAGTATGATAGGAATTGATTAGATAGGCTCTTTTAAATCTACTTTGCTGGAATTTTATATGGGATCTCCTGTGTGCTAATTAAACTTCAATTAGCCTCTCAGGGCTAAGAAGTGAACCTATATATACTTGCCACCAGTATTTACCTGCAATACCTATTGATTTGGGCGAATTCCTCAGGTTTTTGAGGTTCCCCAAAATATCCTGAGGTTATACATTTTCCAGGAAAAAGTGCAGTAAACAATGTAAGGAGGGTTCCAGGCCATTTATCCAAGGGGCTTATGTTGGCTTCTAAAGTCAATCTTACTTCCTTAAAGCTTTCTGGTGACATCCAGAGTCTATGCATGTCTCTCTCAATCATGACATTCCAGTCAAAGTCTTGGAAATAAAGCAACTTCCAATTGCATTATGTTATAAAAACAACACATTCTTATTGAATTTATGCAAACAATCACATTTGCCATAAAAGTAATAATAACCACTCATTCAGAGTCTCCAAAGTTATGGAGGGATCAAGTAGGAAGAATATATAAATATTTCAATATTGCTTACAAAGGTATAATTTACCAAATTGCTATAAGTCATAGGTAATTTAAGAGAAAACATGTTTCCTTTTATCTGGAAATAAAAAAGATTAGAAATTAGCAATATTTTATATAAGATAAAAATTTTTTTATCCTCAGTTCATTCAGTCCCACACAAGTAATTCTTGTCTGTCTTGATCCTGTGCCAGCAGTTCATGAACCCAGTTATTCCTCAGAGCTTTAGAAATCTTCAGCCTGTTTAGAGGTATGGTCTTAAAGTTCATTGCCCTTTATGGATCTTTCTGATGATGAAACATACTTGCAAAAGCATCAGAGGAAAACAGTGAGTGTAAGTGGCAAAACTTAAAATGACATGGTTATAGATCTGACAATTATGCTGTTGAAAAAACTTTGCTTTTCTCTCACATAACATTCGTTGATAATAAGAATTACAAATGAATACTGTATAAGGACTTTGCAGACTCTTAGAGATGTTAATATAACCTTCAATACATAATATTCATTTTAGCAGTTGTTTCCGTAGTGTAGTGGTTATCACGTTCGCCTCACATAATATTCATTTAATAATAGGAATATATACATTTAAATATAACACAACTATTTCCTTACTTGACAAAGCTTCTTGTGCGATTCCAATATATCAAATGGGCCTAATTCGTTCCAAACCTCTCCCCTTGCAAGGAGGAAAAAAGTCCTTTCAGGTGTTTCAGGTGCCCATTGAAACAACCCAAAGATATTTCTGGGTTAAGAAAAAGGTTTATTAAATTGGAACTCCAGAAGTTCATCAAACACATTTGACTCAAAAGATTATATGTCATTAAGAAACAATATTAAATTATTTACTTACCCAAAGTGACAATAAAAAGGTGTCAAATAAAAATGTAGGTTAGCAAAACTTTAGTTCTTAGGATTAAGAAAAAAGTTTCCTGAAGTAATCAAAGACCTAATCAAGACAATAAAAAACTATTTTAATAAAACAGAATCTTTGCTTTCTGGGCAAAAATTTTTCTATTGATATCTAATCTGAAGTAGAATAAATACTCTCCCCTGTCCTTTTTTTTAACAGAGTGAAAAAATACCAAACTCCTAATTTGCATTAGCTTACTTTTGATAAAATAAAGACCAGAGGAAGACAACAAGGAAAATTCACTACATAGGACTAACTCTCCATGAGGCTTAAACAAATAAACAAACAAACAAAAAAATAATAACAAAGGCTTCCCTAAAATTTATGGCAAAATGGTAGGCTCACCTACAAATGGTTCTACAAACCACAAATGGAACTCATTTATGAAAACTGTCTTTGTTTTAGAGCATAATTTTAAAGAATTGCTACTACTGTACATTTATAATAGCTATGCAATTGAATTTGAAATAAAATGATGATAGAAAACTCTATTTATGTTTTAAGATTCAGAAATGCTTACAAATAATTTAAGTGGAAGTTGGAAAATACTTGGAACACAGCAGAAATGAGCACTACATATCAGCATTTGTCTGATGTGGTTACACTGACATTTTGTGGAATATTTGTAGCCTTAAATGCTTTTATTACAATTACATAGCTTGTGAATTTTAGACTCAATGAATATCAAAGATTTAGGCCTAAACCCTGGACTGATGTCTGGCTTTGTATCTGTTTTTATATATATCTTTTCTTTCATTTCTAGCAGTCTCATGCCTTTATTGAAAAATTATTTTAAATATTTTCTTCTGAATATGTGAGAGTGTTATGTAGCAATGAGTTTTCAATAATTCTCATCTGCCATACTTTCAGAAGCCTCTATCTACAACACTGTATTTAGTATATACTGCTTTCAGTTCTAATAGTTTATGTTCCATTATGATTACTTTTTAAGTATTTCACAGTGTGACTGTATTTTCAACATGTGAGAATTTCTCCCCTTTTTTATTGCATTCCATTTTTACTGCATTGTAACAGCATGATTCAGTTTGTATCAAAGAGTCCCTTCAGTATTCATGAAAACTTGGTTTAAGACTAGTATTCTGTCAATTTTTATAAGAAATGTATTCATTTAGAATATGTATTTTCTAATTGTTAAGTATATAATATTATGCATGTAAAGATTGTTAATCATGTATTCAAATTTTTATATCTGTTCTAATTTTTGTCTGCTTGAAGTTGACTGTATGATTGTGGATGTGTTAATGTCTTATCGTCATTCTGCTGTGTTTTCATTTGTATATCTGAGACTTTCGTTTTAGGTCTTCTACTGGAGATTTCAACATTTTTACTTCAAGGCAGCTGCATCGTTAACTCACCTGCTTACCCTCTGCTGATGCATTTCCTCTTTATTTCTGGCATTCGTTATCTCTTAGAACCTTGGTTCATACATGGAAAAAAATTTTTATACTTTCTACACACTATGTCTGGAGGTTTTAAATGGAGGGTTTTTTGGATTCAATTTTATCAAGGCCTAATGTTTACAGGTTTCATTTAAACTGTAGAACCAGGTGAGGTCTCCTAGAATGTGAGATGAAGAGAAGTAAACTCCAAATCGAGAGGATGAATGAAAATGAGATAAACTTGGCCCCGGCCGGTTGGCTCAGTGGTAGAGCATTGGCCTGGCCTGCAGGAGTCCTGGGTTTGATTCCTGGCCAGGGCACACAGGAGAGGCGCCCATCTGCCTCTCCGCCCTTCCCCCTCTCCTTCCTCTGTGTCTCTTTCTTCCCCTCCCACAGCCGAGGCTCCATTGGAGCAAAGATGGCCCGGGCGCTGAGGATGGCTCCATGGCCTCTGCCTCGGGTGCTAGGATGGCTCTGGATGCAACAGAGCGACACCCCAGAGGGGCAGAGCATTGCCCCCTGGTGGGCATGCCGGGTGGATCCTGGTCGGGCGCATGCGGGAGTCTGTCTGGCTGCCTCCCCATTTCCAGCTTCAGAAAAATAAAAAAATAAAAAATAAAAAAAAGAAAATGAGATAAACTTGACTACAATCTCCTTCTGTTTCAGAATCTCTGCAAACTCTCTTTCCCTCAGTGTGTTTATAAATTGCTAAATATGTCAAAAAAGCAAGATAAACACAGGTAATAAAACAAATATTCTTTTACAAAGACTCATTAGTATCTTAAAAAACAGAAAATGTGATAACAAGAACATGGGAAAATACTATATATTTTGTGCAGTAAGACAGCTTCTTTATTCTTGTATATAGATATGTGTCAAAATCCTCATTCCTTTTATTGAGTATTATGTATAAGGAAAACTATTGCCAGCATTTTATAAAAGTAATAGGATGTCTACCTTTATTTGTTTTATATTGAACCCTCTAGCAAAGGACAGCATAGTTATTGTTTCTGTCAAACTTCAGACAGGAAGGGGAAAATCAGAAGGATTTTAACATGATGTTCTCTGAAAAAAAAAGTAATAGAGAAAATGGCAAAGACAGATGAAAGAAGAGCAGATTTACAATGTCAACTAAACTTAGGGATAGAAAACAAGAAAAGATCCATAGAACAATAAGATTTGGGTAAATCTGGAAAGTTTGGAAAGAGTTTAGAGATTTACTGAACTTCCTGGGCCAAAACAAATTCACTGGAAATGTTATGATATTTTCTTTTACAATTTCTTGAATGTTTCTGCAATTCCCAACATATATAATCACATTGTGCAGAGACAGGATTAAAGCTATCTAAGCATATAGAGTCAAGAACAATAAATAAGTATTTGATTTTTGGAAAGGGGGATGGAGGTATAATGCTGGACTGATACTTTTTCTAATGTGAAAAATACTACCAGTTGCTTCAAAATGATGAAAGGGGTTTCTTTACAATAGCTGAGTTTACAGATAAACAAATAAGTTCTTTAACATTTTAAAATATATTTAAACCAATTTGTATATGGTTAATATTCAATCAAGGTACTAAATAATAGTTAAATTGTTTAATTTGGAATGTTTGCCAAAAACAATTAAGTCTAGAAAGCAAATAAAAAATAAAAATATGTATAATTCTACGTAGTTATTGCAATCTATTACAGTCTACAGAAAAGCAGTATTCTGAACTGTTTTTCTTAGGTTGATATCTGAGCTGACAGTATTTTGACTATTAAAGTATTTGCAGAAAATGGGTAGAATTTTATGTTTGGCAATATCACCTAGTTAGAACGATGATTTTCCTGATTTGTAGCTCTTGTTAGTTTAGTGGACTTAAATGAGATTATTAAACTGTTAGCGATGGGGGCAGTATTGACTTTAAAGTCTCATTCAAATAATGGCTGATTGAATGTAAAGGTCCTATGTTTAGAATCATATGCCTTTATTAAATGCCTTCTGATTTTCACATTATTTTTGTGGCTCCTTGTTTACTTTGATGCACAATCCATGGGACCATACCACTTCTGCTGCTTCCTTTACCACCTGTGTTGGTGTTCTTTCGGGCTCTGTCCCAGGATCTTTTTGCTTTTCACTCTACATTCTCCTTCTGGATAATTTAACCTACTCTCTCTCTCTCTCTCTCTCTCTCTCTCCTTTCCACTCTCACTCTTCAGATTAGTTCCACAATTACATATCTAATTGGCTAACATGTATTTCCATTTTCCTTCTTTTTAAACTTTGTCTTAACCTGAACCATAATATAATCTCTCCAAATCACTCCTACCATATCTTTTAGTGAATGATGGAATTTGTTGCCTAAAACAAACACACACCTAGAGGTCTTCATTAAACTTTTCCCTCACTCCTGCTCCTACCGATCAGTCACTAAGTACAATACATTTTAATTGTTATTGACTCTGAAATATATTTCTCTCCATTATGACTTCCCCCAGGGTAGAAGGTACCATCGCACTTTTCTGGGAGGAACACTGCTGCAGTTTCCTACTGGCCTTCCTTAATCCTGCCTTGCCAGAATGGGGCTCTATTATGTCCATCTGGTCCTGTCACTTCCCTGCCTGAAACTTCTCACATATTTTTCAAGATCATAACAAAAACAACAAAACTATTTAAGTATTAAAAATCAAGAAGATACTTAAAACATGTTATAGTGGCAGAGGCTCTTAAAAGCAACTTGGAAAACCCAGAAGCCATAAAGGACGAATGTACTACATTATTGTATTGTAGAAGCAAACTTGCCTTCCTGACTTATCTTTTACTCTTGGCTGTTAGCAATACTGAAGTGTGTTAGTAATTTTTCTTCATTGTGTGTGCATGTCATTTGTTGGAAGAATGTAGTGGGAATCAGAATACCTAAGCTCTGTTCTGGGCACATTGTTCTTATCTGAGTAATGAGGTAGATGGATTAAAAAACTTACTAGCTACATCTTTTTTTAATTTATTTTATTTATTTTTATTAATTTTACTAGGGTGACATCAATAAATCAGGGTACATATGTTCAAAGAAAACATGTCCAGGTTATCTTGTCAATCAATCATGTTGCTTACCCATCACCCAAAGTCAGATTGTCCTCTGTCACCTTCTATCTAGTTTTCTTTGTGCCCCTCCCCCCCCTTTCACTCTCCCTCTCCCCCCACTCCCCGTAACCACCACACTCTTATCAATGTCTCTTAGTCTGGCTTTTATATCCCACCTACGTATGGAATAATGCAGTTCCTGTTTTTTTTCTGATTTACTTATTTCACTTCGTATAATGTTATCAAGATCCCACCATTTTGCTGTAAATGATCCGATGTCATCATTTCTTATGGCTGAGTAGTATTCCATAGTGTATATGTGCCACATCTTTGTTATCCAGTCATCTATTGACGAGCTTTTTGGTTGTTTCCATGCCCTGGCCACTGTGAACAATGCTGCAATGAACATGGGGCTGCATGTGTCTTTACGTATCAATGTTTCTGAGTTTTGGGGGTATATACCCAGTAGAGGGATTGCTGGGGCATAAGGTAGTTCTATTTTCAGTTTTTTGAGGAACCACCATACTTTCTTCCATAATGGTTGTACTACTTTACATTCCCACCAACAGTGAATGAGGGTTCCTTTTTCTCTACAGCCTATCCAACATTTGACTAGCTACATCTTAATGAGAGGTTACTCTGCTGTTTGCTTCACATACCTGAAGAACTCTGTATAATATAAAAACCCAGGGGTACATGTTATCATGACCAGTCAAGGAAGTTGAAAGAGATTAAACATTAGATCCAATCACTTTAGCTTTTCTGTATACCATTTGTCACATTGCCTTCTGATGACTGTTATGGGCTGAATTGTACTCCCCAAATTTCTATGTTGAAGCCACAAACCCAGCATTTCAGAATATGACTAATGTGATTATTTGCAGATAGGGTCTTTAAAGAGGTGAGTAAGTTAAACTGAGGCCATTAGAGTGGGCCCTGAACCAATCCAAATGGTATTCTTATAAACAGAGGAGATTAGGACACACAGAGATATACAAGGAACATTCAAGCACAGAGGAAAGGACATGTGGATACAGTGAGGAGGTGGTCCTCTGCAAGTCTCAGAAGATGTCAAACCTGCCAACACCTTGATCAGACTTTTAGCGCCAGAATTGTGAGAAAATAAATCTCTGTTGTGTAAGCCACCCAGACTGTGGTAGTTTGTTGTGGCAGCCCAAACAGACTAAAGCAGTGATTATTTGATGATGATATCTAAAACAATAGTCACCATGCCTAGGTTTCCAAAGACTCATATGCCTCCTAATACTCCTCTCCTCCCCTCCCCTCACCATGGCTATAGTCAATCAGCAGCCACATCCTCAGCATTATTTTGTCTCTTGAGAGAAGGGTGATGTAGTTTAACAAGTATGTACTCAAGGAGTTAGCATCAAGTTCTTCCTAAACCCAGGGAATGGGGGCTTCCACTAATATCTGATATTTTCCTGATGCTGCTGCCTCTCTGAGTACTGCATACTTCCTACCCCTGGTTTTGAGCTCCACCCACTTAGTAACTTCATTTCTACTTTTTGATTATTGTATTCTGGTCATAAGAGAGAACCATTTGCTGTTTCATGCAGTTGGACCCACTTCCCGAGGTCTTTCCTCGGTCCTATGTATGTACCTCTTTCTAGATTGTAAGCTTTTCCATTCTGCCTCATTCCACTGTCAATATCCCTGTGCCAGGTTACATCTTTAGATGCAAAACTTTTTGCATCCTGATCTTTCTGCTAGGATACTTTTGAAACTACCTTTCTTATTAACACCAATTCTTCCTTTAGATCTAAGCTCAATTTTCTCCTACCTAGATACTCTCTCTCCCAGAAAAACGTTGGTTCTCCTTTTTTATGCTATCAGAGAAATCTGCACCTTTCCTACATTATTTCAATTATTTGATGTGTGCCTCTCTTCATCAGTAGACTGTATACTCCATGAAGTCAGTGATAAATGCCATCATATCCACTATAGCTAGCACCAAAGCTGAAACATAGTAGGTAAAAACATTAATTGAATGAAATGAGTGAAATATGACTCTTAGGATTGGCTATTTGCATTGGGTCATATAAGCTTGTAACTCTAATCTTCTATTTCCTTTCTGAGACTCCTAACTCATATTCTCTATATTTTCTTCATCTATCACCCCATCGCTGGACATCTCCCTAGGTTGCTACTACACTGCATACTGATTAATTAGAGCTCAAAAGATAACCCACCATATTCTACTGTGAGCGTCTACTTAGGCTGTTACATTCATTTACTCTCTTAAGGCTCTGGAGTACTTTTTTCCCATAGAGCAGATCCGTGAAGGAACTTTATTAGATTTGATTTTACAAAAGAAAAACATTTTTGTTTAGTTTGCAGGGAAGCCAGTAGACTCAGGTTGATTAAAAACCTCTTTTACAAAGTGTAACAGCATGGATGGAAAATGTAATAAAGCTAAAATCAGAGATATAACTATCTTTACTTTTTAGTGTCACTATAATTTCCCTCCTGGATATTGCTTCATTGAAGTATAGTTTAATCTACATTCTATAATGACTGATTCAGGCCAAGGTGGCTGACATGTTCTTGCTACTTTCTCTGAGTAGCACAGTAGGAGCACATTACTGATGGAAGCAAGACCATTCAGACCCATTGTGTGGCAAAGATACGGTGACTGATGAGGCTGAGCACTGGGCTGACTTTGATGGCTGTGGGCACTGCTTAGGCAGTTTGCTTTTTGGCTGATCATAAATCTCTGATAAAACTTTCATTATTTTTCTCTTTTCATGTAGAAAAGAACCTTAGTTATTATGTAAGCCACTCTGAGTTGCTGGAAGTAGTGTAGATGGTATATAATATAATGGTCTCAAAGACTGACATCCTCATTCCTATTATATAGACTGAATGTTTGTGTCCCCTCAAAACTCACACATTTAAATCCTAACTCCCATATGATGGTGGAAGTGGTTTTTTTATTTTTAAATTTTATTTAGAAAATGAAGTGGGGTTTTTAAGAAATAATTAGGTTATGAGGGTGGAACACTCATGAATGGGATTAGTGCCCTTATAAAAGAGACCCCAGAAAGTTCCCTCCTTTATCTGTCATGTGAAGACACAGCAAGAAGATGGCTGTCTATGAAGTAGGAAACAGACTTTCACCAGACCCCAGATCTGTTGGCACCTTAACCATGAACTTCTTAGCCTCCAGAATTATAAGAAATTAATGCTTGTTTTTTAAACCACCAAGTCTTTGCTATTTTTGTTATAGCAGCCTTAATGGACTAAGACACCCATGAATGTTACTTTACATGGCAAAGGAAAATTGCAGATGTAATTAAATTAAGGATTTTGAGAGTATGAGATTATTCTGGACTATCCAAGTTAACTCAGTATAACTTTGAGCCCTTAAATATGAAACAAGGAGGCAGAAAAATCAATGTCACAGTAATATGTTATGAGAAGAACTCAACTGACAATTTCTGGTTCTGAAATGGAGGAAGGAGCCACAAGCAAAGGAATTTGAGTACCGTCTAGAAGACAGAAAAGCCAAGAAAATAATCTCTTCTGGATCCTCCAGAAAGGAATAGAATCCTTCCAGCACCTAGATTTTTAGCCAGTAAGACCCACTTCAGACTTTTCACCTCCAAATGGTAACATATACATTCGAGTTGTTTTAATCCCCTAAATTGGTAGTAGCAAATGGGAATAAATGTCATGTCCAGTATTCTTTGTTAAGAACAATATGCTAAAAAAAGACACAAAAAAAGAAAAAAAATTAAAGAAAGAAACATGAAAAACAAACAGAACCAAAACAAAATGCCAAAAGAACACTATGTTAAAGACCTTGCTGGTTGTGTTACATTAAAGGAAGATGTCACCTTTCCTTAAGGTTTCACCTAAGACTTCCTGGCCAGCTCAACCTCCCCAAATTTAAGCTATAAACATACTTATTAAAGCCCTTTGGAAAGAAAGATAATTAATATCCTTTGAGCTACTCAAGGTCATATCTGCTGTGACTTATTGTTCTGGGCAAGTTTTTGAGTAAGGCTTACTTGAGTGACTAAGAGTCTGTCTAGACCTCTGACAACATTGCATTTTGTGAGGGTGGAATAAATTTTTGTAATTATTGTTTGTCTCACTGGTTTGTAACAGGAAAAAATGTAATCTATTTTAAAGCACTTAAAAAAAGATTTATTCATACCTTTCTGCTTTAAAGAAAGATAAGAAGGTAAGAATTTCTGTATTTACATCATACAGCATGTATGATATATGTAGTGGGAATTTAGAAATTGGATCCTGGTGGTCTGAAACCCTATGAAGCAATGATTTATTAAAAGGTAATGGCCTAAGGAAGTTAACACAGGCTCATACATAGTTTTGTTAGCTGCTAGGAAGCTTCTAAGATAATCTGAATTCAGTAATGAATTCAGCCTGGTATAATATCATGGCCATTATTAGCTTAATTTATAAGCCTATTATTTAATAGGATTAATACTAAAGAAGTTACAATCCCAATTTTTCAATTTTGAGGAACAATTAAATACTAAAGTAATAGCCCATTTTAAATGTCTCCCAGTATAGTAAATCCACATCTGTTTCATGTTTGGTTCTTCTCTTTTTCTGGGCTTACAGAAAGATGACAATTACCTACCATTTCTTACAGTTAGACAAAATCAAATAATTGGGTAAGGCTAATGGGTTGTGAGAAGTAACGTGGGTTCTTTCTGGGGAAAAGTATTTGTTAGGCATGACTTCTTAGTGGTTCCTTCCTTTTGTAGATGTAGAAGTGCCAAAGATTGAGTTAGCCTGACTTTATTTATCTTGAGCCTTAGCAGGAATGGCTGTGGCCCCTGAACTTCTCTTCCTGTCATCTCTCCTTCTCCAGGAGGCTGCTCTGGGCTTGTATGCATCATGGTAGCCTTCAAAGAGAACAAGAACAGGGGCTGTAGATCTAGCTCTGAACTTACAGAGATATATTTCCATAGCTTTCTACTGGTTAAAGCAAACCACAGGGACATCCTGAATTCAAGATTCAAAGGATGGGGAAATAGATTTTATCTTCTGATAGGAGGACCTTTGAAAGTTCTGTTGCCATTTTAAATCATTCACACTTGTTGATTTGTCTAGTCATGCCATAGACTTGGAGAATGTGAGAAATAATTTTTGTTGGTTAAACCATTGAGATTTTGAGAATATTTGCTACTGTGGCCTAATTTAGCTTATCCTAAGTAATACAGATGGTTATCAGTTTGGTCAGATATGGAGGTAAGAGTTCTTGCTGTATGTACTTATATCAAGGACTATTTTGAGGCTTATCTGTAAGAAGACACTTGAAAAGTTACTCTATATACAATATACTATATTTTCTTTTTTTTGTGACAGAGACAGAGAGAGTCAGAGAGAGAGAGAGACAGACAGAGACAGATAGGAAGGGAGAGAAATGAGAAGCATCAATTCTTTGTTTCTGTACCTCCGTTGTTCATTGATTGCTTTCTCACATGTGCCTTGACCAGGGGACTACAGCAGACTGAGTGACCCCTTGCTCGAGCCAGCGACCTTGGGCTCAAGCTGGCAAGCCTTGCTCAAACAAGATGAGCCTGCGCTTAAGCTGACAACCTTGGGGTCTTGAACCTGGGTCCTCAGTGTCCCAGTCCGACACTCTATCCACTGCACCACTGCCTGATCAGGCAACATAGTAGTATATTTTAGAAAAAAGACATAGCATTTGGTTATTGTTTAAAACCACAGTCTAAGCCACAAAAGAAAAGATCCTAATGGTAACTATTTCTGCTGAGCTTCCTATGCACTCATAGCTAATGAAGCTATGGAGCATCTAAGAATACTTGAATTGCTTATAGAAAGTACCTAGAATAATCTAACTTTGAATTGAATTTGTCTTGGATTTTCTAGTGAGGGTAATACTGTCAAACGGGGTTGAACATAAAAGGTATTCAGTAATGAAGCAAAGGATTATGTTTCTGGACTGAGGCTACCCATTTTCTTTTATTTTCATCCATCACTGGATTTGTCCTCTCTCTTACTTTCAGTTTCCATTCCCTTCCCATACTCTAGCTTTTTCTTTCCTATGACTTTCAGTTCTCTTTGAAAAAACTTGTTTAAGTTAATATGTGACATTTCACAAATGTGAGTGGATTTTAAGCCTCGGTTCTAACTACAGAGTAAAAAATCCTGGCATTCTTTTGAAGAGATTTATATTTCACTAAACTCCTCATTGTTCCACCAAAGCCAGTCCTTAAGGCAAATTAATTTATTCTTGCATTTGCTGGAGGTCCTTCCCAACACAACTAAACTGACCTTCAAACTCATTCTGGTTGAATTTTATTACTTGATTCTCATTGATGCAGGTTGAGAATTTTTTTTTTCATGGTTGAACTAGGTCAGACTCCTTTCCATGATTCACCTTTCTTCTTTCCCTTTCTGGACTGGGATACCAGATCCCAGGCACCATTTCTGAGCTATTGATTTTATCCCATATGCCACTGCAATGGCAAGAAGCATGCTGTATGTCCTACTATTGATTATCAATAGATTTGTAGCCCAAAATTTCTGTGACTTTAGGTATTCAGTGAAAGAAATCTTCTGACTCTATGTCCCTACTCTTATCAAGGACTTCCTAGGCAGTGAGAAAGGAGGAAGGAATATGATGGGCACATGGAGCAGTACAAGAAGCTTGATCTGGAACTATAGGGCCCAAACAAGCATATTATTGGAGAGCTGGGTTGAAGATATTTGTCATTTAATGTACATGAATAGGTGTGGGTGATAATGAACTCTTATAGATAGTTTTTCCTGATGCCCAGGCTAGAGTGTACACATTTCAACCAGCAATTTATCATCCACAGGTTTGTACACCCTTCCAAACTTTGAGCAATTTGGTCAGATCTGAGTTCTCCCCATCTTTGCATGTGACTAGTACCTGGCCTAGGTTTCCCTGAATTTTAGTGAACTGAGCTATTGAAATGGCTACATGGCATCATTATTTACTACCAGAATGCTGGTAGTCAATAAGGATTATAGAAATTAGACTACTTACAGAAAGGTAAATGCTATGAGAGCTTGGTTTAGCAATGCTTTTTCATTTATGTTTGATTTATATAAAGTAATTTAGAATAGGGACACATTAGAAATAAGCTAAATATCAGTATATTAAATATGCTGCAGTACATGTACCAAAGAAACTTAATGCAACCATTTTGATTGTGTCTACTGTCTTAGTGTATAAAATTAACAAAAAAGAAAAATAATAACTGAAACTAGTATAATGTTATGTCAATTTTACCTCAATTAAAAAATATACAACCAATTTATTTGGATGCCATGACTACGTAAAACTTAAGAATGCTGAGAACTTGAGAAATCTTAAAACTATTTCTCCAAATTATCTAAGTGTCTTAGTAGTATTTTCTAATTAAGATTAGACAAATTTCTAAAATCGTTTTTGTACAGCATAATCTTGGGCATTGATTTTTAAATGTTAACTCTGTACTAAGTTTTATTTCATTATGACTGTGTTTTCAGTCCTCAATGCTGTGCATTGTAGCATGGTTATCTGTTCATAACGTAAAAGCATCACAGTTACTGGTTAATATAATAGGATAATATTTGTTTACATTGGGTATACTATGGGAGATTTGTCACCCAACTTGAGTATGACTGTGATTTATGGCGGGTACCTCTTTATGAAATAGTGGCATTGCTTGGTAACATCTCAGGCTCTGGAATGACAGACCAAGGCATAAATACTACATTGCAATTTATAAGCTGTGTGATGTTGGGAAACTTACTTCACTTCTCTAAGCCTATTTTTTTAAAGTTGTAAAATAAGATTAACAATAGAACCAGCTTTATTTGGAGGATTAAATAGAACAATGCATTTGAAAGATTTAGCATAGAGAAAAAAAGGTAAATGCCATCAATAATGATCTTTGAAGAAAACTGCATAGACAATGCCCAGTTACACTTAATGAGAGAAGGATGTAGTAGGAAGTGCTGCAGCCTCCCAATATCCATTCCTCCCTTTAAGGCAAACAAGCACTGTTTTTTAGCTGGCATATTGCTGTTAAAATTTTTCCATTCTGCTTTGCACATGAGAGTCTCTTTAATTAAGTGAAGGGAGGTAAAAAAAAAAAGTGTGTTTTATTTTCTTTCTGTGCTGATTTAAAACATGTGTGTGATGGTTTCCACATTGGGCTGTTAAGGCAAGGGCCACATTTGGAGTTAATGTCATGGATATATAGAAGCAATGTAGATTTCTGACTGCCTCCATCAGCTGCCACAGTAATCCAGACTTAGAGAAAAAGATAAACTTCTAGATTAAGCCACTGTTAGTGTGGTTTTTGTTTCTCCCACCCTCTCTCTCTCTCTCTCTCTCTCTCTCTCTCTCTCTGTTATGTGCAGTTGAATGGAATCACAGAACATTATTGCTCTTTAAACCAAAGAGCAGATTTTATTCCTCTAAGATTTTTCTCAAAGCTCTAGAAACATCTCTGTTTTAGAAACAGAAATCAAGTATAGGAAGAGGGCTAACATCAGCTTGTAGATGATACTGAATTTAGCTGAGTTTTCTAGGAAGGCAAATTCAATTCTAATGGTGTGCTGACAGAGTCCCTCTACAAGTAACACCGGGGAGAGGAGAGGAAGGAATGGAAAAACCCATACAGGAAACCTGGCGCATGAGCCACAGGTCAGATGAGTTTTGGCAGGAACACTCTGCAGTATGTGTCAGTTAAGGGCATAAGTGTGATTGTGTGCATTCCTTTCCTTCCTACCATAGTGTTGGCCTTTTTTTCTGGGGCTTATGCAGAAGGCCTGGTGGGTATGTATTATTAGGCTCTGATAAAATTGAGAGGCTCCTGTTTGTTTATTTTTCTTTGTTTACAGACTTGCTCTGACAACAGCTATGGTATTGACAAAGAGCATATTTTTAAGTATCTTTAAAGGATCAGGGTGGATGAGCTGTAGGCACCATAATGTAGGCAATGCCACTAAACATAAACTGGTTGTCAAATGAGGTCTGGTTATTATGGAAATCAGTTCCATTGAAAGATCAGAAAAGCTTTAAAAAGGAGAGACAATTCAAGGTTTTGTTTGTTTGGAAATAGAGACTATGAACTGAGGGATATGAAAAAATATACCAATGCTCTTATTTCTAATATTTTTTTCTATTTTAAAAGTAATTAAGCTTGGAATTTAAATAAAGCCAAGGGAAAGTTAGCTACAATACTGGGATTCTCTGTCCTCTCTTTGCCATAGGCAAATCTGTCTACTTTAGCTGCAGTGGAAGAGTTGTAGTTGGGGCTTTCTTTCTAGCTATTTTGTAGATGAATAAAGTAATTTCAGCTTCTGGGATACATACAATGAAAGCAAGCCAATGTTTTTTTTTTTCCTCTCCAACATACCTTTCCCCTTCAAACAAAACAAAACAAAACAAAAAACAACACAACCCTATACATGTAAAAATGATAGTTCTTCCTGCTGTAATAGCATAGACTCTAGGTCACTTTATCTGTGTTTTCTTTTAGAAGTCACTCTCCAGGGAAACTAAAGTACAAATATTTACACACACACTTGAAGAATATTGATGGAGAAATTTAAGCAGGGATACAAGGGCATGTGGTTTTATAAGCTCTCAATGATAGTGAATCTCATTCAAAAAATTTTAAAAATCAAGGATCAGTTTTCTTTTTCTTGTAAATGTCTATATTTCAGTTTTCCACAGCATAAAGCCTTTTGTAGTCCCAGTTTCTCATTTTTAGCTCACTCTATTGTTTTTACATAGTGATTCTCAAGTTCTAGGATACTTATCAGCATAAACACATCTCCGAATTTCTGTTTTCTTCTTCTTTTTTAGAAATAGAACTTATATTTAGGAATGATAATATTTTCTCATGTGGACATTGCACATCTGGCCCTTTGAAGAGGTTATTTAAAGAGCTATACTTTGGTTAAGTGGATTCAGGATGCATTATTTCTTTTGGGGAGTTCTATTTGGAACCACGATTTCATAAACAAGAGGGATGACCAGCTTTAAGAGAAGTAGTCCAAATTGTTATTTTGTATGAGGATTATTATAGTGGTTTTATCATCTGTGCCTTTCAAGGTTTAGAACAATAAATATCTTAAAACATCTTTATGGAAAATGGAGCTCCTTATACTGCATCTGAAAGCTGATATGGTATTATATAAATAGGCATATAATGTCTAAATTATGTGTAATATAAACTAAAAGCATCCTTGGCTTTTATGATGGTTGTATATGGTCCAGAATAAGAAGTATGAATAATGCATTGAGTGTTGTTGTTCTCTATGACTGCTTACTTTGTTATGCAGGGAGGGATTTCCACTCTAGTGTTCCAGATTTGAACTGTACAGTTTCTTTTTGTAGCAGCTGCCCCCAGAATTATATGAGCTCATTGAACATATTCATCAAAAATAGAAATCCTCAATCTTTATGATTCATAAAGATAAAATCTCAGAACTTTGTTCAGGTATTGGCTCATCAAGTGTAATGTAATGTGAATTATCACCTGCATTTCCTGTCCTAGATGAAGCTTGTCAAACAACAAATCCTTGGATCCTTGATTCATTTGAAAAAAAGCTATTTTATTCATCATCTGGAGATGAACAATGTTGAATTTTCATAAAAATAAGACAAAACATTCAAAAGGACTGAGTCATCTGTATGTGTTACCGAAATATAAATTGTACAATGTTTTAGCTTTCTGAGTTGCATATAGGACACTGTGTTGTCCTATCTCATTTAGGTTCAGGACAAGCGTTTATTTCAAGGACTGTGTAAGAAGAGACAGCACTTTGGAACTACAACATTTGGTCAGGTGGGAGATAACATTAAGGATGGCTTATGTCATAGTGCTTTATATTTTCCCTTCTTTGTGGCTAAATAAGCTTCAGGATCTGGATTAGTTCTAGTTCTAGATAGAATTAAATAGCTCCTGCCATGGAGGCTGAAGAATCCAGGCCAGGAAAATAGGCTGGTGGTGATACTTGTTGGGATTTGGAATGGTGGTGGTGGCAAATAAGTAAACAAGTTCTTTTTTTTACTTAGAAAATTAATTTTATCAATGTCTAATTGACATTGGTCAATTAGAGTACATAGATTTAGAGAAAACATATCCATATCATTTTCACATTTGATTATGTTGTATACCCATCACCCAAAGTCTAATCATCCTCCGTCACCTTATACAGTGGTACCTTGATACAAACAAACCAACATATGATTTTTTTTTTTAAATACGAGCTGCGCCTCAGTCTGTATTTTTGTTTGAGATCCGAGCGAAATTCCGAGATACGAGTTGTGATTCAGAAAGTTGACGCTAGTTGGCACGTTGGCACATGGGTCCAGTATCAGCAGTTTGATATACGAATTGACTGACTTACGAGCTCTGTTATAGAACAAATTAAATTCGTATCTCAAGATACCACTGTATTTATTTCTCTTTATGCCCCTCCCTATCTTTTCTTCTTCCTCTGGTAACAACTGTACTCTTATCTATGTCCATAAGTCTCAATTTTGTGTCCCACCTATGTATGGAATCATATAGTTCTTATTTTTTTGTGATTTATTTATTTCACTCATTATAATGTTATCAAGTTCCATCCATGTTGTCGTAAGTGATACTATGTCATCATTTCTTATGGCTGAGTAGTTTTCCATAGTATATATATACCACATCTTCTTTATTCAATCCTCAATTGAAGGAATTTTTGGTTGTTTTCATGTCTTGGCCACCATGAACAATGCTGCAATGAACATGGAGGTGCATGTGTCTTTACATACCAATGTTTTAGATTTTGGGGGGTATATACCCAGTAAAGAGATTGCTGGGTCATATGGTAGTTCTATTCTTAATTTTTTGAGATAACATCATACTTTCTTTTATAATGGTTGTACTACTTTACATTCCCACCAACAGTGAATAAGGGTTCTTTTTCTCCATAGCCTCTCCAACACTTATTATTACCTGTCTTGTTGATAATAGCTAATCTAACAGGTGTGAGGTGGTATCTCATTGTAGTTTTGATTTACATTTCTCTAATAGCTATTGAAGATGAGCATCTTTTCATATATATATTGGCCATTTGTATTTCTTCTTGGGAGAAGTGTCTGTTCATGTCCTCTTCCCATTTTTTTTATTGGATTGTTTGCTTGTCTGTTGCTGAGTTTGGTGAGTTCTGACTTCAAATTATACTACAGAGCCATGATAATCAAAACAGCATGGTATTGGAAAAAAAAATAGACAGACAAACCAATGGAACAGAATAGAGAGCCCAGAAATAAAACCACACATATATGGACAAATCATCTTTGATAAAGAAGCCAAAAACACATAATGGAGAAAAGAAAGTTTCTTCAATAAATGGTGCTGGGGAAATTGGAAAGCCACATGCTAAAGAATGAAACTTAATTACAGTTTGCCTCCTTGCACAAAAATTAATTCAAAATGGATCAAAGACCTAAATATAAGATCTGAAACAATAAATTATATAGAAGAAAACATAGGTACTAAACTCATGGACCTTGGCTGTAGAGAACATTTTATGAATTTGACTCCAAAGTCAAGGGAAGTAAAGGCAAAGATAAATGAATGGGACTACATTAAACTAAGAAGCTTCTGCACAGCAGGAGAAACTGACAACAACAGAAACAAACAACCAACTAAATGGAAGATTATATTTTCAAACAACAGCTCAGATAAGGGGCTAATATCCAAAATATACAAAGAACTCATAAACGAGTTCTTTAGCACCCTGCCCAGGACAAAGATGCAGGAATCAAGTTCATGTAGATTAAAGTATCAGATGTATTATTAACAACACTTGGGTTAAAGTGGCTTATATCTGCAGAAAATGAGATAGTTAATGCTGCCCTTCATTAAATTTGATATAAATTAGATGTAGAAGATGAGGGAAAAAGAGGGAATAAGAATAGTTCCTAGGTTTCTGGCTGAAGCAGTTGGATGCATGCTGATGGTGTATTAAGATGGAGAAGGAGTAGGTTTTGGAGAACATAGGAAGAATCAGGAATTCTATTTTGTTTATGTTAATTTTGAGATTCCTATAAAACCTTTGTCAAGGAGAAAATTAATCTTTGATATGGTATCTTGTATTAGTTCTTTATGGTTTGATAACTCACAGGTTGAGTGAAAAACTAAATTTCAGAACTTGATAAAATAATCTTAGAGGGTATATAGTTCATTTCATCTGGATTCAGACTGGTGCAAGCCTCACTGAGTACAGCCAACATTGCTAAGATTATGACCTGGGCTGTCTGATATCTGAATATAATTGTTTTCAATTATAAATTTTTAGTGGATATATTTACTCTCCATGTACCAAATTCTCTTTTAATAAGCCATTCTAGTCACTACTGGAAAGCACAAAAAGCAAATAGTGTATTAGGCATTAGGAGATGGTGTAATAAGACAATAGAAAGCAATATTCTTTTTCTTTTTTTTAAAATCTATGAGTATTTTTTTTATTTCTTACTTCTAAGGTAATTCCTTCCATTTTCCTGGGACCGTTCCTAGAATTAGAAATGAGAAAAAAGGAAATTCAAGTATATGACATTTCTCTTATTTGTTAAATATACATTTGTAGTCACAATTGTACTAGGTATGCCCCATGAAGCTTGTGTATTTCTCTCTCTACAATTAATTAGCAAAATGTTTGATTGCTAATTACTGTTTGTAAGATATTGGACTGGACATACTATTATTCTTAAGAGCATTCAGAATTTAGTCAGATGCCTCAACAAAATTTGAACACTAAGAAGAGAAAGATTATGAATCTGCTATGAATGTTCTAATGTTTTTTACATTTTATTTTATTTTTTAAACTTTATTCATTTTAGAGAGGAGAGAGAGAGAGAGAGAGAGAGAGAGAGAGAAGGGAGGAGCAGAAAGCATCAACTCCCATAAGTGCTTTGACCAGGCAAGCCCAAGGTTTTGAACCAGTGACCTCAGCGTTCCAGGTCGAAGCTTTATCCACTGCGCCACCACAGGTCAGGCTGAATGTTCTAGATAGACTTGACTATAGCTAGAAGATGCTTGCCCCCAGAAGGCCTGGAGGTTCTACTGCCCTCTGCTTCATCTTGTGTTGCCTATGAAATAGGCAACAGGCAGAAGAGGCCAGTTGAAGAGCAAAAAGAAAAGAACATTTCTTTAGCAATAAAGAAAAATTTCTGAAACATTTTAGTGTCAGTATGATGACTGTATTAGAGAGAGATGAGCAATTCAAACGCTCTCCCTCATAAATCTCACTCAGAAGGGAAATACAAGACAGATAGTTTCACTTAGAGACAAGACTACAACAATCCTAAGAGATAGGACATGTCGAAACCAAAGTGACAAATGCAATTTCAGCTACAAGAAAGCTCTGTCATCTGCCAACTGAGCCAGTGACTTGGCTAAAATGTGGAACAGAGTAAAGAATTGAAACCTGTAGCAGAAAAAAAAAAAGATTTGCAGAACAACATCTGAAGGTAAATCCAGTAATACTGCCTCAAACTAATAGGTTCTCCATTAATTGCTTCTAACTTTGGCATAGCATATAATAGCATCTTGGATTTTATACTGACTTTTTAAATAGCTATTTACAGGGTAGAATATGAAAATTAAAAAAATGGCTTAAATAAAAATGTTGTAAAGTTATATTACTTGCTTCTTCACAGGATTAATACATGATATTTAATCTCTATACTAGTTCATTGTCACTGTAGGTCATTTATATTTGTCTTTATCAATAATACCTGTCTTAGGTTGAAAACTACATGTCAGAGATTTTTGCCTGCTGCCAATTTGTGAAACAGACAGTTTTTGTTGTTGCCTTTTCTTCTTTCCCCTCTTTTGGGTGCAAAGTGCCTCATTCATTCATTTATTTATTGTCACTAAATTTGTATTGATTATGGCTATGTGAAAGACAGTCAATTGGCAAGGGAGATGCAAATTGAGTGAGATAAACGGTATTATAGATACACACAGCAAGCGCAAGAAAGCACGAAGGAGGAAGAAACTAACTTGCCTATGGCTTTTACAAAATTGGTTTTCATCTACACTTCAGTGGAAATCCATTTACTTCTTGACAACTGACAGAATAATAGTCTAACAAAATGAGACAAAATATATTTGTTGAGGTTGATGCTAATTTTCTTTCTCATTGTTCTCTTTATGGAAATATCTTTGAGATATTTATATCTGCTTTTAATTGCAACAACAGTTGTACTTCTCCCAAATATTTGGTAGAATTTTATCATACGGACAATGTAAATACTGTAACTGACTGTTTCCTTTTCTATGTAGCAGAAATCAAGTATATTATATAGGTAATTTGTGTATCTTTCTGCATATCTATTGTCTGTCTATCTACTAACTATTATCTATCTATAGCTATCTTAGACTTAGCTCGCTGAATACCTTCACATTTGTTTTTTATTTACACTTCTACATATATGTAGAAGAGTACCAGTGATAAGAAAACACTAAATGCATTTTTAAACAGTGATTTCACACTGTGTAACCACATCCCAATCAGAAAATGGAATATTATCCACACAGCAGAGGCCCCCATAGTTCTTTTTCATAGTCATTACCTGGACCTTCTCCCAAGTGAACCACTCTCTTGACTTCTGTTACATGAGAGAGTCAAGTGTTTTTGAACTTTATATAAATGAAATGATAAAACGTACTTATCTTGTATCTTCTTCTTTCATTCAATATTATATCTGTGAGAACTATCTGGTAGTAGTTGGTTCCTTTTCTTCTTCTTCTTCTTTTTTAATTTATTCATTTTAGAGAGGAGAGACAGAGGGAGAGAAGTGGGGGAGGAGCTGGAAGCATCAACTCCCATATGTGCCTTGACCAGGCAAGCCCAGGGTTTCGAACCGGCGACCTCAGCATTTCCAGGTCGATGCTTTATCCACTGCGCCACCACAGGTCAGGCTGGTTCCTTTTCTTGGCTATATGGTACCCATTCTACAGTTGATAGACCTTGGAATTGTTTTCGGTTTGAAGCTTTTATGAATAGTGATTCAGTGAACATACATGTCTTTTGATTAAAATACATACATATTTCTGTTGAGTAATCTGAGGAGCAAAACTGTAGGATCAGAGGGTTAATATTGCCAAACATTTTCTAGTGTTTTCACACCAACTTAAACTGTCATGTTATAAAGTTGCATGTACTCCAAATTTTTTTCTTCTTTATTATTATTTATTATTGCCTATTTTTTCATTTTAGTTATTCTGATGAATATAGATTGGCATCTAATTATGGTTTGAATTTGCATTCACCTGATAACAAATGATAATGTGCATCTTTTATATGCTTCCTGACCATTAGATATCCTTTTTTCTATGTTACTACTGTACCCTGTTAATGATTATGCCCACATTTAAAGTTGGATGCTTTGCTTTTTTTAAATTGTTTTGTGGGAGTTCTCTTTATATTTTATATATAGAAAGTTTGTCCAGTATATGTGTTGAACATATTAATCAAACAAGACTTCTGTCTGTGGGGCAATTATACTCTTAAAAAGATTTCTCTAGCCTGACCAGGCAGTGGTGCAGTGAATAGAGCGTTGGACTGGGATGCGGAAGGACCCAGGTTCAATACCCCAAGGTTGCCAGCTTGAGCGCGGGCTCATCTGGTTTGAGCAAAAGCTCACCAGCTTGGACCCAAGGATGCTGGCTCGAGCAAGGGGTTACTCGGTCTGCTGAAGGCCTGTGGTCAAGGCACATATGAGAAAGCAATCAATGAACAACTAAGGTGTCACAATGCGCAATGAAAAACTAGTGATTGATGCTTCTCATTTCTCTGTTCCTGTCTGTCTGTCCCTGTCTATCCCTCTCTCTGACTCTCTCTCTCTCTATCCCTGTAAAAAAAAAAAAAAGATTTCTCTACAAGAAAAAACAAGTTCATTTAGATGATTGCAAAGGGTTTACGTAAGTGAAATGTAGAGGAAAAGTTTAGGAGAATAAAAAGGATATTGAATATTTTTGGTGAGAGGGGTGATATGGGCAGAGCTGAGCTTTAAGAATCTTAGTTTGGCTGCTTCTACAATGTACATTGGATTGCACAGAAAAGATATGGAAGCAAAGTGTGTGGATTGGGGCATGTTGGAGTAGTTCAAATCAGTGTTTCTCCACACTGGCTAATAGCTCACGAGGAAGTCATTCTGAAGTAGATATTTAAGTCTATTTACATACGTCAGTAAAGAAGCTAATTATTTGGATTTTTACTTTTATATGGATCAGTTTGAAAGCCTTGTCATTTCTAGCCACCAAACACATGAAGAAATTAGTGGAGAGCTGATGAATGTGTTTATAACTCAGTTATTCAGATTTATTATTTGATTTTATTCTTAATTATATGTTGTTCAGTTCATACCCATAGTTAAGTCATTGGTTTAAATCAAGAAACATAAAAAATATTGACATTGAAATAGAGCAGCTTAAATTAAAGGTATTCAATTATAATATGCAAATTTACTGTAAGATATTTTCCACAAACTTGTATTTTTACAAACTGCACCTGGTCAAAGTTCTTACATATTATATCAAAATCTTACCAACACTTCAATAAACAATGTGATAAAAAGAGAATTTGTGATAATTTAATTTCTCATATTATTGGGAACAATGCTCATTAACTGCTTTAACATCTTATTTGTGAAGTTCTTACAAAAGAGATGCTAAAACTTTAGATCTCATCTTTTTTTTTATTAGTTTTTTTTTTTTTCTGAAGTTGGAAACCAGAGGCAGTCAGACAGACTCCCGCATGCGCCCGACAGGGATCCACCTTGCATGCCCACCAGGGAGCGATGCTCCGCCCATCTTGGGGCGTCGCTCTGCCACAATCACGGCCATTCTAGCGTCTGAGGTAGAGGCCACAGAACCATCCTCAGCGCCCAGGCAAACTCTGCTCCAATGGAGCCCTGGCTGCAGGAGGGGAAGAGAGAGACAGAGAGGAAGGAGAGAGGGAGGGGTGGAGAAGCAGATGGGCGCTTCTCCTGTGTGCCCTGGCCGGGAATCAAACCCAGGACTCCTGCATGCCAGGGCAATGCTCTACCACTGAGCCAACTGGCCAGGGCCTTTTTTATTAGTTTTAATGGGGTGACATTGATAAATCAGGGTACATATGTTCAGAGAAAACATCTCCAGATTATTTTGACATTTGATTATGTTGCATACCCCTCACTCAAAGTCAAATTGTCTTCCGTCACCTTCTATCTGGTTTTCTTTGTGCCCCTCTCCCCACCCCTGGGTTACCATCACATTCTTGTCCATGTCTCTGAGTCTCACTTTTGTATCCCAACTATGTATGGAATCATATAGTTCTTAGTTTTTTCTTATTTACTGTATAGAAACAAAATACAAAAATTATAAAAATAAACCAGTTGATGATTTTAAATACCAGATTCACAAATGTGATATCAGAAAATGTTTTAAAACTTATTATTGATATTGTGCCACATAGTACATTTTAATGCGCAGTTCATTCCCAATCTAATGATGATTATGTGGACTTGACTCTAAATTTACCAAAGACCCTGTTGGAAATTATATTTCTGAACTCTGTCAGCAGAATAAGAACAAAGGTCTGGGAGCTGTGCTCCATATAAAATGCACTTGGGTCAGAACTCGTTGATCTGGGGACAACTATATTTCTGAGTGTACTTTATTCTCTGGTACTTGGAAGTTATATACAATATAATGATGATACAGAGGTTGATGATGTCCATGACCCAAATCATTGGTTCCTGATATATATTCAGTTAGCCGGCAGGCATAATTGCTCTTTTAAAAGCCTTATTTCCCCTAAAAGTTTTAGATAACCTTTTCAAAAATCTATTGTAACCTTCATTCAAATGTTATAATTTAAAACCATGTACTCCCTGGTGAGAATTTTTTTCTAGAGTACATTGTTGATATATCTCTGCTGTGCCTGAAAACATCTTATTTTGCCAGGTATATAATTATAGGTTGGCAGTTATAATCTTTCAGTGCTTTCAAGATATTATTCCATTGTGTAGTCACTTTTACCATGTCACTTAAATAGTTAGCTAAAAGTAATATTTTTGTTCCTTTGAAAGTATGTGTATTTATTTTTCTGACTGCCTATAGGATTATCAAAATTGTGAATTATCCCACTTGTTGAATATTTGATTTGATGTATTTCATTACTTTGGGAATATTTGGGTTTATTATCTTCTCATTTATTGCATCAGTCATATTATTTGTCACTGTTACTTTTTGGGACTCCTTTGCATATATGCTAGGATTTCTTACAACATCCTTTATATCTATTATGTTTTTCTTCTCTATTATATTTTATTATGTGCCTCTGTAAGGATATTTTATACTGACCTATCTTCTACTTTATTAGTTTTGTGTCCCACTGTGTTCTACTTAATGTTACAATTTTTATTTAGTATAAAACTTAGTTTTTCATTTTTAGAATTTCAATTTGATATTTTTAATATGTTTGTTTGAAACTTTGGCTTCTGACAAGTGGTTTAAATAGAGGATAAACACCTTATTCCAACCAGAGAAAAATTGATTTGAAGCAATGCTTTACTCTTTTTAAAGGCATGTTATATTCTGGTTTGCCCTTACTCCAACGGTGTCATTGTTTAGGGGTTCCAACAAATATTTAGGAAAGAATAATTTATTTGATAAACGATGTTGTGTTAATTAGAGGAACTGGGGGAAAAAAGTTGACAATTAGTTCCCATCATACACAAAACTTTGTATTAGTTAGATTATAGATATAATTTTAATATGCATGATTATAAAAGTTTTTAAAATAAAATGTATACAAATTTCTTCATGACCTTGGAGTAGACAATGATTTTATTTCCTTTTTAAAAAAATTAAATTTATTGGGGTAACATTGGTTAATAAAATTTACATAGGTTTTAAGTATACAATTCTATGATACATCATCTGTATAAGCAATGTTTTTTTAAGCAGAACCTCAAAAGCATTCATAATAAAGGAATAACATAATAAGTAACATTACATTAAAATAAGGATCCTCTTATATACAACAAAATACACCAAAATGGATATTGTAACAGATGCAAATGGATTTTTATAATAACAAGACTTATATCCTGAATATAAAGGAATATTACAAATCAATAAGAAAAAGAAAAAAATTCAATGAATAAATTGACTTGAATGGGCACTTCATAAAAGAGAAATTTCAAATTGCTAATGAACATATGAAAATCACCTTACCTCACTAGTCACCCTACAAATCCAAATGAAAATTATAATGACATATCCCTGTGCAACCAAGGAGTCAGTAAGAAGAAAAATGAGGGGAAACATCCAACTGTTGACAAAGATATGGAACAATTAAACTGGTAAAATCACTTGGAAAAATAGTAGGATCTCCTAAAGCTGGATTCTATTTAGATAAGATTCCCAAATAGGCAACACTAGCAATTATATTAAGAAGTCAGAATGGTGGTGGTTACCTTGGGGGTAGAGATTGAGAGGGGGCATTTGGAGGGCTTTTGGCTGCTGATACTGTTATATCTTGAAACACAGATATGTGTCTTCACTTTAAAATTATGTACTTTTGTTATTTATATTGTACTTCAAGAGAAATATATTTAAATAGATTATAAACAAGTGCCCTTTTAACAGAGAGAACGGTTTCAACAAAGTTTGGCATTTGAGTTACAATATGAAGAATATAGTTTTAAGTTCTCCAGGCTCATCAGTCCAGCAAAAGCACACATTGTTGTGGTACTGCCACACCATATTGCTCCCTCTTCTCTTCCTTCCTTTTTGTGTTCTTTTTCTCCTGTTAAAATTTACCTATCTTGCTTATTTTTTTCTTCAGTGAGTACCTTACACTAGATCTTTTAGTAAGTTTAATATGTTACCATTCATACTTTGGGTTGTAGACTTAATATCTTAAGCTTAATAATTAATTGATGGGGAAATTTCTTATATTCAGGCAGGCAAGTGGGGAACATTTTTTGACAAGAACCTCTTTAAAATCATGCCATATACAAGGCATGGCCAGTTTAGGTCACATCAAGAATAAATTCCCACAGTGCCTGGCATGTTCCCATACATAAATAAGCATTTCCGAATGCAAATATAGCATTTACCATCATTAGCTTCCTCTCCAAAAACATCTCAACATATTCCTAGGGAGAAAGTTTTATCATCAGCATCATCACAATTCATAATGTTTACTTCACTCACAATGACTTATTCATAAAATTTAGATTTTCTCAGCAATAGTTTAAAGAAGGGAAGTAATAATGCAACTATTTTGTTTAAAACGTGCTGGGGAACACTGACATCATGTCATAGCATAGCTCTTATATTATGGATCCTGCTAATGAGTCTGAATTACATTGGTTTTTAAGAATTAAATAATCAGTGCTGTAGGAATAGAATGAGAATGGAAAGGGCTGTTTTTTTTCTCCAGTTTGCTTTCCTTAGCTGCAAATGAGGATGTAAGACCAGCCAGTTTCACAGTCGTATAATTAGAGAGTTGATGCAGACAATGGAATATTTAAATAACAGTCTATTTAAAGAGTGATACATTTGAAATTAGCTTCTTTAGAACCAGGTTTCAGTAAAAGTAAATAACCTTAAGGGGAATCCAGAGGTTTGCAGTATGTCTGCTTTTCTGTGCATACTCGCTACACTCAGTTTATTTTCCTTCTTCCAAAGAATCTAATTTTGCAGGGTAATTTGACCTGATGGGGGCAATGTGTGCCTATCAGTTTCATACTGAGCCTATCCTTACAGGGGAGGAAAAAGTTTAAGTGACAAATGCCCTACACGGCTTAGAGATGGGCGGCAATGGGCTGCCCATGACTTCACTGGCTCTGAAATGACAGCTTGTTTGCTTATGGACAAAACTAAAAAGAAAGTGAAATAAAAATTTAAGGTTTTTTTTTTCCCTCAGGTTTTCCACAGTCCAGTAGAATAGCTGCTTGTCAAAAGATTATTTTATCAAGATCTCTAATAAGCTTTCCCAAGCCTCGTTTTTAATGAAGTCAAACAGAGATAAATGAAGTTTCCCCAAAGACCTGCCTTAAGAAAAGCTAATGGATTTTTAAGCATAATTTGCTTATTAGAAATGTACAATACTCTGCACATGTGCTTGTCTTTATTTTACTTCTTCTATTGCTTGTGAGCAGAAAACTCCCTGTTGTGTTAACTTGGAAACTTGGTTTTCTGAGCACTACCACTGCCCAAGTAGGGCTGCTCTGGGTAAGGGGTGGGGGCAGTTCCAATGAACAGTCTGAAAAGCTTGTTATTCTGTCTCTAAGACAAATGTATTTTCTCTCTCAGCCTCTGAGGCATTAGGCAAAAAGAAAAATGGACCTTGTGTAGTCAGTACCTTCAGGTATCTCTGTGTGCTTATATTTCCTTTGCACAATGTCTTTTATGATGGCTCACATTGGCAGAGCTGCCCATTAGGCGTCCACTAATTGTACCCTATAAAGCAGAAAAGAGAAGCCATTTTCTGAAACGGAATTCTGCCTCCTTCTCCAATTCTTGTATACTTTCTAAGTACTTCTAAATTCAAATGATTTATTTTTAAAGATTTCATTCAATTTTCAGAGAGGAAAGAGAGGGGGGGGGAAGAAGGAGAGAGGGAGAGAGAGAGAGAGAGAGGGAAGGGGGAGGAGCAGTAAACATCAACTCCCATATGTGCCTTGACCAGGCAAGCCCAGGGTTTCAATCTGGTGACCTCGGTGTTCCAGGTCAACTCTTTATCCCACTGCGCCACCACATTTGTTAACACTTTAAGAGAAATTTTTTTTTGGGGGGGAACTATAATAAGTATGAAAATACACACAATAAAAATATATGTAACATAAATGGCTTATTGCTAAGCAAATAACCAGGTTAAAAATATATAAAAGAACATTATCTGTATCCTTACTAACTCCTTCCTTAAGTATAACTAATGCCCTGACTATCATAGCAATTGCTTCCTTGTTCTTCCTAGCTTTTCCCTAGCATGCCCTCCCAGAGATCCTTGTCCTGTAATTTTTCACAATCTTGTTGCTGTCCAATGCTTTAAAGCAGAAATTTTTGAAAAGCGTTCAAGTTTTCTAGTTGTCTTTAGTAGAAGGGTCAGTTCGTATTGCCAAGCCCAAGATTTCATTTATTTTTTTTTAATTTTACTTAGACAATTAATTTTAACAGGGTTACATTGATCAGTTAGAGTACATCGATTCAGAGAAAACATCTATTTTTCAATTGAACAAATATATATGGAATGCCAAGGAGCCAGGTACTGTGCTACCAGCTTAGGATGCAATGGGAATGAGATAGATACACTTCTTGTTTGGGAATAACATAGATGTACTTTTTGTTTTAGAGGAGTGTTGTAGTCTAGTTGGGGGCGGGGAGACAGAAAAGTAAACATTAAAGCATTCGTCTTTAAAGTTTCTGAACAGATACAAAGTGACATTAAAGAAATTATATCAGAAACATAAATATGAGACAATATATTAAAATATGTAGTAAACATTGATTTTTACAATAACACTTCCCTTTATAGTAAGATTCATAATAGAATTTCTTTACCAACAAAGTGTTTTAGAAATTTAAATAGCTACACTATATATGTGCGCACGCACACATACACACACAACACACACACACATACACACACAACTTAGAACTATTCAGAAATAGCATTTGTAAGTAATTCTAGTTCTATACCCAAGATCTGCTTGAGCTGGGAGGTTCTTGAAGCTATGCCTCTCAGAGAAATATGGTTTGCTAATTGTAATTTCCTCTCAGCCTTGCCATCTTACTTGTTGCTTTTTCTTTTTAATTTTAAGCTTTTCAGACTCCTTTGTATCCTGTGTCATTCATTTCTTTAAATCCTTTACAGATCTCAGAGTAAATCTGCACAGGTCACAGGGCAATTTTCTTTGTTCTCATTTATGTGCCTTCTGGGGTCCTGTTTTTGACGACTGTGAAGAGCTGGCACTTATCTAACCTCCAGACAATTTCTTCTTTTCTTGCTAATAGCTTTCTCTCTTGAAATTGTACTCAAATGTTTCTCTCTTTCACTATATCAAGGTTTCTTAATCTGGAATGGGCTACACAGTTATATGAACCCCCTAAAATTTTGTGCAAAGTATTGTTTCTATGTGAATATATTAACTTTTAAAAGATTATATGTTAAAGAACATATTTTTTTAATTAGGAGGATTTTCAAACATAAAAGCAGAGAGAATATAACAACTTCTTATGTACTCATTATGAACATTTTGCCACTCTTCTTTTACCTATTCACTCACTTTTTTTTATTAGTATTTTAAAGTAAGTCCGTGACATGTCATTTCTTCCTAGTTTCTTTTCTTTACATGGCCACTATGCTTAATGACAACCAGTGAAATGGACAGTGATTCCTAAACTCATTTAATTCTAGCCAATACGAATTTAAATCTTCTCAGTTGTCTCATATATGTCATTTTAGAGTTGGACTAATAGATTTTTTTGAGCGAAATACTTTAAAAAATTATTATTAAGATGATTTTTAAAGAGCAGAGGGTCCTTGGGATATAACACAATTCTATTCCTACGACAGTGACATAACCCAATTTTTGGTGTAAGTTTAAATACACCCTGGCCTAACGCAAACGGAACACTTGTGCTTTTAATAGTCCAAAATGGTGTAAGTAAGCTACTGGGGGACACCAAACTCTTCACTCATATGCCTCATTACTGAGTATTCTTCCGCCGCATGCAACCAAACTAGTTCACCGACATAGTCTGTAAGTATGGGGATGCTAATGGTGTAAGCTGAAACATTCGCATCTCAATTTTTAACAGTTTTTATGGGAGTGGGCATTGTAAACTTGAAACGTTGTATGTTGAGACTGTTGTAACCCAAGGACCCCCTGTATATGCCTGCTTCCACACAAGCACAGCTTCGCCCTTTATCAACATCCCACCAGAGATTTACTTCAGTTATAACTGATGAATGTTCACTGATGCACATTATCACCCAGAGTTCATAGTTTACATTAGGGGTCATACTGAATGTTGTATATTGTATGGGTTTGGAAAAAGGTACAATGACATGTATCCATCATTATGGTATCATATAATGTGGAGTTTTTAAACTGCCACAAATATCTTATGCGCTCTGCCTAGTCATCTCTCTCTCTCTACCAACCCTCAAGCAACCACTGATCTTTTTACTGTCTTCGTAGTTTTGCCTTTGCTAGAATGCTATATATTGGAGTCACACAGTATGTAGCCTTTTCAGATCGGCTTCTTTCACTTAGTAATATGCATTTATGGTATCTTCATGTGTTTTCATGACTTGATAGATCATTGTCTTTTTAATGATTTTTGACAGGTGTGAAGTGCTATCTCATTGTCGTTTTTTTTAAATTATTTATTTATTTATTCATTTTTAGAGAGGACAGAGAGAGGGAGAGAGAGAGAGAGAGACAGAGAGAGAGAGAGAAGAAGGGAGGAGCTGGAAGCATCAACTCCCATATGTGCCTTGACCAGGCAAGCCCAGGGTTTTTTTTGAACCAGCGACCTCAGCATTTCCAGGTCCACGTTTTATCCACTGCGCCACCACAGGTCAGGCCTCATTGTGGTTTTAATTTGCATTTCCCTGATGGTTATTTATGGTGAGCTCTTTCTCATGTACCTATTGGACATTTGTATATCTTCCTTGGAAAAAATGTTTATTCAATTTCTGTAACCAATTTTTTAATCAATTGCTTGTTTCTTTTGCTATTGTATCTATTTTGAATATTAACTTCTTATCAGATATATGATTTGCAAATATTTTCTCCCATTCTGTAAGTTGCCTTTTTATTTTGTTAATGGTTTTCTCTGCTATGCAGAAGCTTGTTAGTTTGATATAGTCCTACTTGTTCAATTTTGCTTTTGTTGTCTTTGCTTTTGCTAAATCTAAAAATCATTGCCAATACTGATATCAAGAAGCTTACCTCTTATGTTTACTTCTAGGAATTTTATGGTTTTGGATTTCACATGAAAGTTTTTAATCCAATTTGAGTTGCTTTTTGTATACAGTGTATGATATGAGTCTAGTTTCATTTTATAGCATGTGGTTATTCAGTTTTCCCAATATGTTTTATTGAAGAAATCATCCTTTAACCCATTGCATATTCTTGGATCCTTTGTTATAGATAAATTAACCATATAAGTGTAGGTTTACTTCTGGGATCTCTATTCTGTTCCATTGATTTATATCCATGCTTTTATTCCAATACCATACTGTTTTCATTGCTACAGCTTTGTAATATAATTTGAAATCAGGAAGTGTGATTCCTCTAGCTTAATTCTTCCTAAAGATTGTTTGGTCTATGCAAGGTCTTTTGTGGTTCTATACACATTTTGAAAGTATTTGTTCTATTTCTGTGAAAATATCATTAAAATTTGGATAGGGATTACATTAAATTCATAGGTTGCTTTAGGAAGTGTAGACATTTTAACAATGTTCATTATTCCAATCCACAAGCACAGAATATCTTTCTATTTATTTGTTTCTTCCATTTATTTCATCAGTGCCTTAGAGTTTTTAGTGCATATATGACTTTCACCTTTTTGATTAAATTTATTCCTAGGCATTCAATTGTTTTAAATGCAATTGAATATTAGACTGTTTTCTTAATTCCTGTTTGTGAAAATTTGTTCTTAGTGTATAAAAATGCAATTAATTTTTAGGAATATTTTAAGATTTATCTGTATTCATTTTGTATCCTGCAACTTTACTGATTTTATTAATTCAGGTTTCTGATCTTAGAAAAAAAGTGTTTAGTTGTTTTTTTTTGTTTTTGTTTTTTTTGTTTTTACCGCTGAGTATGATACTAGTTGTTGGCCTGTCATATATGGCCTTTATTATGTTGAGTGTTCTCTTTATCCCATAAATGAATGTAAAATTTTATCACATGCTTTTTCTGCATCTATCAAATTATTATATTATTTTATCTTTCAATTATTTTTCTGTATTAGGTCTGTGCCTTTATTTTTTTGCCCAATACCTCTCTCTGTAAGTCCAGCACTAAGGTCCTATTTTCTTTCCCTGGCCAAAGAGTTGACGAAACTGTGTGAATTACCCTTGTTCTAAAGCCACATTGCCAGCTTGCTGGTACTTGCCACCAAAGCTTCTTGACCCAAACTTCCTATCTACTGTAACCTTTTGCTAATGTCAAAGTCAGATTCACCTGCTCATTTTATTTCTTCTCATGTATCCACTAGGAAAGGAAAACATCCTTGTCATCCTTTGAGATCAAAGGGGCAGCTGGCAATGTGGAAAAGATCTTCATTCCCACATGGTATAAAAACATCTCTAACTTTCTAGTCTCTTAGGGCTCTTCTCTGTGTATACACATCAGAAGTCTGTCTGTATTTCTGTGTCAGGATTTACTGAATTAGGCAAACTTTTAGAACTTCACATGATTCACTACTTTCATGCTAGAGAAATAAACTGATTTTAAAACATAGATATCTTGACAAAAACAATATATTGTACTTATATTTTAGTTAGTGTCTGAGGAGCCCATAGACAATCACCATTAGATGGAGTGATTGTGTGATTCATTATCAGAAATATGTTTGATATTTGTCTTTGTCTCCAGCACAAAGTTTTTAAATCTTTTGGTATTTCCTAAAGATTTAGAATAATAAAGATGTATTTTTCTTATTTTTAAAATACCTCTAAATCAGCTAAAGATGAGAACTTACCTTATTTCCCCATGTATAAGATGCTCCCATGTATAAGACACACCATAATTTGGGGGCTCAAAATTTGGAAAAAATGTATTACATAAAGTTATTGAACTCAAGTTTTATTCATCATAATATTCATACAACTCCTTATCCATGCGAAAAAGTGGGAAATGCAAATAAAAAGATATACAACCAGGGTATAAGATGCACCCAATTTTTAGACCCTGAATTTTCATAAACAGGTGTGTCTTATACATGGGAAAATATGATATTTTCACGAAAACCAACCCTGAGATTTGAGGGATGAAACTTTCAATCCTACCCCTTGACCTCTGGGGAGAGGAGAGTGATAGGAGGTTGAATCAATGGCTAATGGTCAATGATTTAATCAATCATACCTATGTAATGAAACCTCCATAACACACCAAAAGAACAAGTTTCAGAGAACTTCTGGGTTAGTGAACACTGGAGATTCAGGGGAAGTGAAGCATTCCAAGAGCAAGTACTAAGTACAGTTACACTAAAAACGTATTCCCTATTGCCTGACCTGTGGTGGCACAGTGGATAAAGCGTCGACCTGGAAATGCTGAGGTCGCTGGTTTGAAACCCTGGGCTTGCCTGGTCAAGTTACATATGGGAGTTGATGCTTCTAGCTCCTCCCCCCTTCTCTCTCTCTGTCTCTCTCACCTCTCTCTCCCTCTATGTCTCTTGCCCTCTCTCTCTCCTCTCTAAAAATGAATAAATAAATAAAAACATTAAAAAAAAACATATTCCCTATTAAACTGAACATTCTATATTTTTATTTGCTAAATCTGGCAAACCTAGGTTTGAAGGTCTTCTGGAGGTCCAAATCCTGGGTTGGTCAGCTTTTGAGGTGTGTGGCAGAAGCCCAAAACCTTCCTCTGTAGCTAGAGATATTGGCATCCTCTACATCTGGGGTCCTAAAATGGATTCTTATGGACTGTTTTAGAATACTCTACTATTCATAGTGGTGGTGTAGGTAACTGTAGTGATGAACTGTATTCCCCTAAAGCAGCATTCAAAAGTTTCAACAACACAGAACTGATGTAGGAAAATGAAATCTGAGTGGCGATTCGAGTCTTGAGTCGTATGTAATGGGTCTCTCCTTCATCTTCTGTTGTGGCTCTTAAAGCAGGTTGTGAAAACCTGGAACTCCTTGGTACCCACATGGAAAACCACTGCTTTAGCATTAAGAATTGTCTGAAAAGATCATATGAGTCATTAAAAAACAATCTTTCCCTACTGAGTTTGGGATCAAACAGTGTAAGCACTCAGATGGGGATGAAGGAATTTAAAGGGATGAGACCATTGTTTTCTAAAGAAAAGGAGTTTAAAGGGGATATAGTCTTCATGGTGAGAATGTCTGGGAAAAGTATATTACTGAGCAAGGAGGGGTTCCAGCTTGGCACACCTGTCCCCCACAGACCTCCCCCTTTTTCCCTCATGATAACTCATCATAATGCCTATGTTATTTTTTTTTCATAGTAATTGTCTATGAAAAATATGATCCTATTTTATGTCTGGCACAAAAGATAAAGCATGCCTTTATAGTTGCTTTGGATTAAATTTTTACCAGTTTTGAAGATCTTCAGATAATTACTCCATGAGTAATTATAGGTCAGGTAAAAATACAGAAGTACATCCAGGCAATACATATGGTAATACTCAATTTTCATGTGAGTTTGTATTAGTTATTTTCTTTGTGCTGTTGCCAATGTTGGATAGTTAAAGCTATCTGAGCACATTCAATGATAGTCGGCTTCTGAGTGGGCAAGGTCATGTGGAAAATGGTATCTTGAGGGGTCAGATTTATACTGTAATTCTTAGAGTTCACTTGGAGAATTATTTGTTAAAATCAAGTATGCCCCTATCTTTATTCTGCCTTATTTTTAAGTTAAAATGCTATGTAGCCTTCTATCTTGAAGCACCTTTTCCATCTGGCTTCTGGGTCATTATGCTATTTTTTTTATAGTGATGTTATATTTTTCTCTTCTTCCTCTCTAAATGTACTCTTTATTTCATTCTCTCCTTAATTTTATTTTTCTTGTTTTCTTTACCAATTTCTTTGACCATCTCATCAATATCCATGAATTCTCAATTCTCATCTCCTGGCTCTCAGTTCTAGATGCTTGCTAGACATCTTTCACACAGTCTGCTTAATCAGTATATCAGTCAATGACTCCAGCATTCAGGAGAACAATAAAACCTTCTTTTCTTCTTTGGCTTAGCCACTACCTTCTTTGAGGCCCTAATTGCCTCTGATATGAACTATATCAGTAATTTTCTAACAGATTTTTTCCTGTTTGTGATTCTTAGACATTATTTTGCTTCCAGAATCAGTTTCTAAAGCCTAACAATGATTAGTATAAATTTTATATTAAAAATTCTCAGCATCCTCCCCCTGTCCCCACCAGCATATTCTGATTAAAAATCAGATTCTTGTTCTTCAAGTTCCTTTCCAGCTTGATTTCAGGTGTAACTTACAGATTGATTCCCTACCTCTGTATTCTCCTCAGGCTCCTGCTACAACCTGCCAAATGTGGAAACTTCATATGTCTGTGCCATTGATTATTCTATTACATCCGTTTTCTTATTTTTCTTTATGAAAATTTTACAATGCAGACCCCTAGGCAAAACATGATATGGAAAGGCATGGCAGGTAAATGTATTTTAAATTGAAATAATTATTCAATTTTCTCTTTGCTTTATCATTGCAGAGGCTGGTAGTCTCTGATGGGCCCCTGTAATTTATGCCTTTATCAAAATTGGAGCTCATGTCTGAATTTTCTGTTGGAGGATGGAAGGCGCTGCTTAGCCAAAGTCCTAGTTTAAATTGTTCATTTCTTTCATTCATTCTTTCTTCATTTTATACATTCATTCTACAACTCTTTATTGGATACCTACTATGTGCTGGACACAATTCTAGGTACTGATGTATACAATTAGAACTAAAACAGTCCTTCAGGAGTTTATAGATTAGTGGAGAGACAGTATTAAAAAAAAGTCATTGATCTATGTGCCAGGTGCTAAGAAGAGGTGTGCAGTTTTATTGGAGTGTACAGAGGGGGTACTAACCCAGTCTTGCTGTTCAGGAAAGGCTTCTCTGGGTAAATTATGAATGGGTAGTAAAGGGGAGAAAGGTTTTCTCAAAAGGCCTTATTCACATATTACACAGAGATGAATTTGGGGGAGAAGAACCCACTTTAAATATATATTTAGCTATTAATTGGGAATGTGCAGATTGTTAAACACAGAAATTATATTCTTTAAATGTATCTCAAGCTAGAAAGCCATGTTAAGGCTAAAAGGGGCTGAACAAGTTATCATAGCACTTTTAATAGATATGCTGAGCTGTAAATATCATTTGAGTGATACAGGTACTGGGATCTCATAAATATCTTTGTGAGAAAAGTCACTATGTTTTGCTTTTCCAAATTGTTTCCGGTGTATTCTATAAGAACAATTCTTACTTCCTCAAGAGCACCTGGCTTGCTTATTGTTTACTCAACAGTTGCCTCCTTAATCAGCATCTTACTGTTTTCTTTTAGTTTCTGTTTCCCTCTTAACCTCAGAAATCAGAGAAGTAAGTGTTAATTATCTCTCACATTTAATATCATTGTCATCATCAGCATGCACAATGTCTCATTTCATTTTATTTTATATTTTCCTTTATCTTCCTTGACTCCTCTTACTTATTATACTTTCCACCCTCATATCTCTATGCATGCATTCTATTCAGTGAACCTGAACGCAATCATGCTACCTACCACAATGTGCTGGTCTTCAGTGCTGTCCTCAGGGTCAGACTCCTAGTTAGTAGTTGTCAGTGCTCTTGCCCCCCAGGTGTCTCTGCACTCTATCCTTCCTTCCATCCTGACTACCACTCCTTGGTTCAGACATATGCTATTTATTTTCTTCTCTATTATAACTTGTCTCCCTCATTAGTCTTCCTAACCCTTATCTATTTGCCAAATGTGGCCACAACGACTTTTCTAAAACACGTATTTATTCATATCATTCTTCTGCTTAAAAACTGTTCATGGTTTTCAGTTTTCTAATGAATATCCTTAGAATGATGTTAAGTCTCTTCATATTCTGACCTTTGTATGCAATTTTGGCTTCACTGTACCCTTCTTATCCGCACCCACATTGCCTACATATCAAGCTACTTGGCAGTCCCCCATATGCACCTCTTATTTTTTTGCCTCTCTTGACTTAGCACATGGTGTTCAAAAGGCAAAGATGATCAGAAAAAGGTATTCCAAATAAGGGATCTTTCAAAAGAGCAAAGGCACAGAGGAGAGTCAGGATAAACAATATCTAGGATAGAACTCATACAGAGAAACCAGAAATAAAGAATCAAAGAATTGTGCGTTTTATACTACTTCTGTAAGAAAACACCAGTAGAACAGATAGAGTGAGGTGTAGTTTCTACATTAGGGGGTTAGAAGGAAGAGGGAATTGGGATGGTAAAGAAAAACTATTAAAGGCTTTGGAAAAGGGAGTGACGAATAGAGTTGTTGAATTAATGTGTCATGTAGATTGAGCTACATGGAGAAGAGATTGTAAGCAGAGTTGATTGGTTAGGACCCTGCTAGGATAGTTGTAGTTGATGTTTACCATTACTGATTAGCAAATAGTGAAGCTCATCCTAAAAGATGGTAAAGTGTGTTTTCATATCTCTATGTAATAAACTAGTTATTTGGGTTTTCTCCTTTTAAAGTATATCAGTTTGCAAACCTCCTAGTATTTATCCAGTAAAATTATGTAGAAATTAAAAATTGGATGGGAATTAATTATTTTATTTTAAATTGGTATATATTTAGTCATATCTTGTTTAATTCATACACACAACAAACCTACTGGCCACAGAGACAAAGTATTAGACATGTTGACATTTGGTATTTGACAATATAATGAAGACTATGACATCTTAATAGATCTACAAATTTAATTTAAAATAATTTGTGACAAATATGTAATTTGGTAACCATCTAATAAAAATTCTTATAGTGTAGCAAGATCTTGCCAAAAAAAAGTACAGTAATGATCATATTTCTCTTATGATTTCACTGATATGGAATAAAGCCTATTTCCAGACTCAGTGTGTTACTTGCCCATTGCATCATGAGACTTTTAGCTTTCATTTTGTTATTTATAATAAAACTCAAAATATAATAATAATCCAATTTAATATTGTAAAGGCAAGAATTTCAAATAATAAAAGCATTTTAAAATTTATTTTTAATATTGAAACATGTCAAATTTCAATGATTTTGATTATGTTGTATACCTATCACCCAAAGTCAAATAATTTTCTGTCACCTTATATTTGTCCCTTTTTACATATCTTAATATATGCTCCTAACCTAAATGTTAACAGGACTCTTAGAGATGAATGAGGAACTCACTTTTGATTTAGTTTCCCTGAACTAACTTCAGAAATACCCTTGGGACAAGCCATAGTTATGGATAAGGAAGTCTATCTAGGTTGTAGGTTCTTGTTTTGCATCACTTTGAATATTCTTTTCCAATCCTTTCTGGCCTCAAGTGTTTTTGTTGAGAAGTCAGATGTCATCCTTATGGGGCTCTTCTGTAGGTAATTAATTGCTTTTCTCTTGCAGCTTTTAGTATTCTTTCTTTGTCTCTTAACTTTGACACTTTAATTATGATAAGCTCCACCCTATCCAATGCACATGAGCCTCTGTGTGTGTGCTGATCACAGAGTGGAACTTGCCTCAGCTGTGCCAGGTGTCTTGGTGTAGGTTTCCTTGGGTTCCTCTTTAATGGGACTCTCTGTGCATCTTTTTCCTTCATCAATTTAAGGAAGACTTCAGCTATGATTTCTTCAAACAGGTTCTCTATCCCTTGTTCATTGTCTTCTCCTTTAAGAACTCCTCTGATGCGAATGTTGTTTGTCTTCATGTTGTCACAGAGGTCTCTTAGTGTTTTCTCAGTCTTTTTGAGTCTCTTTTCTTTTTGCTGCTTTGCTTTTGTGCTTTTGTTTATCTTGTCTTCTAAATTGCTGATTTGATCCTCTGCTTTATTCAGCCTGCTGTTGATTCCTTCTAGTGGAGTCTTCATTTCTGGTATTTATTTGTTATTTCTGACTGATTCTGATAGTTTGCTTCTGGTAGTTTGGTTACTTCCATCTCATTTAGTTCTTTTTCTTTTGGATTTCATTTGTTGATTCATTTGAATCTCATTTCTCTGTCTGCTCATTTTGTCTGTGTATTAGGTAGACTAACTTTGAAATTTTTGTGGTGTCTTTATAAAGATGATGAACTTGTGGTACTGACTTCAAAGCCACCTGTATTCCTTGTTCTAGGAATGCTTCTTGAGGATACTTTTTTCCCTCTTGTTGTATGTAAGTATTAGATGCAGTAGGTCCTTTTATGGATATGGTTATCCCTTCAGGCAGGCTGGCTCTAAGGGTCAACCTTGATCATGTGTATCACACACTGTACAATGTCTCTCCTGTTGGGCATATACATTCTCCACAGTGTCTGGTGCCTGCTAGACTCCACCTTTGAGCATGCTTCTTGTGTAGTTAGCTGAGTCTAGGATTGGTGCTGTCTGCCACCCACTACCAGTAGTGTTGGCTCTAGTTTTTCTTGGGTTGACACTAACTGTTGTTTGTAACCTGCTGTGGGCTACCTGTATGCAGCTACTGAACATTTTGCTATCTGTCCTGCGTTTTCTGGATAGGATAGTGTGGGAGGGGCCAACCTTTGTATAAAGATCAGCTTCCTCCTTCTTAGAGATGACAGCAACTTTGTAAAAGCCCCAAGCTCTGTAACATTTGTCTCCACTTTTCAACTTCTCCTCCTCTTGTAGCTGCCTGCTCTTCCCACAAAATCTTCTTTAATAAGACTGTTGTGTGGGCTAAGATTGGCCTCACCCAACCAACTCCTTTATAGGTTGCATGTTTGATGGGTTATGGCAGCTAAGGTTGTGAATACAATGTTAGTGGGACCACCTACTTCATGGATCTCTGGGTCAGGTCTCAGTATAGGGAACGTGGCTCCTACTCCACAGCTTAATACTTTAGCTACTACTGGATACTCAAATTTTATTTTTTGCCAGTAACTGAACAGCAGATTCAGACTGAATGTGGCCGACATTCCCCTCTGCAGAACTTCTTTAAGCTGGTGAGACCATGGTCTCAGGGAGAAAGAGTGATAGAGTCCTGTCCTGAGGCTGATTGTGCTCCCCTCCAAAGGTGGCTAAACCCCTTGACCAGATCAAACTATAGACTCACAGGGACCCACAGGTTAAATGTCCATGCTTCAAGCCTCTCTCTTTTCTCCCTGTGGAATTTAGCCCTGAAGGGCAGGATATCCAGCTCCCAGGCTGGCTGACTGTGAAGCTCCACCCTATCCAATGCACATGAGCCTCTGTGTGGTGCTGATCACAAAGTGGAACTTGCCTCAGCTGTGCCAGATGTGAGGGCTTTTCTTAAGGATGCCACTCTAGCAATGTGGCATCATTAGTTGTAATGTCCTAAATCAATGCTTTCCACAACATGCTCCTGGATGTGCCTGCCATCCCTGGGCCACCCTGGCAGGAACCCAGTGCAGAGCAGTGGGAAACACTTCCTGTAACTGGCCTTCAGCTATCTTCTTCAAGCTACAAGCAATTCAAAGTTTGTGACTGCCTCTGCTGGGCCCAAGTGTACATGAAACTATCAAGCTGCACACTTAGGCTGGCCTTTAACCACACTGGACCTTGAGGAAGGTCTGCTTAAAAGGCCTGTTTTTCTGAGTCCTGCCTCCTGCAACCTCTGTATGTTGGCTGCTTGTTGCCCTCAGCTGCTGAAAGAAATTTCTGCTAGAGCCTAGTGCCTACAGCAATTCAGGGATTAGGAAAGATGGTTGGTGGGGCTCCGCACCTTGCCCCAGGTATCAATCTGTCCAGACTTTTTTCACAGAGCTCAGTAGAGTGTGACCCCAGATTCTGGTGGGTATGGCCTCTGAGACTCAGATGTGTGGTCTGCCTGCCCTCCATACAGTTTCTACTGAGTCTCCTGTGAGGCAGAAGCACCAGTCATAAACTAAAGAGAGTGTGGGAGGAAGCTCTTGTCTCAACACCAGAAAACTGAGTCATTGATGCATCCTCTGTTTCCTGGCCTCTCAGAACAACCTGTTGCCATGACAGGAGTAGGAGAGACTCCTGAGGGTGGGGCTGTTGCTTTTCCCCAGGCTGATGCAGCACAGATGAGATGCTCCACCTAAGAAATGTGGCAACTGCAGTACTGGAGAATGACTAAGCACAGGAGTTCTGGTGGCTGTTCCCTACAATGTCTCTCCTTGGGCCTCTAACTTACACTCTCCTCACACAACTCCAGTCCTTTCAGCTCTCCCTCCACCAGAGCCCTTGGTAAGTAGCTGTGAATGAGATTTTCTGTACAGGCCCTTTAAGACAGAGCCTGCATCTCTGAGAGCTCTGTATCTTTTTTTTGCAGACAGAAACCTTGTTCTTTTCACCACCAAATGTTGTCTGGGCACCTCTTCTAGGATCTGTGGCTCTAGGCTGGGGCTCCAGGCCTGGGGTTGAGCACCCACACTTCTCAGGGCAACCCTCCCCACAATAAGAGTCCCTTTGAACCCTCAGCTGCCGCTTGCTTCTGGCAGCAAGGCAGCCCTTTCCATATCTCTGCTCTACTTACCAGGCTTGGTGTGGTTTCTTCTGTGATCCTTGGTTATAGATTCCTCTTCGTTTAGTCCAAAATTGGTTTTTCAAGATGATTGTTCTTAAAATATGTTGTAATCCAATTTGGTCCTTGCCAGTGGCAGTTGGAACATCTGCCTACTCTGTTGCCAGCTTGGAATCTTCAGAATTTTCTCCTTGTAGTTTTGATTTACATTTCTCAAACAGCTAGTGAGGATAAGCATCTTTTCTTGTATCTGTTGGCCATTTGTATGTCCTCTTGGGAGAATTGTTTGTTCAGGTCCTCTTCCTATTTTTTAATTGGATTGTTTGCATGTTTGTTGTTGAGCTTTGTGAGTTCTTTGTATATTTTGGATATTAATCCCTTATTGGAGTTGTTGTTTGCAAATATCATCTCCCAGTTAGCCGCATGCCTACTTGTTCTTTTGTCAGTTTCTTCTGATGTGCAGAAGATTTTTAGTTTGATATACTCCCATTCATTTATTTTTGCCTTTAATTCCCTTGCCTTTGGTGTCAAAGTCATATTGTTCTCTGTGGCCAAAGTCCATGAGTTTAGTACCCACATATTCTTCTATGTAATTTATTGTTTCAGATCTTATATTCAGGTCTTTGATCCATTTTGAATTAATTTTTGGGCAGGGGGACAAACTGTAATAAAGTTTTATTTTTTGCATGTGCCTTTACAATTTTCTTAGCACCATTTATTTAATAGACTTTCTTTTCCTCATTGTGTGTTTTTGGCTCCTTTGTCAAAGATGATTTGTCCATATATATGTGGTTTTATTTCTTGGCTCTCAATTTTGTTCCATTGGTCTATATGACTGTTTTTCAGCCAATACTGAGCTGCTTTGATTATTATGGCTCTATAGTATAATTGGAACTCAGGTTGTGTGATATATCTGGCTTCATTCTTTTTCCTGAGGATAATTTTGGCTATTAGGGGTTTTTCATGGTTCCATAGAAACATGGTGATGTTTTGTTCTATTTCTTTAAAATGACATTGGGATTTTGATGGGGATTGCATTAAATTTGTATATTGCTTTGGGTAATATGACCATTTTAAGTATGTTGATTCTACCAATATGTGACCATAGAATATATTTTTATTTCATTATTTGTTTTTCAATTTCTTTCAATAATGTTTTGTGTTTTTCAGTATATAGTTCATTCATATTTTTTGTTGTGTTTTCTTAAGTATTTTATATTTTTTGTAGCAAGTATAAAAGGAATTTCGGTTTTGAAAAGTTTCTTTTAGTAGGTGTAGCTGTATTACAAATTTTAGCTCTATGAAGTTCTTGGGCTGTCCTCCACTGAGATGTTGCTGTCACAATGATGTAGGTGGGGCTACAGTCATTGTGGGAGGTGGGGCATGTTGTGAGGGCTTTATGGCTTCAGCTTTATGACTCTATGGCTCTAGAATTGGTGATCTCAGGTTCCCAGGCACTCCTCACCACATCTCAACAGACCTGAGGTGAGACACACAGCACCTCGGTCATTCAGGGCAGGGAGTGGCTCTGGAGTGTTAGCTGTGGGGTTTGTCTCTGACATTCTCCATACTGTGAGGTGGCTGTGACCTTACACTCTGGCCACTTTGGTTTATCTCCCACTCTGTCCCTCTGTCTCACTGCACCTCTCAGCAGAAGGGGACCCTGTCACTCTGAGTCTCCCTCCCTGTATCCCTCAAACAAAATCCAAACAGCCTGAGCTTCCCTTATCCCAGTAGTCCAGCAGAGAAAAAAACAAAACCCAGTCACTCCAGGTTTGTCTCCTCCCCAGAACAGAATATGAGTTTGTTTTATCTTCCACCTCCCTTTTCACCCTGTTGCACCTTTACTCCCTTTGGTGCATGAATCTTTTAGGGGCTCCTGCGAGCCTAGCTGGGGTTCCTTTGCTGTGCTATAGTTGTTCAATTTGTTGAAATTTCAAGAGGAGAGATCAGGAGTATTTATCACACTGCCATTACTCTGACATCATTTCAGCACCATGTTTGATTTATCCATGTGGTAGCTGGGTCTAGCCTGCCTGTCATTCTTAGCCTACTACGGACAAGAGCAATAGAGCATTTGAGCATTTGAATGTCATTTAAAAACATTCGGGTTGTATCATGTTCTTTCTTACATAATTACCTTAAAATAAATTTAGTGATGTATGTTGTTTATTAGTGACATAAGACATAAAGGTTTGTCTCCATGTTTTGAAATTTCAACTACATTAAAACTAACAATACATTTATTAAAAAGAAAAATACACATTTTTACTTAAAATCATGTATATGACTAGCAAAAGAAACATCCAAACCTGTAGAGAATTTTTATAATAATTTATTCAAGCCAAACTAATGACAATTGCCTGAAAGTAAGATCTTTAATACTGTGGAGAATGACAGCTTTGCAGTTTCTTTTATGTATTTGATATTAAAGAGGGAAACTAGAGAAGATTATATGAAAGTAGGAGAAAGAAAGGCAGGGATTGAATTACAGGACAGTTAACAAGACTATGTGCTTTCCTGAGCATGGTTATGCTTATTCCAAAAGTGTGTTAACTTAGATGCACAAAAATAATGGTTAGGGCTTGCTTAAGGCAAAGAACAGCTTTTTACTAGAAAAGTTACATACCTGGGGAGTGATTACCCACCATGACCTGCCCAGTTGAAATTTATGATCAAATAATCATGTGAGTGTACTTTCCATAGAACCTAATTTTTACCCACAGGTGATAAAGCTCCTGAGGGGCTAGATAAAAATTATTTAAAAATGTGAAGGTGTTCATAATTGTAAAAGTTGGAAAATGCTGACTGACGGGAAGAGCAATGCTCTCTTGAACCAGACTGTTCTTGGTGGGACATGAGAGGAGAACAGAGAGCTGAGAGGCTGTTTCAACACTACCAAATTTCACAAACACTTAATACTACATCCAAGGGCCTGTCTTGCACAGTAATTAGTAATTCAAAAGATTAGACACCAAAATATTTTCGTATGTATATATTTTACAGAAGTAGTGCTAATTGCAAAATTGTCACTGTGGACTCAGTTCATTGCAAACACAGCAAAATGCTGCTGTTAAAAATTCAGTGTGCTTGCTGTTCCAACATGATTTCAATTTTAGGGAACTTGGCAAGATTAATCAGCATTGATATAATATTATTTATGTCCATTATAATAAGTTATTTGCACCAAGGCTAAATGTATATTCAATCTTCATGCTTTTAAATAATTTTAATATTTTATAAGAGCTTATGAACATTTGGAAAATATCATACTAAAATGAGACTAAAGATACCAGTTATAAAATATCTTTCAAAGTTAAACTTAATTTACTTGTGCCCCATAAATTAGCTTTGTAGAGTAGAAAGATCAGAAATTGTTAACTCCATCTCTGTGAAGACCTGAGAGTTGGGTCAATAAATGTAGCATTTTCACACATTTGCTTCTCCGAGAACTAGAGATTGTATTTAAAATGCTTTTAGAACAATTCTTCTCCTCTTCCTAGAAATAAGACCTAGCTTGTTAAAAACAATGCAGCTAATATTCAGTCTCTGAAAGTAAAAACCTCTCACTAAGGAGTGACATGAGATGTATCATAGCTCCTAATGAGCAAAAAGCAAAATGTTCCACTTAAGACTGGAGACTGGGAAATGGGTACTGGGAATAGTGGAAGGAGGACAGCAGCTAATAACTATGTATTTTCATCACAAAATGTACCTGTCAGAGATAGGCAGAGAAGTGACAAACCCTTTAAAGTGCATTAGCTACTCAAAATTAACATCCTTCTAATCTGCAGGATGGAATAGAAAATAAAAAGCCTTGCTCCATCTTTCCAGATAGTCTATTACTCCGTCTAAGGGGTGGCAAAATTGAGAATCAGCTTAGTTTCAGGGGGGAAAAAAGACGTGGAATGTCTGTAGTTCCTCCTGAAATAAAGTGGAATGAAACCCAGCCTCATTTTGTTATATCTGCACAAATTCTTCACAAATATTTGCCCTTTTATCTAATTTTTAATCTTGGATAAAGAAATCCTACTTTACCTCAATCATTCTTTCATGTTTCCTACTTCTCTCTCTTCTATTCAAAAAAGTGGTCTCATCCATTGATGACATTCCTATATCATTTCACAATCCTTTACCATTTAGAATCATTTAGAACATTACTGTCATCCTCTGCATACCAATATTGCAATCAATAACAGAGAGCACAGACAACAGTAGTTTTATAAGGTTATAATGAGCAGAAGAATTCCAAATGTGTGGTGATGTTACAGTCTTTATAACATCATAATACAGCACATTGCTCACATGTTTGTGATGGGTAGGTATAAACAAACCTATTGTACTACAAGTCATATAAAAATATAGCACATACAATTAAGTATAGTACAGGTATAATTCATTTTTTCTTTCATTTTATTATATTTTCTACAAATTGAAAGTTTGTGGCAACCCTGCATTGAGCATGTTTCGATGCCATTTTCCAACAGTATTTGCCCACTTGGTGTCTCTGTCACATTTTGGTAGTTTTCAAAATATATCAAACTTTTAAAATTATATTATATTTGTTATGATGATCTGTGATCAGTGGCCTTTGATGTTATTCTTGTAATGGTTTGGGGAGCCATGAAGTATACCCATTTAAGATGGTAAGATTAATTTTTAAAAAATTTTTCTTAAGTGAAAAGTGGGGAGTCAGAGAGGCAGACTCTTGCATGTGCCATGACCAGGATCCACCCTGCAAGCCCCACCTGGCAATGCTCTGCCCATCTGAGTATGTTGCTCTGTTGCTTGACAACCGAGCTATTTTAGCATTTGAGGCGGGGCCATGGAGCTATCCTCAGCACCCTGGTGGACTTGCTCCAACTGAGCTGTGGTTGCGGGAAGGGAAGAGAGAGAGGGTGGAGAAAGAGAGAGGGAAGAGGGGGAAGTGTGGAGAAGCAAATGATCACTTTTCTTGTGTTCCTTGACTGGGAATTGAATCCGAGATGCTCATACACCAGGCCGACAATCTACCACTGAGCCAACTGGCCAGGTCCCAGTGAGATTAATGATTCCAATTTTGAAAGAAGTTCTGCTATGGGGAAAATGCTGTGAAATAGCATTGCATGCTACAGTGAAATCATTTGTGAAAGGAAGTCAGCCACCCAATTTTCAGTAACCATGACCTGATAGTCAGTGGCCAAATACATTGAGGAAAGACCCTCTACTAGTCAAAATATCATGACTGAAGGCTCAGATAATAGCAGTTTTTAGAAATAAAGTTTTATTAATTAAGGCATGTAGGCATGTACATTTTTTTAGACATAACATATAATAGACTACAGCACAGTATAAACATAACTGTTATATGCACTACACTGGGAAAAAAGAAAAGCCTTTTTTTGCAAATCATGCAAATCTGCAATACGAGCAGTTCAATTCACCAAATCATATTTGTGATGCATCTTTTCAATTTCTATTATTTGAAATCTCTTAATATACAGTTCTCCTTTGATTCTGCTGCTTTTGGTACCTGAGTATTTAGGAGGGGCTTCTCTGTCAAATGATAAAATTTCACTGCCTTTTGAAAAGTCATTTTCAGTTCTGCACCACTCTGGCTGCTTCCATGGCTTCTTATGGTGGAAATGCTAAGCCTATGAAATTTGGTTGACTGTTACATCCCTAGTGCCTCACCAGTACCTAGAAATATATGCAGCACACAGTAAGTGCTCAATTTCTATTGTACCAATAAATAAAGAATAGTTTAAAATAGCAACATCTGACCATGAGTGTCTGTGGTGGGTTTGCAACATCAAAGGTAGGATTCTGGAACATAATTTTGCCTGGTAAACTGCTCTAAGAGCACAGAGATAGCTGTATTCTTAAAATTGGTGAATGTTGAGTATGGAACATATAACCTTATATGTCTACCAAATTTTTGGATTTTTTAGAACAATGGAATGCATGAGAAACTAATCTTGACTGAGATCCTGAAGAACCACATGCTTTCCTGGGCAGATAATAACATTCTTCAGCTGCTAAAGAAACCCAAACAAACTCAGGTTCAGAATAAGACACCTTTGGGACTGAGAACAATTCTTGAAATAATGATTATAGGACTTGAACTTGAGAACTTTGGATTTCAGTTTCTTTGAACTTTTACTTAAAAGGAGAAGAAAATTTTATTTTATACTTTAATGACTTTGGACATTAAACTCACAGAAGCAAGGCAATTTAATTTTGAGTAGAATATTTTGAACTATAAATCCTCTTGACTTTAAATTGTAAGGGAATTTAATTTTGGATATTAATGTCTATGAAATTTACAATGGAAGTTATTTTGTATTCAAATTTATGGCTCCTATATGTGTTGGCATTTTAAAAATAGTGTTCCTTGATGTTGTTATTCACTCTTTTTATAAAATGTTTGCCGACCTGTGTTGGATCAGACACAACTTGGAATGAGAAATTGAGACATCATATGACATTAGAGTTAATTTAATTGGTGATCAGTATTAGAACATTCTAGGAAAAATATAATGCTGTTTACCAGCATGATCAGGAAAATCCCCAAACCACTCCACCTAGTATTGGGGGAGAGGCTTGTGAAGGTGGCACTGAACTGTCATGATGGATTTCTGATCTCCTGTCAGAGAGGAATTACTACATTGTCTTGAGAGTTAAACCCAAATGGGCCAACAGAACAAAAGGCTGTGTAACATTAAGAAGAAATAGTATTTTTTAGTTTTCAGATATCCACGAGGAGGCACTTCCCTAGGGTAACTTCCCAGATCTTTTGCCCCATGGAGCAAGAAGGAGGTTACTGACAAGTGATTGACAATCATTGGTGTATATTTCTTGATTGAGTAGAGATAATCTGTAACTTGGGGACTCTGTTTTCTCTTCTCTTTCTCCCTCAGATCAGGCCTTGGTGGTCAGCTCCTCCAAACTTTCCCTGTAGTAGCTTTCTCAGTTTTTAGACTTGCAAAGATTATTGGCAAGTCCTTTTTGTTCTCAATGCTAAGAAACTTTCTCTAAATATTTCTGTCAGTAGTAAAAGTGATATTTTGATTTGCATTCTGTTAACCTCTTAGTAGGTTTAGAACTTGTGCAGGAAAGAGAAGGGTATTATATATTTCATACAATGAGACCTCTGTCTTAGACTTTGACTTTGCTGAGCCTGGTATCTGGCTTGATTACCTAACTTGATCTATTGCCTTCAGCATATACACAGCTCACAGAAATTAGGGGATATTTCAAAATTAATATAAAGCAATAAAATATTACCAAATTTTTGTGAGCAGTATATATATCATTGGCCAGTTATCCTTGTTACCACCACAGTGTCAGTAATGTAGACACGACTATTCATTTTTTTTTCTACAGTGACAGAGTCAGAAAGAGGGATAGATAGGAACAGACAGACAGGAACGAAGAGAGATGAGAAGTATCAATCATTAGTTTTTCGTTGTGACACCTTAGTTGTTCATGGATTACTTTCTCATATGTGCCTTGGCTGTGGGGCTACAGCAGACCAAATAACCCCTTGCTCGAGCCAGCGACCTTGGGTCCAAGCTGGTGAGCTTTGCTCAAACCAGATGAGCCTGCGCTCAAGCTGGTGACCTCAGGGTCTCGAACCTGGGTCTTCTGCATCCCAGTCCGATGCTCTATCCACTGCGTTACCGCCCAGCCAGGCAGACTATTCTTTATTTGAAATAAAAATTACTAAAATTTATTTATAAAATATTAATATTAAGGTGAGACAATGTATTGGGCATTGGGCTCATGTAAGTAGATGAAACAAATGTTGATAGGGTTGATTTGGAACCATTCAGATATTAGACAAATGGTGAATAAGATATTCATCTATTTGAGTTGAATTTTCACATTTTATACAAATGTTCTATATCATATAGAATTCAGGGGTCTCAAACTTGCAGCCCGCGGGCCGCATGTGGCCCGCCGAACAATTTTGTGCGGCCCGCAGACTAATCCACGAAGTTCAAAATATTTTGGATAAAATTAAGTAAGCCCGTGGATTAGTCTGCGGGCCGCACAAAATTGTTCAGCGGGCCGCATGCGGCCCGTGGGCCCCGAGTTTGAGACCCCTGAAGATGGAGTGAAAGAATACTGAATTAAATTTCAACAACCATACAGTTGTGAATTCTCATATCTCTAATCTAAATCTTCCTAGGAATCTGCACACACACTGAGGTTATTGCTTTTTAGTTTTTTTTGTTGTTTGTTTTTTATTTAATGAGAGGAGGGGAGGCAGACAGACTCCTGCATGCAACCTGATAGGAGTCCACCCAGCAAGCCCACTAGAGGGCAATGCTCTGCATGTCTGGGGTGGTGTTCCGTTGTTCAGCAACTGAGCTCTTCTTAGTGTCTGAGGAGAAGGCCATGGAGCCATCCTCAGCACCTGGGGCCAACTTGCTCAAATTGAGCCATGGCTGCAGGAGGGGAAGAGAGAGAGAGAGAGAGAGAGAGAGAGAGAGAGAAGTGAGGAGAGAGAAGTGAGGAGAGAGAAGTGAGAAGGAGAGAAGTGGAGAAGCAGGTGGTTGCTTCTTCCGTGTGCACTGATGGGGAATCAAACCCAGATTTACACACCAGGGTGAAACTCTACCACTGAGCCAATTGACCAGGGCCTTTAGTTTGTTTTTGATCAACTTTTATTACTTTAAAAAAAGTCTACATCCAGCCTGACCAGGTGGTGGCACAGTGGATAGAGCCTCGGACTGGGACACAGAGGACCCAGGTTCGAGACCCTGAGATCACCAGTTTGAGCACAAGCTCATCTGGTATGAGCAAGGCTCACCAGCTTGAGCCCAAGGTCGCTGGCTTGAGCAAGGGGTCTCAGGGTCTGCTGTAGCCCCCCTGGTCAAGGCACACATGGGAAAGCAATCAATGAACAGCTAAGGTACCGCAACAAAGAACTGATGCTTCTCATCTCTCTCCCTTGCTGTCTCTCTGTCCCTATCTGTCCCTTTCTCTGTCTCTCTCTGTCTCTGTCACACACACACACACACAAAGTCTACATCCAAATTTTATAGATAATCAATTCCACATAAAATATATATGGATAATGTTATTTTGTAACTTCTTATTTCCTTTTAACCTAGAAAGCAAGTGTTTGTTTTTCATATTGAAGAAAAATCACACCATTAGGTTTTCATGTGCAAGAGAATTTTAAAAATTGCTAAAATGCACTTCTAATTCTCTCTCCTTCACTACATACTATTCTGGAGACTTTGCAGCCTAAGTTCTTGCCTGTCTTTTAGTATATTTTTAAGCATCACATTTCAATAGGCTTTATAATTATGTATATTTATGCCCTCTAATTTGTAATTTATTGCAATTTAAATGAAAGTATAGGAAAGTACAAGTCTTGTGTTAATAAATAAAAACCAATGAATTTATTTGATTCAGGTGAAAATAATGAAAAATAAATTTAAGTAAAAACTAGTGATAAGTGGATTTTTTTTGTCTTTTTATTGTTATTATGGACATAAAATACCCAATTGTAGAAATCTTTAATTTATGAATTTTCATCCGCAAATTTTGAGCAATTTTTTCTTTTTTTTTTCTATACTTTTTTTTCTTTCTTTCTCTCTTCTTTCTTTCTTTCTTTCTTTCTTTCTTTCTTTCTTTCTTTCTTTCTTTCTTTCTTTCTTTCTTTCTTATCTTTTAGAGAGAAGAAGAAGGGAGAGAGGCTGGGAGAAGAGAGATGAGGAACATCAACTCATAGTTGCTTCACTTTAGTTGTTCACTAATTGCTTCTCTTATGTGCCTTGACTGGGGGTCTCAAGCCAAGGGAGTGACCTAAGCTGGCTACCCTGTGCTCACGCTTGTGACCTTGGGGTTTTGAATCAGGGGCCTCCGCATTCCGGGTCCATGCTCTATCCACTGCGCAACCACCAGTCAGGCTCAGCAATGTTTCTCAAGACAGGATGGAAGTAGTAGTTTTTAAAAGAATTCTCTTTCACTAGTCAAGTAATCACAGGCTTTTTTCTGTTCTTGAAAGAATGACAAAGACATCTCTTGAGGTAGGTATGCAGGATTTACTTTTAAAAGTGAAAAAAAAATTTTTCAAAGGCACATTATATAACATGGGAATTGGTAAATCTAGTTTTCTACCCAAGGGAAACTAAGAGCTTGACAAATCCTTTATCGCTACTAGTAATATTTTCAACTGAAAATAAGAAAATACAAATAAAAGAACTATGATTTCAGGCAGGTCATGAAGAACGTTACACTTTATTTGGAAAACATTTTATCTTTTTGTTCAGGGCATAAGTGTTATTACTGTGTATTTGTCTTTGTAAATATAGTGTCAGTATAAGAGCAAGGAATGATTTTGTGTCCAGAGTCTCAGATAAACATTTTCTTCTTGATTTTTTTTGCCCATTTTAATGGTTATTGAAATAGTTATTGGAAAGTGAATCATAACTATAACTGCCAAGATGCAATTTGGTCAAAGAAGCTGTTTAGCTTTCATCCTGTAATCAGAGCTGACAATCTGAAAAATCTGCTGGACGAGTGCTAATAACAACCACCAACAGAGTTCAAACATCCATCTAATGTATGAGTCCATATGGAGAACTGTTCAGGACCAACTTCTCAGGTGGCAAGTTAATGCTGAACATTATGTACACACACTCATCCTCATAGGCTGTGTCTATTTTTTCTCCTTGAAATGATGACAATATTACATCACTCTTTTTCATGTTTTTGGAAATATTTAAAGGCTGAAATGCATTAGAGTGGCTCTTGCACTCCAAGTTTGAACAAATTAGTATAAACATGCCCTTCTCAGCTCTGTATCAGTGTGAAAAAAAGTGAGGGCTCTTGTTTTAGTAAACATTTTCATTTAAATATAACAGTAACAGATATAAGTAGAAATAGTAGACAACATTTAGTTTGAGTGCTGCTGAGACTAGTGTGATTTGTGATTAGCTTTTGAACACAAGCAATCCTTTTAGATATAAAAATTAAAATAAAATAAATGCTTTAAGAAATGTAATCATGTTGGGGTAAGTAATGATGACAAATATAACAGAGGTGACTTGTTGGATGCTTTTGGGTTAAACAGATGAGTTCAAATCCAAGCTCATCCAAATACTAGTAAGCAATCCTTCACCATTCTTCAGCTATAAAACAGGAATAGACTAAGTTTTCTTTTTCTTTCTATTGTGGGGCAAGAATTAACACAATGCATGTAGCCCTGGCCATTTGGATCAGTGGTAGAACACCAGTCCAGCATGTGGAAGTCCCAGGTTCAATTCTTGGTCAGGGCACAAAGGAGAAACAAATAACCTGCTTCTCCACCTCTTAACCTTCTCTCTCTCTCTCTCTCTCTCTCTCTTCTACTCCTGCAGCCATGGTTTGAATGGTTCCAGCAAAGTTGGCACTGGGTACTGAGGATGGCTCCATGGATGGCCTCAGGTGATAAAATAGCTCAGTTGCTGAGCAATGGAGCAGTGGCCCCAGATGGTCAGAGCATGGCCCTGGTAGGGGCTTGTCAGGTGGATCATGGTCGGGGCGCATGCAGGAGTGTGTCTCTGCTTCCTCGCCTCTCACTCAATAAAAGAAAAAAAAAACAATGCATGTAAATTTCTAGCACTGTGCTTGGCACATAGCAAGAATTTAATCTTAGCTAAAAATAATGTTAAAACAATAATTAAAATGCTGATAAAAGTAAGGAGCATAAAGTGTTGGGAGAAGTGCTCTGGTTTAAGGGGCAACAAAACTTACAGTATGCCAAGATAGCAAAATAAGATGCATGTTAGTGATTCAGGGAAATGAAATCTGGTGTGGGAAATTTGGGGTCAGGTATTTCGGAAAAGGGAATTTCACTTTTTATCTCCATCCTTGAGGATAGTGCATTCTGAGACAGAAAACATGGTGGCTTGCTCCTGACAAATTGAAAACTCCTGGCAAGGATAGGACATGTGGAAGAGTTAGGAGGACTTGTCATCAACCGATAAGGGGAGAATATATTTTTATGTTACCATTTTTATTAGCTTTAAACTTCTCAAAGTGATGATGCAAAAAAAAAAAAAAGTAATATAAAAGGAAATAAGTAAAAGGCTAAAAAGGAATCAAAATAGATTTAAAGTTTAGGTTATGTGTTTTAAGTGCTTTAAATGTAATGTATGATATTTAAAGAAAATTTAGAGTATAATTTTATTGCTTCAGCACTTCTACGGGCTGTGGTGGACTCCGGAATATGGACTTTAATAAGCACCACAGTAATTCTAACACATATGCCTGTGGATCATACTCTGAGAAACACTGTCCTAGATTTTGCCACTTAAACTGTGGTCTGTGGACCAGCAGCCACAGCTTCCAAGGCAACTTGTTAGAAATGCAGATTCTCAGGCTCTGTGTCAGTCACACAGAACCAGAATCTGCATTTAAAAAATATCCCTCATGGTTTGTACACACAGTAAGGTTTGAGAAGCTCTGGTCTAGATGCCTCTCACTTCTGCAGTGTCAGTCTGTTGGCATAGGGGCCCCAGTCCCCAGCTGCAGTGTGTCTGATGCACCTGTGCAGGGACAGCAAGCAGTCCATTTCTGTTCTTAAAGACGAAAGGTTTGATCAGTGACCTGAGCCCATTTAGTTCTACAATTTTTAGATTTAAAAAATTGTTCTAATATCAATTTTACCTTAACAGTACTTTCTTTATCTTCCTTTACCTTCTTTATTTTCCCAAGTGCTTTTCATTTTTCTTGTCTCATTTCAGATTACACTTAATTATTGTACTTTTCTGAGTCAAGACAAGAATGACTGACTTGATATCTGCCTTGATACACTGTGAGAACTGATTCCTTCAAATTTACCCATTCCCTACCACAGTCCAGAACTCATTTCTCCTTTCTTCAAATGTTCTCTGCCCGGTGTAGTATTTTATTACTGCTTTCAAAAACAAAAATGTTCATGAATATTTGAAAATCACCAGAAAAATATCCCAATTAAGTCTAAACAACCATTTAACAGATTTTTTCATAAATAAAATATAAGAAGGAGCCCAATAGAAAATGCACTCACTCATTACTGAATCACCACTAATGAACCAACCATCCCTGTGTGCACAGGATTGAGGCTGGGTGGACTGGTCGGAAGACAGCCTCTGCAGGCAATCTGCTAGGATTTCAGTGATAAGAAATGGTGACGTCCTTTTATTATGTAAAGGTAGAAATACCCTGAAAAATTAAAGGTCTAGGGAAATCTATTACACTGTTCCATCAAAATAATCTTTCATTTTTTTTTCTGTTGCATTTACTCTTTCTTCTTTCTTCTCTTCTATTTTCCTTTTTGTTTTTCTCATCTCCACTTTCTCTCTTTTCTGCCTCATTTTCCTTCTGTTTTTCTTTTTCATAATACTCATTTTTTTCCTTACAAAGTAACCACGGTAGAGGGCACAATTAGATGTAAAAACAACGTCATCTTGTTTTTTTAGGTATTTAGTTATGACTCTTTGATCATTAAGCATACTTCAAATCTGATTTAAGTGAAATCAAGTCTGTGGATATCCTCAAAAGCTGAATTTTTTGTTTTCCACTTTTGGACTTTATGCATGCTACTTTTTTAAAGTTAATTTTCCCACTGATTTGAGAGAGAGAAAGAAGCACCAACTCATTGTTTCACTTAGTTGTGAACTCACTGATTGCTTCTCATACGTGTTTGAACTTTGGTTCACTGGGTCAATGCTGTATCCACTGAACACCTGGCCAGGGGCCTGTATGCTGCTTCTGAGGATTAAGAGAAAGCTCTAAGGAAAAATCCATATTTTTTATTTACAGCTGGCTTATCACACTTAAGATAAAACAGTATCTATACTCTTAGTATTTTTGCAGCCATTTAAAAAAGTTTTCTCAAAAGCATTTAAAGAAGTTAAAGTATTTGCCTTAAAATGACACATGTATTATTTACTTTGTTTTTATAGAACATCCTCTTTGTTAAAAGGAAACAATGTGCTATCTGTGAGTTTAGGATAATTGGGAACATGGGGAACAAAAATGAAAAAAAAACCATGATGTTTCTTCAGGGGAAAAACAACATGGAAAATTAACAAAAGTGGTTTCATAGAAATAGATGTGGCTAGCCTGACCTGGTGGTGGCGCAGTAGATAGAGCGTCAGACTGGGATGTGGAAGGACCCAGGTTCAAGACCCCGAGGTCGCCAGCTTGAGTGCGGGCTCATCTGGTTTGAGCGAGGCTCACCAGCTTGGACCCAGGGTTGCTGGCTCCAGCAAGGGATTGCTCAGTCTGCTGAAGGCCCGCGGTCAAGGCACATGTGAGAAAGCAATCAATGAACAACTAAGGTGTTGCAACGCGCAATGAAAGACTAATGATTGATGCTTCTCATTTCTCTCCATTCCTGTCCGTCTGTCCCTGTCTATCCCTCTCTCTGACTCACTCTCTGTCTCTGTAAAAAATAAAAAAAAATAAAAAAAAAAAAGAAATAGATGTGGCTAAATCCTTGTTTTATGCAATCACTAGAAAGTCAATTAGATTCCAGCTCTTTGGGCGGGAAGATAAGGGAGGGACTGGAATCTAGAAAGTAGGAAATTTACCATGTTTCATGGATTCTAAGATACACATTTCCCACCACATTTTATCCCCTTTAAATTGGGATAGCTATAACAATAGATAGTCTTATTGTTTAACTGACAGCATATTCCCCTCTTCCTTGCAGTACATAAAATGGTGTGATTTATAGACAAAGGTTCCTGAGATTCAATGGTGACTTCAGTGATACCTAGAGATAGTCCGGCCCCTGTCCAAAGTATTCGAGAGTTGTAGCTTCTTAGGTTGTTGATGATTAAAATTTCATTAGGAGAACTTATTTACTTTGTAGTTTTTGACCAGGGGTGGGCACACATCAGGTTGTATCATTTGCCAATTTCTTCAGGACGTCTGATAGTCATGCACTTTGCATTTAGGCTTGCTAGCAGTGGTTGTCGATATGTGATAGTGTATGATAGTGGCTTATGTCCACTACTCTTTCTGATCATTATCATCTTTTGGGAACACAACTATGTTTAGTTTTAAGATGCAAGACTCATCTTATTTAACAACAAAGCCTTAAGAATGAACAATATTCTAACTAATGGATCTTTGCACTTACCAGCATCAAAGGATTCCACACTCACTTCTTTGGCCACTACTTTATACTTTGTTCTCATCATAAGACTCTTAAATAGTGCTTATTTCAGGTCAAACCTGTACCTGAGATGCTCTCACTGCATTTGAAATGGTAGAGACTTTTGTGTGTCTGTACATCTTAAAGGATGTGGCTGAATGTTGGTGAACTGAGTTGTTGCTTTTAATGATCTTCAATCTCTGTGCCCTTATACTGGAGATTTTTATGTTGAAAGAATTCTCTTTTATATATTTTCAAGCAACCAGGAGTTTTGATGTAGTTTGAACTGGAATTCAGAGTAAATATATATACCTAATGAGAGAGATAGATGCATTATGGGTTGTATATATATTTCACTTCAATAGATATTGCCAAGTTGTTTTCCACCCTGGTTTTACCAGTGGTATCTGAGGAAATCATTTGATTCATGTTGTTTCAATCTTTAGAATTGCCTATCCTGTTAGGTTCTGCTGGTATTTCACTGAGGTTTTAATATGTATTTGGTTGATGACTAATATACCAGTTTATATGTTTATTGGTCATTTGGACAGATATAAATCCTGAATCTTCTAATTCAAGTCTTTTGCACATTCATCATTTTTCTATTTGGTTTCTTGTTTTTCTTGATTTACAGAAACTATTTGTAGAAGTTCTTTTTGGCCCTAACTTTTGGTTAGGGCCAAAAGTACCCTATGGCTTGTACTTTTCCTCTGTTAATGGTGCTTTTTGATGTAGCCCAATTTGTCAATTTCCCCCTTTATGTTTAGTGCTTTTAGAGTTGTGTTTAAGAAGACTTTCCCTACATTGGAGTTCTCTTACATTATCTTCTGGAAGCCTTATACATTTACAGCTTATATTTAGAACTATATTCCACCTACTATAGATGCTGACCTATGTAGCTTCCTTCCTCTTGCATGGAGGCCTCCTTTTCTCAGTATCAGGAGTATTGGTGACTGATAGCTCTCAGCTGATGCCTTCTTTGGGTATTGCCTCCAATTCTTCCCAAGAGAGTCATCCGAAGTATAACCCTTCCCCAGGGGTAGCCTGTATCCAGTGTCTGCTCAATGGATGATATAAAGGTTTGGCCTCTTTGCCTAAATTTTGGGCATTTTTTTTTTTTTTGACAGAGATGAAGAGAGTCAGAGAAAGGGAGAGATAGGAACAGACAGACAGGAAGGGAGAGAGATGAGAAGCATCAATCTTTTTTTTTTTTTTTTTCATTTTTCTGAAGCTGGAAACAGGGAGAGACAGTCAGACAGACTCCCGCATGCGCCCAACCAGGATCCACCCGGCACGCCCACCATGGGGCGACGCTCTGCCCACCAGGGGGCGATGCTCTGCCCATCCTGGGCGTCGCCATGTTGCGACCAGAGCCACTCTAGTGCCTGAGGCAGAGGCCACAGAGCCATCCCCAGCGCCCGGGCCATCTTTGCTCCAATGGAGCCTTGGCTGCGGGAGGGGAAGAGAGAGACAGAGAGGAAAGCACGGCGCAGGGGTGGAGAAGCAAATGGGCGCTTCTCCTGTGTGCCCCGGCTGGGAATCGAACCCGGGTCCTCCGCACGCTAGGCCGACGCTCTACCGCTGAGCCAACCGGCCAGGGCAATTTTGGGCAATTTTAAAGGGTCAACTCGGCTCCAGAGCGACTCATATGATTGGTTGAGGCCTTTGTTGCAATGGCAATGTAGATCAATTTTCCTTTTGACTTGTCCTCTTCTTTACTCTATCGCAGGTGTTGATCTTGAGAAGATACCCCAATAACTCAATGCACACAAATCTTCATTTCCTGGGCAAATTAGACTAAGACACACCTTGAACTGATGTTTGTGAACGGTGTTAAGGGAAACTAGTTATTTCCTGTGGCCATCCTGGTGACCTAGAACCACTTATTGAAAAGTTGGTTCTTTTCCTTACTCTGCCAAATAATCCTAAATGAAATGGCTATCTTTGTCTGGTTTTGTATCAAATCTCTAAATTTTGTTCCATTGATTTATATCTATATTTGGGTCAATACTACAGTGCTTAAAAGTGAAGTGCTCTAAAACATTGTTCTAAAATATGATATGTTGATATTCTGATAGACTTGTTTCATCAAATAGGACTTGTTCTCTTTTAATTTTTAAATGGAATTTATTGGGGTGAAATTGATTAATAAAATTATACAAGTTTTAGTTTTACAATTATATAATATGCCATCTGTATATTGTATTGTGTGTTCACCACCCCAAATCAAGTTTCCCTTTATCACCACCTACCCCCACCAACTTTCTTTCCTACCCCTCACCACATTTCCTCCTGCAATCCCCACACTTTTGTCTGTGTTTTTAAGGGCTTTTTCTTTGCTTACTCCCTTTCAATTTTTTCATCCAGTTCCTCAATCCCTATCCCCTCTGACCAATAGCTGTCCATCCTTTCTCTGTACTTATAAGTCTCTTTTATTTTTTTTATTTTATTTATTAGATTTCACATATAGTGAAATCATATGGTACTTGTCTTTCTCTGACTGGTTTATTTCATGTGTTCTTTTTTAAAAATATTGGCAATTCTTATCTTCCAATTTTTATATAAGTTTTAGAATCATCTTGTAAAGTCCCCCCAAAATTGTGATTTTATATTGGATTGGATTAAATTTGCGAGAAACAACGCTTTCAATATTGGGTTTCTGATCCATGTATATAGTGTACTCTTTCATTTATTTGTCCTTTAATTTCTGTTAAAAGTTTTATAATTATCTGCATACAATTATTGCACATATTTCAGGAGGTTTGTTCTTAAATACTTCATATTTTATGCTGTTATAAATGTTATATATTTTAAAATATTTTATTTTTTTATTTTTTGGTGGTACATAGAAATGCAGGGGTCAGAAAACTTTTTGGCTGAGAGAGCCATAAATGCCACATATTTTAAAATGTAATTCCATGAGAGCCATACAACGACCTGTGTACATTATGCATTATCCAATAAAAATTAGGTGTTGTCCTGGAGGACAACTGTGATTGGCTCCAGCCACCCACAACCATGAACATGAGCGGTAGGAAATGAATGGATTGTAATACATGAGAATGTTTTATATATATATATATATATATATATATATATATATATATATATATATATACTTTTATATATATACTTATATATATAAAAGTATATTATACTTTTATATATATATACTTTTTTTTTTTCACAGAGACAGAGAGAGTCAGAGAGAGGGATAGATAGGGACAGACAGACAGGAACAGAGAGAGATGAGAAGCATCAATCATCAGTTTTTCGTTGCAACACCTCAGCTGTTCATTGATTGCTTTCTCATATGTGCCTTGACTGTGGGCCTTCAGCAGACCAAGTGACCCCTTGTTTGAGTCAGCAACCTTGGGTCCACGCTGGTGAGCTTTTGCTCAAACCTGATGAGCCCACGCTCAAACTGGTGACCTTGGGGTCTCGAACCTGGGTCTTTCCAAATCCCAGTCCGATGCTCTATCCACTGCGCCACGGCCTGGTCAGGCAAGAATGTTTTATATTTTTAATGTTATTATTTTTTATTAAAGATTTGTCTGTGAGCCAGATGCAGCCATCAAAATGCCACATCTGGCTTGCGAGCCATAGGTTCCCGACCCCTGTAGAAATACAACTTATTTTCTATATTTTGATCTGATTAATAGCCATGCTAACCTCACTTATTAATGCTAAAGTTACTCTTCACTCTTCTCCACCTTGCTGTGTGACCAGAGACCATTTGGGTGGACAGTGTCAACCAACTGCTTTTGCTGTGTCCCATAAGTTTTGAGTTGTTGTATGTTCATTTTCCTTTGTATCAAGAAAATTTTTATTTCCTCCTTGTTTTCATTGTTAACCCATTCATTATTTAATAACATGCTATTTAGCCTCCAAGTGTTTGAATGTTTTTCAGGTTTTCTATTGTAGTTGATTTCTCATTTCCTTCCATTGTTATCAGAGAAGATGCTTGATATGATTTCAATCTTCTTAAACTTATTGAGACTCGTTTTGTTTCCATGTGGTCTGTCCTAGAGAATGTACCATGAGAACTTGAAAAAAATGTATAATCTGCTGCTTTGGGGTGAAAGGTTCTAAAAATATCTATTAAATCCAGTTAATCTAGTGTATCATTTAAGGCTGCTGTTTCTTTGATAATTTTCTGTCTGGAGAGTATTAAAATTCCCTATTATTATAGTGTTGCTGTTAATCTCTTTGCTTATGTCCATCAAAATCTGCTTTATATATTTAGGTGTTCCTGTAATAGTTGCATAGATATTTAAAATTGATATATCCTCCTGCTGCATTGCTCCCATTATCATTTGTTTTAAAGTCTATTTTATGAGATATAACTATTGCTACCTCAGCTTTTTTTTCATTTCCAATTGCATAAAATATTTTTTCTATTCCTTCATTTTTGTCTATGTGTATCTTTCATTCTGAGGTGTGTCTCTTGTAGGCAGCATATGTACAGATCCTGTTTTCTTCTTTTTTTGTATTTTTCTGAAGCTGGAAACGGGGAGAGACAGTCAGACAGACTCCCGCATGCGCCTGACTGGGATCCACCTGGCACGCCCACCAGGGGGCGACGCTCTGCCCACCAGGGGGTGATGCTCTGCCCCTCCGGGGCAGAAAGTGCCCCAGGAATAAATAAATTTGTTGTTTGCTGAATCCAGCTAGAATACAAAGTGGCTCTGGTCTCAGTAAAAAAACTACTAGATCTTATAAATGAATTTGGCAAGGTGGCAGGATATAAAAATCAATATTCAGAAATCATTGGCATTTTTATACACCAACAATAAACTGTCCGAAAGAGAAATTAAGGAAACAATCCTTTACACTATTGCAATAAAAAAAGCAAACTACCTAGGAGTTAATTTAACCAAGAAGATAAAGGACTTGTAGTCAGAAAATTATAAAACATTGATGAAAGAAATCAAAGAAGATACAAAAAAGTGGAAGTGTATACTGTGTTCAAGGATAAGAAGAATAAACATCATTAAAATGTCTATATTACCCAAAGTAATCTATAAATTCAATGCAATTCCTATTAAAATATCAATGGCATACTTCAAAGATATAGAACAAATATTCCAAAAATTTATATGGAACCAAAAAAGAACATACATAGCCTCAGCAATCTTGAAAATAAAGAATAAAGTGGAGGGTATCACAGTTACTGATATCAAGTTATACTACAAGGCCATTATACTCAAAACAGCTTGGTACTGGCATGGGAACAGGCATAAAGATCAATGGAATAGAAGAGAGAACCCAGAAATAAATCAATGCCTTTATGGTCAATTGATATTTGACAAAGGAAGTAAGAGCATACAATGGAGTAAGGACAGTCTCTTTAATAAATAGTGTTAGGAAAATTGGACAGGAACATGCAAAAAAATGAAACTAGACCACCAACTTACACCATTAACAAAAATAAACTCAAAATAAATAAAAGACTTAAATGTAAGTTGTGAAACTATAACCATCTTGGAAGAAAACATAGGCAGTAAACTCTCCGATATCTATCATAGCATTATTTTTTGCTGATTTATCTCCACGGGGAAGTGAAATAAAGGACATGATGTACAAATGGGACTATATCAAACTAAAAAGCTTTTGCCCAGCAAAAGACACCATGAACAAAATAAAAAGACAACCCACACAATGGAAGAACATGTTCGCCAATACATTTCATAAGAGGTTAGTAACCAAAATTTATAAAAAACTTCAAAAACTCAACACCAGGAAGGTAAACAATCCAATTAAAAAATGAGCAAAGGAACTGAATAGGCACATCTCCAAAGTGGACATACAAATGGCTAATAGGCATATGAAAAATGTTCAATGTCACTAATTTTCAGAGAAATGAAAATTAAAACCATAATGAGATATCACCTCACATCAGTAAGAATGATGCTCATCATCAAATCAACACACAGTAAGTGCTGGTGAGGATGTGGAGAAAGGGAACCCTCCTGCACTGCTGGTGGGAATGCAGACTGGTGCAGGCACTGTGGAGAACTGTATGGGATTTCCTTGAAAAATTAAAAATGGAACTGCCTTTTGACCCAGCTATTTTACTTTTAAGAATATATCCTAAGAATACTAAGTCACTGATTCAAAAGTAGATATGCACCCCCATGTTTATCACAGCATTGTTTACAGTTGCCAAGATCTGGAAACAGCCCAAGTGTCTGTCAGTGGACGAGTGGATTAAAAAGCAATGGTACATATACACAACGGAATACTACACAGCCATGGAAAAGAAGGAAATCTTACCTTTTGCAACAGCATGGATGGATCTGGAGATTATTATGTTTAGTAAAATAAGCCAGGCAGAGAAAGCCAGGCAGAGAAAGACAAATATCATAAGATCTTACTTATATTTGGAACCTAATGAACAAAGTAAACTGAATAACAGAGTAGAGGCAGAGGCTTGGACACAGGGACCAGTGGTACATCAGTCAGAGGGAAGGGGAATGAGGGGATGGGATCAGAGAATGTGAAAGGTTTATGAAATTATATATACATAACACAGATGTATTAATAACAGGATGGCAAATCCTTGATGGAAGGAGGGAGGGAGTTAAGGGGGGCCAGGGGGGTATAAAAAGGGACACAGAGTTGGGGATGAGGGAGTTCTATTCAGTGGGACACGTGAATCCATGTAAACACAATAAATTTAAAAAAAGAGAAAGTTGTACTTTCTTGCTCATTAAAAATCAAAAGTTGGCCCTGGCCGGTTGGCTCAGTGGTAGAGCATCGGCCTGGCATGCAGAAGTCCCAGGTTCGATTCCCGGCCAGGGCACAGAAGAGAAGCGCCCATCTGCTTCTCCACCCCTCCCCTTCTCCTTCCTCTCTGTCTCTCTCTTCGCCTCCAGCAGCCAAGGTTCCACTGGAGCAAAGATGGCCCGGGCGCTGGGGATGGCTCTGTGGCCTCTGCCCCAGGTGCTAGAGTGGCTGTGGTCGCAACAGAGCGACGCCCCGGAGGGGCAGAGCATCGCCCCCTGGTGGGCGTGCTGGGTGGATCCCTGTCGGGCGCATGCGGGAGTCTGTCTGATTGTCTCTCCCTGTTTCCAGCTTCAGAAAAATACAGAAAAAAAAAATCAAAAGTTATGCTTCCTTTTTCCTCTGCCGCACTTTATTTTGATTTGCTGTTTGTTATGTTGTCTTATTATTATAGGTTTTGCATTCTAGTTTTAACTTTTCCTTGTATCCATAGATTTTGTGAAGAAATGTCTAATGTCTTATCTTTTGTTACAAAAACTGATATTTAGTAAATATGTTGTAGTCTTTTCTTGTAGTTTCCTTTAAGTTGGACATTTAAAATTATGACAATAATGGAAATAACACTATCTTTACCACTCCATTATGCTTACAAGTTAAATATTTTATATTTTCATTTTCCCTTCAAATCTATATTTATAGGCATGAGGTTGCTATTATAGCATAGATAAAATTATGTTACTTATTCAGTAAACATTATAGCATAAGCATTTTGCTCCATATTAAGTAGAAAGACTAATTTTTACTTTGTTATTTCTCTAATTTTGAAGATTTAGGTATTTTCTATATTTCAGTTTCATAAATCATGCTGCAGTGAATGAAATTTCTCAGGAAGATGAGTTTTTCTTGTTTTAGGATTACTTTGTGAAAGTTAATTCCAGGATATGTGATTTACACACAATATGTATGAATGTTATTAGAGCTATTGAATGTTCAACACTTATTTTTTTAAGTAAATAATATCTGGAAAAATAACTCATAATTAATATACAACAATATTTTATTGTGAGATGACTGAACTAAATATTCTCTGTTAGTTTTAATTACTAAGGTTTTACTGATAGTCAACCTCTAAAATTATCTGACTTATCTATTCATGATGGGTACACAACATAATCAACAGTTCAAATGCTATAGAGATGTTTACCTGAAACCTGTGTAGTCTTTTTGATCAATGTCACCCTATTAAATTTAATTTTCTAAATAAAATAAAACTTTTATTATTTATTTATATATTTTAGCAAAAGAGAGAGAGACAGACAGACAGACAGGGACAAACAGACAGGAAGTGAGAGAGATGAGAAACATCAACTCACAGTTGCAGCACCTTAGTTGTTCATTGATTGCTTTCTTACATGTGCCTTGACTGGGAGACTTTAGTCAAGCCAGTGACCCCTTGCTCAAGCCAGCTATCTTGGGATTCAAGCCAGCAACCTTTGAGCTCAAGCCTGTGACCTTAGGGCTTTGAACCTGAGTCCTCAGCATCCCAGGCTAATGCTATATCTACTGTGCCACTGCCTGGTCAGGCTATTTAAATCTTTATTATAAGGTAATATAAAAACATCATAGGAAGAGATAAAATAGAGCCACAGAACTGGAAAGAAGTAGTAAATAAGTCTGAGAAGTGGGAAAATGATAGTTTGAATTATGTTTTCTGAAGCAAATCTTTGAGTTATTTTGTTTCTTTTTTGATTTTTGCAAACTATATTTCTACAGTGGAGAACTCTTCTGATCCTAGGGGCTGCTTAAGAAATAACTTCTTTCATAAAAATCAGTTCTGATGGAGTATCTATCAAAAGCTGGGAGGGATAGTGCAGTGCATTAGTTTGCCATAAAATGAAAAAAAAAAAAAGATGAGTGAGTTGAATAGTTGAAACCCAGATGCCCACGGAGGGGATTTATCACCATAGTGGGAGCAGTTATGCTTCCCTCCTCGTGGCCTTTGGTGATCATGTCTGTGCCTCGCTCTTCTATAACCTCATGCAGCTACATGCTAAAGAGAAGTTAGGAATAGTACAAGTGTGGTAACCAGTATGATGATGAAACCTTGGAAGCATATCTTATTTTCTTCAGTGTTTATATTTTTTAATATGACAATAACACTCAAAACACTTTGGCCATTATCACTACCACCATCATCACCACCACCATCATTACCATCATTATTTCTGTTTATTTGTGGATATGTGAGAAAATTCTATGTGTTTTATTGGCACGTTATACTTATACACTGACCTTGGAAGGTGATACTAGTTATTTTGCTAGGTTGCTTCCTCAGGGAGGAGCTAAGCCATCTAACTGAGAAGATTGAGGAGTGGAAAAACTAATAACTTTGGGCCCTATCTAATTTGATCGTCTTCTTGCATCCAGGAGTGCCAATTAACACTATTCTGAAAAGGGTTGTGAAACAGGCAGCTCTCTTAGCCAGAACAAGGAATTTAGTTAAAACAACTTAGTAAGGATAAATTGTTTGAACCAGGGAGTGAGGGAGCTGGTGTTGGACACTGAAAGGAACAAAATGTCCAGTGAGGTGGCTCTTGGATGATTTCCATCGCTACAGATTGGAAACTGAAAAGGAAGGAATGTAACCGAGTTGCCTACATGCTGTGTCCCGGTCTTGGGTGGAAGATTTTTATGTCAGACCTGAAGAAAATTGGAGCACAGTAAGTTTGTCTGCTGTTGTTGCTGAGCTTCTTAGGTTCAGACCTCTGTATGCAGTGCACTTGTCTCTTTTGTGCTGTTTGTGTAGTCCTTGCTGGCTTCTCCTTTAATTTCTCTTCACTTTTACTGAAGATCATTAGGTAATTCCAACACGTAATGAGTGCAGTGAGGAGAAAGGAAAGGAGGGGCTCTGGTTCACACTTGAGATGGAGTGGAAAGGAAAACAACAGCTAACTCTGCAGAGGAGGTCAGGACAGTGTGAGATCAGGAACCAGAGTCAGAAAACTCCAAAGGGAAAAAGTGAACCTGGAAGAAAGATGGGAAGAGTGTCTTACATAGTGTTTTTTATGTTCATAAATAATAGTTAAAAGTAGTTGTGTTTGAGGAGAAAAACTGGAAGGTAGGGTGGAGGTGGTGCAAGAGTAATTTTGTATAGTTCTTTCTTTTTTCTTTCTTTCTTTCTTTCTTTCTTTCTTTCTTTCTTTCTTTCTTTCTTTCTTTCTTTCTTTCTTTCTTTTCTTTCTGTCTTTCTTTCTCTCTCTCCCTCTCTCTCTCTCTTCCTTCCTTCCTTCCTTCCTTCCTTCTTCTCTCTCTCTCTCTCTCTTTCTTTCTTTCTTGACTTTTAAAATTCTGTGTACATATTATTTGATAGGGAAGAAAAAGTCCCACTTTTACTTAACACTAATTTGTTTGGATCCAGTGAAACCAGAGATATGAAATGTCGCATTATTAGCAGCTATACTTGTGAGCCCATGAGAAAGATTCTGTAGATGAACTCATTCCATTTATATTACCTTTAAGTTATCCGAAGTTCAGATAATTTTTAGAAATAAAATAATCTTAGTCTTTGACTGACCAGGCAGTAGTGCAGTGGATAGAGCATCAGACTGGATTGCAGAGGACTCAGGTTCTAAGACCCAAGATTGCAGGCTTGAACACAGGCTCATCTGGCTTGAATGGGAGCTCACCAGCTTGAGCACGAGATCATATACATGACACCATGGTTGCCGGCTTAAAACCCAAGGTTGTTGGTTTAAGCAAGGGATCACTTGCTCTGCTGTAGCCTCTTGGTCAAGGCACATATGGAAAAGCAATCAATGAACAACTAAGGAGCCACAATGAATAATTGATGCTTCTTATCTCTCTCTCTTCCTGCCTGTCTATCCCTATCTGTCCCTCTCTCTCTCTCTGTCACCAAAAAAACAATCAAAATACAAAAAATTTAGTCTTTAAGACTGCGTTTGCTAAACACAACCTCCTGATTTTGAGTCAAAAAACCTATATTGAATGAACTTCTGGTAGTCACTAGGAAGTTGAGATCACACTCACCTCAGTCACGATGGTGACTGATAGCCATATTTCCAACTTGGGCCCCATTTTCTTAGACAAAGTCTCAAGTCTATCTCAGAGACTTTACTGCTTCAGTGGGTTGTGTAGCTGGAAAATATTGTAGAATTGACTATCAATGTGATGGAGCATGTCTAAGAGGAACTTGAACTTGATTTTCTTAGGGGTGGTTAGGTTAAAGAGTGTTCAGAATAGCTTTGGAGGAGGATCAAAGATGTTGTTGGAGGATATCCTTGTTTGTCTCTGACCTGGTTATGGTGGTGGCTGAGGAATTGATATTGTACATTTTTTTTTGGCTGTTGATTTGGTGACTATTATTGGAGAATTTGCTATGCTTTCATAGAATTATTTTCATGTTAATTATCATATTCTAAACTCTTTACCACATCTCCCATTAATTGGGTTTTCCCATTCTAGAGAACATATATGGATGCTAGTTTCATCCTTTTTATAACAAATGGCCTGGGATGCGAGGGCAATCTGGCTGCGACATCTGTCCCCCCATGGATTGCCAGGGTTGATTCTGCTGATTTGTCTGGCTAGGCGGGTGTCCCCTTTCTCCCTCACCACTCCATGTGCATCCCTCTCGAAGCTGCGTGCTCGGTGGAAGAGGATGACCTTCCCCGATAGCACAGAGGACCGTTCTTCCGTCAAGGGCATACGAGTAGCTGCACTCCCTGGCTAGAACCTCCAAACAAGTCTCAATCAAATGGCCTGGCTAGGCAGCTTGACTGAAACAGGCGGTGCCTAGGGACCAACCACAGTAACAATGGGGCAGTAGAAGGAACACATGCTCTGTACTCAGAGCCTACAATTGGATTAATTTCTTTTCTTTCTCTGGCATCCACTTTTCATTTGAAAATGGAAATAATACTGCCCCACTTACCTCCCAAGATTGTTACAAAGGTAAAATGAAATAGTAAATATTACAGCATTTGCTAAATATCCAGCACTAAATGGATGTGAGAAATTATTATTATACTCAACCCCAAGGCTGAGGAGAAGTAAGACAAAGCTTTTCTATTTGTAGATTAGAACTGTAATCTTTGCATCTGTTTCCAATGCTTCAATTGTTTTGATTGCTTAGATTTTCTGCTGTATTCCAAACATCGACAATAGAAAGAATCCTTTGCTGAGGATGTAGGAGGCCAACTTGGGCATCTATGAACTATGATTCAATAGAAGCTCTGGGAAATTGTCTTTATCACAAGGATTTGTTTTGATGGTAGCTCTGATTCACTGTCTGTGCTAGCTCTATCCAGGCACTTAGTGCCATATGGACAGAGTGTGATAAAAAATGTGTTTCTAAATTATTTCACACAGATGACCTCATGTGCAATTGCTTCTATTAGTTACTTAAAGTCAATAACATGGAAATGTTTTGTAGTACTCAATTATTCTCAGGAAGAAATTATAGGTATTTAGAAAGGAATATAGTCCCCTTTCATGGGACTGTCCATTCCATTTGATAAGGCGAGAATAAAATTTTAAAAATTCTTGATGTTTTTCACAGATTTTTTTTTATATGGTAGCTATTTTTAAAGTTTAGCAAACGTTAATTGACCATCTGTAATGTGGGGAGAGAGAGATGTCTAAGACACGTTTTCTTCACTCAAGGAGTTCCTAGTCTAGTTTTAGTCTTGGCCAACTACAAGAAAAAATAAACCAGAAGTATTCACGGAGCATTTCATGAAGTGCGAATATACTGACAGGGCAAAGGACCTCATAAGAAAAATTTTTGTAAGGTGTACATTTGAAGGGACCCTAGAGTCTCTTGCTCATGATTGCATCTTTACTGGATGCTAAATCTTCTTTTTATAATGTTAAAAATAATTTTATTTGATATTGCATATTTCCTTAGGGGCATATATTTCTATAAACCCAGATCATTTTATGAAGCTTTGTAAATCTCTGTCAAATCATAGGTAAAAGTCCGTTCAGCCTTTTGTATTCTGAGCTACCAATTTTCAATTTAAAATCTGTAAGTGCTTTTGATTCTTTTCCAGAGCTGTTTTAAGACCCGTGAGCATCTTCCTTTAAAGCAACAAGCAGGTCTTTCCAAATATCCACTGTTACGTTAAGGGTCTTCCTTTAACATTGCCATCATATGTATTTCAGGGCATGTGGCTGCCAGTTGATTGTGCCTTTGTTCCTTACTTCACATACTTCTTGGTACAATTCTCTCAGACGCAGTGCTGTGACAACTATCTCAGTCTTTGAACTCCAGAGATCTGAAAACAAGAAAGTTCTTGTGATGCTCAACCAGCAGCTCAAAAATTCTCTTCTGCATTCATCCAAATACATCTGAAAGTTTTTGTGATAGGCAGCCTCTTTAAATGTCAAGGAGCATCACTGCTTTTCTTGATGCTCTGCACTTTACAATGTGCTTTTAAAAATAGCTTAAGATGTGAGTTCTTAGATACTTGCTATATTATTCAGTATAAATTTATTTAAAGGTGCATCAAGACCTTACTATTAGAGCCACTTTTTCATGTTTCCTTTGTTTTAGTTCAGTCAATGGGGTTTAGAGTCTAGAATTCATGATGTTGCATTCATCCTGTAAGGGGGAAATTGCCTTTTGAAACATCATTCAGAAAAGCGGAAGGCTGGCTGTCCTTCCTCTGTAGCCTTCATTTAAAGAACCTAATTAATTGAGTCTACTTCAAACTGTTACGTGGCCTGAAAAGTGTGTCAAAACCTGCTCACCAATCCCCATTCATTCTGCATCATTTAACCCTTGTAAACACCAGGTCAAGGGATCTTCAGAACCTCAAACTTTCTTCATTCTCTGAATAGCAGCAAGCATATTGCAAAAGGGTTAAACTATTTTTTGGGGGACTATTTATGCCCACAAATTATTTCCTAAACTACAAAAATTATACTCAGTGACAATCTAGAATTCAGAATACTCTTTAACTCTCCAGTTTGCAAATTTGATTAGTATTTTGGTCTACTCAGGCTGCTATAATAAAATACTACCAACAACAGGGTGGCTTAAATAACATATATTATTCCTCATAATTTTTGAGGCTGAAAATCCAAGACCAGAGTACTGGCAGGTTTGGTGTCTGCGAGAGCCCTCCTCCTGTTGCTGTTGGCTGCTTTCTCTCTGTGTCCTTTTGTGGGCTGTCCTCAGTGTGTGTGCCTGGAGAGAGAGAGAGAGAGTTCTTGTGTCTCTTTCCCTTTTTATAAGGGCAGTATTCTAATCATGAGGGTCCCACCTTCATGACCAAGTCTAACTCTAATCACTTTCCAAAGGTCCTATTTCTAAATATTATCACGTTGTGTATTAGGACTTCAACATATAAATTTGGGGGTGAGGGGAGACACAAACATTTAATCCACAGCAACGAGCAACTGAAATGAAACAAAAGAAATAAAATAAATTTAGCATGTGCAAAAGTTTCTGAAAAAAATCAAATTGTACATTGTAGGAAAATGGAGAATAGGTTTCATGGATATCAGCATTGAAGTGTTATGAAGTCAGGCTACAGCCACTTTCAAAATACGTTTTCTTAGGGCCCAGCATGGAGCCAATGCTTTCAACCTTGGCTGTTACTTTACAAAATGATGCATCCAGAGCAGTACATCAACCAAGAAAAAAAAGCCTCCAGATTGACCCTTTGTATGAGAGTAAAACCTCAGAGTTTTGTTGACAAATCGAAGCAGTCAGCACGAAGGCAGAAACCGTGCTTCAGTATGCAAGAGGGTACTGTGAATGGGAAGAGCCACAGGACATTACACTAGGTGCAGCCCATATAAGCTGACTTTCTGCTGAGAAAGAAAAAACTGGTGGGAGCTACTGTTTTTCCCTTCCATTATGCTCCTGCCTCCCATGCGGCTCTCTGCTTCCTTATCACAACAATGTATTCAAGATGAGAAGTATAGATTGACTCTTGGTACCTCATTAAGCTATTTCTCCTGTCTTCTAAGCAGCAGTTTATAAAATCTGTTGTGACTGCTTGAAATTTTGTCACAGTCCAATGAATAAAGAAATGCAGGTTGTCAAGAAATGTTCTTAGCGTAGAACATGAGAAATTTTATAGCCACGTTGTGACTTTATTTACAAGCTTTCAGTGGTATAACCTGGAAGTCAGAGAGTTCAGTTCTTTCTACATTTTGTATGTTTGTGTGTGTATATATGTAAGTGTGTGTGTGTGTGAGAGAGAGAGAGAGAGAGAAAAAAGGGAGAGAGAGAGAGAGAGAGAGAGAGGAGCAAGGAGAGAGAGAAAGAGAGAGTGGACTGTTACCTGGATGCCATGGAAACATAGCATGATTTGGCTTGCTAATGTGTTCCTTTACAGTATAATTTTACTGGACGATGACGAAGGATAATGTAAAAATAATTCTAACCTTGGTTTTATCCTTTCATATTTTGTGAACTTGGATGAGTCACTTGGGTATTTGATCAGGAAATAAGTTTCCTCATCTATAAAAAGCAGGCTTGGATTAGATGAGGTTTCAACTTCCTTCAAACCCCAAACTCTAGCATGCTGTTATTTTACATCTTGGGACAAACATGAACTTGGGAGTCAGACTGACTTTGGTTTTAATCCCTGCTCAGTTTCTTATTTGCTGCATTAACATTGGGAAAACTTCACTTTTCTGATAGGCCATATCTCCATCTTTGATACAGAAATTCTATCATCCCTTCAGCATGGTTGGGAAATTTAAAAACATGTCAGGTAAGTAGCCCAGTACCCAGCACAGAGTAAGTGTTCAATTTTGGTGTTTATAATAATTGGTATTATGAGAAAGATTACTATTATTTTAGTTTGTCAATGAGAATTAAGTGTAACTGACCTTGGAGAAAGCATGTGGTTAAACAAGAAGATGATTGCTTGAATAGGAAAATGATCCAGGTAAATTTAGTTTATGATAATGCTAACATTTGCAGATATTTTGAATTGGAAACCCTGTTTGTTTTATTTATTGTGTTGTTCTTGATTCCTTAGAAGGTGTTTCAAACAAGGCCCTTCTCTCTGTATTCCCTCCTGTTCCCCAGTTGTAACAAAGATAATCTCAAGAATTGTATGAGAGCAATCAGCACCCAAAGACTCATAAATCCTATTTATTGACTTCTTTAAGTAGGTCCATTTCTCATAACACCTAAGCTTCAAATTTTGGACACCTTATTGTTCTTAATTCACTCCAGTATAAATTAATTATAGTTTTCATTTGTTGGATTCTGACTATGCCAGACCCGATGCGTTTATACGACATAGATACTGTACACTTCTTCAACTTCCATCTTTACAGAAGCCCTCAGGTGCTTTAGTTATTGTGTTCTCCGCTGGACAAAACCAAGGCTGGGAAAGGTTGAGTAGCTTACCAAATGTCTTTCCTCCTTCAAGTAGGAGAGAATCCATGTCTGTTTCTAAATCTGTGTTGTTCCTACTACAATTTACTATATCACATAAAATCAACCATTCAAAATTTTTTCCATGTTTTAATGTTTATATCATAAATTAACTTGAAGTAAAGACAGGTTTTTTCCCTCTACACTTGTAATTTTTCAAAACTCTTTCTGACACAACTAAAACACTCTGAATCGATTTGTTTCCAAAATAGCTCAAACATTGCTGACTGGAATGTTTTACCAAAAAATTCATTGTAGAGATGAAAGAGCAATATTTTAAGTATCACAGAGTAACTCAGAGGCTGAATAAAGATTCCAATTTTGGACTCTAAGTTTCCCATCTGTTCCTCAATCCCCAAGCTACCTGAGTCTGAAATTTATGTGGCTTCTGAACCTATATTTGGCCTTGGAATAAAAATAAAAAAGAAAAAAAAGCAGTTTTAATTATGTCAGTGATTAGAATCTTAAATTTTTTTAACTTCAAAATGCTTTTAGTCAATTTTATACATTCTTCTGCCTGAAAATGTGGATACTTTCTCATGTTTATTTCATCACTATACATCATGTATAATCATATTTTTATAGCTCTTCATAAATCTGAAGAAAACCTGACTTGAATAGTAAAGATATAATGTAGCTGAAGTTTATGGATATATTTGAATGGAGCATACATATAAAAAAAGGCTCTGATAATGATTAAATTAAATGCATTCAGAAAGTGAAAGATGGCAGACAGAGCTTCAGCCACTTCATTTAATAGAAGAGAATGACCCGTTCATCCCTGGTAAGTAGCAGTAAGAGTAACCAATTCAGAGCATCATAAAACCCTAGTATATTGTAAAATTGGATCACTCTTTTTTGAGATAGTTCTAAAATTTTAATAGATTGAACATATATGTTTCAAACAGGATTCTTCCCTCCTTTACACTGTATTTCACTAGCTTAAGCCCAATGGTTTATAAACCAAAGATTTGGAAAACAACTATCAATCATGGTGTACCAATCAGACTCCTATAACAGTAAGGCAATATGACAAACAAATCTTAAATCTCATTGGCTTAAAATAACAGTGATTTTTTTCTTGCTCATTTTTCTGCTGGTCAGCTAGTGTGGTTCTGTCTTGGGCTGTGGGTTGAGTTCAGGTCTGCTCCAAAAGTCTTTTATTTTAATGTCAATGGCTATGTGAGGCTTGTTCTTCTCATGGAGGATGTCATAAACTCAAAGGGGCAAACAGGAACATGCAGTACTTATAGCTGCGAATTAAAAGGTTCATTTCCACACACATTTCATTAGTGAATGCAAGTCACATGGCCAAGGCCAACTTCATCGGGGTATTGAAATATTTATTTGCTATGGTTTACCTCACAGTGAAGCATGAGAGGGATAAGCAGGAATAGAAACTGAGAAAATAATGCAGTTTAGCACATGTAATTAAGTGTTAAGCTTTCTGAAGGCATACACAAAATATGGAGCCATAAAGTTTATAACTGTGCATCCATCAGTGCTGTTTCTAGCTACAGTAAGACTTGGTGTTTTATTTTTTATTTATTTATTTATTTATTTATTTATTTATTTTGCTTAGTTTTCTGGAAATCCCAAGGAAAAGGGAGATAGGAAGGAAGAAGAGAGAAAATGGATATTCATTGAGAAAATTCTACGTGATTAAAAGACTTGCATGCGTGTCAGCAGAGATGATTCATTGAGGTGTGCTGCAGAATAGGTCAGCCCGAGAACCTGGGATGCCACTCTGCTCATCAGAATTTGTACTTCTTAAATGCTTCTTAAGTTCACAGCACTGATCAAGATGCTTTGGAGAAGAAGGGGAGTAGTGGAGAAAATTAGGAGAGGACTGAATCAATCTAGGTCAGAAAAGATGATGTTTTGTAAAAGTAAAGATATGAGGGATGGCTGGAATAAGAAAGAGGATTCAGGTGCTAAAGTTCCTGAGGAGGGAAGTTAGAGAATTGCCTGTGTAGGGGTAAAAAATACTTTTGTTTCCCTTACCCTTTTAAGTTCCCAGTGGAGATTCCTAATTAACAAGAGGAAAGTATATATATTTATTTAAGTTTTTCCCTGGCCAGGTGGCTCAGTAGAGCACTGTCTGAGGGCCAAGGTTGTGGATTTGATCCCTCATGGCACATATGAGAACAATCAATGAGTGCACAACTACATGGAACAACTAAGTGGAACAGTGAGTTGATGACTTTCTCTTTCTCCCCCTTCATCTCTCTCTCTCTCTCTCTCTCTCTCTCTCTTGCTCTCTCTAAGATCAATGGGAAAATTTAAAAAATATATAATTCTGTTTGACCTGAGAGACTTAATAAGAAAAGAAAGAACTGGAAACATAGTTTGATGAAGAGTAGTGGAAAATGTGATAAGACAAAGACAAGGTACAAGCTACATGTAGTAAGCTGGGGAAAGAGCAAGGCTTTTTATTCACATTGCTCTGGGTTTTCACCAGTCTTTGGAGATAAAAATACTCTTTTCATCTGGATGGTCCTGTAACCTGTTTCATGAGGAGGTCAGAACATCCTTCCTTCACTTGTCATCTTTCAGATTCTATCAGTTTAAAATATTCAATATGCCAAGTTGCTATATTTTGGGATAGCTTGTCCTGAACCCTGTCACCTGTGATGAGAATGGGAAGATGGCAGTGCAAGATTCAGTGATTCATTCATTTAGCAAATATTTATGAGCTTTGCAGTGTTCTAAGACAGGAAATATATTATGTGTCAAGAATACAAAGGAGAATAACACACAGAGGTTGCATGAGGTGAGACTCAGGGAACCTTGGCTTTTTAAGCAGACCTTCCACCAGGCCCAGAGTGGGTAAAAGCCAGCCTAGGTGTTCAGCTTGGTATTTCTATGAGCACATGGGTCCAGCAAAGGCAGCCACAAACTTTGGATTGCTTGTAGCTCCTAAAAGGTAGCTCAAGGTCAGTCATGGGCAGTGTCTCCCAATTGTCTGCACTGGGTTCCTGTTAGGGGGCCCCAAGGCTGGCACATCTAGGGGCCAGCTGTGGAAAGCATTAGTTCAGGACCTAACAACACTTGCTAGAGTGATATCCTAAGGAAAAGTTCCTCTCACCTGGCCCAGCCTAGACATGTTCCACTCTCTGTGATCAGCACCAGCACAGTGGCTAATGTGCACTAGATAGGGTGGAACTACACAGTCAGCCCTGCTGAGCTAGATTCCACAGGGGGAACAGAGAGAGGCTTGGAGCATGGACATTTAACATGTGTGTCCCTGTGAGTCTATAGTTGGATCTGGTCAAGGGGCTTAGCTACCTTTGGAGGGGAGCACAGTCACCCCCAATAGAGGGCTCTCTCAATCTTCCTCCCTGAGACCAGAGTCTCACCATCTGTAAGAACTACTACAGAGGGGACTGTTGGCCCCACTTTATCTGAACTAGCTCCTCACCTCGTTGGGGAGAAACAAATTAGAGTATCCAGCAGTGGCTGAGGGATTAGGCTCTGGAGTAAGGGCCACAATCCCCATACTGAGCTCCTGACCAAATGACCCCTGAAGTAGGGAGTCCCAATAACGTTGTATTTCCAACCTCAACTGCCCCAATCCAACAAGTTTGCAACCTGTAGAAGGATTGGTTGGGTAAAGGCAGTCTGAACCCATACTACAGTCTTTCTACAGAAGACTCTGGAAAGAGCAGACAGCTCTAAGAGGAGGTGGAACAGCTGAAAAGTGGAAGCAAATCTTATGCATTTTACAAAGCTGTGATTATTTCTAAGCAAGAGGAAGCTGATCCTTATACACAGGTTGGCCCCTCCTATACTACCCAGGCACAGAAAATGCAGACACAAATAGCAAAAAGAGCAGTAACTGCAGACAGGTAGCCCAAAGTGGGTTGCAAACAACAGCTGATGCCAACCCAAGAAGATCTAGAACCAATACAACTCATAGCAGGTGGCAGATAGAATCAACCCTAACTCAGCTAGCATGCCCAAAGGAGGAGTCTAGCATGCACCAGACACTGTGGAGAATAAATATGCCCAACAGAACGAACATTGCACAGTGTGTAATACACATGATTAAGGTTGACCCTTAGAGCCAGCAAGCCTAAAGGAATAACCATACCCATGAAAGGGCCAGCTTCATTTAATACTCACCTACAACAGGAAGGAAAGTATTACCTTTAAGAAGCCTTCCTAGAACAAGAAAAACCGGGATCCTGGAGGTCAGTACCAGTGAGCCCATCTTCCTCATTAAGACACCACAAAAATTTCAAAGTCAGACAGTGCTACCTAATACACAGACAAAAATGGGAGTTAAAAGTAAAGATTTTTATGATGCTCAAGGATCTTAGAGCAACAATGGATGGACATAATGAGCACCTAAATAAAGAGATGACAAGCATTAAAAGAACATTGAAATCGTAAAAAAGAATCAGTTAGAAATGTCAAATACAATATCAGAGGTGAAGATTTCACTAGAAAGGATCAACAAGAGGCTGGATGAAGCAGAGAATTGAATCAATGATTTATAGAACAAAATAAACAGAAGCATATAACCAGAGCAGCAAAAAGAAAGAGGCTCAAAAAGACCAAGGAAACTCTAAGAGAGCCCTGTGACAACATGAAGAGAAACAACACCCACATGATAGCAGTTATTGAAGAAGAAGAATGAACAAGGGATAAAGAAGCTGTTTGAAGAAATCATACCTGAACATTTTCCTAAATTGATGAAGGACAACATCACACAAATTCAAGAAGCACAGAGTCCCATTAAAGAGGAATCCAAGGAGGCCTACATCAAGACACATCACATTATAATACCAAGATACCAAGTTAAAAGACAAAGAAAGTATGCTAAAAGCTGTGAGAAAATAAGTTAATTACCTTCAGAGGAGCCCCCATTTGGATGATATCTGACTTCTTAACAGAAACAGTCGAGCCAGAAGGCACTGGCAAGAAATATTAAAAGTAATGCAAAACAAGAACCTACAAGCAAGAATATTTTATCTAGCAAGGCTATCATTAAGAATTGAAGGAGAAATAAAAAGCTTCCAAGACAAAAATCAATAACAACAACAATAACAACAACAACAAAAGCTCATGGAATTCATTACCACCAACCAGTACTGCAAGAAATACTAAGGGGTCAGCTATAAAAAGAGCAATAATAAAAAAAGAAATCGAAGCCCTGGCCGGTTGGCTCAGCGGTAGAGCGTAGTCCTGGGTTCAATTCCCGGCCAGGGCACACAGGAGAAGCACCCATCTGCTTCTCCACCCCTCCCCCTCTCCTTCCTCTCTGTCTCTCTCTTCCCCTCCCGCAGCTGAGGCTCCATTGGAGCAAAAGATGGCCCGGGCGCTGGGGATGGCTCTGTGGCCTCCACCTCAGGTGCTAGAATGGCTCTGGATGCAACAGAGCAACACCCCAGAGGGGCAGAACATCGCCCCCTGGAGGGCATGCCGGGTGGATCCCGGTCGGGCGCATGCGGGAGTCTGTCTGACTGCCTCCCCGTTTCCAGCTTCGGAAAAACGTAAAAAAAAAAAAAAAAAGAAATCGAGAAAAAGAGAATTGTAGATTTAAAGATGAAAATAGCAGTAAGTACATATCAATAAGAAACTTAATTGTAAATGGATTAAATGCTCCAATCAAAAGACATAGTGTAGCTGCATGGATAAGAAAACAGGACCCGTACATATGTTGTCTACAAGAGACCCACCTAAGAACAAAAGATACACATAGACTGAAAGTGAAGGGATGGAAAAGAGCATGCCACACAAATGGAAATGAAAAAAAAAAAAAAGCTGGGGTGGCTATACTTATATCTGACATAACAGCCTTTAAAACAAAGGTTATAGTAAGGGATAAAGAAGGTCACTATATGATGATAAGAAGAGCAATCCAACAGAAGGATATAACCATTGTAAATATTTATGCACCTAATATAGGAGCACCTAAATATATAAATCAGATTTTGATGGACATAAAGGGCAAGATCAACTAAAATACTATAATAGTAGAAAATTTTAATATCCCACTAACATCAATGGATAAGTCCTCCAGACAGAAATTTAGGAATGATACTTAAATGATACACTAGATCAACTAGATTGAATAGATATCTTTACAACCTTTCACCTCAAAGCAGCAGAATATACCAGTACATTCTTTTTAAGTGCTCATGGTACATTCTCTAGGATAGATCACATGTTAGGAGGCAAAACAAGTCTCAGTAAATTTAAGAAGATTGAAATCATATCAAGCATTCTCTCTGATCACAGTGGCATAAAACAAGAAATCAACTACATTAGAAAAACTGAAAAAACATTCAAACACTTAGAGGCTAAGTATCATGTTATTAAATAATAAAAGGGTTAACAATGAGATCAAGGAAGACATAAAAAATTTCCTTGAAACAAATGAAAATAAACATATAACAACTCAAAATTTATGGGACACAGCAAAAGCAGTCCTGAGAGGGAAGTTTATAGCCTTACAGGCCTACATTAAGAAGCAAGAGGAAGCTCAAATAAACTACTTAACCCTGCATCTAAAAGAACTAGAAAAAGAACAAATAAGCCTTGAAAAAGTAGAAGGAAGGAAATATAAAGATCAGAGTGGAAATAAATGACATACAGGCTAAAAAAAAAATACAAAAGATCAATGAAACCAACTGCTGGTTCTTTGAAAAGGTAAACAAGACTGATGAACCTTTAATAAGACTCATCAAGAAAAAAAGAAAAAGGACTCAAATAAATAAAATTAAAAATGAAAGTGGAGAAGTAAGGATAGAAACCACAGAAATACAAAACATTATAAGAAAACACTATGAAGATTTATATGCAAAAAAAATTGGAAAACTTAGGCGAAGTGGATAAATTCCTAAGAACATACAATCTCCCAAGACTCAATATGAAAAAATGAGAAAACCTAAACAGATCAATTACAACAAGTAAAATCAAAACAGTTATCAAAAAAACTCCCAGCAAATAAAAGTCCTGGACCAGTTAGCTTCACAGTTGAATTTTACCAAATAGTCAAAGAAGAACTAACACTTATCCTTCTCAAGCTATTTCAAACAATTCAATGGGAGGGAAGATCCCTCTTTTATAAGTCAAGCATTATCCTCATTCCAAAACCAGGTAAAGACACTATAAAGAAAAAACTCTAGGTCAATATTTCTAATAAGTATAGATGCTAAAATTCTCAACAAAATATTAGCAAACCAGTTTCAGCAATACATGAAAAAAAATCATACATTATGATTGTGTGGGATTTATTCTGGGGAGGCAAGGCTGGTACAATATTTGCAACTCAATCAATGTGATTCATCACATAAACAAAAAAAAAGAATAAAAATCACATGATAATATAAGTAGATGCAGAAAAAGCATTAGATAAAATCCAGCACGCATTTATGATGAAAATTCTCAGCAGAGTGGGAATATAGGAAACATACCTCAACGTAATAAAGGCTATCTATGACAAACTCACAGACAACATCATACTCAATGGACAGAAATGAAAAGCAATCCCCTTAAGATCAGGAACAAGGCAGGGTTGTCCCCTTTCACCACTCTTATTCAACATAGTTCTGAAAGTCCTAGCCACAGCAATCAGACAAGAAGACATAAAAGGCATCCAAATTGGAAAAGAAGTAAAGCTATCACAATTTCCTGATGACATGATATAGTACATAGAAAACTCCAATGTCTCAGTCAAAAAACTACTAGAACTCATAAGTAAATTCTGCAAGGTGGCAGGATTTAAATTAATATTCAGAAACCAGTGGCATTTTTATACACCAACAATAAACTGTATGAAAGATAAATTAAGGAAACAATCTTCTTCACTATTGCAATAACAAAATAATGTACCTAGGAGTAAATTTAACCAAGGCGGTAAAAAGCTTGTACTCAGAAAGGTATAAGACATTGAAAAATGAAATCAAAGAAGATACAAACAAGTGAAAGCATATACTATGTTCAGGGATAGAAAGAATAAACATCATTAAAATGTCTATAATACCCAAAGCAATGTATAAATTCAATGCAATTACTATTAAAATACCAATGACATACTTCAAAGATATAGAACAGATATTCCAAAAATTTATATGGAACCAAAAAAGAGCATGAATAGCCTCAGCAATTTTGAAAATGAAGAATGAAGTGGAAGGTATTACATTTTCTGATATGAAGTTATACTACAAGGCCTTTCTCATCAAAACAGCTTGGTACTACCATAAGAACAGGCATACAGATCAATGAAAGAGAACAGAAAACCCAAAAATAAACCCACGCCTTTACTGTAAATTGGTATTTGACAAAGGAGGCAAGAATAAATAGTGGAGTAAAAACAGTCTCTTTAATAAATGATGTTGGGGAAATTGGACAGGTACGTACAAAAAATGAAACTTGACCACCAACCTGCACCATTCACAAAAATAAACTCAAAATGGATAAAAGATTTAAATGTAAATCTTGAAACCATGATCATCTTGTACAAAAACATAGGTAGTAAACTCTCCAATATTTCTCATAGCAATATTTTTGTCCATTTATCTCCAACGGCAAGTGAAATAAAAGACTATGATGAACAAATTGGATTGTATCAAACTAAAAAGCTTTTGCACCACAAATAAAATAAAAAGACAACTCATACAATTGGAGAACATATTTGCCAATACATCTGATAAGGGTTTAATAACTAAAATTTATAAAGAACTTTTAAAAGTAAACACCATAAAGGTAAACAATTCAATTAAAAAATGGGCAAAATAACTAAATAAAAACTTCTCCAAAGAGGACATACAGATGGCCAATGGGCATATGAAAATTTGTTTAACATCAATAATCATCAGAGAAATGCCAATTAAAACCACAATGAGATACCACCTCACATGTGTCAGAATGGTGCTCATTATCAAAACAACACACAGTAAATGCTGGAGAGGATGTGGAGAAAAGGGAACCCTCCTGCACTGTTGGTGGGAACGCAGACTTGTGCAGCCACTGTGGAGAACTGTATGGGGTTTCCTCAAAAAAATAAAAATGGAACTGCCTTTGGACCTAGCTATCCCACTTTTAGGAAAGATCCTAAGAATACCAAGTCACTGATTCAAACGAAGATATGCATCCTATGTTTATTGCAGCATTGTTTACAATAGCTAAGATCTGGAAACAGCCCAAGTGTCTGTCAGTGGACAAGTGGATGAATAAGCAGGGGTATATATACACAAAGGAATACTACATGGCCATGAAAAAAAAACAGGGAATCTTACCTTTTGTGATGGCATGGAAAGACCCGGATGTTATTATGCTAAGTGAAATAAGCCAGACAAACACAAATATCATATGATCTCACTTATATGTGAAATCCAATGAACAAAGTAAACTGAAGAACAGAATAGAGGCAGAGGCAGGGTCACAGGGAGCAGAGGGACAGCTTTCAGATGGAAGGGGGATGAGGGGATGGAATCAGAGACAGTGAAGGGATTAATAAAATTATATATACATAACACAGAGATACAGATAATAGGACAGCAAATCCCAGAGGGAAAGGGGTAGGGAGTTTGGGGGATGGGGGTAAAGGGGGTGTGTTGGGGCACATGGGTGTGGGTGTGTTGTATTGAGTGATACATTTGAATCCATATTAACACAATAAATTGAAATTAATAAAAATAAATATTAAAAAATTGGTAAGTGAAATAAGGAATAGGAGGTCTTAAATGTTGGATCAGTAGATATGGGTTCCAATCCCTTCCCTCCTTAAGGAGAAGTTGGGAGTTGTGAGCTCCTTCTTTGCTATGTGTTGTGTTTGGTGTGAGGATTATGGCAAGATTGTGTCTCAGTCTCTCTTACCCATTTCGATGTAAATTTTTCTAATCCACTTGATGTTTAGATGCTGTTCAGGTAGTTTCTGGATTTTTTTCAGAGGGAATCATTCTCTGTAGATTTGGTGTGTCCATAGGAGAAGGTGCATTAATAGTCTACTACTTTGTCACCCCGAATCACAACTACTGTCACATTCTTTTTAAATGTTATTATTTAATAACTGGGAAGTAAATGAATTTTAATTAAATGACTATCTTATTAAGGTATGGCCTGCTTTTTCATGTATTTTGTATATTCTTGAAGGACAAGAGAGCTTGTTGTGCATTGTTTTTATCATGGTTTTTTTTTCCATATAACTCAGTGAAGTGGTATTGAAATATATTAGAGGTATATGTAAGTAATTATAGTGAAATGAGTGTACAAATGTAATTTTTAATAATAGGTTTTTATTTGCAAAGATGAAGACTAGTAGAGAGAGCAGATATTTTGAAGCAGAAAGAATTAAAAGGCAAGCTGAAACATTTTTATGTTGATGGATGGTTAAAATTATATGAAATGAACTAAATAAAATTAATCCAATCAATATATAGTATAGTACTATAACATTAATCCTCATACTTTATATTTATTATAGCAATGACTCAGTGTATGGAAATGTCTTTACCAATAAGGTTTTTAGAACTCATCTTATGCTCACATTAAGGAAACCATAGTCTTGAATGTAATTGTTTTTAGAGTTAATATCAATGTAAAATAAATAAATGTATAGAAGAATTTTATTACAGTATATGAGTATTGTATTTTTGTGGAACACAACCTCAAAAATATATATGGAAATTGAGGTCTTATAAACTAGGTAAAACAAATAAAGAAAAATTTTGTACTTTAACTTAAAAATAAATCACTATATTGAAACTGAATTGGTAGAGAAAATGTATTGTAGAACTGGGCAATTAAATGCTGGCATTCCAGGAGGTATTAAAGACCTCACCAAATAATAGCTTTATTAAAAAATATATATCTTGAGTCCTTTATTATAATATTGGAGAGAAAAATGTTTGTGTAGAAACAAACAAACCCAAAAATTTTTATCCACCAAGCAATCTAATATATAAACAACAAAACCACTCAGTAGATTTTTTTCTGTTTTGTTTTACTATTGAACATGGTAAGTTAAAGTATATTTAGTGAATAAATGAAAAGGAGAAAGTGGTTAAAAATATAGTGAGAAAATAATGTGTGAAATTAGGGTTTCATGGCAATAATCTGTTTAAGCGTGGTCTTAAATGTGACTTTCCTACAAATTTATTTATTTATTTATTTATTTGTTTGTATTTTTCTGAAGCTGGAAACGGGGAGAGACAGTTTGACAGACTCCCGCATGAGCCCTACCAGGATCCACCCGGCATGCCCACCAGGGGGCGACGCTCTACCCACCAGGGGGCAATGCTCTGCCCCTCCTGGGCGTCGCTCTGCTGCGACCAGAGCCACTCTAGCGCCTGGGGCAGAGGCCAAGGAGCCATCCCCAGCGCCCAAGCCATCTTTGCTCCAATGGAGCCTTGGCTGCGGGAGGGAAAGAGAGAGAGAGAGGAAGGAGAGGGGGAGGGGTGGAGAAGCAGGTGGGCGCTTCCCCTGTGTTCCCTGACCGGGAATCAAACCTGGGACTTCTGCACGCCAGGCCGACGCTCTACCGCTGAGCCAACCGGCCAGGGCCATACTTTCCTACAAATTTAGAAGGAAAATTTCAGGCCTATGATTTAAAACCTCATCATGTAAATATTCAACCATTTTCCCTCACATTTGGGTTATTTTTACTTTCCTCTGAATGTGGATTGTTATGATTTAAAGTTTGAAATATTGTAGTTTTAGTGCTTTTAAATTCCACAGCTGTAAGTATGGTCAGAGTGCTTTTTCATTACAGGATCAGTTTGTTGGAAATTTTCTAAATGCTTAGTCAGAGCTCAGGTGACAGCAGCTTTTGAAAAAGAGAAAGAGCCCTGGCCGGTTGGCTCAGCGGTAGAGCGTTGGCCTAGCGTGCGGAGGACCCGGGTTCGATTCCCGGCCAGGGCACACAGGAGAAGCGCCCATTTGCTTCTCCACCCCTCCGCCGCGCTTTCCTCTCTGTCTCTCTCTTCCCCTCCCGCAGCCAGGGCTCCATTGGAGCAAAGATGGCCCGGGCGCTGGGGATGGCTCTGTGGCCTCTGCCTCAGGCGCTAGAGTGGCTCTGGTCGCAACATGGCGACGCCCAGGATGGGCAGAGCATTGCCCCCTGGTGGGCAGAGCGTCGCCCCATGGTGGGCGTGCTGGGTGGATCCCGGTCGGGCGCATGCGGGAGTCTGTCTGACTGTCTCTCCCCATTTCCAGCTTCAGAAAAATGAAAAAAAAAAAAAAAAAAAAAAAAAAAAAGAGAAAGAAAAGGAAGTCCAGATATATCTGAATAAAGAGGAAGCATGGGATTAAAAATTTTAGGAATTAAAAATTTAATAAAAGGGGACATTTAATCTCTGATAATTTCGGACAGATTCTAGAATTTTTACCATATTTAAACCTTCAGTATTAAAGTGACCAACTTTTTTACAATGAAAAGGACAAAAATAAATTGAAAACAATATTGTAAATAAAAGAAATATTTTATTCATTGCAAAAATAATACACTATAATATGATAAATGCATAATAAAATATTTGTAATATTTTATATTGTAATTATGCTTACATGCCTATGAATTTTTAATAATAATTGTAAGAAAAATGTACTCATTTAGTAAAACTAAATATCAAACAAAACCACTAATTTGGAGTGATATTCAGGTGTATTATAATTTTCTAATTAAAAAATGTCTGTTTTATGCATCTATTTAATCAAAATTCAGTATTAATAGATATGGTTTGAGGTTAGATTTCCACTTTAAAACTTGAATTTCATAATAGTTTCCATGTCCATCCATGTTGTTGCAAAAGTAAGATTTCTTTCTTTTTCATGGCCCCATAATATTTCATTGTATATATGCACCACTGCTTTTTAATCCACTCATCCACTGACGGACACTTGGGCTGTTTCCAGATCTTCGCTATTGTGAACAATGCCGCCATAAACATGGGGGTGCATTTTTCCTTTTGAAACAGTGCTATGGTGTTCTTGGGGTATATTCCTAAAAGTGGGATAGCTGGGTTCAAAGGCAGTTCAATTTTTAAGTTTTTGAGGAATCTCCATACTGTTTTCCACAGTGGCTATACCAGTCTGTATTCCCACCAGCAGTGCAGGAGGGTTCCCTTTCCTCCACATCCTCACCAGCACTTATTCTGTGTTGTTTTGTTGATGAGCGCCATTCTGACTGGTGTGAGGCGATATCTCATTGTGGTTTTAATTTGAACTTCTCTAATGATTAGTGATGTTGAGCATTTTTTCATATGCCTGTTGGCCATCTGTATGTCCTCTTTGGAGAAGTATCTATTCATTTCTTTTGCCCATTTTTTTATTGGATTTTTTAACTTCCTGGTGTTGAGTTTTACAAGTTCTTTATAAATTTTGGTTATTAACCCTTTATCAGACGTATTGTTGAATATGTTCTCCCATTGTGTAGTTTGTCTTTTTATTCTGTTCTTATTGTCTTTAGCTGTGCAAAATCTTTTTAGTTTGATATAGTCCCATTTGTTTATCCTGTCTTTTATTTCACTTCTCTGTGGAGATAAATCAGCGAATATATTGCTGCGAGAGATGTCAGAGAGCTTACTGCCTATGTTTTCTTCTAAGATGCTTATGGTCTCACAGCTTACATTGGAAACTATTATGTTAAGTGAAATAAGCCAGGCAGAAAAAGAAAAATATTATATGACCTCACTCATTTGAGGAATCCAATGAACAATGTGAACTGAGAAATGGAATTGAGACAGAGGAGAGATCAAAGGAACCAGAGGAAAAGAGAACAGAGGGAAACGGGATGATAGGGTGGGATAAACCTGAAGGGAAGGGGGGAGGGTACTATGGGGAGGGGGTAATGGCGATGTTGAGGGGAATATGGGGGAGGGGGGATGCATTTGGGGCAACACTAAAATCTATGTAAACAATAAATTAAAGAATTAAAAAAATAAAAAATAAAACCAAAATAACTTAAATTTCAGAAAAATACTTGTAAATAAAATTATACGTATTTGGAAATTACTAAAAATATAATGAATTAATAAAATGTAAATTGTGCTTACCTGTCTTTTTTTTTTTTTTTTTTTTTTTTTCTGAAGCTGGAAACGGGGAGAGACAGTCAGACAGACTCCCGCATGCGCCCGACCGGGATCCACCCGGCACGCCCACCAGGGGCAACGCTCTGCCCACCAGGGGGCGATGCTCTGCCCCTCCGGGGCGTCGCTCTGCCCCGACCAGAGCCACTCTAGCGCCTGGGGCAGAGGTCAAGGAGCCATCCCCAGCGCCCGGGCCATCTTTGCTCCAATGGAGCCTTGGCTGCGGGAGGGGAAGAGAGAGACAGAGAGGAAGGAGGGGGGGGGTGGAGAAGCAAATGGGCGCTTCTCCTATGTGCCCTGGCCGGGAATCGAACCCGGGTCCCTGCACACCAGGCCGATGCTCTACCGCTGAGCCAACCGGCCAGGGCCTGCTTACCTGTCTTTAATTGAATATTCACTGAGAAAGAAATAATCATGAGTCTACAATATTGTATGTGCCATGTCATGTTTCAGTAAGGAGTACACAAAGCCATTCACATGCTGGGTATATCACGCGATCTCTCAAGGTCTCCCTCACGGAGTGAATGTGTCTCATAATTGCCTTTCACTGCACTGTACTGATCCTTGACGAGTCATCATGTCAAATACAAATACGTCGCATCACATGCAATGGATAGACTCTGCATCTGTCGAATATGAACATTTACAGATTAGTCTTCCAATATCAAAAAGGAGGACATGTAGGAGGACACTTTGAGGGAGGACAGAACTTACAAAAGAAGGACTGTCCTCCCTAAAGAAGGATGATTGGTCACTTTATCAATATTTTAGTACATATTATTATGGACTGGTGTGATTTTTACAACATAGTCTTAGAATTTTAGGATATTTTGTGCCACTGCCTTTTCAGATGTTAAGAGCCCTTTCAATGTGATAAAACTAGTTGTATCTGGGCTCCAAATTCTCAGCCCAGTGCTACTTTTCTCTTTTCTTTCTTTCTTTCTTTCTTTCTTTCTTTCTTTCTTTCTTTCTTTCTTTCTTTCTTTCTTTCTTTCTTTTTTTTTTGCACATACATAATATCTTTTGTCCAAACATAAGATTTAGAGAAGGGACACCTGATTTGAGATATCTATTCATATTTATCCAGTGTTTTTATGGGGGCTTTTGGTAAATTACTTCCTTTATTGTACCTTAATTACTGTATCTGGTCTGTAAAAATCAACACAATTGTTGCCCTTTAACAGTGTCTAAAAATGTCTAAAAATGTTATAAAGATTAATAGAGAATTGACTCAAAAATACTGAATTAGTTATGTGCAAAATGAAGAGATTAGTTGAATCAGTTATATTGAACATTATTTCAATAAAATGTGGAGCTGTAAAAGAGATCTACAACTACAGGATAAGTTGAAAAACACATCTTCACTTTTCCTTGCTGATTTGAATTCATCCTTTCATACTCAGTACAGTAAAGTCAGCTTCCTCTTTTCTCTCCCCATTGGGGTAGGTACAATAACTCCATGCCCTAGTCACCTAATGCACTAGTATACCAGTATACACCTAGTATTTTCCTTACTATAAGTGTCAATTTTCTTCCATTTGAGTTAGTTCTTTAATGTTGGATATAATTGTTAATTTATCTTTGTACATGTCTAGCACAACATCTGGAACTGAATAGGATCAAAACAAGTATTTGTCTCCACATGCAAAATAAGTCAGACAGGAAAAGTCAAGAACCATATGATTTCACTTATATGTGGGATATAAAACTAAAAGCAGTAAATGAACAAACAAGACAAAAATGCATAGACATAGATAACAGTGTGATGGTCACAGTGTGGAGGGAGTGGTAGTAATGGATAAAGGAGGTCAAACACATCTGATGAAAGATTTGACTTCGTGTGGTGAACACACAATGCAAAATATAGATGTTATACAATTACACAGTTGAAACCTATATAATTTTATTAACCAATGTCACCTTGATACATTTACCTTTAAAAGTATAAAAACAAAATATTTGTCAAATCAATGAAAACCTAAGATGCTTTCACTTTATGAGTATGCGGGTGATGATGGCTAGCACACTTAAAAGATCGGTGTGTGTGAGGTTCTATAATAGTTATTAAGGTGAGCGCTATGTGTAGGATAACCTTGCTAAGACTACAATTATTATTGTTCCTCCCCTGGCAAAAAAAGTTTCTGCTTAAAATCACTCATCACCCTAATCAATTATTTATATCTGGTTGTAAAGGAGAACCAAAAACAGGAGGAGATATATGATCAATAATAATAGAAGGAGAAAGAAATGTGAGTACAGGGTAGTCCTGTTTATATTAACTGAATCTGTACCATTATTGTAATAAACTTCATGGTAATTGTTTACCATGAGAATGTCACTAATATTTTATATAAATATTATTGAAATACCTTTTGTGAGCACAATAAAAACATTCATTCTTGAAAACATGTTAATGAATGATCCAGAGTGCATATTTTAATCAGTTTTCTAATAAACTAGGAAATAAAACATGTTTATTTGATTTAATTGCATTTCAAGATATAGAGTTAAAGACATTTAAAAAATAACTAGAATTTAATACTTAGTGGAGAAAGGAGTTGAAAGAATTAAAAGTGAATGTTATGAAGTTTTAAAAATAGTTTTAAAATACTGTTTTCTAGGGTTCAAATAAAATAAAGGTGATAAAACCAATGCATAACTAAATAATCAATATAAATTGTAAAAACTTGGCTCTTCACTGACTGTAAAAGTAACTTACTTATTAGAATACAGATCAGACCATAGAGAAAGAATATTTCCCAGGCATCACGTGCTATTTGGACAGAATGACCTTTATTGCCCTTCCATCCCAGAAATTCTGCAAATAGATGAAAACCCACTAATGAGGAAGGTACTACTGACACACCATAGTGCCCTGTATTTTAAGAACGAATACTTTAAATGTCAATGTTATTTGTTTCCAAAACCTCTAACTTTCATCATAAAAAATATCCGTGCTACCATTTTTCATTCAAGCATTTAATGATAGATTGTGACCTCTTTTGGGGGGAGGGCGGGGGGAAGAAGACAGTCTGTTACAAAAAAAAGCAATGCAAATTAAAGAAGTTCCAATTCCCCAAAGGCTGCTAACTGACACCTTCTAATGGTCTCCAGAACGTAAGTAAATTGCAGATGGGAAATATTTATGTTTAGGAGGTCACATTTGAGAAAAAATAACCTGACCTATAAGTTTTTAGGTTTGTGGGGCAATTATTAGTAAAGTTGGATGTGACTTTAGATTTTCAGTATTTGGTAAGAAATTTCAATTAATAAGAGTGCTGTTTGCTCTAACAGAATCTTAATGGCAATCATAGACATGTAATAAGAAACTATAGTGAAATTGCAACAATAGCTTGCTATACCAAGCACAGACAGTATGGTTCATTTTCAATGAAGTTTCCTTAAAATTTGTGGTTGTAGGCCCTGGCTGGTTGGCTCAGCGGTAGAGCGTCAGCCTGGCGTGAGGGGGACCCGTGTTCGATTCCTGGCCAGGGCACATAGGAGAAGCGCCCATTTGCTTCTCCACCCCCCCCCCCTTCCTCTCTGTCTCTCTCTTCCCCTCCAGCAGCCGAGGCTCCATTGGAGCAAAGATGGCCCGGGTGCTGGGGATGGCTCCTTGACCTCTGCCCCAGGCGCTAGAGTGGCTCTGGTCGCGGCAGAGCGACCCCCTAGAGGGGCAAAGCATCGCCCCCTGGTGGCCAGAGCGTCGCCCCTGGTGGGTGTGCCGGGTGGATCCCGGTCGGGCGCATGTGGGAGTCTGTCTGACTGTCTCTCCCCATTTCCAGCTTCAGAAAAATACAAAAAAAAAAAATTGTGGTTGTAGTGCACACTAGCAAATGGCAGTAGGAAGCCGATGAGGATAGTGGAAGTCATTCCAATCTTGGCAAATAGAGGAGAGCAATTCTTAGGTGAACTAGTTTCTACTACCCCTTTTTTAGTCGTTTTACTAAATTTATGTTTATGTAGAGATATTGCATATTGATTGGTCTTAAAAAATAATTAAAACTATTTAAAATAGGACTTAAACATTTTGGTATTTTCTTCTCCATTTTAGAATGTAGATAATAAAGTATTTGGTTAAAATGCCAGCTTTAGCTCGTCAAATATGAAACCATTATTACAGATCTCTTAGGTATGTGGGAAGATAATAGTGTAAATTTGGAAACAAGTTTGTATTTTACTAAGTCTGTTAAACTTTTTTTTTTATAGGCTTGCCTAGGGAATATAATGAGGGGATTAAGAATGCAGGTGTTTACAATTTAAGGGGACATCTTACAGATCGCAGCTGGCAGAAATTTTAAGTGTGATGACTGCTTTGCAAAAAACAGGCTACCAACTCAAATATTGGTTTTGGGAAAGGGAATTGTGCTTTTTCCCCCAGCAAATCTAAAAACGTTTAGATACATTTAATATGAGAGAAATGAAAACACTGAGCATTCTCTTTTTAGTTTAAGAATAACAGAACTGTGCATGGGAAATTTCTTCCGTGGGGAACCCGAGTCAGTTAGAAATTATGTGTGGAATTAGAGAGGAGAGAATTAGGAAAAAAAGAATAGTTATTTTTATTTATTTACTTATTTTTATACATAGGTACTGCAAATGATTGGCAATTAAAATTTAACATTTATTTTAGTCAGCCCCAACTCCAGGACATCTTAACAGACTTACACATTCCTGACCTGAGGTTAGCCTCTGGAGGAAAGGGTGCATTATGGAAGATTGCAGCCCTGGATACTCTTAACTTAATGTCCCAGTGTTTCTGATGGGGGAAAATTTAAATTGTCAGAATTATGATAGAAATGTCAAATATATACAAAATAAGCTATGTAAATGTGAAACATCCATTATAGCTCAATTTACTTTGTGGTAGGGTAAAAATGACAAAATTTCCATCTCTCTCTAGCACATTAAATTATCTCTGCCTTTGCCTTCCCTTGCAATTACAGTTTTTCATCCTACACCTGTGTTCTTCTAAGTGTGAACGTCCAAATTAAGCTGCTGTTGCTATTGCTGCTGTAGCTCCTACAAGGAATCTAGTAGTTCTTGTTCTAGGAATGAACTAATGAAAGTTGTTACATGAATTAAGTTATTTAAATCTCTCAAAAATCCTGTGAAGTCAGTAGGTTCATTAAGCTTCTTTCAGAAACAAGGAACCTGAGGCTTAAAAGTATATATTTGAGTCAAGCAGTTCAACTGCTCAACCCACATCTTAACTGCTGTTCCATATGCTCCTAATGTTAATGATGCATTTGCCTTTAGGATTTTAGAAGTTTAAAAGCCCCTGTCTCACTTTCAATATTAAGGCTGAGTCAGGACCTCCTTTCATTTTCTGGCTTGTTTCATAATACACACATCATCTTATTCTTGATCTCTGAGCCTGACTGTCATGAGTAGACTCTAACTTTATCTGTGTTCTTTTCCTTCCAAGATGTATGCACGCTATTTGCATGCCTACTGTTGGGAAAACAGCTGTTTTAGACTTTGCTTGCTTGCGCTTTCCATGATTAGTGCATAAGCACGTGTGCATAGCCTCTGTAAGGCTACAGGTGATTTGACTCATGGCAGATTATGGATTGCCTGCCTGCCACTGTGAAGGGCCGTTCTGCTGTTTGTTTGCCCGCTGCCTTGAGAAGCGGTTTTTCCCTGCCTGTTTGCTTGCCCGCCATTGCAAGAATCTATTATACAGGAATGGCCCAATGCTTTCTGGCTCTGCAGTTCCTCAACTGTCTGCCTGAACCCAATGTGGACCTGCCTGGCCTCGGTGACTGGTATTATACCTATTATTGGGAACTAATTTTGGAAACACAGAAATGGGCAACACCGAGTTCCTGCCATAAAGATGGGGAGGTGAGGGGACAGGCACAAAAGTTAATAACAAAGTTATTGTTACTGTTCAATGTAGTCTCTTCTGGAGCACTTTGTTGGTGTGACATCCATGCTGCCTGTAGTTTTCAGGTGTTCTGTTTTAAGTTGTTTATGCTTTTCTAGCTTGACTGATTTTTTCCTCCACCTGTGGCTTTAATGTTGCATTGAGATTCATTTATTTATTGAATATTCAATGACTATATGGGACTTTTAGGAGACTAATAAATAATACTCTATTTTCTCCACCTGTGTTTGGAACCAACTGATACATGCTCGAGAGCCTAATAGCTGAATATAAACTACTATTCCATAATAACTATAGTTATTCAGAGATTGTGACTGAGATCAGCCAAGTCAGTTGCTAATAACCCTCTCCCCAGATGCAACAGGAAGCCCTAGTATACCACAATGATGGACCCAGATCCCTGCTACGGTATAGTAGAGAGGCCATATGTACATTCTCATCTCATATCCAGATCCCGAAGAAAAGGGAGTAAGATAGGAGCAGAGCTCAGCGTGGCTAGTTTATTCTAATTTACCTACTGATTGGGAAGGGTGGAATGAGAAATGGTGCAGAAAAGCTAGGAATGTCACTCTCGTGGAAGTGCCTCTGGATGAAGGGACACATGAGGAGCAAGGAACAAAGGTTCCTTCTAATACACTAGACTAGATAAAATGACGTGATTAAAAGATCTCAGTTAAGGCCCTGGCCGGTTGGCTCAGTGGTAGAGCGTCGGCCTGGCGTGCAGAAGTCCCAGGTTTGATTCCCGGCCAGGGCACACAGGAGAAGCGCCCATTTGCTTCTCCACCCCTCCTCCTCTCCTTCCTCTCTGTCTCTCTCTTCCCCTCCCGCAACCAAGGCTCCACTGGAGCAAAGATGGCCCCGGGCGCTGGGGATGGCTCCTCGGCCTCTGCCCCAGGCGCTAGAGTGGCTCTGGTCGCAACAGAGCGACGCCCCGGAGTGGCAGAGCATCGCCCCCTGGTGGGCAGAGCGTCGCCCCCTGGTGGGCGTGCCGGGTGGATCCCGGTCGGGCGCATGCGGGAGTCTGTCTCTCCCTGTTTCTGGCTTCAGAAAAATACAGAAAAACAACAACAAAAAAAAACAACAAAAGATCTCAGTTAAATTAAAAGCCACATACAGAAACAAATAATTCTAATATAGGGAGATTAGGTTACATTTTGTTCCTCTTCTTTTTTTCAAGCTTATTGAGATATAATTGACAAAATTGTAAGAGATTGAAAGTGTACAATATGATGATTTGATTTATGGATACATAATGAAAGGATTTCCACCATTCGGTTAATTAACACATCACCTCACATATTTACCTTTCCCACCTTTTTTTTGGTGAAAACATTTAGGTTCTATTGTGTTAGCAAATTTCAAGTATACAATACAGTGTCATCAATTATAGTCACCATGTTATACATTCGCAGACCTTTTTCATCTTATAACAAAGTTTGTACCCTTTTACCAACCTCTCATGTCCCCAACTCCACCAAAAAGCCCTGGTAACCACTTTTTCTATTCTGCTTCTATGAGTTTGATTTTTTTTTTAATTTCCCATATAAGTTGATACCATATGGTATTTGTTTTTCTCTGTCTGGATTATTTCACTCAGCATAGTGCCCTTGAGGTTCACCTATGTCACAAATAACACGAGTTCCTTCTTTTTAAAGGATGGATAGTATTCCATTGTATATTTTTCTTTATCCATTCATCTGTTGATGGACACTCATGTTATTTCCATACCTTGGCAATTGTAAATAATGCTACAGTAAACATTAAAGTGCTGATATCTTTTTACGAAAATGATTCTGTTTCCTTTGAATATATATTCAGAAGTGGGATTACTAGGCCATATGGTAGTACAAATTTTTATTTCTTTAAGATCCTCCATTAGTATTTTCTATGTGGCTGTAATGAGTTTACATTCTAGTGAGTCTAGTTTTATAATACAGATCTGAGTTTTGAAGAATGTGACAGAGAGAGATTCCCAGAGGAGGTGACACTAGCTGACTCTTGAGGCAAGAGTAGGAGGTTGCCAGGGAAACAGCAATGGGGCGTGAGAACACGTTTCTGCAGAGGAATAACACACATAGAGCTTTTAAGGCTTGATATGTTTGAAGAATTACAACTGTTTTCCATATTATCAGAATGTAATCCAACAAAGATGGGATGATATGTCAGAATATGAGACTGGTTGGTATACAAGGTTGGTGACTCCCTGTCTCCTGCTTCTGAGGATGGCTGTATTTAGAGACTTTACATTTGCTCCCTGAAGCTGTGCCCTTTGGCCCTGCTTTATGTGTAGGTGGAATTTATTCTTTCTTTCTTTATTCATCTCAGCCTCACCGTTCTTGAGATTTCCTCTGCAGTACCCTACTCTACTTGTACTTATAGGAAAGTCAGATAAGGTTAAAAATAGGAAGTGATTCTTTAGGAATATTATTAGCTTTTTCTAATTTAGGCTGTTTTATTTTTTTTTATGGTAGGTTTAAAAAATTGCCTTTTTTTTTTTTACAGTTGGCAGTGATTACAAATCCTGTGTCCAGATGGCTGGTTGTTTATTGCCAATGCTGCATTGGTAAGTCTACTATGTAGGTGGATGCCAGGCCAGACTGACCTCTGAGAGTAGGGTGATAAGCTTACTTCATCATTTGAGCATGCTCACAGAGTATTATCTTGTTCTTGGATGGGGTTCATCCATCACAGAGCCTGTCAGATGGTTTGGCCTGCTTATCATTTCAAATTTATATGAACTCATTAAAAGGTTTGGAGGGTAAGTGCACATTTCTTGGTATTGCTTGGCACATTAAAATCCTATGCCAGAGCAGTTGTAAGTTATATTTACCCCCTTGACTTACTATGTAGGCTTTTCCATAAGGAATTATTTTTTTAATAGTCACTTATATTTGTACAGTGTTTGATAGCTTAGAAAATACTTTCCTATACATTAGTTCATTTATCTTGATTATCGATCGATGAAATGGGGCAATAATTATTTTCTTTTTTTTTTACAAAAGTGAAAACTAAGGCTTAGAGAATTTGTGTCTCCTAGACCAATGCTGTCTGACAGAAATGCAATATGAACCACATATGTAATTTGACTCTTCTAGTTACCACATTAAACAAAGTAAAAGGAAATAGGTAAGATTAATTTTAATAATATATTTTACTTAACATATGTCCAAGTGTTATCATTTTTGCATGCAGTCAATTTAAAAGTTATTAATGTGATACTTTACATTCTGTTTTTTTTAATAAGCCCTCAAAGTCCAGTATGTAATTTACATAAATAGCAGACTTCAACTCAGACTAGCTACATTTTAGGTCATTAATAGCCATATGTAGCTAGTGGCTACCGTACTGTACACTACAGACTTAAATAAAAATTATACTGCTGCCTTTTCTACTGTACATAATATGAACCAACCATTAGTTTGGGTAATGGAGTAGAGTTGTATTCTCAAGAGTTATGATAAATCTAAGCAACTTCATATAAATACGTTTTCTTCTTTTTTGAGAAGAGCAACATCATATATCTTGCATGACTTGATTATTCCCACAGATGTGTTTTGTGAGTCCTGGAGCAGCATTCCCTAATGGAGGGATTGAGCATAAACCCCCGAATAAAGAACTGACCAACGCTCCTTAAATAGCTCTAGCCTGCACTCTTGAAATAATCAGCTAGTAGAGAGTAAGTTCAGTTTTATATCTTAGGAAGGAAGAGCACATACAATAATCTCAATTTTGTATGAAATACTTTGCGTAAAGAAAACTTCCCAAATAAAGTTGAGTTTCACCTAATCCCTCTCCAGTCTCACTGCTTTGGCTCTACTATTTTCAGTTTGTGTAGGCCAAAGTTTTATTCCTATTGATTGTCTAGTGTGGGTGGAATAGGTGGGTGGACATTTTTATTGACAAAATAAAAGTATGTTTTCATAACATTTGTCGTCTATTTTCTGAAATAACAGCTCTGCATTTTGCAGGTAGCTAAAAAAAAAAAAATCTCAGCCTCTCTAAAACAGCTGCTGCAGGATTTTATTTCCATAGTGATTCAAAGGTCTGAAAATCTCTCATCTATCTCTCATCTATCTCTCATCTATCTCTCATCTATCTATCTATCTCTCATCTATCTATCTATCTATCTATCTATCTATCTATCTATCTATCTATCTATCTATCATCTATCTATCATCTATCTATCATTTACTGTCTTTCCCCATGTATAAGATGCACCTTAATTTTGGTTCCCAAAATAAAAAAAAAAGTAGTATGTAGTTATGAACTCAAGTTTTCTTCATCATAAAATTCATACAACTCCTCATCACTGTCAAAACTCCCATCCACTAGCTTGTCTTCTTCTGTGTCTGATGACGACGAATCACTGCCTTCATATATTGCCTCGTCCTCAGTTCCATCAGGACATTTGAAATGCCACAACTACTGTATGAGATATACCCAGTTTTTAGATCCCAAATTTTTCAAAAATGGGTGTGTTTTATACATGGGGAATATGTTATCTATCTATCTACCTATTATCTATCTACCTATCTATCTATCCATCATCTATCTATCATCTACCTATCTATCATCTAATCTATCTATACACACACATGCATACACACATTTGATACTAGGAGGCTTCATTCTTTCCTATCATAAAAACAAAAGCAAAATAAAACAACCAAACCCCAGATACTTTTTTTACATTTGTATTTTTCTGAAATGAGAAGTGGAGAGGCAGAGAGACAGACTCCTGCATGTGCCTGACCGGGATCCATCTGGCAAGCCCACTAGGGGGCGATGCTCCATTTCAACCGGAGCCATTCTAGTGCCTGAGGCAGAGGCCATGGAGCCATCCTCAGCACCCAGGCCAACTTTGCTCCAGTGGAGCCTTGGCTGCAGGAGGGGAAGAGAGACACAGAGAGAAAGGGGAGGGGGAAGGGTGGAGAAGCAGATGGGTGCTTCTCGCCAGGGCCCAAACCCAGATATAGTTGTTGAATAACTCCCAGAGCAGAGCATTTGGAACTTTCAGGTAAAGTAAGAGCCCACTGTTTTTCAGTCCTACCAAACTAAGCACTGAATTATACTATAAGTGTTTACACAAGCTGGCTTTTTGTGCCATCTCCAACCATCTGTAGTCACCTGCTAAAACTGACCTATCAAGTATGGAAGTTTGTGGTCTTTCATGAAATGTTCTTTTTTCCCTAATTAGAATTCATATTTTTTTCTACAGGGTTCCCATAATATTTTGTAATTCTTTTTAAAAATTAATTACATTGTCTTTTATGCTGTATTAGGTTGAACCAAATATAATTGCTGTTTCTTTTTTTTTTTTAATTTTTGACTTTTCAATTACAGTTGACATCCAATATTATATTAATTTCAGGTGTACAACAAAGTTATATTAGGTCAGACATTTATATATCTTATGCAATGATCACCCCAGTAGGTATAATACCCATATGACACCATATATAGTTATTACAATATTCTTGACTATATTCCCTATGCTGTACTTTACATCCCCATGACTATTATTATATTGCTGAATTTTTATAGATAAAAAATGTTTACTTCAGGCCTGACCTGTGGTGGCACAGTGGATAAAGCATGAACCTGGAAACGCTGAGGTTGCTGGTTCAAAACCCTGGGCTTGCCTGGTCAAGGCACATATGGGAGTTGATGCTTCTTGCTCCTCCCCCTTCTCTCTCTCTCTCTCTCTCTCTCTCTCTCTCTCTTTTTCTCTCTCTCTCCCCTCTCTATAATGAATAAATAAAATCTTAAAAAAATTCTAAAAAAATAATTAAAAAAATGTTTTCTTCATATGCTTCAACCAATTATGATTAATTTATATCATTCTGAATACACATGTACTCATAGACAGCTATGAAGCAGAATCTGAGGTTATCTCTTGGTCGTAGTAACCTTTGAATAAGTGTTTATTGATTTGAACTAAATGAGATTAAAATGGAATGTATGTTGGGGAAATAAAAATATATGAATTTCAGATTGCAGGTTTCGAATTTCAAAAAAATTGAGAGATTTCAACCTGGTGCTCTGATACGTTGAGTAGAGGATGTCAAGGGAATTTGAAGTAATCAAATTACAGATTTTAGATAATGATAGTTATAAGCAGAGAAGGTACTGTATTGCTGAGGAATAGGATGTGTGTGCTGTTTTTATTTTATTTTTTGTTAGATCCTATTTAGGGTAAAATCTTTAATAAATTAAGAGGAAGGCAAAGTCTTCCTGGTACAAAAACAATTGGTTAGATTGATTTGGCAGAATAAGCTGACAATAAAAAATTATTTGTTTGTTTATGTGTTATAAAGATATAATAGAGAAACTATATATTATTTTCATATTCTGTTTTTATATTCAAGTTTAATGAAATAATAATAAAAAATCCAGGCAGTTGCAAAATCAATAAACTATTCTTGCAATTTGTTAACTTTTCTGTGAAGACCTATTCAGCAGATGCAACTGGATTATAATAATGGCACTTCTGTTATATATTTGTGCCAAAAATAATAAATAACATTAGGAATTCAGAAAGAGGGAAATATGGATTTAATGTATTTGACATGAATTTTTGATATGAAAAAAAATCCTAGTCAGTTTAAAATTTAAGGTCTCTGAATTCTCAATTAGACCTTGGTCTCAAACTATGCGTAAACAGAATATGAGTCAAATTGTATAATATAATGTTCATTTTTATCTTAGGCAGTTATATATCACCTCATGTGGCCATGGGAAAAAATATTACCTTAAATATCAAGAGTAGGCTCTGGATATGCTGCCCAAATTTTCCTTCAGCAATGAAGGACTTATTCTGCAGCTGTTGGAAGTGGTACCAGCAGATGCCTCTCAGCTCTCAGCCTTCTTTGGAAAGTGTCTTGGCAGAGAAGATCTGCACTAAGGCCATGTTCCTTCCTAGAGAAGTCTGCATCCTATGGTCATCCCAGTTTTCTAGGGAGTGCAGTTGAGTTGACTTTGGCTTTGTTGAAGCAACTGCCTTTGCTCAATCTCTCTTTATTCTCTACTCTTTTCTTATACAAGTATTGATCCTAAGAATTTTCCCAATAAATTTCTTGTATGTTCATCTCTGTCTCATAGTCTATTTTTGTGGAACCCAATTTATGACAATATCAAATTAGGAAAGAGGAAAAATTTTTTCTGAACTGATAGAGGTTTGAAAAAGACTTGATCTAAAGAAAATTAGCGAATTACTATGTCCTTCCATGCTGAAGAGGCCCAGACACCATCAGTCCATTGCCCACAGTTGCCAAAACCACAGCAGGGATATAACTTCACAGACCTTATAGTTTTGGCTGAAGGTTGGATTAGACATTTTGCTTATCATTTGTTTTCCTGTTTAGCTGGTTCCAGTGTGAGGTTATATATCTGACCTATAATTGCTCAAGCAAATCAGTTTGAGTGATGACTCAGATCCAAAAAAAAGTCATCAGAAACAATGCCCAAATTTGAGTTTCACTATATCCTGAGATATTCTGACTTCTACAGGAGTGGTTGTAGTTTACTCTGACCTATGGAGCTTATTGTGAAAGAGTTGACATCCTAGTCATTCTAGAGTACTCTTGAGAGAATATCTGAATTGGATCCAAATCAAACTTGGACCATTTCATGCAGTTTGGAGTCCTCTGGGTTCATCACCAGAAAGATCCAATTTCCTGGGCTGGCTTTTGTGGTTTGCTTCAAGATAGTATATAACCAACGGGACCACTGAAAGATTTTTATGTCCTGTGCATTTATTTGAATGATTTTCACATGACAGAGCAAGTGAGTGGTTCAAGGCTAGTTTTGTTCTCAATGTCATCAATCTGTATTAAAATGCACCTAACAGAGCCAACCTCCAATTTTGAGCTCTCTCTCTCTCTTTATTTTTTTCTGTGTTTTGTCTTTTATAATTGTCTTAGAAGGATCATATTAGTTTTTGTTTTTTTAAAAAAATTAGTACAACTATTCTGAATGGGTGAGCATTTCTGTTGTGAAAAATTTAAGAAAATTGTCAAGCTTATTCTAAATAAAAAAAAAATCAGTTTTTTTTTCTATATTTCTCAGGAGAGCAGGAAGAGGATTAATGGGTGAAAGTTAGAGGCAGATTTGAAATAAATATCGTCTCAAATTGAAGTGATCTGTTTTGCTAGGTAATAAGTTTTATCTGAATAAAGAGTTCAAAGATAATCAAAGTAAGTACTTGAGAAGTGTTTTCCCTTGGATGGAGAACTGGATGAGGGTAGATAACTACATTGGTGCTCCCCAGGGATCACGCCTCCCAATATTGATGCCTTGTGAAATCCTATTGCTTATTGATGCTAATTTTGGCCATCTGACTTGCTCTGGCCAATGATACATTGACAAGCGTGATCCAAACAAAGGCTTGGTGAGTGTTGCACTGGAGCTTGTCATCTTGGAGCACTCCCTCTTGGAAGTGAGGTGTACTATAAAGAAGCTTGGGCTACACTACTCAACTATGAGAGATTATTGGAGGGAGGCTAAGCTCCCTGTTAAATCTAGCCATATGGATGATTTCAGTCATACCACAGAGAGCAGAAAAACTACCTAAGCAAGCTCAAAATCATGAGAAATAATATATCGTTGTAAGCCACTAAATTTTGGGGTAATTTATTATTCAGGAGTACATAATAGGAATACTGATTTACATAAACTAGATCCTCCACAGTTCTTTCGCTCTCCAACTCTAATTGTAAATAGTGGGAGGAAGAACTTTAATAGATGAGAAAGCATATGGTTATAAGCCACCCTCTTAGATACTGTGCTTTATTCCTTTGCTTTGAGGAAATGCATATTTAAACTATCTCTACTTCGTGACAATCCAACAAATATATAAATACCTCCCACAAAAGAAAACTATTCTCTTGTGCTGACTAATCCTGACTGTCAGGCAGATTGTGCAGATACGGGGATGGTACCCTGTCCTCAAACAGAGATGAGAATGAAGATAGCAAAATGTTTCTCAAACTGTCACATTTCTGAATCTCAACAGATGTTAAATGTAACTTAATCAACACTGACTGATTCCATACACTGTTTTCTTATATATTAAATGAGGTTATACTCCCAGTTTGTAGGAGAAAAGATAAAGTAAACAGAATATAAATCAATGTGTCCTTCAAAAATAAATTTGATAGGATTTCACATTTGAATTTATTCTTAATTATTATCTGCTTTTTAAGAAATTCTTGCTAATCAAAGTTTACTTATTTTTTTCCCCATTAGAGTTATAAACAGGCAGTATAAGGGGAAGACACAAATCTTCCTTTTGTTGTGTTTGATTTATTTTGATGGTTGGCAAATTCACAATCACAATTTTAGCTCAGCCTTTAGGCCATTTTTTATTATGTCAATAAATAAACTCATGATAAGGGTGAGATCAACACATTGCAGTTTCCTATGTAATGTGCCTTCACTTGTTTATTTTAGGGCTGTAGCAAAAAAAAAAAAAAGTGTTTATTTTTGCTGTTAATTGTTTGCTTAAGGCTAGGTGATTAGTACTTTCTTTATTCCATCAGTCTGAACTTTTTTGGGTCCCTTAAGGGCTCTGCTACAAACTGGCATTAAAATACTGCTATGAGTAGTGCCTATGGTCAGTTAACTCACTGCTGATGTAGCCACGGTCCCAGGTTCAGTCCCATGAGCAAGCCAGTGTCTACTGGTTCCTTACTCTTAGTTGAACCAGTAACCCTGGCCTCACCTCACATGTGGAACCCAAGAAAACAGGATGAGGGACCCAGAATATCTCAGTCATACTTATCATTCCTTCTGAAAAAGTACCTAAATATTGAGTTTCTCTGTTTCAAATTTAAAGGGCACTCAGTGAAATAAATTGAAGAATCACGTAATAGAACATCTTGTGGAGAAAGTCTGAGGGGGGAAATTGAAGTGATAACAAGAGGCAGCTGGTTCCTTTCCTCACTTGTTAGTGAAGGACAATGGTGACATTGTGTACTTCATATTGACATCAAGAGACTCTGAGGAGTCACTAACAGAGTGCAGTGGGAGGAGGTGGGGCCCAAACTGAGAACTGTGGAGCTGAAGCTGTGTAGGAATTGTCTGACAGGAGCAGGTGGGAAGAAAAGAGGTATTGGGTCAGGTCCCAGTCTGCTCTAGGAGAGAAGGCTTGAGTGCCAACTTCCCAGCCTCCCTGGTGCATGAGCTGCACTTTGCGGTAGACTGGAATTTGACTTCAATCAGAGCCATGTAAAATCTACATTTCCTATGGGATATCTATTCTTTCATAAGTTTACCTCTTGCAACCAAAGTGAGAATTCCATCACCACCAACAGAATGCTGTGGTCCTCATTTTCTTTCCTCTAGTCCCTTTCCAACTGACCAAGAACCTGATTTTGTTTGCCAACCCATTCCTTCCATAGAAAGTAAAATATGGGATTGTGTGTGTGTGTGTGTTTAGGGGGTAGAAAACTTCAAGGGGCAGTAGCTGTTGTTGTTCATTATAAAACTCATCAAAGCTTGTATATCTTCAAAAGAAATATCAGATGGCAGATTCCTTATCATCACATATTTTTAAAGTCTATTTCATCTGTGTCTAAGGGAAAATGTGTTATATTTAATGCAGTGTTCATACTAAAGAAAGATTAAAAATGGCTTAAAAATAATAAAATAACAATACTTATTATTTTATTTATTGCTTTTATTAACTAATTTAATTCATCTGACAAATCTGTAAGGTAGATCCTGTTATTAGCCATTAACAACCGAGGAAATGGAGGTGTAGAAAAATCATTAAACTGGTCCAGGGTGCTGGCCGGTTGGCACGGTGGTAGAGCGTCGGCCTGGCGTGCAGAAGTCCCGGGTTCGATTCCCGGCCAGGGCACACAGGAGAAGCGCCCATCTGCTTCTCCACCCCTCCACCTCTCCTTCCTCTCTGTCTCTCTCTTCCCCTCCCACAGCCAAGGCTCCATTAGAGCAAAGATGGCCCTGGTGCTGGGGATGGCTCCTTGGCCTCTGCCCCAGGCGCTGGAGTGGCTCTGGTTGCAACAGAGCAACAGAGCGACGCCCCAGAGGGGCAGAGCGTCGCCCCCTGGTGGGCGTGCCGGGTGGATCCCGGTCGGGCGCATGCGGGAGTCTGTCTGTCTCTCCCCGTTTCCAGCTTCAGAAAAATACAAATAAATAAATAAATAAATAAATAAATAAATAAATAAATAAATAAATAAATGAACTGGTCCAGGGACACTCTGGCAGAGTAAAGACATCCAAAGTCTTTGAGACTCTCCCAATGAGAGGAGTCTCGGTTCCTTGAATGTGGTAGGCTCTGTGTCTGCTTTGACTAAAAGAATATGGAAGAAGTGATGTTTTGCCACTTGTGGGGTCCAGGACACAAGGCTTTAGCAACTTCCACTTCTTGTTTCTTAGAACATTTGCTCTTGGAGCCCTGAGACACACATAAAATGTCTGATGACCTAGAGACTGAAAGGAGCCCAGTGGAGGGGTCTCATGTAGGACTGATGCCTGGATGTGTGGGGAGCCTCCAGTTGTCATGGCTGTAGCTCCCAGATGCACAAGTCACTTAGCCAGAGCCCCATACATTATGGTACAGAGATGAACATTTTCTGCTGTGTCATCAAAATTCCTGACTCCCAGATTCATATGTAAAAGACATAAGTATTGTTTTAAGCCAGAGTGTTGGGGTAATTTGTTATGCAGCGATGGATAAGCAGAATAGTTTATGTGAACAACCCAAGTGAATTCAACCCAAGTGACCTGGCTCCAGATTGCATGTTCTTAACGAGTATTCCATACAATGTCTATATAACCCTAAATCTGTGTCATTTTAGTTCAAACAGCCATTCTCCCACCTCTGCAACATACGCTGCAACACACTCTGCATGACTTTTTCATTAGCCTACTTTATTTTTCTCTGAAGCTCTGTAGTCCCCTGACAGGTTGTGCTTGCCTTCCTGCTTGTTTGCTGGTGGTCTCCCTGCATGCCCACTGAACAGACCACACGCAAGGGCAAAGGTTTGCCTGAGTTGCGGTTCACTGCTACAGTCTCAGAACCTAGAATAGTGCCCGGCATGAAGCAGACACTAAGTATTTTTGAGTGAATGAATAAATAATAGAAAAGTTTTATTTTAAAGTGAATAAAAATGGAAAAGTCCTTTGGTTTTAGTCACTGGAGACATTCTGTGTCACTATTGTGGTTTGTTCCTCAGGAAGGAGAAAGAGAAAGGTTAGAAAAAGAGGTTACTACACAAAAATATGGATGATATATTAACCTCATAAAACAATTACTTGAGTTTAACTCAGGTTGGGAAAAGCCAGAATGGCAAATGGTAAAAAAGCAATTGTGATGAGCCACATGTTATTGAAGACAATATTTTTTCAGGCTGCAAATCTGATAGTGATATATGCAGTGAGGGTGTGCAGAGGAGCACCCTCCCCCAGAATTGGATTATTCCCTGAGGGGGTGGGGGTCAAATGTGACATGACACAACATGGAAGAATTTGAGTAATGACTGGATGGCCTTCAAAAGCTACACTGGCTGAAGTAATTACATAGGCCAAAATAAAATTATTTTGTTGGTTATAAAAGAAAGATAAGGTAACTAGACCTTTCTAAGAACCCTAGTGCAAAAATTGCCCTCCTCAGATCCTGGTGAGGTATTATGGAAAATAAATTTATATATATAATAGTGAGCTATATAGTACATTGTTACTAAGTTGAAAATATGTCATAAAATGAGGTCCTGTTATTTAGTATATCACCTGAAGAGATGGGTAAATGAACTCTTTAATAGGGAGACAGTGACAAGTAAGGAAGTGCCTCTAAAAATAGCCTTTCTCAGTCAATGATTTGTTCTGTGTGTTGTTAGTCATTCTGGCTTCCTGAAGAAAGAGGTAAGCCCGAATGACGTAACAGACTTAAACACTTTAATGAGTGATAAAAAATGATGTCACTGAGAAATTATCAGTTTCTAAATCAAGTGAGGCGGCTGAAGTTAGACCAAAGCTAAAAATATATTCCGGTAGGTGTGCAGCACTGGGAACTGGGATCCTGCTCTCCATATGGTGTAGGTGAGTATTAAACTCCTTCAGGAAATTTAAACAATTCTCTGTGGGCATATAACTCACATTTTATGATGTGAGTTTTAGAATTGTTTTCAAAAATTGGCACATAAAACCAAAGCTGTAGCTTTAGTCTAAAATAAAGAGAAGAAGCTTTTCCTCTAGATACAAATAGCTAGTTTAACATTTCTGAGAAAAGAGAAGTCGGATGCTATTCATTTGGGGAACTGAAAGACAAAAGTGTATGGTTAGTTTTACTTAATGAGTTAATAGTTTTCTAATTACATAAGTTGCCCAGATAGCGTGATATCAATCATGAAGCACAGTTCACAAGAAATGTGAACTGAGTCTGCAGTCTGCATAAGCATCATGAAATGCAAATGCCAGTGAGTTGGGCCAAGAATTGGGAATTGACTTACCAGATGTCCACTTTAGCCATGTTTGTTTATTTATTGCTCTCAGAATGCCTTAAAAACTCTGATACTCCCCCATTCATATAATTTGTTTTAGTTAACCTTCCAAAGACAAGGGCCCAAGCAAATATTTTTAAAATGAAGATAGGAAATTCTAACATAATTTCATGTGTGTATTTCCATAAACCTTTAAATATATTAGTGACTTCCAGTGCTTCTTATTTTACCAGAAGAAAACTGTCATGTAATTAAAATGATTTTTTTCATAATCTTTTTTTTTTTTTTTAGTGAGAGGAGGGGAGGCAGAGACAGACTCCCACATTTACTCTGACCCGGATCTACCCATCAAGCCCTCTAGGGGGCGATGCTCTGTCCATCTGGGGCCCTTGCTCGGTTGCAATCAGAGACATCCTCAGTGCCCAAGATCAACTCACTCCAATCGAGCCATGACTACAGGAGTGAGAGAGAGAGAGAGAAGCGAGAGGGTGAGGAGTGGAGAAGTAGGTGGGCACTTTTCCTGCGTGCTCTGACTGGGAATCAAAACTGAAACATCCATATGCCTGGCCAATGCTCTACCACTGAGCTAACCAGCCAGAGCCTGATGTTCTTTTTTTCATAATCTTATATCCTCACTGATTAGTAAGACTACTTTCCGAATAGAAAACAAAAAGCCTATTTACAAAGAAATTTGTTGTATTGGTATTTGTAAGATGAGCAATTGTAGCTCAATCCATTGTAGGAATTGCTGTTAATCCATCAACTTCTATAGCTTTTGTGGCCAAGTACTGATAGTCAGTCAACATTGACTTGGTGTCATAGGCGCAAGGCACTCTTTCAGTGCTTTACTTGTATTAATTCATTTGATTCTTGTATCAACTCATCCCCAGTTCATGGATGAGAAAATAGAGACCCAGAGATTTGGGGTAACTGCCGAAGTCAGGAGCTAGTAGGTGGCCAAGCAGGAATTGAAATGCAGGCAGTCTGACTTGCCAGTCTGTGCTCACAACCATGAGACTCCACGGCTTCTCTAGCACTGCCTGCATGTGGTGTTTTTGCATTTTGCCCCATAGCTTTTCCCACTGAATTAGTATGTCAGTGTTGACATAGTATCAGCTCATCAGTTAAAAAGTAAAGATATTTTCCTTTTGTTATGCTCTTGATGCAGAAAACACCAGAATTAACCTTTCATGGCTGGTTTGGAGGTGACTTGTAAGAAATAGATTTCTTTAGGTTAACATGAAGTCAACATTGGGAGGCTATGTGGGTGGGAGGAAGGTAGAGGACTGGCTTAACCATAGCAGCTTGCCAGGAAGGAAGTGATTCAAAGTGATATTTTAGAGTGTTGCAGTATAGCTCACCTGTGCTCCTGCTGCCTATAATAAGGGTTATGGAAAGACAATTAAGAAGGCTTACTCTAAAGCCCACGTTGTTTTATGTAACTGAAAGGAATATGGATGCAATAAAATATCACTGCCCTTTTATAGATGAGGAAATTGAGGAAGAGAACCTGCTTATAGGTGTTAAGAGAAAACAGAAGCTGAGCCAGATGGAGAAACAAAAATGTAGACTTATATAAGATTAGAAGTGGAGAGGTTAGGAGAGTACAGTCTTATTTTACAGATGAGGAAATGATCTCAGTGGCTTTACAGATATCTTCTTTTCTTTTGAGCATATGTTTATATTTGTATATCTATATGTACCTTATCCTGTTCCCCCCAAACCTACAAACATCAGTACAGTACAGAAGGACCTTTATGAGCAAGGCAATTAGGGGGAAGAGAAAATAAAGGTTAGAACAACAGACAATAGTGACAGGTGAATTAGTACACAGACACATGTTAGAAGTTCCCAGACACTGTTAGAGGACCACAGATTTGACCCTCAGACCTCTGGCAGCCAGTACCAAGAAACATGAAACAAAGAGGGATGTGTGTTTACAAAATGAACAGTATTATCAGGAAATAAATACCACAAGATTCATAAGACTGTTTCTTTACCATGACATTGTGAAGGCTGTTCACAGAACAAATCAGCACAGTTTAGCAGGAGAATTATATGAGCAGCTCAAGCAATGCAGACCAGTTATGACAGTACCTCACAAGCTTCTTATGTAAGGACAAATTTTGAAGTTTTAGAGGAGTGAATAGACAGCATATAATTCAGGCAGTTCTGTGAAATACATTTTTCTCTCATTCAAGTTTTTAACTAAAGGTGTCAAGAAGCAGCCAGTTTGACATTATACTCTCAAATAAGTGTTTGGGGATATAAGTAGTCTGTGTTCTGGTTAAATGCACAGCCCTATACCCATAAGCATTATTGGAATGCCATGGACATACTATACAAGCTCTTGTATTCTTCTTTGCACATTTCCTGCCAGTCTAATGCTTATACTTTGTTTTTTTATATAATGTATTCATCCACTAAATTATGAATTTGAATGTGTTAGAGTAGGAGACTACTCCAACTCCACAGAGTGATGGGCTGAGTAAGTACTGAGGAGTAAGGCAAGATTTTCCCTAAAAATAATTTCCCCAAGTTATGAACAGATGGGTGACTGAGACCCTCAGAGCATGGCCACAAAAGTCCTAATTTGGAACAATTTCAAAGTGGGTGTTAACAAATGCCCACTATGGCCCTAAAAATAAACCTTAGGAAGGGATTCATAGATCGTCTACACTTTGAGCAATGTCATTTCTTTCAGAATGCTCCAAGATAAAATGATAACAAAGTATATCCCTAATGCCTGAATGAGGTGTGTCTATATGTATATATAACATTGTATAAATCCATATGGGATATCTACATGTCTTGGTGACCTAGATAGGGTAGAATAATGCCTGGATTTATTGTTAAAAGTACCTCTTTGATTATTGCAAGTATTCTAGCTCCTGTTGTGCCTTTTGGTAACATTTGTAATTATACTAGAGAAGGTGTTTACTGAAAATCTTATGCTAATATGAAGAATTTTTTCAGAAATTTTGCTTTCACATTTCTTATTGATTTTGCTTCCTGCATTTGGGGATATGAAGAAACAAAAATGACCATTAAAAATTTAATATATAATTTAAATTTAAATTTTAACATGAGTACCTTTCATTTGTGTATGTATGTATATTGCACTGATTTTAAACCTCGGAGGCATTTCAGTCTTGTAAAGATCCACTGACATTGTAACTACCCTGGAATTGCCCATTTGTCTCTAAAGATAAAATTAAACCTGATAAAGTATTTCCATTGGGCCTGACCAGGTGGTGGCACAGTGGATAAAGCATCGGACTGGGAGATGGAGGATCTAGGTTGAAAACCCGAGGTTGCTGGCTTGAGCGCGAGCTCACCCGGCTTGAGTGTGGTGTCACTGGCTTGAGTGTGGGATCATAGACATGTACCCATGGTCACTGGCTTGATCCCAAGGTCGTTGGCTTGAGCAAGGTGTTACTTGCTATGCTGTAGCCCCTTGACCAAGGCACTTGTGAGAAAGCAGTCAGTGAACAACTAAGGTGCTGCAACAAAGAACTGATGCTTCTCATCTCTCTCCCTTCTCTTTCTCTGACTCTCTTTTTCAAAAAAAAAAAAAAAAAGTATTTCCATTGAAAGGTTTGTATTGACCTTATAACTATATGTTATTCCCCTAAATGTTAAAAACAAGTATAAATTTCATCACACATATAACTGGCTCAGATCTGTCCTGGTTCAGATAATATAATAACTTATATGATTACATTACTCTTACCCAGTTATTGTTTTTTGGAGTCAATGCCAAGAGGAAGTACACACAAGCTGCAGTCATGTACTGCTTTTAACGATAGCTGTTGGTAAAACAGTAATCTGCTGCACCTGTTTAGAATACCAACTTGAGAAACCAAGACTTCCAATTTATTGATGAAAGCTTGCCATACATTTGAAATAACCATTAAGTCCTTAGTTTGTGGGCATAAAGGTGGCTCTTCAAAGCAATAAATGAACCATGGACCATGTCCTGTGTACTACTAGATCATGCAAATATATGAGGAAGAATTTGAGTTCATAAGCTGGACTGCTGCTTGAACAATTCTGAAGGAAAGAAATCTCGCCAGGGGCTTTTTTATATAGCTTGAATTTTAAAGACATAATCAGCAGTACAATATGAGGAAGTAGTGTCCTGGTACAAAGAGTTGGCTGGGATTTGCAAAGTTCAGAGCAATTGACCTTGCTTTGCCCAGCTGAGACAAGTGTGCAGTTTAAAGATCAACTTGAATTGACTTTCCATGACCTCTTTCACCAAATTTATTCTCTAGGGCTAGTAAATTTAGCCCTATTGTTATACCTAAGGGCCAAAGTCAAGCCCTTTCACATGGATTTATTTACCCAAGTTCTTTAGAGGCAAAGAGATTTTAAAATTACAGAGATGGATCCTGACCCCCCAAATTGTAGCTGTTTCCTTGTACAGATGCTATATAACTAGAATTGTGAATGTGCTAAAAGTGAAGCAATGCATTTGACTTGAATTTTTTCCATTGATAGAGAAAAATATGTAATCAATTTTCCATGGACCTTCAAGACTCCCCTAACCTTCAGTAGAATTAATTATCTCTCCTTTGTGTGCTTGTTGAATTCAGCTTTTGTATATATCTATTATATTAATCTGCCACCATGACACATAAAACTCTTTGTTTATGTATTCATCTCTCATCAGATATTGAATTCCGTGGTAGCAAGGTGTTTTATTTGCCTTGGCTTTCTAGTGCCTAGCACAGGGTCTGTGTTAAATAAATGAAAGAATGTGTTTTATTTATTTATCTGACAATCTTTTTTAAATGCCATTTTATTTATTTATTTTTTTAATTGAATTTTATTAGGGTGACCCTGATTAACATAATTATACAGGTTTTAGGTACCCAGTTCTACAACACATCTCTGTACACTGTCTTGTATATTCACCCTTCCAAGTTAAGACTTTGTCCTATTTCCCTACACTCTCATAAAAATGCCATAAAAATCTATCCCTGTGTTTTCTTCTATGAGTTTTATAGTTTAGGACTTACATGTAACTCTTCCTTTAGGCTAGATTTATTAAATTTATTCTACAGGTGATCTGATTTGCTTTATCAATTTGATTCAGTTTTAAATAGTACCTTCTGTTTAAGCATTATGATTAGCTTTAATTTAAATGACAAATTTTCTTTTCTAAAAATTTACATAGATTTTTCATAGCATGCTTCTTTAATTATATTTTCTATTCCATATTTAATATATTTATTTTATTTTAAACATAACTATTTAATAGTATTTCCCAGATTAGTATACTATATCAACTCTTGGTTGTGCTAATCCTCTTGTTTTTTTGTGTGTCTCTGCTATCTCTCATAGTAAGTTATTTTCTTGGGTAGTTTATGACTTTTGCATTTTGAATTTTTCTAACTGAAGTAATTATTTGTTATTAGTCTGGAGAGTTGTGAAACTGTGTCTTAAGAGCAGTCTGATGTTTGCTTTAGGTGCATATATGAAGAGCCTTAACAAGCTAAAACCAATTTTCAAAATTAATTTATTGCTTTCAGGATTATCATATCATTTATGACACTGCCTACACTATCAATTCATATTTAATACCTTATTATATTTTCCCTAGAGTCTTGGACACAGATGAACTTCTTGGGGAAATATGGTTTTCTTGTACCCTCTGAGGAGGCAGCCTTTTTAGGATAATGGTTTTTGGTAGAGGATATCAATATCAGCTTATTGCACAGCTTTGAGGAAATTTTCTTTTCAGTGTTGTGTTAGAGCCCCAACTCCTTACTCCTAGGATCTATATCATCAACTGTTATTCCTCCAAATCTATCAAAGTTCCCTCTCATAAATCTACAACTCTGACTTTAAATTACTCTGGATTTCTGATGCTTGGCAATTTTATACAACTATTTAACATATTTTTATTGAGCATCTATAATATATCAGATACTGTTCTAGAACTTGGGTTATATTTGTGAATAAATATATATTTTTCCATTTTTAAAAGTTTATATTCCAGCAGTAGACAGACAGAAAATAAATATATAATAAAAAAGTAAATTATAAACAGTCTTAAAAAGTGATCAATGATATGGGGGAAACAGAAAGAAAAGGCAGATTAAAGGATCTGAAATATTGGAGGAAGGGAGGCAAGCTGGAGTATCAAGTAGTGTTTTAGGGTAAACTTCATGGAAAGGTAAAATTTGAGCAAAAGCTTAAAAGATATAATGTGATCCAAGCATCTTTCTAGGGGAAGAGCTTTTCACACAGACAAAACAGCAAAGTAAAGGCCTCTAGTGTAAATAAACTTTCATTCTACAAGTAACATGGTGTCACTGTTACTAGAGCTGATTAATTAATAGGGAGAGTCCTAGGAGATGAGCCCAAAGAGACAATAGGAGAGGAGAGATCGTATAAAACTTGAAAGCTATTGTACAGAATCTGGCTTTCAGTCTGACCTATAAAGGGAGTAATGACATGATCTTACTTATGTCCTAAGAAGACCACTTTGGCTAGACTGGGTTGAGGACAGTAGTAGGGTACAAGGGTAAAAATAGGGAGTTCTGCTGGGAAGATACTAAAGTAATCCAGGAACAAGATAATGAAATCTAACTAGCATGGTAGCTGTAGAAGTGCTAGCAAAATATGGGAAGCACAGCTTCCTGATATAGATCTGGGCTGTGAGAGAAAAAAAATAATAAAAGAGTTAAAGACAATTCTTCATCTTACTTTCAGCTCAGCTATATATTATCATAATTTTCTTAAATCTAGTGTTTCTCTCTGATCTTAAGGGAAGGGTAGCTCTGTGTTAGCTACATAAGCCAACCATATTCTGGAACTAGAAGCCAATGAAATGAGTTTTAAAATACCATCTTCTACTTAAATGTGTCTTTAAAGTTTTGTTGAATTTTCTCAGAGTTTTGGTAAGTCCAAGCTCTTTGAAGAAAGTCTCTCAGAGTGCCGACTGATACTTTTAAAGAGCTGCTAAGGATGCACTCATCATGAACGGATTGGAACAACAGCAGGTAGCTCTGTGATGAGAGAGGTTCTTAATCCATCAGACACTTCCTGGCAAGAGAGACATATCTGAAAATGTATGTAGGTGCGGTTTTCATCTCAGTGACTGGCATAATGCAGATATAAGGATGTTCGTTTTCTTTTGCTTTCTTTCAACAAAAGAAAAAATAGGTAATATTTCAAAAGTCTTGCTTTTAGTAGATAACAGAGTTCTTTTGCTTGAAAGAATCCACAAACTAGTCCACAGTGATAAGGACTTTTTTGTGTTTATTGTGAGGTAGTCTTTCAGTAAATATTATCTGAGATTATTGAGTGGTTTAAGTCAACAGACCCTAACTAAGGCATCACCCAATAAGGAAAAAAAATCTTTTGTAGTGTTTGAAAAACTATGTTTTTATTATATTAGTATCTTGTAGTCTTTAAAAATTAAAGAAAATTTATACTACAACCTAAGGTGGATATAGCAAGATGATTACTCCTACAAAATCCATTCCTTTTCTTTTGAAAAAGCTATTTCCATTTCTTATGTCATTAGCCAAAACAAGTCAGCAGAGTAAAACTGTGGACACTGTAGCAGATAGATACCTATTCATAAGTGTGGACTGACCACCCTTCATTCAGTAAACATTGATTCTCTTTCCCATGGTTTTCAGGGCTTGTCCTTCAGCCCCCAACCTCTGCTTCCCTGTTGCACTTGAAATGGAAAGAGAGCAAGGCAAGGGAGCTCCTTTTTCAGAGTGTTGTTTATTGCAAAGGGATGGCAAATATGATAATATTTACTCAAAATAGTTATATTTTTCTTGAATCCCTGGGATTCACTAAAACCTATTATTTAAAGAAATATTATGATCATTATAGTTTCTATAAATAAACTGTTACTATCTGATTCAATAGGTTTAGGATGGGGCCTAAGATTTACATTTCTAACAAGTTCCCAGTTTGCATGGTTGAGAAACCATGCTTTAACTGTCTCAAGGCAATAGTTTTCAAGCTTCAGTGTGTGTTCAATCACTTGAAGAGCTTTCAGAAATCCCAAATAACTGACTGCATCTCAAACCAATTAAATCAGAATTCTGGGAGTGAGACCTGGCATCAGAGTTTGTGAAATTTTCTAGGTGATTCCAATATTTGGCCAAGTGTGAAGACCTCTGCTTTGAGGTCTTCCAAGTGGCAGCTGAATGCACTTGACATAATTATTGCCAATTAGCTGCCTGTGCACTTGGGCTAGTTTCCACTGCATCTCCACTAACTCCTCCCTAAATGATGCCTCGTTGTGTGCGATGCAAAATAAAACACTATGCAAATATAGAACTTTCATCATTAAATTTTGAGCAGACATTTTGATGCATATAAATTTAACAAAGAGTAGAAATTTCTCCATGTGTCACTTAGTATCAACTTGGAAATTAATTACTAGAACTGAATTTTGTACACTGTTATAATGAAAATGAATAAATACTCTTGTTTTCAAAATGCCCTGTTGGGTTATGCTGAAACATTAAGATATGATCTAGAACCTAAAAACCAACTTTTATGAACATTTGGACTATTTTATGGAGAACTAAGTTAGCATAGGCAAACTGACCATATAACTTGATTTTATTTAAGTCTTAGGATTATGTTTGTATTTTGTTGTCATTGTTGAAGTGACCATAAGCTTTATTATAAAAAAATGCTTTGATTTTGGCAGAGAATTATAATTTATAAAATTATAAAGAAAAAATAAATAGAGACAGATGAAACAATAGAAGCTTTAAAGACAATTCTGAACATAAATTAGTCAACACACAGGACTTGAGTTTAAGAGAAGGTCTGAGTTTATACACTTACTCTGTGACCTTGGGCAATTTATTTCAACATTTTAATGATGAGTTTTTAAAATCTCCAAATTGGAGTTGATGATGCCTATTAGTAAGCATTACTGGGAAGGTAAAGTGGGATGATTATATAAAAATATTTGCTAATTTCAAAGTCCTTTACAAAATAAATATATTATGATCAGGGTGGCCATATTAGTAGGATAATTGTTTATTTTTATTAACACTAATAAATTTTAGTACATAATCACTGGACAGCAATACTTTTGAGGGTAGGAGTTCTGGTGTATTTATATTTGTACTAGAAAGCCTGGTGGTCATACAAAATGACCGCTGTTCTAGATATTATAAATTGTAATTAAAATGATTTGTGCAAAGATGTCTGCTAATTCAAACTAAATTACCCAGGGCAGGCAGCGAGGACGCCCCTTTGCTTACTGCCCCACGGGGTTTCCCCCTTCTACTTGCTTAATTGCTTAAAGTAGAGTGCAATGAAGGAAACCACTGGCGGTACATTTCTTAAGAGCCACTGCTAGCTCAATAAATAAAGGTGATTTAAATAATAAAATGTTAATTCACATGTCAAAGATCTCTTTGTACACATTTCTTGTGTAGATCTTTCCATCATTTTTAAGCTCGCCTTGCAGAGGACCATCAATTATTTTTAATTTTACGTCCGTTCTTTCACAAACTCTTGAACAGGCAACATAAAGTTGACCGTGTCCAAATGCAGGCTCAGGTAAAAAAATGCCAACATGCTCAAGCGTTTGGCCCTGAGATTTATTGATGGTCATAGCAAAGGCAAGTTTTACAGGAAATTGTCTACATCTCAATTGAAACAGCAACCCTGTTTGAGATGGAGCCAAATCAATTCTTGGAATGACATGTATTTCACCTTTAGAGGAGCCAAAGACTTAGCTATTATGACATTATTTTTCAATTGGAGAACCTCTATTCTTGTACCATTGCAAAGACCCCTCTGGTGTTAAGATTTCTTAACAGCATAATAATTGCTCCAATCTTTAACCTCAATTTGTGAGGTGGCATGCCAGAAGGCAGGACTATTTGAATGCCATGGCAACTTCACCCCATTGGCTAGTACAGCTACGCAAGCAACCAATAAGCTATCAGCGACAAACAGACACTTAAGCCACATATAATAAAAATCCCCATACTCAGCACAGAGTTTGAGACATAGACAAAGCTCAATTAATGATTGCTGAATAAACTACCCTCTAGACCAGTGGTAGTCAACCTGGTCCCTACCACCCACTAGTGGGCATTCCAGCTCTCATGGTGGGTGGTAGCAGAGCAACCAAGGTATAAATAAAAAGATAGATTTAACTATAGTAAGTTGTTTTATAAAGATTTATTCTGCCAAACAGCAAAAATCCAACATAAAGTACTTGGTAAGTAATTATTATTAAATCTTTAACTTGCTGTAACTCTGCTTTATAAATTTTATAAAGTAAAGTAACTTCCCTACTTTATAAGTCACCATTACAGTGGAACCGGTGGGTGGTTAGAAAATTTTACTACTAACAGAGATCGTGGGCGGTAGGTATAAAAAGGTTGACTACCCCTGCTCTAGACATTTAAGCTTAGTAGAGGTATTATAGGTTTATGTGAAAATAAGGTAGTAAAGTAGGGAACAAAGATTTTCTCTGTGTGAATATAACTGATCTCTGTAGATTATAAAGTTCTGGATGTTCCCTCATAAGCACCAGAATCTAACTGATTCAAACATAAATTTTTACATGTGCAGAGCTACATTTTCTCTTTTATGCTGTGAACACTCTTAATTTAAAAGTCAAATAATTAGTAGAGGAAAATAACTGTCATGATATTGGAGGGATGTTAGTTGACATATTTTATTCTTCCATGGCCTAAAATTCTCTTCTGTAATAAATTAGGTCATTGGATAGTAATTTACTAGACGTTTTAGGCCACATAATTGAGAAAACATACAAAATGAACATAGAAAAATTAAGAGTTATTGATGTGTGTGTGTCTATAAAGCTTTCATTTTCTATAGCACCTGGAGAGACCCTGAATCAATACCACCTTGGGTGTTTATTTTTGTGGTACTGAAGTAGAAAGTGTGTGTGTGTGTGTGTGTGTGTGTGTGTGTGTATGTGTGTGTCTGTGTCTGTGTTCATATGCAGGAGATCGAGCTGAGTCAGATATGTTGGGTGTATATGGGAATGGGTGAAGTGTGGTCACAGAGTCAGTTTATCAAATCAGGAATAAGAAGTTTTGTTTCTACTTTATCAAAGGTTTAGTTATCAAATTGAGAAGAAATCTCACGAGGAGATGTCATCTCACAGGAAAATAAATTAAGGGAGTATAAAATGGTTGAAGAATAAGTTATTGATTATTTGAGAGGTTGGCAAATTTTATTTATAACCCATTATCTGTTTTTCTATTCTAGTCCCATTATGTACCCCTATCTCAAATTTATACTTAAAGCCCTAACCCCCAAAATGACTATATCTGGAGATAGGGACTTTAAGGAGGTAATTAAGGGTAGAATCCTAATCTATAGGGCTTATAATCTTATAGGAGTGGCGCACACAGAGGAAAGGCCATGTAAGGATGCAATAAAGAAGTGCTTTCTCCAAACAGGGGAAAGAGAGCTAACCAGAAACTGTTTATGCTGGTACCTTGATCTTGGATACCTAGACTCCAGACTATAAAAAATAAATTTCTGTTGTTTAAGCCACCCAACTCTGTGGTATATTGTATTGGCAGCTCTAGCAGACTAACATAGTTCTGTCCTTGTCCATTCAGGCTGCTATAACAAAACAGCATAGACTGGGTGGCTTAAACAACAAATATTTATGTCTCATAGTTTTGGAGACTGGGAAGGGGGTCCAAAATTAAGGCACTGGCAGATTCTGTGTCTCCTAAGGTCCTGCTTCCTGGTTGATAGAAGGAAGTCTTCTTGCTGTGTCTTCATATGGTAGAGGGGGTGGAAGGGCTGTTTGGGATCTCCCTAAGAGCACTGATCCCATTCCTGGGTAATTCACTGACATGAGCTAATGACCTACCAAAGTTTTCACTTCCTAATACCATCACATTGTGGGTGAGGATTTTAGCACATTAGTTTGGGGGACAGGACACAATCATTCAACCTATAACAAAGGCTTTTATAGATTTATGATTGAACCCTAGAGAAAAGGGGATTGTTGTAAAAGAAAAGAGCTATATCTACAAAAACCTCTAACAGATGTCAGCAGAGAGTAGCACAAAAATGGGGATGTGAAGAATTGCTCATTTTGTAGTCAGAACAGCTTCAGAACAAACAATGACCACAGTGGCACTAATGGAGAGAGTACCAGGGGTGGCACCAAGGAACAGCATAGCTTCACATCTTGACGCATCAGAATCTCCCTCATGCAGTTGACCTTAGCACAGCACACCTTCTTTGGTACCAGTAGGAGATCAAACAGTATCAATGGGGTGGCTACAGAAGGGAAGGCCATGCTTGTCATCGTCAGAGACAGGGACTCAAACCCAACAGAGAGAGGAGAATATAAGTGATTCAGATTTAATTTCTCTTCCTGAACACATATGAAACATCTTTTGGTTAATCCTTACAATTACTGGAAGATAAACTTTGAAATGATTATGAAGCCCTGTAATAGAGAGTGTGGGTTTATTTCATTAACTTAATGAAACAATCTCCTGGCACATCCAAAGTGGCAATATTAACATGAATTATGTAGAAATTTAGATCAGGCAGAAACTAGCCTCAGTAGGGTGTCTATTAAATACTAGGCAGTGGGCTATAATCTGCATTATTTCTCATTTTCTGTGTAACAACTCTGCAAGCTAGTACCACTTTCCCTCTGTTCCAAATAAGGAAATTTGAAAGGTTATAGAATTTCCCAGGGTCACATAGCTAGGCCTCTGGGACACTAGATGTGCTTAACTCCAAGGTCCATACACTGCTATTTATAACTATTAAACTTCTGAGCTTTATTTTTCCTGTTGTGTTTAGAGGAGAAACTATCAATACAGGGGCCCTCAGGATACAACAGTCTCGACATATGATGTTTCACGTTTATGATGCTCACTCCCATAAAAATTTCAAAAAATTGAGATGTGACTGCTTCTGCTTATGCTATTAGCGTTATACTTACGGACTGCATGGGTGAACTAGTTTGGCTGCATGCAGTAAAAGAATACACAGTGGTGGTTACGGGGGGAGGGGGGAAAGGGAAAGGGAAAGGGAGAGGTGGAGGGGCACAAAGAAAACTAGATAGAAGGTGACAGAGGACAATTTGACTTTGGGTGATGGCTATGCAACATAATTGAAAGACAAGATAACCTGGACTTGTTGATCTTTGAATATATGTAACCTGATTTATTGATGTCGCCCCGTTAAAAAAATAAAATTATAATTAAAAAAAAACCAAAAAAAAAACAACAAAAAAACCCAAAAACAAACAAAAAAAGAATACACAGTAAAGCGGCATATGAGTGAGGGCGTTGGTGTCCTCTCGTATGCTTACCTACGCCATTTTGAACTGTTAAAAATACAAATGTTTCATTTGTGTTAGGCTAGTGTTGTTAGTAATCAGGGTCTCATGAAGAGGAGCTGCAAAGAAATGAGGCAGCAACGATACTGCAAGTGGAGGACCCCAATCTCTCCAGGATTGAGGTGCCTTAGAGAGATCAGCTATCCAATTTATTAAGCAGAAACATGACGTCATGCATAAGAATCTAACAAGCAAAATACAGTGTACAATTTTATTATTTAGTTTTGCAAAACTGATTAGATTTCTCTTGCCCTTTCTGAGACATAACACCACACCATATGCTGTCTGATTCCTGGCCCACAGAAAGTTCTAGCAGGGCCAAGCATTATGTCTTTTAGGCCTTCCCTGGACGCAACTGCCTTCAGTCATGTGTGCTTGGTCTCCACCTTCTCTTTCTCAGGATGGGAACAGAAAGTCACTTGGTGCTTTGGCTTTTCTCCAACAGGCTAGGGTGTGTTTTGACTTACACTAAAATTCGGGTTACTTCACTGTCACAGGAATGGAACTGTGTTGTAAGCCAAGAATCCCTTGTACTTGTTTGAGGGTAATAAAAAAGACGATGCAAACTGTTTTTATGTCCCCTAAACTGTGGATGCAGTTTGGATGCTCATATTGTCACTGAATAGGCATATGAACAGGATTGTTATTCCTTCATTCATGGCATAATTGAGCATCTACTGTGTTCTAAGCACTAAAGATATGTGATAAACAACATAGACATAACCTCTTCCTCACAGAGTTTAGAAATCTTTTTTTTTTTTTTTCATTTTTCTGAAGCTGGAAACAGGGAGAGACAGTCAGACAGACTCCCGCATGCACCCGACTGGAATCCACCCGGCACGCCCACCATGGGGCGATGCTCTGCCCACCAGGGGGCGATGCTCTGCCCATCCTGGGCGTCGCCATGTTGCGACCAGAGCCACTCTAGCGCCTGAGGCAGAGGCCACAGAGCCATCCCCAGCGCCCGGGCCATCTTTGCTCCAATGGAGCCTTGGCTGCGGGAGGGGAAGAGAGAGACAGAGAGGAAAGCACGGCGGAGGGGTGGAGAAGCAAATGGGCGCTTCTCCTGTGTGCCCTGGCCGGGAATCGAACCCGGGTCCTCCGCACGCTAGGCCAACGCTCTACCGCTGAGCCAACCGGCCAGGGCGAGTTTAGAAATCTTAAGCAAATTATCATATCAATAAAATATGTAATTAATTTTAAACATGTTGATAATTAGGAGAGACATGAAAGAATAACAGATGAGATTTAGGTGAAGGGGGGAGGAAAGGCTTCTCTGTAATTTTGATATCTGGACAAGGACTTGATGAAGAGGTGGGGTCATTTAAGTGAAGGTTGAGGAAAACTATGCTCCGGGAAGGCAGAGGGAAGAACACATAAAAAAACAGGAGAAAACAGGTGTGACTTGTTTCAGGAGCAGCAGGAAGGTCATTGTGATGGAATGCAGCAAGCATGGAGGACAGCTGAGGTTCCAGATGGAGGCAGGGGCTATGGTATTTGGAGCCATAGAAGCCCATGTCAGGATTTTATATTTTATTCTAAATGTAATGAACATCAAAGGTGAGGAGCCACTGTGCCACCTCACCTGCAGGTGTTGTAAAGTACCAAAAGCTACAGAATTAATATTAATATTTTGGGAGGTTTGAAGAACATTTTATTAATTTGGGTTAAGGTGTGCAGAGAAATTGTGAGAAATAGTCTCTGTACTGTGTGACTGGCATGACCAGGATGGCCCTTGGCATTGTATTGTAAATGCAAAGGGGTGAATGGTTAGCCAGGTACAGGGAGAGAAAAGCCAAAATAAACCTTTTCTTATAGCAATGAACCATTTGCGGGCATTTGTCCCCACAGAAACTACCTCTCCTATGTAAATGCGTATGGTTAACACGTGTGACTCTGGACAAAGAGATAGCAGATAAATACTAGATAATATAGGAATGCCTTATAATATGTAAAAAGACATCTTTCTGCCATTGTGTTGACTTGTAAATTTTGTTTTCTCCAAAATAATGTATGGCTTGCAAATTGAACGTGGTCCTATCATGTTAAAGGATATATGACTATAACCAATAGTGGTAAAGGGCTCCTAATTACAATTTTTGCTTCTGTACTTCCCACTTACAAAACTATAAAAACTAAGTAGAACAAAGGGCCGGCGCGTGCTCTCCCTCAGACCTTAGTCGGAGTTGCCGCCGCTTGGCCAAGCTAGACAATAAAGCTTTGATGTGTAATCAATGGACTTTGTTTGTGTCTTCAATGTTTTGGGTCCCTCCAGATTAGGCTTAACAAAAGGGACTTAAAGCTTTTGGGCAGGAAAGGTAGATATAGCATATGATCACTCTAGCTATTTTGTGATAGATGAGCTGAAAGGGGGCAAGATATGAACTGGGTAGCAATTCAGAGATGTTGTCAAGGAAGACCAAGAAGGAGGTAATAGAAAGGAATCAAGAAAATATTAATGAAAGTTCTCAACTCCTGAAAAAGGCAGGAGGGGTCTACTGCGGGAAAGAAGAAGGAAAGGGGACCATGAAGGTGAGAGCCTGAAGTGCTCCATGCCATTTAAATGAATGTGAAGAGAATGAAGGCTGGAGGGATTGGGGGACCGTGAAGGGTTCCATGTGATTGGAGACTGCTGAAGGAAATGCCATTGAGCAAAAAAAAAGCATGGAGAAAAGATGTTATAGTCACACTATTCATTTTGGAAGGGGTTTGGTAATGGTGTGTTCATGTGGTGATTTTGGAAGTGGGATGCTGATATAAAACAGAAGACAATATAACTGGAATAAAGGGGTCAAAGGATTGAGGTAAGGGTGTTAGAAATGTCATGTATGTGGACATGAAATTGCCTAGGATGATGGAAGAAGCTACAATCTTCACTTACTAAGGGAGCATGGCCAGAAGCTTAATAAACTACTTTGAAAACAAATAAGAGATTAGATTATGAAATAGTGAACACAGAGGAGCAGGGACTACACTAGAGGGCCATGTCATGGTCTGGAGGAAGCCATGGAGAGTGGCAGAGACACTGACTCACTCATGAGTATGGTGGGATATAAGAGAAAATACAGGTGGGATATAAGAGAAAACAGAACCATTTCAGAGGGTCTAGGGCAGTGGTAGTCAACCTGGTCCCTACCACCCACTAGTGGGCATTCCAGCTTTCATGGTGGGCAAGGTGTGGAGCAACCAAAGTATAAATGAAAAGATAGATTTAACTATAGTGTTGTTTTTATAAAGATTTATTCTGCCAAACTTAGCAAAAATCTGACATAAAGTACTTGGTAATTAATTATTATTATATGCTTTAACTTGCTGTAACTCTGCTTTATAAATTTTATAAAGTAAAGTTACTTCCCTATTTTATAAATCACCATTACTGTGGAACCAGTGGGCGGTTAGAAAATTTTACTACTAACAGAGATACAAAAGTGGGCGGTAGGTTTAAAAAGATTGACTAACCCTGGTCTAGGGGAAGCAGTACATTTTACAGCTAAGATTGGATTAAGCTAAGAGGGTAGTGAGGAAGAGGTTGAAGATTTACAGGGGTCTTTGGTCACATACTGGATCTCAGAAGAGGAGAGAGTCTTGGATAGAGGAATGGAAAGGATGGATATGGTTGCAGTGAGTGTCAAGCCGAATGACAGTAAAAGCCAACCAAGAATGTCTTTTGGTGAGTGAGTGTATGTGTGCATATGTGTGTGAGTATGTATATACTTTTGAATTATTTAGTGCTCTGAGCTGGGTTGCCAACCCTGAAGTTTTAGTCGGTACACTTGGCTCTAATCATAACCCTAGCTGTGTCCAGTAGACCTGTCATTTGGGAGCTAGAGAAGTCTTGAGAGCTGCTTCTGGTAGGTGTCTGTTCGGTGAAAACCAACCTAGATCTTTTCCTCTTGGACTCAAAGAGAAAGCTACATTCTATTCAATTTTCAGCATAAAGGAAGCACAAGATCAGTGCAAAAATAATGCTCTTCTATTCAGAGCACTTATAGATAAAAGAAATTAGCTTTTTAAACTGTGGGATAATGCACTAGATACTGAGCACATAATTAGAGACATAGAGTGAGCCCTCAGTTACAGTTCTCAAGTTTAATCTACCAATTCCTCAGTATCATAATTGTAGAACATTTTGTTTCAGTGTGGGAGCCAGCTGTTACAGTTATCCCGATAGTATAAAAGGAGATTTCGTAAGTAGTTATATATACAAATATATACACTTCATTTAACTCTAAATGAGTATCTAGTTTAAGAAATAATTTTCAAGAATAATTAGAAAATAAGAACATGTCTAAATAAATCTCAGAGTAATTCAATGAACATTTTTGCGGTTGTGAACATTTTCTCACAAGCTGTTATTTTATTGTCTAAAATAAAGAAATGACATGGAAAAGATAAAGGCAAGAGAAGATTTACCTCATCCATCACCACAGCGTCTTGCAGGAGGGTGGGAATTCCCAATATTTTGGAATAAGGAGCCAGCGATGCGAGAATGCATAGCATGTTCAGTGGAGAATGACAGCAGTTGAGAAGAAAATGTGGGTGAGAGATTAGGCTGAATAAGTAGTTGGGGTTGATGATGATGACTTTATATTTCTTGCAGAGAAGGTTAGACTTCTGATAAGAACCATGAGGAAAACTGATGGCTACTAAGCAAAGGAGTGGTATGACCATAAATGTATCTTAAAATCTGTGGCAGCTATGTGGAAGGTGTATTGGAGTCTTTAAGAGAAAGACCAGTTAAGTTGTAGTAACTGAGAGAAGAAATGATGAGGCTTAAACAAAGCAAGGGTGTTGGGGGATGGGGGACAGAAATTTAAGATGAGTCTATCATGATTCAGAGGATGACCCCACCACTATTCTAAGGACCAGAAAGACTCAGGCAAATGCAGAAGAGGTTTGATCAGTGAGTCTTTCTTCCTTATTATCTTTCTAGGACATCCCGTCCACTTGTACAGAATGCTGAATATAATATCCTAATGCTTTTTGTATTTTTTCAGCAATTCACTCTTTGTTTTTGCATAACACATATAATACATGCTATAGATATTTTCATTGATTTAAGAGAGTACTGACCTTTCACAGAATTTGTAAAACCTAGAGTCCAATTATTTTTCTTAAAGATGGGGTAAGATATTTTTAACTTTGTTGAAATTTTATAAACCACAACAGTAGGTTATAAATAAAATCTTTCTATAAAACTCCTGGGAACATGTTTAATCTATACCTTTCTACTGAGCTTGAAAATATATAGGATAAGATAATGATAAACACTTTTATTTTTTAAAGGGTTTTAAATATATTCAATCACTCAGTCTTGAGTTATCACAACAATCCCAGGAAATAAATAGTATTAGCAAAGCTCATTGTGCAGATGAGGAAATTGAGGAACATAGAGGTTATATAAATTACATAAGGTCACACAAGTGGTAAGTAGCAATTTGCATGAAATGAGTTCATTGATAGCAGAGCCAGGATATAAACTCAACTTGTGTTTAAAAACTCAGACTTTTAACAACCACACTCTTACCACCTTTCAACTTGAAGCATGAGAGGGTGAATTTCTTATGCTAGAGAAATTTCCATAATATTTATCTACTAGTCAGAGAGAAAAATAATATTTCTAGCTCAGAGCCTCTGGAGATTTGTAATGTTTTACTTGTCATCATGAGTAGGAAGGAAGGGTTGAATTTCTTTGATTCTCTTTGTTCCTCTGCCTCAAATCTTCTAAGGTTGCCAATATTGGATACTAATTTCAGGTAAAGTTCTCCATTATTGATGATAAGAAACAACTGTGAAGATTTATAGTTTAAGTTGTCACAAGAAGGGAATGGTTAATATAGAAGATTATCTATCATCTATCATCTATGTATCTATGTATTTATCCATTATCTATCTATCATCTATCTATCTATCTATCTATCTATCTATCTATCTATCTATCTATCTATCATCTATCTATCATCTATCTATCTATCTATCTATCTATCTATCTATCTATCTATCTATCTATCTATCATCTATCTATCATCTATCAATCAATCTATATACCTACCATCTTCTCTCTATTCATTCCACTTATTCAACCATCCTTTTATTCCTATGGTTTCTATGTGTCATATACTTTATTTGACCCTTTTACATAATTAGATACTTTAAGTCTTAGAGACTTATAATACTGTTGTTTTATAGATGAAGAAACTGAATTTAAAAGTCAGGTTCTCAAACCTGAAGCCAAGGTTTGTAGTCAAATTTATCTAATCCCATATGTACCTTTTCTCTTGACCATATAATTCTTATGATAAATATTTTAATTTTTGTCTCTTCTACTTATGAAACTAGATTATTGCTGGTTTAAGGTTTTTCTAGATCATTGCTATAATTATTTCTATGGAATATTTGCAAGTTAATCTTAGTCTCTCTCAATAGTGGTTATGAGAAATGTGATAAACTAAGAAGAAAATCTATTTAATAAAGGCAAATAAAATTCCAAAACTAGTAGGGGATGCTAAGGATAACTTTTAGTTCTGCTTTAGTTGGATCATGTAGTTGCTTTCCCTTTGTCTTATTCTTATTCTTTGAGGATTTTGATAAGACTGATGTAGCGATGCCTATGTTTATAAATATATAACTATATTTATAAATGTGTATTATACAAATTTTAAAAATAACATGCTTCCTCTAAAATCAGTTAAACTCCATTTTAGTAACATCCTATTAGAAGAGTACCCAATTTAGTTATGTGGAAGGCATGAATATGGTAGGTAAGCATATCACCTCTTTTTTTGTCTCATATATTTATCTGATGTTACTCAGAGTATCTGGTTACTGTGGCAATAGAAAGTATTGAAATAGAAGCAAAGGAATTAAGTATTTTAAGACATATATTTTTTTTTCTTTGAGGTTTATTTTCTTCTCAAGTTGATGATTAAACTAATTTTGCCCGTAATAACCAAGACAGGTAGTATTCATTGCACCTATAAGTGTAAATTATCTTGCCAAAAATAAGTATTAATGCAAAAATGAATGAACACAGTCACAATAGGCATCATATTTCATACTGTTAGTTCATTCCCTAACACATTGCTTCCATGTATCTTAGTTGAGGAGACAGTTCTTAGAGGATTGCTCTTTAAAAGATTTCTGCCTACTATTGGCTTAAAAAACAGGGTTTGCATAAATGGTTTTTCTTTCCTTCCTTTTGAAGGAGGGCAGAACATAAAGTTCCTATAAGTTTCATTCAGAATTTATTATGTACCGATTCTTTAATAATAAAGGAACTTAATGTCATTAGTAGCTATGACCTTTAAGTTTTGTTCCAGAGTATGGCATTTATTGAAATCATATTGTCAATTATAAATGCATAAACACATCTTACCTAGGGATTTTATATAACAGCACTCCTGCTCTACTTGGTTATTGGTATTAATGTCTGCTAACTCCTACTAATTAGTTAATGTTTGTAATGTGCTTTGGAGATGAAAAACTAATTGTACCATAGAATGGTATGGATGGCTGCTGTGACAGTTGCTAAGGATAACCACTGGGGGTTTGACTGCCAAGGCTTGCCTGTGGGCTGTGGGATAATGAGGAATTCCTGAAGAGTCCTATGTCCCAGCATCCAAAAACACATTCCCATTCAGTTCCTCTGGCTTTGCTAAGTTAGTTTTTGGACATCATAAAAATAATCGCTCCTCCAAAACTGTAAGAGGAAGGTTCTTGCGAAGACTTTTACCAACTTACCACTAGAGTTTGCTCTAATGCAGTTGGGTGGCATCTACATTCCATTACCAAAAAAGCCATAATAATAACACTGGGGAACAAATTTTTTTTCATTTTATGATGCATAAGGTTTTAGAACTGTTTCTACATATTTCTGCATAGTTGATTCCAAATCTGAAATCCATTTTTTGGTGCATGCTCTAGTTTTTATGCAATTTTAATTTCTTTTTGTTACAGTTAATGGCATGCATTGGTTTTTAAATTGGAGTTAAAGGGTAACAACTCTTGGATTAAACATACCCACAAGATAATTAATGTTTTACAAACATCACTTTTCCATAATTGTAGTTGTTTTTAAATGTAAAAAATTATTATCTGATAAAAACACCCTCTTATTTTGTTTTAAGATTGAATCATGCCTTCTTCGAGTAGGTGTAAATGTAAGAAGAGTCCAGACACCTTCTGTTATATATGTGGCTGTTGCACACTTCAACATCAAAGGCACAATATTTCATCATTTGTGACACGTGCATATATTGCCTATTTTCAAGTTCCCCTTGGCGATCAAGACAAGAATTGGGCTCCTCATATTGTGTGTCATAATTGTGAAGAAATGCTTCATGACTGGACAAAAGGAAAATGCAAAGGAATGCCTTTTGGTATTCCCATGGTTTGGCGTGAACTTAAGGACCACAGCAGTGACTGTTATTTCTGTCTGATCCATACAAAGGGCATTGGCAAGAAAAAATGGCATATGATTGCAAATCCTAATATTCCTTCAGCAATACAACCTATCCCACACTCTGAGACACTCCCGGTTCCAGTTTTCAATGGTTTTATTTCTTCTAAGGATGAAGAAAGTGAACATGGTGATCAAGTTTATTTTAATAAGATGCATGAGGAAATGGTTGTAGAATCTGAAGGGTCTTCTTCTGATGCCAAGCAGTCATTAAACTCCTCAGCAGTTTAGCCAACCCAAATTGAATGACTTAGTAAGAATGACATAAAAATTGTCCTCGACTTTCTGAAGTATGAGGAGCATAACTGGATCATTTGTGTGAATCTTAAAATGGTAAATTTCCTGCTAGGACAACAGAGAGGTTTCATGAAGTATCTTTGCTATCTGTGTTTGTGGGACAGCTGAGCTTGGGAGAAACACTGGACACAGAAGGAGAAACACTGGCTGAAACGTGAAGCTCTAGAAGTAGGGATGCAAAATATTGTGAATGAACCTGTAGTTAATCGAGACAGGATCATTTTTTCCCCACTTCACATTAACCTTGGCTTAATGAGGCAGTTTGTTCAGGCTTTGAATAGAGAAAATGAATGCTCTCAACATACTATTTCTGCTTTTCCTGCCTTGTCTTTTGAGAAGAAAAAAGCAGGTGTATTTGATGGACCTCAAATTTGAACCCTCATATGTGATGAAAAATTTTCCAGGAAGATGAATAAGGAGGAAAAAGCAGCATGGCAGTCTTTTGTGGCAGTTACAAAGAAGTTCCTTGGCAACAAAAAAGCAGAAAACTATAACCTTCTGGTTCAAAGGATGCTGTTGGCTTTCCATGACATTGGATGTAACATGAGCATTAAGATTCACTTCCTGAATAGTCACCTTGATAAGTTTCCTGAAAATCTTGGAGCTGTTAGTGATGTTCAGACTACTTGTGGAACATCAAATGAGATTTTCCTCAGCAAGTACACAAATGCAAGAGCTACAAATGCAAATTTTTGCCTGAATAGAATTTAAATAACTTTTGCGCAAATTTTATGATTAAAATAAGAGTTTTAATATGTTCTATTTTGAAATTGTAGACAAATTCTGATGTAGTTGTATCTTTTAGTGTATTAGTGTATTTTACTGCATTATATATTATTATATTTTCACAAGATGATGCCCAAGAAGACATTCTACTTCATTATGTTAAACTAAATGTTGAAAATTTTACAATAAGATGAAAACCTAAAATCTTGAATTGCAAAAAAACTGTAGTTTACAGAGAAAAATTAATGTCAGATTTGAGATCAGCACACTCGAATTAGGTAAGAACAAGTGTTTGACACGGGTCCTGCAGCACACAGATTGACCTTTAGCATGGAGCTTGAGTTTTGCCTAAAACAGTACATTTTTCTACCTGTTTTCTAAATAAAGATGTTCTGGATCTCTACTTAACTTACCACAATTAACTTTTAAGTTCTTAAAAGTTTTTTTTCTTTTTTTCATATTTATTTTCAATTCATTGTGTTAACATGGTTTCAAGTGTTCCACTCAATGTGATACTCTCTTCCCACTGCATTGTGCTCCCTCATGCCCCAATGCAAAGTCCCTTCCTCTGCTGTTTTACCCATTTGCCCCCTCCCCCTACCTTCATTCTCCCTTTCCCTCTGGGAATTGCTATCCTGTTGGTTGTTTCTGTGTGTGTGTGTGTGTGTGTGTGTGTAAAATTTGGTTTATTCTTTCACCTTCTTTGATCCTGTCCTCTTTTCCCCTATCCTTCTAATAGCTGTTCATCTGTTCCCTGTGACCCTGCCTTTTTTTCTGTTTTCTCCCCACTTTATTGTATTCATTAGATTGCACATATAAGTGAGATCATATGGTTTGTTTTTTTTTGCCTGGCTTATTTCACTTAGCATAATAATTACCAGGTCCATCCATGCTGTCACAAAAAGTAAGATTTCCTTTTTTTTTTTTTTTTTTTTTTTACAGCTGCATAGTATTCCGTTGTGTATGTGTACCACAGATTTTTTATCCACTCTTACACTATAGGACACTTGGGCTGTTTCCAGATCTTGGCTATTGTAAACACTGCTGCAATCAACTTGGTAGTTCATATTTTCTTCTGAATTAGTGTTTTGGGTGCTTAGGCTATATTTCTAAAAGTGGGATAGCTGGATCATAAGGCAGTTTCATTTTTAATTTTTTTGAGAGAATGCCATAGTGTTTTTCACAGTGGCTATACAAGTTTGCATTTCTACCAGCAGTGAAGGAGTATTCCCTTTTCTCCACACCCTCACCAGTACTTGTTTGTTGATTTGTTAATGAAAGCCATTCTGGTAGGTATGAGGTGATATCTCACCATGGTTTTAATTTGAATTTCTCTAATGATTAAAGATGTTGAGCATTTTTCATATGCTTATGGGCCATCTGTATGCCTTCTTTGGAGAAGTATCTATTTAGGTGCCTGGCCCATCTTTTAATTGGACTGTTTACCTTCCTGGCATTGAGTTTTAGAAGGTCTTTATAAATTTTGGTTACTAATCTCTAATCAGTGGTATCAGTGAATATGTTCTCCTATAGAGTGAGTTGTCATTTTATTTTGTTAATGGTGTTGTTTTCTGTGCAAAAGATTTTTAGTTTGATATAGTCTCATTTCTTTATTTTATTCATTATTTCACTTGCCCAAAGGAATATATAGGCAAAAATATTGCTATGAGAAATGTCTGAGAGTCTACTGCCTGTTTTCTACTAAGATTTTTATGGTTTTGACTTACATTTATGCCTTTTATCCATTTTGAGTATTTTTTTGTGAATGGTGTAAATAGTTAGTCCAGTTTCATTTTGTTTGCATGTACCTCTCCAATTTTCCCAACACCATTCATTAAAGAGACTGTCTTTACTCTATTGTATGCTCTTACCTCCTTTGTCAAATATTAATTGACCATAAAGGCATGGATTTATTTCTGGGTTCTCTGTTCTGTTCCATTGATCTTTATGCCTGTTCTTATGCCAGTACCAAGCTGTTATGATTACAATGGCCTTGTAGTATAACTTGATATCAGAAAATGTGATATCTCACTTTGTTCTTCATTTTTAAGATTGCTGAGGCTATTTGTGTTTTTTGTTGGTTCCATATAAATTTTGGGAATATTTGTTCTAGATCTGTGAAGTATGCCACTAGTATTTTAGTAGGAATTGAATTGAATTTATAGATTGCTTTGGTTAATATAAACATTTTATTGATGTTAATTCTTTCTGTCAATGATCATGGTATATACTTATACTTGTTTGTATCTTCCTCGATTTTTTTTCAATGTCTTATAATTTTCCAAGTACAAGTCCTTTACATACGTGGTTAAATTTATTCCTAAGTACTTTATTTTTTGTTGTTGTTGCAAAGATGAATGGAATTGTTTCATTACTTTTTCTTTTTGACAATTTATTATTGGAGTATAAAAATGATATTTATTTCTGAATGCTAATTTTATATCCTGCCATTCACCAGATTCGTTTATCAGGCCTAGTAGTTTTTCTGGCTGAGACTTTAGGGTTTTCTGTGTACAGTATCATGTTGTTAGCAAAAAATGACAGTTTTACCTCTTCTTTTCCAATTTGGATGCATTTTGTTTCTTCGTCTTATCTGATTGCTGTGGCTAAGACTTCTAGTACTGCATTGAATTAGAGTGGTAAAAGGGGACACCTCTCTTGTCCCTTATCTTAAAGGGAGTGCTTTTAATTTTTCCCCATTGAGTATGGTATTGGCTGTCGATTTGTCATATATCACCTTTATTATGTTGAAGTATGTTCCCTGTATTCCCACTTTTCTGAGAGTTTTCATCATAAATGGGTGCTGGGTTTTATCGAATGCCTTTTCTGCATCTATTGATATGGTCATGTGATTTATATCCTCCATTTTATTTATGTGATGAATCACATTTATTGATTTGCAAATATTGTACCAACCTTGCCTCCCTGAAATAAATTCCATTAGATCATGATGTACAATCTTTTTAATTTATTGCTATATCCAATTTGCTAATATTTTGTTGAGAATTTTAGCAACTATGTTCATCAGGGATATTGGCCTATAGTTTATTTTCTTTTAATATCTTTACCTGGTTTTGAAATGAGGATAATGCTTATCTCGTAAAATGAGCTTTGATGTCTTTTCTTTTCTTGAATTTTTTGGAATAGCTTGAATGTTTTGAATCTTTGGTAAAATTTGCCTTATAAAGCCATCTGGTTCAAGACATTTGTTTGTTAGGAGATATTTATTTTCAATAATAGGAAACAAACATTTATTGCGCATGTATTGTGAGGGGGAATTATATCAATTGCTTTTTATATAGACCTATATTTCCCCATGTATAAGATGTCAGCACGTATAAGATGCACCTTAATTTTGGGGCCTGATATTTGAAAAAAAATCTATTACATAAAGGTGTTGAACGCAAGTTTTATTTATCATAAAATCCATACAACTTCTCAAGTGAGAAATGCAAGTAAAAAATCTACAACCACTGTATAAGATGCAGCCAGTTTTTAGACCCCAATTTTTTTGAAAAAGGGAGCATCTTACACATGGGGAAATATGGTACATTAGCTACTTTTTTGTTTATTTATATACCACATTTAAAAAAATTTATTAAATTTATTGTGTTTACATGGGTTCAAGTGTCCCACTACATATAACACCCTCATCCCCCACCCTGTGTCCCTATTTATACCCCTTTTATTACTCCTTTCCCTAACTCTCTACCCCTTTCTCTCGGAAAGCTGTCCCTATTGTCCCTGTGCTCTGTCAAATGGGACTATATCAAGTTAAAAAGCTTTTGCACAGCAAAAGACACCATTAACAAAATAAAAAGACAACCCACACAATGTTTGCCAATATGTCTGATAAGGGGTTAATAGCCAAAATTTATAAAGAATTTTTAAAACTCAACACCAGGAAGCTAAACAATCCAATGAAAAAATGGGCAAAAGAACTGAATAGACACTTCTTCAAAGAGGACATACAGATGCCCAATAGGCATATGAAAAAATGTTCAACATCACTAATCATCAGAAAAATGCAAATTAAAATCATAATTTGCCTCACACCTGTCAGAATGGTGCTTATTAACAAAACAACACAAGCCCTGGCCAGCTAGCTCAGTGGTAGAACATCAGCCAGGCGTGTAGAAGTCCTGGGTTTGATTCTTGGCCAGGGCACACAGGAAAGTGCCCATTTGCTTCCCCACCCTTCCTTCTCTCCTTTCTTCCTATCTCTCTCTTCCCCTCCTGCAGCCAAGGCTTCATTGGAGAAAAGTTGGCCTTGTTGCTGAGGATGGCTCCATGGCCTCCTCCTCAGGCACTAGAATGGCTCTGGTAGCAATGGAGCAATGGCCCAGATGAGCAGAACATCACTCCCTCAAGGGACTTCTGTGTAGATCCCGGTCAGGTGCATGTGGGAGTCTGTCCCTCTGCCTCTCGGCTTCTCACTTCAAAAAAATACACCCCCCCCCACACACACACACACAATAAGTGCTGGCGAGAATGTGGAGAAAAGGGAACCCTCCTGCACTGCTGGTGGGAATGCAGAATTGTGCAGCCACTGTGGAAAACAGTATGGAGATTCCTCAAAAAATTAAAAATTGAACTGCCTTTTGACCCAGCTATCCCACTTTTAGGAATATATTCTAAGAAAACCAAATCACTGATTCAAAAGAAGATATGCACCCCCATGTTTATTTTCACATTGTTTACAATAGTCAAGATTTGGAAACAGCCCATGTGTCTGTCAGTGGACAAGCGGGTTAAAAAGCAGTGGTACATATACACAATGGAATACTACACAGCCATGAAAAAGAAGGACACCTTATCTTTTGCGACAGCATGGATGGACCTGGAGATTATTATGCTAAGTGAAATAAGCCAAGCAGAGAAAGACAAATATCATATGATCTCACTTATATGTTGAATCTAATGAAGAAAGTGCTGAGAGGTTTTTGATAACTATTTCAATTTCATTTGTTGTAATCGGTCTGCTCAGGTTTTCTGATTCTTCCAGATTCAGTTTTGTAAGATTGTATGTTTCTGGGAATTTACCCATTTTTCCCAGGTTGTCCAATTTTTTTGGCATATTGTTCTTCATATATATATTTTTTACAATCCTTTGTATTTCTGTAATGTCAGTTGTTATTTCTCCTCTTTCATTTCTAATTTTATTTATTTGAGTCGTTTTCTTTTATCCTTGATGAGACTGGTTAAATGTTTGTCAATTTTTTTTTTACCTTTTTCAAAGAACTAGTTTTTGACTTCATTGATTTATTGTATTGTGTTTTTAACCTCTATGTGATTTATTTCTGCTCTAATTTTTTTTCCTTCTACTTCCTCTTGCCTTTGTTGTTGTTTTTTTTTTTTTTTCTAGTTCTAAAAGGTGCAGGCTTACATTGTTCAGCTAAACTATTTCTTGCTTTTTAAGGTATGCCTAAAATGCTATGAACTTCCCTTTCAGGACTGCTTTCACTGTGTCCCATAGATTTTGGGTTACTGTATGTTCATTTTCATTCATTTCAAAAAACTTTTTTTATTCCTCCCTTGATCTCATTGTTAATCCAGCCATTATTTAATACCATGCTATTTAGCTTCCAAGTGTTTGAATGTTTTTCAGTTTTACTATTGTAGTAGATTTTTAGTATCATGCCATTGTGCTCAGAGAAGCGCTTGATATGATTTCAATCTTCTTAAATTTATTGAGAATTGTTTAGTGTCCTAACATGTGGTCTATCCTAGAAAATGTACCATGAGTACTTGAAAAGAATGTTCGTTCTGCTGCTTTGCGGTGAAATGTTATGAAGATAGCAATTAAATCTGTTGATTTACTGTGTCTTTTAAAGCCATCATTTTGTTTTTAATTTTCTGTCTGGAGAACCTATCCATTGATGTTAGTGGCGTGTTCAAATCCCCTACTATTATTGGATTGCTGTCTAGCTCTCTATTTATGTCTATCAAAATCTGCTTTCTATATTTAAGTGCTACTATATTAAGTGCATAAATATTTGTAATGGTTATATCCTCTTGTTGGATTGCTCCCTTTATCATTATGTAGTGACCTTTTCCCCTTACTACAGCCTTTGTCTTAAAGGCTATTTTTCAGATATAAATATTGCCCCTAGCTTTTATTTTTTCATTTTCATTTGTATAAAATACTTTTCCCTTCCCTTCATTTTCAGTCTATGTGTATTTATTGTTCTGAGGTGTGTCTCTTGTAGACAGCATATGTAAAGGTCCTGTTTTCTTATCCATGCAGCTACCCTATGTCTTTTGATTGGAGCATTTAATTCATGTATATTTAAGTTTCTTATCATTATGTGCTTATTTATTGCCATTTTATTTTTAAACCTATGATCCTCTTTTTCTTTATTTCCTTTTTTATTTCCTCTTCTTATTGCAGGTCCTTTAACATTTCTTGCAGTACTGGTTGGGTAGTAATGAACCCCTTGAGTCTTTTTTTGCCTAAGAAATTCTTTATTTCTCCTTCAATTTTAAATGATAGCTTTGTTGGATAAAGCAGTCTTGGTTGTAGGTTCTTGTTTTGCATCACTTTGAATATTTCTTGCCAATCCCCTCTGGCCTCAAGTTTTTCTGTTGAGAAGTCAGATGTCAGCCTCTGGGCCTTCGGTACAAACATGCATCAGATGCATTCTGAGAAATGCATCATTAGGCAATTTTGTCATTGTGTGAACATTATAAGAATGCACTTACACAAACCTAGTGTAATGTTAGTGGCTGAGGACAGTCAGGTTCACTTTGGATTCGGGAAGATGGTAGAAAAACCGCAGATCCAGAAAGGGTTGGGCCATTCCATTTAATAAAGTCTCACAGTGGCAGGCAAGCACACAGGCAGGGGAAACAGCCTCTCAGGCAAACAAACAGCAAATTGGCCCCTCAAAGTGGCAGGCAGGCAATCCTCGCATCTGCAATTCCCCTGAGTGCGAGCACCCACAGCCTTATATAGGCCATACACATATGGCACTACCATGTGCTTATGTACCAATCTGGCAAAGGGCTTGCAGCCAATAAACCAGTGAGCAAGCCTAACACAGCTGCCCCACATTCGACCCCTTTCAGGTTGCTCACCTCAGAATCTATATGACAGGAAACAGAGATACAGCAACAGCAAAAGTTACACAAAAATTCTTCTCCCTGTGGAATTTAGCCCAGTGGGGCAGGATATCAAGGACATGGGCTAGGTGACTGTGAAGCTCTAACTCGTCCAGTGATTGCAAACTATTACGCAGGTGCCATCCACAGAAAGCATGATTCGCCTCAGCTGGATTTGGTGCCTGACGTGCTTTCCCTCTGGATATGCTGCTAGAAAGGTAGTTGAATCTTGCTCTGATGTAGACTGTATCTGGCCACTGCATATGTTGGTTATGGGCCTCTTTGGAGGGAAGCTGGCACAGACCAGTGTAAGACACTGCTTGTGACTGAACCTCAGCAACTTTTTTCGAGCTATAAGCAAACCAGAGTTTGTGAATGCCTTTGCTGAGCTTAGGTGCACCTGGAAGGACCAAGCTGCACACACAGGCTGGCTTATACAAGCACTGGGCCTGGGAGTAAGTCAGCAAAAGGCCAAACAGCCACTGGGATTCACTTACTACTGCTTCTGTCTGCTGGCTGCTTGTTGAATTGAGCCCCGAAAAAACCTCTGATAGAGTCTAAGGGCTGGAGCAATTCAGAGATTAGGAAAGGTGGTGGGTGAGGCTCCCTCCCTAAGGACCCAGGTGTCAGTCTGTCCTGATTTTTTTCACAGACATCAGCAGGGTATGATCACTAGGAGTTTGGTGGGTGTGGCCTGTGAAACCCAGAGATTTGATCTGCCCATCACCCAGACAGTTTTACTGAATCTCTGATGAGACAGAAGCCCCAGTTACAGTCTCAGAAAAGTGGGGGGGGGGAGCTCCAGCCTCATTGCCAGTCAACCGAGTCACTGTCACACCCTTACTTCTTGGTCAAGGCTGCTTATTTTTTGGGAAAATAATCAGAGAGATTCCCAAGGATAGTGCAGTTGCTTTACCCCAGGCTGGTTCTGCACAGGGGGGACTGCTCTACCCAAGAAAGATGGCAACTGCAATATTGGGAATGATTCAGCTCAGCGGTTCTGGAGGCCGTCCCCCACCATGTCTCTCCCCAAGGCTGCCAATTTCATACATTCCTTATGTAACTCTCGTCCTCTCAGCCTTCCCTCCACTGAAGCCCATGGTAAGGGTCTGTGAACAAGATTTTCTGCATTGGCCCTTTAAGATGGTGCCTGTATCATTGAGATCTCCCATCTCTTTCTCATAGATAGAAACCTCACCTCTTTTCACTGAAAAATACTATGTGGGCACCTCTTCTAGTCTCTGGTGCTCTAGGCTGGGGTGCCTGGCCTGGAGCTTGGGACCCTCTCCTCTGAGGGAAAACATGTCTGCAGCTGAAAGTCCCTCTGGACCCTCAGCTGCCACTTGCTCCTGTGATTAGGACAGCCATTTTCCCATCTTTGCCCTTCCTACCAGTCTTGATGTGGCTTCTTCTGTGACTCCTTGGTTATAAACTCTTCTTCATTTAATCCTAAATTGGTTTTTCAGGATGACTATTCTTAAATTTAGTTATAACTCCAGCTTGATTCTTAGAGGTAATTGGAACCTCTGCCTACTCTGTTGCCATCTTGGAAATCTCCCCAAGTTCTTGTAAGTTTTAAATCTTCTTATATAATTAGAAAATACTTCAAAGTAATTGGAAATACAGTAAAGCTTCGTACAAAGGCTTTTTTTTTTTTTTTTTAACATAGACTGTTTCATAATCAAGAAAAAAGTTAGAGAAAGTCAAATGTTCCCAAGTAGACTGGCTGGGTAAGTGAATGCACGGACACTTAATGAGACTTTGTGTCACCAATCTGACAATGTGGGGAATGTGTATGATATTGTATTGAGTGAATAAAAAACAGATTAAAAAAATGACAATAAAATCTGTGTGAATTATTCATAGAAACTGCCTGGAATAAAATATAGTAAAACACTAAGAGTGACTATTTTCTTCTTAATGATTATTTCATATTTTTCAAAATTTTTTTGATAAGCAAATGTTTTTCCTTTTCACTCATTTTCTTTTTAAAATAACTACTTAAAACATACAATGGTATTAATAGACATCCTTGTATCTACATGAGATTTTGCATGCTATCTTTTTGCCTCACTTGCTTAGATATTTTCACTCATATTTTTGAGATACAGTGTTTAATTTTTCTGTCTATTTTTCTGAATGTAATCACTATTCTGAAGTTTATCAGTTTAATATTTTATGCTAAATGTGAAAACGTTCATTAACTAAATATAGTATTATGTTATATACTATAATAAAAATTATATATATATTTAAACTTGTAACAATAGTTATTGGTATCATTTTGCAATGTACTTTGTTTACTCAAATGATATTTTATTTTTTTAGTATTTTAATGAACATTGATTTATTAAATACTCAGTATATGTATTTAATAATATGACATATTTTATTATTAAAACCATCTCAGATCAGACTTTGACTTACATTTATTTTATTAAGGAGAAAGATTTTTTTCCCTTTATTATTCATGTCCATTGCTGCAGAAAATCCAGCATAATTGATTGATTCTGGCTATTTTATTAATTATAAAAAAAGTTATTACTAAACAAATTCAATTATCAAATTCAACAATAAAAACTACATTGGACATATAGGTCTTGTTTTGAGTAAATTTTAACTTAGGGAAACCTCTGACCTTTATTTGCTCTTTCAGGGGTCACTTTTCTGTGTTCCTTTGAAGCCCTCAGTGCTTGCCTTATGAAAAAGAGTGGGCTGGAGACATCACTAACAAATTAATATGAGTTATATTATATTTAATTAATGTCATGTATTGTCTATTCTAGGAAGCTGCATTTTAAAAATGTATTCATAATAACATGTAGTCAGCTAGTTTTTTATATACTATATAGGATCTCATTGTCTTAATCTACAATCATTTTTCTGTTCGTTCTCTCAGTAATTTGCCAGTAGCGTACCTGCCAAGGTTGTCTTAAATTTTTTGCCTTTGTAAAATGCTGAAAATAATATTATTAAAAGTCTACTTATACACATTTGAGAGTCTATATGCCTAAAAGCGAATCACGGGGTTGAAATATCTATATCTTAACCTAGATTTTATCAAATTATTCTCCAATTTATACTTCCAATAGCCAAATACATGAATTACTCTTTTCCTATGTCTAGTGAACACTTGATATTAGACTTTTAAAATTTGCCAAATTAAAAAAAAATTGCCAAATAGATAAATATAAAATCATTCTTGTGAGTTTTTATTTGCTATCTCTTTTTAGTAGACTTTAGGATTTACTTTGATAAGTTGCCCCTTTGTAAATTCTTCTATTAGGTCATTTGTTCTTTAGTTATTAAGCACTTATGATATAGTTGGGATAGCAGTTCTCTTTCTGTTACATGTGTTGCAAATGTATTCTTCTACTATGTAGGTTGTCTGCATTTTGTTTCTTTTGATGAACAGAATTTTAAAATTTTAAAGTAGTAAAATGTATTAACATTTTCTTTTGGGTCTTGTTTAAAATATATTTCACTATTCTGAGGTCATAAATACATTCAATATTTTCCTTTAAAATAATTTGTTTTTTCATGTGATGTAGAAATTTTTTATTCCTTTTGTAGCTGTTATCCTGACACAATTTATTAAATGGTCTGTTGCTTCCACACTATGCAATGCTATCTCTATCTTATGTCGACTTTTAAAGTATGAGTGAGTATTTGTTTCTGGACCCTTTGTTTTATTTGTCTATTTGATTATTCCCATACTTCTACTACACTACCATAATTATTACAGCTTTATTAACATGTTGGTTTTTTTGTTAAAGTAGGTTTCTTTTTTTACCTTGGTATTTTTTTAATTTTTTTTTATTCATTTTAGAGAGGAGAGGGAGAGACAGAGAGGAGAGACAGAGAGAGAGAAGTGGGGGAGGAGCTGGAAGCATCAACTCCCATATGTGCCTTGACCAGGCAAGCCCAGGGTTTCGAACCGGCGACCTCAGCATTTCCAGGTCAATGCTTTATCCACTGCGCCACCACAGGTCAGGCAAGGTATTTTTTTTTAATAATTGTCTTACCTGTACTGGGCAATTTGTTCTTCCACATAACTTTTATTTATTTCATAAAAATGTTTTTGAAATTTTGATTGAATTTTTATGGATTATTAGATTAATTTTTGGTAGGGTTGTTACATTTAAAATATTGACTTTACTACATTATTTAATTAGGTTTTTATGTATTTAACATTTTGTAATTCTTTACACATCTTTTATTGCTTTTTTCCTATTATTATGTTTTTGTATGTGTATAATATTGCTATGAAACTACATTTTCTAAATGAAAGTGGTCTAAAAGAACTTTGTTTTTCTGCTAGTTGTAATTTTATCTCTAAATCCTCTTGGATTTTTCTATGTAGAGGACAATGTCCTTAACTTAGCAAATATATTTCTTTATTTTTATTTAGTGTTATGATTTCTTTGTTCTTGTATATTGGTCTATCAAGATTACTATCTATACAATGCATTCATCCTTTCTTTATAAAAAAATGAAAATAGCATATGTTTAGCTAAAAAAAACTAGAGTTTGTATCCTTCCTTACATATAGGGATACATATGTATAGAAGTAGTTGAGTTGGACTTCAAGTAAGTTCTTTAAGAGAAAAAAATGACTCATGTTATAAGGGCATCCTTTTGCTTTTATCCTGTCTTACTTTCTGATTCTTAGAACATGATATTTGGAACTGCAGTCTCCATTTGGGGATCATGAATGCAAGCAAATGTTGAGGGTGATGGAACAAAATGAAAGAAGGAATTTAGGCCCCAATGAACTCATGGAGTTGCAATTTCAGGTCAGCACTGACTACATCAGAATTTCTTTTAAGCAAAAACAAACAAACAAAATACTCACCCCATACTATATTGTTTAAGGCACTATAATTCATGTTTCCTGTCATAAACAACAAATTTAATCATAAAGGTATATAGTGCTGTGTCTCCAATAACATTTTTCTCTCTCTCTTTTTTTTTTTTTTTTTTGTATTTTTCTGAAGCTTGAAATGGGGAGAGACAGACAGACTCCCGCATGCGCCCGACCGGGATCCACCAGGCACGCCCACCAGGGGACGATGCTCTGCCCACCAGGGGGCGATGCTCTGCCCCTCTGGGGCGTCGCTCTGTTGCGACCAGAGCCATTCTAGTGCCTGGGGCAGAGGCCAAGGAGCCATCCCAGCGCCCGGGCGATCTTTGCTCCAATGGAGCCTCGGCTGCGGGAGGGGAAGAGAGAGACAGAGAGGAAGGAGAGGGATAGGGGTGGAGAAACAAATGGGCGCTTCTCCTGTTTGCCCTGGCTGGGAATCGAACCAGGGACGCCAGGCCGAGGCTCTACCACTGAGCCAACCGGCCAGGGCCTCCAATAACATTTTGATAGAATAGCAAGTATTGTCTTTCTCTTAAATTTAGGTTGCCCTGGCCGGTTGGCTCAATGGTAGAGCGTTGGCCTAGCGTGCGGAGGACCCGGGTTCGATTCCCGGCCAGGGCACAAAGGAGAAGCGCCCATTTGCTTCTCCACCCCTCCGCCGGGCCTTCCTCTCTGTCTCTCTCTTCCCCTCCCGCAGCCAGGGCTCCATTGGAGCAAAGATGGCCCGGGCGCTGGGGATGGCTCTGTGGCCTCTGCCTCAGGCGCTAGAGTGGCTCTGGTCGCAACATGGCGACGCCCAGGATGGGCAGAGCGTCGCCCCCTGGTGGGCAGAGCGTTGCCCCATGGTGGGCGTGCCGGGTGGATCCCGGTCGGGTGCATGCGGGAGTCTGTCGGACTGTCTCTCCCTGTTTCCAGCTTCAGAGAAATGCAAAAAAAAAAAAAAATTTAGGAGAAAATACTTCCAAATATCCCTATTAAGTTTTTTGTTTGTTATGTCTTTTATAGATACCTTTTCCAACATTCTTTCTTTCTAGTCCTAGTTATTTAAGAGTTATTTTCTTATATCATGAATGGTTGAGTTTTACTGGCCATTTTTTTGCATAATGTAAAATAAAATAGATTATCTTTTTAATTAATGTCATCATTTACATTAATACATTTTCTAATATCTTTTTAACATGTTTTTTTCACTTCTCGGAGAAACTCTAGTTATAAGCTATTTTTAAATGTACTATGACTTTTAACAGTATATCGTGGTTCCTTGTCTATAGCGGAGTTTAGTTTCCAGAACCCCCCACGATAGGCAAAATTCACAAAGTATCAACCTTATATTTATTTTATTATTTACATATATTTTAAGGCTTTATTTTGATTTAATATTCTTTTAATATGTTTTAATTAATAATTTTATATATTTTTATATTTTCAATTTTTTTTAGGCTAGAAAATGCTTATTTTGCTGCCAAAAATAATTAAAATAATAAATATATAAAATACCTACATACTGCAAAATCCCAAGATATAGTGAAATATTCACAATACAAAATTATATATACAATTTAAAAATCTGTGATACAGTGAGACCGTGAAAAGTGAACCGCGACATGGCGAGGGGCTACTGTATTGCTTGATTTGATTTGCTGATGCTCTCTTTAGGATTTTTTAATTTATATTTTAAAGTAGGTTTGACTTATACCTTTTCGTTTTCATGATTGGTCTTGCTGATATTCTGTTGAAGTCCAAACTACCTCACGAATGGAGTGGAGAATCATCTCTCACTTTACACTTCCCAGAACAGTTTATGTATAGTATTGACATCTTTTTTTTGTATTATTTATATGATACTACCTTAACCAGTGATGTTTTAGTGGGTAAAACTCAAATTAGTTTTGAATTGTGCATTAAATTAAAATTCTTAGGGCTCACAAGTTTTTAATTTTCTATTCTTCCATGTGATAATTTTCCTATTTTTATACTTTTTGGAAATATTTCTATATTTCTAATATTTCATATTTACTTGCATAAAGTTGTTCCCTCTAGTATTTAATGAATTTTTAAATATTTATATCTCTCCCTATGTTCACTGGATTGCTCTGTTGTTGAGGTTCCTAATATATATTTTTCATTTTATTTTGTTGTTCATTTTCTTTCTGTTTTATACCTTCTTCTTTTTTAAAATTTTTATTAATTTTAATTTATTGTGTTTACAAAGATTCAAGTGTCCCACTGAATATAACACCCTCACTCTCTCCCGTTTTCCTTTTCATACTCCCTTTGCCCACTCCCCCTAACTCCCTCCCCTCTTTCCTCTAGGATTTGCTGTCCTGTTATCTATATCTCTGTGTTACGTATATATAATTTCACTAATTCCTTCACCTTATCTGATCCCATACCCTTATTCCCCTTCCCTCTGACTGCTGTCCTTCTGTGCCCTGTGACTCCGCCTCTGCCTCTATTCTGTTACTCAGTTCACTTTCTTCATCAGATTCCAAATATAAGTGAGGTCATATGATATTTGTCTTTCGCTGCTTGGCTTATTTCACTTAGCATAATGCTCTCCAGGTCCATCCATGCTGTTGTAAAAGGTAAGATTTCCTTCTTTTTCATGGCCGCATAGTATTCTGTTGTGTATATGTACCACTGCTCTTTAATCCACTCGTCCACTGATGGACACTTGGGCTGTTTCCTGATTTTAGCTATTGTAAACAATGCTGCAATAAACATTGGGGTGCATATCTTCTTTTAAATCAGTGATTTGGTATTCTTAGGATATATTCTTAGAAGTGGGATAGCTGTGTCAAAAAGCAGTTCCATTTTTAGTATTTTGAGGAAAGTCCATACAGTTCTCAACAGTGGCTGCACAAGTCTGCATTCCCACCAGCAGTGCAGGAGGGTTCCCTTTTCTCCACACCCTCGCCAGCACTTATTGTGTGTTGCTTTGTTAATGAGCGCCATTCTGACAGATGTGAGGTGGTATCTCATTGTGGTTTTTATGTTTTATTTTTTGTATTTTTCCAAAGTCAGAAGTGGAGGGGAGTAAGACAGACAGATTCCCATATGTGCCCGACAAGGTTCCACCCAGCATGCCCACCAGGGTGCAATACTTGGCCTCTCTGGGACTTTGCTCTGCTGTAATTGGAGCCATCCTAATATGTGAGGTGGAGGCCATGGAGCAATTCTTAGCGCCCAGGCCAACTTTCCTCCCAAGGAGCCTTTGCTACGAGAGGGGAAAAGGGAGATAGAGAGAAAGGAGAAGAGAAATGGTGGAGAAGCAGATAGGAACTTCTCCTGTGTGCCCTGGCCGGAAATCGAACCTGGGACTTCCACACACCGGGCCGACACTCTACCGCTGAGCCGACCGGCCATGGCTTATAGTGGTCTTAATTTGCATTTCTTTGATGATTAGTGACGTTGAACATTTTTTCATATGCCTATTGGCCATCTGTATGTCCTCTTTGGAGAAGTGTCTATTTAGTTCTTTTGCCCATTTTTTAATTGGATTGTTTACCTTTCTGGTGTTGAATTTTAGAAGTTCTTTATAAAAAAATAAAACTAGACCACCAAATTACACCATTCACAAAAATAAACTCAAAATAGATAAAAGACTTAAATGTAAGTCGTGAAACCATGAACATCTTGGAAGAAAATATAGGCAGTAAACTCTCCAATATCTCTCATAGCAATATTTTTGCCCATTTATCTCCATGGACAATTGAAATAAAGGAAATGATAAACAAATGAGACTGTATCAATCTAAAAAGCTTTTGCACAGAAAAAAACACCATGAACAAAATAAAAAGACAACCCAGACAGTGGGAGAACATATTTGCCAATATATCTGATAAGGGGTTAATAGCCTTCTTCCTTTTTTAACTTGGAAACACCTCTTTAGTGGTCCTGTTTGTTTAACTGTGGGAATTAATGCATCCTGTATTATGCAACTGGTTTGCAAGAATAGTGTTGCCTTTATTTCTGCTAAGGGGTCCAGGAATTCTAATTAAATTGCTAACAGTATTTATATTATTATCTGAACTTGGGAATCTTATACCACCTACATAACTAAATCTTCCCCAATACTTATATCAATTACAGACTTGTAATTTTGTTTCTAATAATAAGATTAAAGCCTAGAGCCCTGAGTAGAAATGGTTTTATATGTTTCCCTAGAGGATGATCAGTAAGGGGGTTTCCAGAACCCTATTCAAAGAGGGGTTCACCATTCTAGGGCCCCCACTATATATGGGGCTATATGTTGGCTCCCTCCCTCCCTAGGCTTCCAGGCCACACGTTCTCCCCCAGGAGCTGAGGACTAACTTTAGAGCCAGTACTTTCATGGCCCCCATTAAATCTGAATACAAACTGAGATGACGTCAGAGTAATGGTGGGGTAGGAAGCGATACCAATAAATCTCCCCCAAAACTCAACAAGATCTTCAACCAGAAACAGAAAAACCTATACTTGGAGCCTCCAGATGCTTCGCAATACACCCGAAGGTATAGTCGATTGAAAAATTGGCTAAATATATAACCAAACCCCGAAGGAAATAGGGAGTAAGAAATACTCCACCTTCCTCACTAACCTAAACAGGGCGGCTTTCTCTGGTAACTGTGAATATAGAAACTGAGGTGGGCAAAGGGGGTGAATAGATCCAGGCCGTGGCACAAACGGCCGAACCAGGCTGTGACACGGAGATCCAAGCCGAGGAAAACCGATCCTGTGGCAACCCGGTCAATACAAGCTAACATTTGCGCCAAACCCAGACAAAGACAAGCGGGGCAGCCATTTTACCTGATCTCCTGGTCAGCGCACACAGTAAGTGGGCGAGAGATTTTTCCTAAGCCCCGGGAGTGGGTGCCCGTGTTACCCCACAGAGAGGCAGAGACAGAGGCCTTTCTGTGGGCTGAAAGCAGAATCTCTGGGCAGCCCCAGCGCCCTGGGAAAGCCGCGCACGGGAGGGAGCGAGAACTAATTCCAACGGTGGAAATTTTCTGTGCTGGTGGGGGTTTCACTCAGAGGGAAATGCGGCCGGCCTCATATCCTGGTCTGCGCGCGCAGATAGTGAGTGAGAGATTCCTCCGAATGCCTCGGCAGTGCGCGCCCATGTTATCGCACAGAGGGGCAGAGTCAGGGGCCTTTGTGTGGGCCAAAGCGGAATCTCAGGCCGCCCTAGCGCCTTGCAAAAGCCGTGCACGGGGACAGAGTGAGAGCCAATTCCAACGCTGTAACTTTTCCATGCGGTTGGGGGTTTCACTCAGAGCATGAGACTGCTGGCCGGATATCCTGGTCTGCACGCACAGATAGTGAGCAAGAGTTTCCTCCAAGCACCCCGGAAGTGGGCGCCTGCCTGTGTTACTGGACAGAGTGGCAGAGCCAGAGGTCTTTGAGTGGGTGGAAACCCCGCCTGATTATGCTAGCAGCTCTGACTGACTGAGCCTTACCCAGAGCCCTGTGCTGAGTGGAAATAGAGTGGGGAGTTGCCAGCTCTTTGAGCCTCTTACTATCCAGGCAGAGGCAGCAGCAACCCCATAGCTGGATTATCAGGCTACTAATTGAGGAAGGAAAGACTAGGAGAAAGGCTCCAGGAACACAGACTCTCTCTCTGTCAGAGCCTATAAATGCTAAGGAGCCTCGACTGCCAAGGAGACTAAAGCACAATACATGACATTGCCATAGAGACTTATCAACTGCAAACCTCTACCTGAGCGTGCCAAAGGGGCAGAACCCGGGGTACAGAGTCACCGACCAGGAAGAGGGAGAGAAAAGAAAAAGCAAAAAGATAACCTCTTAAAATCAAGAATAATCTGCAGACTTTATAACCTATCCCATTTTATTATATTTGTTCGTTTGTTTCTCTTATCTTCATTCTTGATATTTTTTTTCCTCCTCCAATTTGGCCGATTAACTCTGCCGGTCTTACTCTCTCCTCTCCTTGAACTACAATACCCATAAGTGTTACATCTCCCATTATCTTTTCTCTTCTCTTCCTTTCTCTCTATGAGGGTTGCACTCCAAAACCCTTAACTCTCTCTCTCTCTCTCCTCTTTTTTCTTTTTTCTTCTTTTAGTGGTTCCCTATTTTTTTCTCTCTCTTTCTTTTCTCCCTCTATATTAGTTTCTTCCTTTCTCCTTTACATCTCCTCTCATTCAAACCTCAATAACAAACAAATTATCTTATCTGGGACTCAAACTTATGTTTGTGGCATTTTGGGGGGTTTTTACTTCACCTATTTAACTCACTAGCAGTGCTCCCATCCCTGGCTCTCCATTTTATCTAGTTCTTGTTCCACTAAATACAATATTAATTTTTTAATTTGTCCCCCCATTTTTCTATTTTCCTCTTATTCCTCTCATCATAACTCTTAGACAACCAACACCTAAAAGCAAATCATTTTATTCTTGACCCAAATTTTTTCCTTATTTGCTTTTTGTGGGTCCATACCCCCTTCTTTTTTTTTTCTTTTTTTTTCTTTTTTTTGCCCCTTTATTACTTTTCCCCAATTCAGGCCCTCCATTACAGGCATTGTTTGTTATAATTCACAGTTCACCACAAGATTTTCTCAAGAAAGAAGGGAGAGGAGAGGAGAGGAAAAAAAAAGGGGGGGGAATAATTTCTTTTTTTTTAATTTTTATTTTATTTTTTTTTCTTTATTTCATTATTATTTTTTTTAAAAAAACAACTCTTTTTGATTTTTTATTTTTTTAACTTTTTATTCTTTATTAAATCTCATTAATACTATCAATAAAACCACCCCCAGATGCCATTAAGGAAGAGAAAATCGAACATCATGGATACAAAAGAAAGAGAGGTAACACAGCTTGATGAGGAAAAATCTATGGAGAAAAAATTTAATATATTGGAAACCTTGGAGCTAAATGACAGAGAATTCAAGATAGAAATCCTAAAAATCCTCCGAGATATACAAGAAAACACAGAAAGACAATTTAGGGAGCTCAGAAAACAACTCAATGAACACAAAGAATATATGTCCAAGGAAATTGAAACTATAAAAACAAATCAAACAGAGATGAAAAACTCAATTCACGAGCTGAAAAACGAAGTAACAAGCTTAGCTAATAGAACAGGTCAGATAGAAGAGAGGATTAGTGAAATAGAAGACAAGCAACTTGAGGCACAGCAGAGAGAAGAAGAAAGAGACTCAAAAATTAAAAAAAAATGAGATAGCCCTACAAGAATTATCTGACTCCATCAAAAAGAATAACATAAGAATAATAGGTATAACAGAGGGAGAAGAGAGAGAAAATGGAATGGAGAACATACTCAAACAAATAATAGATGAGAACTTCCCAAGCCTGTGGAAAGAACTAAAGCCTCAAGTTCAAGAAGCAAACAGAACTCCGAGTTTTCTTAACCCCGACAAACCTACTCCAAGGCATATCATAATGAAATTGACACAAACCAACAGCAAAGAAAAAATTCTCAAGGCAGCCAGGGAAAAGAAGAATACAACATATAAAGGAAGGCCCATTAGATTATCATCAGATTTCTCAGCAGAAACTCTACAAGCTAGAAGAGAGTGGACCCCAATATTTAAAGTCCTGAAAGAGAGGAACTTTCAGCCACGAATACTATAACCATCAAAGCTATCCTTCAAATATGAAGGAGAAATAAAAACATTCACAGATACAGAAAAGATGAGAGGGAATTTATTATCAGAAAACCCCCACTCCAGGAATTACTAAAGGGGGTTCTCCAATCAGATACAAAGAACAAAAAAAAAAAAAACCAGAGCCACAAGTAAAAGCTCCAAGAAGAACACAATAAAGCAAATTTAAACTGTGACAACAACAAAAAGAAAGAGGGGGAGAACATGGAGATTAACAGTAGCAAAGGACGATGGAGTGCAAAAGTACTCACAAAATAGTTCACTACAATGAACAGGGTAGGGACCCTTTTCATTACTCAAAGGTAACCACCATTGAAAAAACCACCACAGAAGCACATGAGATAAAAAAGATAGCAACAGAGGAAAGATGTATGGAATACAACCAAATAAAAACAAAAGATAGAAAAACTAAAGAGAAGGATCAAACAAGACACAAAACTAACAGAAAGCAAGATATAAAATGGCAATAGGGAACTCACAAGTGTCAATAATTACACTAAATGTAAACGGATTAAACTCACCAATAAAAAGGCACAGAATAGCAGAATGGATTAAAAAAGAAAATCCAACTGTATGCTGCCTACAGGAAACTCATCTAAGGAACAAGGATAAAAACAAATTCAAAGTGAAAGGCTGGAAAACAATACTCCAAGCAAATAACATCCAAAAAAAGCAGGTGTAGCAATACTCATATCTAATAATGCTGACTACAAGACAGGAAAAGTACTCAGAGACAAAAATGGCCATTTCATAATGGCTAAGGGGACACTGAATCAAGAAGACATAACAATTCTTAATATATATGCACCAAACCAAGTAGCACCAAAATATATAAGACAGCTACTTATTGATCTTAAAACAAAAACTGACAAAAATACAATCATACTTGGAGACCTCAATACACCGCTGACGGCTCTAGATCGGTCATCCAAACAGAGAATCAACAAAGACATAGTGGCCTTAAACAAAACACTAGAGCACCTGGATATGATAGACATCTACAGGACATTTCATCCCAAAGTGACTGAGTATACATTTTTCTCCAGTGTACATGGATCATTCTCAAGAATTGACCATATGTTGGGCCACAAAAACAACATCAGCAAATTCAGAAAAATTGAAGTTGTACCAAGCATATTTTCTGATCATAAAGCCTTGAAACTAGAATTCAACTGCAAAAAAGAGGAAAAAAATCCCACAAAAATGTGGAAACTAAACAACATACTTTTAAAAAATGAATGGGTCAAAGAAGAAATAAGTGCAGAGATCAAAAGATATATACAGACTAATGAAAATGACAATACGACATATCAGAATCTATGGGATGAAGCAAAAGCAGTGATAAGAGGGAAGTTCATATCACTTCAGGCATATATGAACAAACAAGAGAGAGCCCAAGTGAACCACTTAACTTCCCACCTTAAGGAACTAGAAAAAGAAGAACAAAGACAACCCAAAACCAGCCGAAGAAAGGAGATAATAAAAATCAGAGCAGAAATAAATGAATTAGAGAACAGAAATCTATAGAGCCTGACCTGTGGTGGCGCAGTGGATAAAGCGTCAACCTGGAAATGCTGAGGTTGCCGGTTCGAAACCCTGGGCTTGCCTGTTCAAGGCACATATGGGAGTTGATGCTTCCAGCTCCTCCCCACCTTCGCTCTCTGTCTCTTTCTCCCCTCTCTCTCCCTCTCTGTCTCTCTCTCTCCCTTTCTCTCTCCTCTCTAAAATGAATAAAAAAAAATTTTTTTTAAAAAAAGAAAAACTATAGAAAAAATTAATAGAACAAGGAGCTGGTTCTTTGAAAAGATCAACAAAATTGACAAATCCTTGGCAAGACTTACCAAGGAAAAAAGAGAAAGAACTCATATAAACAAAATCCAAAATGAAAGAGGAGAAATCACCACAGACACCGTAGATATACAAAGAATTATTGTAGAATACTATGAAAAACTTTATGCCACTAAATTCAACAACCTAGAAGAAATGGATAAATTCCTAGAACAATACAACCTTCCTAGACTGAGTTAAGAAGAAGTAGAAAGCCTAAACAGATCTATTAGTAGAGAAGAAATAGAAAAAACCATTAAAAACCTCCCCAAAAATAAAAGGCCAGGCCCTGACTGCTATACCAGCGAATTTTATCAAACATTCAAAGAAGACTTGGTTCCTATTCTACTCAAAGTCTTCCAAAAAATTGAAGAAGAAGCAATACTTCCAAACACATTTTATGAGGCCAACATAACCCTCATACCAAAACCAGGCAAGGATGGCACAAAAAAGAAAACTACAGACCAATATCTCTAATGAATACAGATGCTAAAATACTAAACAAAATACTAGCAAATCGAATACAACATATTAAAAAAATAATACATCATGATCAAGTGGGATTCATCCCAGAATCTCAAGGATGGTTCAACATACGCAAAACGGTTAACGTAATACACCATATCAACAAAACAAAGAACAAAAAACACATGATCTTATCAATAGACGCAGAAAAGGCTTTTGATAAAATACAACACAATTTTATGTTTAAGACTCTCAACAAAATGGGTATAGAAGGAAAATATCTCAACATGATAAAGGCCATATATGATAAACCATCAGCTAACATCATATTAAATGGCACTAAACTGAAGGCTTTCCCCCTTAAATCAGGAACACGACAGGGTTGTCCACTCTCTCCACTCTTATTTAATGTGGTAATAGAGGTTCTAGCCAGAGCAATCAGACAGGACAAAGAAATAAAAGGCATCCATATCGGAAAAGTAGAAGTAAAGGTATCACTTTTTGCAGATGATATGATCCTATACATCGAAAACCCCAAAGAATCCACAAAAAGACTACTAGAAACAATAAGCCAATACAGTAAGGTCGCAGGATACAAAATTAGCATACAGAAGTCAATAGCCTTTCTATATGCCAACAATGAAACAATTGAGAACTAACTCAAAAGAATAATCCCCTTCACGATTGCAACAAAAAAAATAAAATACTTGGGAATAAACATAACAAAGAATGTAAAGGACTTATATAATGAAAACTATAAACCATTGTTAAGGGAAATCGAAAAAGATATAATGAGATGGAAGAATATACCTTGTTCTTGGCTAGGAAGAATAAATATAATCAAGATGGCTATATTACCCAAAGCAATATACAAATTTAATGCAATTCCCATCAAACTTCCAATGATGTTTTTTAAAGAAATAGAGCAAAAAATCATCAGATTTATATGGAACTATAAAAAACCCCGAATAGCCAAAGCAATCCTAAAGAAAAAGAATGAAGCTGGGGGCATTACAATACCTGACTTCAAACTCTATTATAGGGCCACGACAATCAAAACAGCATGGTATTGGCAGAAAAATAGACACTCAGACCAATGGAACAGAATAGAAAGTCCAGAAATAAAACCACATATATATAGTCAAATAATTTTTGATAAAGGGGCCAACAACACACAATGGAGAAAAGAAAGCCTCTTCAATAAATGGTGTTGGGAAAACTGGAAAGCCACATGCAAAAGAATGAAACTGGACTACGGTTTGTCCCCCTGTACTAAAATTAACTCAAAATGGATCAAAGATCTAAACATAAGACCTGAAACAATTAAGTACATAGAAGAAGACATAGGTACTCAACTCATGGACCTGGGTTTTAAAGAGCATTTTATGAATTTGACTCCACAGGCAAGAGAAGTGAAGGCAAAAATTAATGAATGGGACTATATCAGACTAAGAAGTTTTTGCTCAGCAAGAGAAACTGATAACAAAATAAACAGAAAGCCAACTAAATGGGAAATGATATTTTCAAACAACAGCTCAGATAAGGGCCTAATATCCAAAATATACAAAGAACTCATAAAACTCAACAACAAACAAACAAACAATCCAATAAAAAAATGGGAAGAGGATATGAACAGACACTTCTCCCAGGAAGAAATACAAATGGCCAAGAGATATATGAAAAGATGCTCATCTTCTTTAGCTATTAGAGAAATGCAAATCAAAACTGCAATGAGATACCACCTCACACCTGTTCGAATAGTTATAATTAGCAAGACAGGTAATAGCAAATGTTGGAGAGGCTGTGGAGAAAAAGGAACCCTCATCCACTGTTGGTGGGAATGTAAAGTAGTACAACCATTATGGAAGGAAGTATGGTGGTTCCTCAAAAAACTGAAAATAGAACTACCTTATGACCCAGCAATCCCTCTACTGGGTATATACCCCAAAAACTCAGAAACATTGAAACGTAAAGACACATGCAGCCCCATGTTTATTGCAGCATTGTTCACAGTGGCCAGGACATGGAAACAACCAAAAAGCCCTTCAATAGATGACTAGATAAAGAAGATGTGGCACATATACACTATGGAATACTACTCAGCCATAAGAAATGATGACATCGGAACATTTACAGCAAAATGGTGGGATCTTGATAACATGATAAGAAGCGAAATAAGTAAATCAGAAAAAACCAGGAACTGCATTATTCCAAACGTAGGTGGGACATAAAAGTGAAACTAAGAGACATTGATAAGAGTGTGGTGGTTACAGGGGGGGGGGGATGGGAGAGGGAAAGGGGGAGGGGGAGGGGCACAAAGAAAACAAGATAGAAGGTGACAGAGGACAATCTGACTTTGGGTGATGGGTATGCAACATAATTGAACGACAAGATAACCTGGACTTGTTATCTTTGAATATATGTATCCTGATTTATTGATGTCACCCCATTAAAAAAATAAAATTATTAAAAAAATAAAAAAAATAAAGATCGTAAGGCTTGCAAAAAAAAAATCTGTATACAAACTGATTGCTCTGTCTCTGACTTCCCATTTTATTTCTGGTACTTGGATATTTCCTTTCCTTTCTTCCAAGTTTCCCTATATATTAATCTTATTTGGGTACTTTATAGCCAGCATTTTTTTGTGGCTTAATTGATAGTATAAATTTAAAGTGTAATCTAAAACTAGGTACATAGAAAGTAACATTAGTGAAGAAGGAGGAGAAGGAAAATATTTGAGAATATAGAGGACCTGCTAACAAGTCTTAGTGACAGAAGGCTCCAGAGACTAAGCAGCACGTTCTAGGTACCTCTCGAGGACATCCTCACCTGTTACATTCCATAACAGTATGCTAAGAATGAGTCCTGGTGGCCTGATAGAATGGGTATTTGCTGAGCTGGCTCTTGGTTGTCACCCAATCTTAACATGCACTAAATGCCATGATCCCTCAGTGGGACAAGATTCTAATAGAAAAGAAAGTCTTGGTGATGCTGTTTCACACATATCATACCTACACAGAACAGGAGTAACCTTTTATATCATATAAAATGCATTCAAAAGTGATAACAATCAGAGACAACACTATACTGAATGTGACTCTTGTTTAATAAAACTCAAATTCAGTAAGTGCCTGCTGTGTTCCACTAAGAGATAGAGTGATAGGTTGGTCTTGGCAGTGGTCTTCTTATCTGCAGAGGTGGTGTGTATAGCCAACACTGAAACAGTGGGAGGCTTGTTATAGAAGTGGTTTGAACAGATGCTATGAGAGCAAAGGCAACGGAGTAATAAATTGGTTGATTTAAATGAAAGGGTATAAAGCAGTAGGGAAGGCCTCCCAGTGGTAATGAATGGTTTTCCATGAAGGATGACTAGGGTGCTACCTGCTGAGAAAGGTGAAACTGGAGGAGAAGAGGGAGACCTTCCTCTGCAGAGGATTCAGACCTATGTTAAATAGCCCGTTGGAGCTGGAATCTACAGGAATAGAAGGAGAAAGAGGAGGTGATACTGATCCAGATTATGCATAAAATATTTGCTTTCATTTGTTTCAGAGATTTTTCCCCTGTGAAGTTAGAGAAAATGACCTATTTTATCTTTTTTTTTAAAGTACACTTTTTAAAGCTATACATGATACTACATATTAAGTAAATCAGATACTGTAGGATGTTAATAATCAGGGTACATGCTCCAAACACCACACAATCAATAGATACAGGATTTTGTTCTAGCTTCTGCTCTTAAAGAAGTAAAGAGCAGTTTTATTTTTAATTTTTTAGTATATGTGCTGCCGAAGCGAGCACTATTTTTAATTTTTTAAGAAAGCACCATAATGTTTTCTATAGTGGCTGTACCAATTTACATTTCCATGAACAGGGCACAAATGTTCCCTTCCTTCCACACCCTTCTCAACACTTGTTATCTCTTGTTATTTTGATGATAGCCCTTCTAACAGCTATGAGGTGATAATTTATTGTAGTTTTGCTTGTCTCTTCCCTAATAATTAATGATGTTGAGCACCTTGTCATGTATCTGCTGGTCATTTGTATGTCTTCTTTGGAGAAATGTCTATTCAGTTCCTCTACCCATTTTTAAATCAGATTCTTTGAGCTTTTTGCTATTGCATTGCACAATTTCTTTATGCCTTGCATTAATCCCTTATCAGATATATTATGGAAAAAAATCACATGTTGCATCAACTCAGTAGACACCTGTGTTTGGATTATATTTTGATTCCCTTAAAGCCCTTGCCATACATCTATTTTTTTTTAATAATGGATTTAGCTGGTGAGATAAGAATTGACAGAATTGGTTTACTCTAATCTAGTGATATTGAGAGAAATAAGCAATTTTGAAATTATGTTGCATACAAACCACTCAGGAATATTATTTTTAGTGATTGACATTGAAATCTAATGCTAGAAACTGTATCCCCGAATGAGGTCATTATAGACAAGGTGAGGTTCTGCAGTTTCACTGTGAAAAATTTCACATAATATGCTACTTATGCTACTTGTGATTATTTGAAAGATGTACTAATAAGACTTACAAATTAATGTGCTCAACATTTTACTCAAAAATAAATATTTTGTTCCTCTCCTTGACTTATAATCACTGCAACAATATTTAAAGAAACAAGATGTGGAACTTAGACTAAATTGGTGAAGCTTATTGCAATATTTTCTAGGCTAGTGAATGAAGAGGAAGGAACTGGGAAGTGCAGGTTCAAGGTCTACAATAATCATTTATAGTTCTGTGTGCTATACCTCAAAGTTCAAAGAATGTTTATTATTCTGGTCTTAGTTTTAATTAGAAATTAGAGTAAATATGACCTTTCATTGCCATACTAGTCAATTTTTACTTAACCTTTTGTTCTTGTATTCAACAGCTCTTTCTATCTATCTAGATATCTACCTACCGAGCATTACATTGAAATACAGTGAAACATAACATCTGCTTCCTTGAATCAATGCCTTGTTGCTCTCTATTTTTGTTTGCCTAGATTTGGGTTCCTAGATCTTATTTATTTATTTATTTATTTATTTATTTATTTATTTATTACAGAGACCGTCAGAGGGATAGATAGGGACAAACAGGCAGGAATGGAGAGAGATGAGAAGCATCAATCATCAGTTTTTCGTCGTGGCACTTTAGTTGTTCATTGATTGCTTTCTCATATGTGCCTTGACCGTGGGGCTACAGCAGACTGAGTAACCCCTTGCTCAAGCCAGCGACCTTGGGTCCAAGCTTGTGAGCTTTGCTCAAACCAGATGAGCCTGTACTCAAGCTGGTGACCTTGGAGTCTCGAACCTGGGTCCTCTGCATCCCAGTCTGACGCTCTATCCACTGCGCCACCACCTGGTCAGGCTAGAGTATCTTAAAAGTGGATCATCTCTGGCTTGAATTTCTGAACTGCAAATGTACTCAACAACCTGGTTATATGTGGTATTTCTGCAAATATGAATAAATGGCAATTAACTTTATGCTGCCTATTACAATTGTATCCTTTGCAGATTTGAAGTTAATATGCAGAAGTCAATCAGAAATATATGAATATAGCATGGTGCTTTAGTTAGATTTCTTTATTTTCAATTCTTAGAGGCCTGAATATTTGAGAAAAAAGGCACATTCTGAGAAATATTAATGATTTTTCTAGGACTATCTTTGGTAAAAACATGTAGGTTTACACACATTTACTACAATTAAGAGAAAGAAACTGTAATAACTGCTAAATTTGTTACAGTTTTACAAAAGATGACATATGAGATGGAATTCATATAATTAAAATGTGCTTGTTTAATTGGAATTGAAAGTCTGAATTGAGTTTTGTGTTTTGGTTCTAGGCTGTGAGAATTGAGCGAAAATGCTACTTGTCTCACATTAAGTTATTTCATTAAATAGACCTTTAGATTTTAACCAACTTTAGAAGCTGAACCAGAAGATGTCTTTTTTAAAGTTGGGAAAAAATAATGACTCAGAGGAAGAGAAGAAAAGTTAATTAGGAGAGAAAATGATTACCTAGAAACATTGAGCATAAAAATTGCTGGTATTTGTCATAGTAGTTTAAATGTTAGGTACAAAAGAGAATATATTAGCTATTGATTTCAAAACAGAGAGGAATTACCAAATCTAAAAGTAGCATTTCTTAAAATATTTCCATTTACTCAGCAAACACTTATTGTCACTGTTGATCAGGTACTAACTGAAGCATTTCCTGTCCTAAGCACCTCTTAGAAGAGCTCCAGAAGGTTTTAAGAGGTGGCCAGGATGGCCCTGGCCGGTTGGCTCAGCGGTAGAGCGTTGGCCTGGCGTGCGGGGGACCCGGGTTCGATTCCTGGCCAGGGCACATAGGAGAAGCGCTCATTTGTTTCTCCACCCCCCCTTCCTCTCTGTCTCTCTCTTCCCCTCCCACAGCGGAGGCTCCATTGGAGCGGGGATGGCCCGGGCGCTGGGGATGGCTCCTTGGCCTCTGCCCCGGGCACTGGAGTGGCTCTGGTTGCGGCAGGGTGACGCCCCGGAGGGGCAGAGCATCGCCCCCTGGTGGGCAGAGCGTCGCCCCTGGTGGGTGTGCCGGGTGGATCCTGGTCGGGCGCATGCGGGAGTCTGTCTGTCTGACTGTCTCTCCCCGTTTCCAGCTTTGGAAAAATACAAAAAAGAAAAAAAAGAAAAGAAAAGAAAAAAGAGGTGGCCAGGAGACCAGTGACTTGTTCCAGGGTGAAGATAGACAAAGAATGGGCATTTAACTTCAACTGTCAAAGTGAGGGATTTAAGAGCTGCATTTACTTTGCTAGTTTCCCTGTCAGGAGTAATCAGAGATTAGCTAAGCCTTTCTGAATTACATTTATTTTCACCTGGCTGTCCAGGCTCTTGGCCATTAGATTTCAGAGACTCCTCCTCTTAGTCTCTGCAGGGCACCTTCCTTGGAAAACTGGAGAGCAGGCAGTTTTACCGTGTAAGGGAACAGTGCTCTGGGGCCCCTTCGGATCTCAGCTCCTGTCCTCTAGAGGTGGAAAAGCCCATTTCTGTGAATGTTCGTGGAGTGGTGCTGTTTACTCCTCCCTGTGGTTGGCCATACCTAAATCAGCTAACCTGGGGGTGGGGGGTTCGGAATTGACAAGAAAATATATTTTTTCTATTATTGTTTTCTATCTGTTTTTTTTTCAGAGGTTTTATGATCACCAATGGTAGATAATAAAAGGAAAAGTCACTTTAGGGGCACCAGGAATTGCTCCTCACATCAGGAATAATCTTGAGTATGGAAGAATACAAAGTTGGAGAAACTCAGAAGTGAGCATCCACCTATACATTTGCATTAACTTGAAAAATCTTCCTCCATTTAACACTGGACTTAATGTGAGTACTTTTCAATACAGAGAAATGCTTATACACACATCTTCCTTATCTACACTGTTTAACTTTTTTTCTTTATCATATGTTTTTCTTGGCCAACTTGCCTCTTTTTAAATTTTTTTACTATTTTTAATAGTGTTGGGCAGATAGTTATTTTTTCTCACCCTTATTGTTGAAGATGGCACTGCCCACGTGGATGGCCATCACCTAGGACCTAGGTGATAATATTGATTGCCTTCATGCTTGAGAAGAGGTGTGATTATGCTAATTTGTGTTGGGGGAGGGCTTTTGAGTTAAAAGGTTTTAAAAAGGAGGAGCTAGGAGGTCATTTTGGGGAGAGAGATCATGTTGTTCAGGGGGAGAGTAATACATTCTAGAAAGAGCCCATGGAGGCAGGGCAGGGAGGCCATGCAGAGGAGGCAGCAAAAATGGCAGAATGCGGAAGGTGAAGCCACTTTGTGGAGGAGAAGGAGATGGGGAACAGGTGAATAAGATTGGTGAGGTAGAAGCCTTTGATTCTAGAAAAACTCGGATGAATCAGTAGCTTTGTGAGCACTGAATGAGTGGGTTTTGGAGCCCAGTGTGTGTATATTCTCCCTGGCCAGGTGCGACCTAGGATTAAAAAAAAAAAATGGATCACCAGTTTTCAACTCTGTTGATTCTTTACCAATTGTCCGAATCAAATGCAAACCTGTGTTGGCCAGGTGGCTTTGATGATGGCTGCAGTTACTGAATTACAAATAGATTGTATTATTTTAATGCTGTGTAGGTTCACAGAAAAATTAAGCAGAAAGTACAGAGAGTTTTCATACACTCTTGGCCTCCTTCACTATTAATATCCCTCACCAAAGTGGCACATTTGTTACTGTTAATGGACCTACATTGACATGTCATTTTCACCCAGTTTGTAGTTTACATTTGGATTCACTCTTAGTGTTTGTACAGTGCATGGGTTTTGAGAAATGTATTATTTTATAGTATCATTAAGAATAGTTTCACTTTCCTAAAATCCTCAGTGCTTTACCTATTCAACCTTCCCTCTTCTTTATGCTCTTAAGTTTTAAGTCATATTATATGTCAGTGTTTGGTTAACATATTCATTTATTTCTGCAGATTTCAATGTGTATTAAAATATGTAAAGAGTATTTAAAAACTAGACACTATAATACATAGTTTTCCAGGTCAGAAGGTTTATGATATAGATTATTATTGTTCAGATTATAGTGCTATTTTTAGTAACAAGGTATAATAATTGAAACTATGAAGATGCCCTCATGTAATTAGGTTAGTCCCTCAAGTCTTTCTGAAAGTCATCAGGAATAGAGGATATAAGTACTCCTTTATTAGGTAAGCCTGTATCAATTTATAGAATAGATTTTGATTATTTTAGCACAACAATAAATATCTCTTTTATTATTTTTTACAATAAAAACTTACCTGGTATCTAGGGCCCAAGTATATTTGATCTGAAAGCCACCACCTGAATTTGGGTCAAACCATTATAGGAGTTTTGTGTGTCTGTGTATGTGTATGTATACGTGCACACTCATGTATATATATGTGATTGTTCATGTATTCAGTACATTTTAGCATCTGAAATTAAAATAAGAAGCAACCAGCTGAAAAGTGGGCAGCAAATGATTGCAATAAATTTATTTCTCATTATAGGGGGAAAAAGGAACAGTAGAGAGACGAGAACTAAAATGGAGAAGAATTATAATAAGTGTCAGATAGAGAGGCAACATTTAGGTGTAGGAAGAATCGGGTCATTTTGGAGGATTGTGGTGAAAAGTAGCCAATGACATCAGGGTCCTCATGGAAAAAAACAACTTTTTTTTCCCCTCTGAGGACCTGAAGGATCCTGAGCAGTGATGCATATCTGTGCTGTAACTCAATGACATTTTCCCAAGCTGAGAAATTGAGGATTCTCTACTCATTACTTTATTTAGGTTTTAACCAAGGTCAGGAACCTGTTAATTCATACAGAATGGTTGAAATTTTTTTTAGCTTCCTTTAGTCTGCTTTTAAGGGTGTAATTATTTCAATTTAAGCAAATCAGTCCAGGGTTCTTGGTTTAGCCACCTCACTAGGAAAATCTTTGCAAACCTTTCTCTTGTGGGAAGAGATGTTTGATGGATTGAATGTCAGACTGCAGTCTATTGATGTTTATGGAATAAACTGCCCATCTATAATAAACCTTTTCTGGGGGGTAAATGAGGAATAGAAATGATAAGAAACTAAATAAAACTATAGCATTAACATTGAACTACAATCTTGCTGCATCTTCACATAACATGTTTTAGTGAATATTTTTGTTTCCATATTAACAAAAGTAAAGTTGCCTGACCTGTGGTGGCGCAGTGGATAAAGCGTCGACCTAGAAATGCTGAGGTCGCCGGTTTGAAACCCTGGGCTTGCCTGGTCAAGGCACATATGGGAGTTGATGCTTCCAGCTCCTCCCCCCTGTCTCTCTCTTCTCTCTCTCTGTCTATCTCTCCCCCTCTCTCTCCTCTCTAAAATGAATAAATAAAATAAAATTAAAATAAAAAAAATCTTCTTAAAAACAAAAGTAAAGTTAATTGGTCTATTGCAAATTTGTAGAACCCAGCCTCCTTCAATAACTGATTTAGGGAGAAAAGGTTCCAGTAAAGAAGATAATTGGATAATTAGTATTTATTGCTATGGTGCTAGAAACATGATTTCTTTTGTATGTGAGGTGAGGGGTCAAAATTGTTTAATAATATAGGTTAATATATATTATTTTACAAAAATACAGCTTTTATTAGAATGGTAAGTAACAGAAAATGGAGCTCCTGAATGGGTAAGTTGGATTCTTACCAGGGCTCAATAAGTAAATAACCATTCTGCATAATTGTACTCCAAAACACATGGTTTATGTGATTTTTGATATTTCATTTTCTTTATTTTATTATTGGTTTTAAGTTATTGTGTTTACATAGATTCTAGTGTTGTCCCAAATGCATCCCCCCTCCCCCATATTCCCCTCAACATCTCCCTTATCCCCTCCCAACAGCTCCTTCCCCCCTTCCCTTCAGATTTATCCTGTCCTATCATCCCCTTTCCTTCTGTTCTCTTTTCCTCTGGTTTCTTTGATCTCTCCTCTGTCTCAATTCCATTCCTCGGTTCACATTGTCATTGGATTCCTCAAATGAGTGAGGTTATATGATATTTTTCTTTTTCTGCCTGGCTTATTTCACTTAACATAATAGTTTCCATGTCCATCCATGTTTTCGCAAAGGTAAGATTTCCTTCTTTTTTCATTGCCCCATAGTATTCCATTGTATATAAGTACCACTGCTTTTTAATCCACTCATCCTCTGATGGACACTTGGGCTATTTCCAGTTTTTGCTATTGTGAACAATGCTGCCATAAACATGGGATTGCATTTCTCCTTTTGAAACAGTGCTATGGTGTTCTTGTGGTATATTCCTAAAAGTGGGATAGCTGGCTCAAAAGGCAGTTTGATTTTTAATTTTTTGAGGAATCTCCATACTGTTTTCTACAGTGGCTGCAGAAGTCTGCATTGCCACCAGCAGTGCAGGAGGGTTCCCTTTTCTCCACGTCCTTGCCAGTACTTATTCTGTGTTGTTTTGTTGATGAGCGCCATTCTGACTGGTGTGAGGTGATATCTCATTGTGGTTTTAATTTGCACTTCTCTAATGATTAGTGATGTTGAGCATTTTTTCATATGTCTGTTGGTCATCTGTATGTCTTCTTTGGAGAAGAGTCTATTCATTTCTTTTGCCCATTTTTTGATAGGACTGTTTATCTTCCTGGTGTTGAGTTTTAAAAGTTCTTTATAATTTTTGGTTATTAACTCCTTATCAGACGTATTGTTGAATATGTTCTTCCATTGTGTAGTTTGTCTGTTTATTCTGTTCTTATTGTCTTTAGCTGTGCAAAACCTTTTTAGTTTGATATAGTCCCATTTGTTTATCCTGTCCTTTATTTCACTTGTCTGTGGAGGTAATTCAGGAAATACATTACTGTTAAAGATGTTGGAGAGCTTACTGCCTATGTTTTCTTCTAAGATGTTTATGGTTTCACAGCTTACATTTAAGTCTTTTATCCATTTTAAGTTTATTTTTGTGAATGGTGTTAGTTGGTTGTCTAGTTTCATTTATTTGTAGGTAGCTGTCCAATTTTCCCAACACCATTTGTTGAAGAGGCTGCCTTTACTCCACTGTATGCTCTTACCTCCTTTGTCAAATATCAATTGTCCATAAAGGTGTGGGTTTATTTCTGGGTTCTCTGTTCTGTTCCATTGATCTATATGCCTGTTCTTATGCCAGTACCAGGCAGTTTTGAGTGCAATGGCCTTGTAGTATAACTTGATATCGGGAAGTGTAATACCTCCCACTTTATCCTTCATTTTCAAGATTGCTGAGGTTATCCATGTTCTTTTTTGGTTCCATATAAATTTTTGGAATATGTGTTTTATATCTTTGAAGTATGTCATTGGTATTTTAATTGGTATTGTTGAATTTATAAATTGCTGTGGGTAATTTAGACATTTTAATGATGTTTATTATTCCTAACTACGAGCACGGTATATGCTTCCACTTGTTTGTATCTTCCTTGATTTCTTTTATCAATGTTTTATAATTTTCCAAGTACAAGTCTTTAATCTTCTTGGTTAAATTTACTCCTAGGTACTTTATTTTTCTGGTTGCAATAGTGAAGGGGATTGTTTCCTTAATTTCTCTTTCAGACCATTAATTGTTAGTGTATAAAAAATGCCTCTGATTTCTGAGTATTAGTTTTATATCCTGCCACCTTGCTGAATTCATTTATCAGGTCTAGTAGTATTTTGACTGAGACTTTAGGGTTTTCTATATACAATATCATATCATCTGCAAATAATGATAGTTTTACTTCTTCTTATTCAATTTGGATACATTTTATTTCTTCTTCTTGTCTGATTGCTGTGGCTAGGACTTCCAGGACTATGTTGAATGAGAGTGGTGAAAGGGGGCACCCCTGCCTTGTTCCTGATCTTAAGGGGATTGCTTTTCATTTTTTCCCATTGAGTATAATGTTGGCTGTGGCTTTGTCATAGATGGCCTTTATCATGTTGAGGTATGTTCCCTATATTCCCACTTTGCTGAGAATTTTGATCATAAGGGGAAACTGGATTTTATCAAATGCTTTTTCTGTATCTATTGAAATTATCATGTGGTTTTTCTCCTTACTTCATTTTATATGATGAATCACATTGATTGATTTGTGATTATTGTACCAGCCTTGCCTCTCCAGAATAAATTCCACTAAATCATGGTGTATGATTTTTTTCATATATTGCTGAATTCAGTTGGCTAATATTTTGTTGAGGATTTTAGCATCTAGATTCATCAGAGATATTCGCCTATAATTTTCTTTTGTTTGTGTTGTCTTTGTCTGGTTTTGAAATCAGAATTATGCTGGCCTTGTAAATGGAGCTTGGAAGTCTTCCATCCCCTTGAATTTTTTGAAATAGATTGAGAAGGACAGGAGTTAGTTCTTCTTTGAATATTTGATAGAATTCACTTGTGAAACCAGTGGGCTCCAGGTTTTTGTTTGTTGGTAGTTTTTTGATAACTGTTTTGATCTCATTTGTTGTAATTGATCTGTTTAGGTTTTCTGATTCTTCCAGATTGATTATTAAAATATTATATGTTTCAAAAATTTAGAATCTGGGTTGTCTGATTTTTTGGCATACTGTTCTTCTTAGTATTTTCTTACAGTCTTTTGTATTTCTGTTGTGTCAGTTGTTATTTCTCCACTCTCATTTCTAATTTTATTTGAGTCCTTTTTTTTTTTTTTTTTGGTTTGTCTTGCTAAAGGTTCATCCATCTTATTTACCTTTTCAAAGAACCACCTACTTGTTTCGTTGATCTTCTGTATTGTTTCTTTAGCCTCTATGTCATTTATTTCCCCTCTGATCTTTATTGTTTTTTTCCTTCTTCTACTTCTGGGCTTTACTTGCTGTTCTTTTTCTAGTTACTTTAGATGTCAGGTTAAGTTGTGTATTTCAGCTGGCTTCTTAAGCTATTCCTGTAATGCTATGAACTTCCCTCTCAATACTGCTTTTGCTGTGTCCCATAAATTTTGAGTTGTTGTATGCTCATTATCATTCATTTCTAGAAATTTTTTTATTTCTTCTTTGATCTCATTGTTAAGCCATTTATTATTTAATAGCATGCTATTTAATTGCCAAGTGTTTGAGTATTTTTCAGTGTTTCCATTGTGGTTGATTTCTAGTTTCATTTCATTGTGATCAGAGAAAATGCTTGATATGATTTCAATCTTCTCAAATTTGTTGGGACCACTTTTGTGCCCAAACATGTGGTCTATTCTAGAAAATGTACCATGAGCACTTGAGAAGAATGTATATTCTGCTGCTTTAGGGTGAAAGTTTCTGAAAATATCATTTAAATTGAGTTGATCTTGTGTGTCTTTTAAATCTACTGTTTCTTTGTTAATTTTCTTTCTTGAGGATCTATCTAGTGATGTTTGTGGGATATTGAAATCCCCTACTATTATAGTATTGCTGTCTATCTTGCCCTTTATATCCATCAAAATCTGCTTTATGTATTTAGGTGCTCCTATGGTAGGTGCATAGATATTTATAATGATTATCTTCCTGTTAGATTGCTCCCTTTATCATTATGTAGTGGCCTTCTTTATTTCTTACTATAGCCTTTGTTTTAAAGTCCATTTTGTCTGATATAAGTATTGCTACTCCAGATTTTTCTTCATTTTCATTTGCATGAAATATTTTTTTCCATCCTTTTTCTTTCAGTCTATGTGCATCTTTTGTTTTAAGGTGTGTCTCTTGCAGACAGCATATGTATGGGTCCTGTTTTCTTATCCATGCAGCTACGTTATATCTTTTGATTGGGTCATTTAAACCATTTACATTTATGGTTATTATTGATATGTAGTTGTTTATTGCCATTTTATTCTTTAAAGCTGTATTCCTCCTTTGTTATATTTTTCCCCCTTTGATTTGTTTACAATAGGCCCCTTGACATTTCCTGCAGCATTGGTTTGGTTGTAATGAATTCCTTGAGTTTTTGTTTTTGTCTGGGAAACTTTTTATTTCTCCTTCAATTTGTAAATAATAGTTTTACTGGATAAAGTAGTCTTGGTTGTAGGCTCTTGTCCTGCATTACTTTGAATATATCTTGCCATTTCCTTCTAGCCTCAAGTGTTTCTGTTGAGAAGTTGGATGTCATTTTTATAGAAGCTTCTTTGTAGGTGATAGCCTTTTTTTCTCTAGAAGCTTTTAGTATTTTCTCTTTATTACTTAGCTTTGGTATTTTAATTATGATGTTTTTTGGTGTAGATTTCTTTGGGTTTCTCTTTAATGGAATTCTTTGTGCTTCTTGAACTTGTTTGACTTTTTCCTGCATCAATATAGGGGAGTTTTCAGCTATGATTTGATTGAACAATGTTTCTATCCCTTGTTCTTTCTCTTCTTCTTGAGGAACCCCTGTGATGTGGATGTTATTTCTCTTCATGTTGTCACAGAATTATCTTAGAGTTTCTTCAGACTTTTTGAATCTTTTTTCTGCTCTACTTCCTGGCCTTCATTTATCTTGTCCTCTGATTCGCTGATTCGATTCTCAGCTTCATCCACCCTACTTTTAATTCTTTTTATTGTGGTCTTCATTTCTGATATTGTGTTTGTCATTTCTGACTGATTCTTTTTTATTATTTCAATGTTCTTTTTTTATACTTGCTATCTCTTTATTTAGTTGTTTGTTATGACCATGTATTGTTGTTCTAAGATCTTTGAGCATCCTAACAATCATTATTTTAAACTCTGCATTTGGTAATTTGGTTATAGCTGACTCATTCAAGTCCTTTTCTGGGGATTTCTCTTGATTCAATTGGGTTGCATTTATCTGCCTTCTGATTTTGTCTGTGTAGAAGAAGGGTGTCTACACTGGAGTCCAATGGGTGTGGCTTCTGTGTTCCCTAAGTGTAGTCTCTCTGGAGGCCAGCCACCCCCTCTGCCACTGCTTCTGGCATTTGTGTATGGGTGTTGCTGGTACCAGCCAGCTGAGGCTGTTGCTGCAGTTTTTGCCTCTCCTCCACAGGAGAGGCTGTGTTTATGTGCCCAGAGCTGCAAGCCTCAGCACTCTGGGCAGTGGTGAGCACCTTTGCTTAGCCAGTCTCCACCTATTCTCAGGCTTTTGCCCTGCCCTGCAGGCGTAGCTACTCACAGGCATTAAACCACAAGCCCTGGCTCTGTGGTTCTGGCGGAGCTGCGTGCCCACGCTCAGGTCTTTGCAGTTCCCATGCTTTCACCTTTCCCCTGCAAGAAGGATTGCACGCAGGCCTGCAGCTGGTCGGATTGCTTTTGTGTGCCCCTTCTACCCCCCTGGGTGAGACTGAGCTCACAGTGGGCCTCAGTCATGGCTGGCCACGTTTCCACCCCTGCTGACGGGATCATACCTCTACGTCTTGCCATTGCCCGTCCTCTGATGAGCCCTCAGCAGTGTGGTTGGGGTCACTGCACCTCAGACTCTGGCACTCAATACTGTATTCCTTAAAGCTCCTTCCTTCTAAGTAACTCTGCTCTGAGTGCCACAAAAGAGATTGTTTGGCTGGTGTTCTGCTTCACTTTGTTGGTATTGCTGATTCCAGGGGAAATATTCTCCCCAGATTTAGGGAGTGACTCAGCCCAGGGGTTAGGGTGGCTGTCTCTCAAAATGTTTCTGCCTGTGCCTCCTAGATTACACTCTCTTCCTGCTACTCTGGTCCTCTCCTCTCTCCCCATTCTCTGGAGCCCCAGGTGAGTGGTTGTGAAAGAGGTTTTCTGTGCGGTCCCTTTAAGACAGTGATCCCCTTAGGCCCTGGCTGGTTGGCTCAGTGGTAGAGCGTCAGCCTGGCATGCAGGAGTACCGGGTTCAATTCCCAGCCAGGGCACACAGGAGAAGTGCCCATCTCCTCCCCCTCTCCTTCCTCTCTGTCTCTCTCTTCCCCTCCTGCAGCCAAGACTCCATTGGAGCAAAAATGGCCTGGGCGCTGAGGATGGCTCTGTGGCCTCTGCCTCAGGTGCTAGAATGGCTCTGGATGCAATAGAGTGACGCCCCAGAGGGGCAGAGCATTGCCCCCTGGTGGGCATGCCAGGTGGATCCTGGTTGGGCGCATGCAGGAGTCTGACTGCCTCCCCATTTCCAGTTTTGGAAAACAACAACAACAACAACAAAAGACAGTGGTCCTCAACCCCTGGGCCGTGGACCAGTACCGGTCCGTGGGCCATTTGGTACTGGTCTGCAGAGAAAGAATAAATAACTTACATTATTTTCATTTTATTTATATTTAAGTCTAAACAATGTTTTATTTTTTAAAAAAGACCAGATTCCCTCTGTTACATCTCTCTAAGACTCACTCTTAACGCTTTTCTTGGTCACGTGATACATTTATCCTTCCCATCCTAAAGGCCGGTCCATGAAAATATTTTCTGACATTAAACTGGTCCGTGGCCCAAAAAAGGTTGGGAACCACCATTTAAGAAGAATCCTGGGTCAGAGAAATCTGTCTCTTTCTCACAAACAGTATCCTGACCTGTTTTGAAGCTAAGTACTGTCCATACACTTCTTCTAGGCTCTGGGGCTGCAGGCTGGGGCTTTGTTCCTGGGGCTCAGGACCCTCTCCTCTCCGCTAAACTCACTTCTGCCACGTGAGTCTCTCTGGGCTGTGGTTCACTCTTTAGAGCTGGGCAGCCCTCTCCACATTTCCCCTTTTCCTACAAGTCTCAGTGTGACTTCTTTGGTGTTCCTTGATTAAAGAGTCCTCTTAGTTTAGTCCAAAGTTAATTTTTCCAGATGATGGTTTTGTTTTTTTGTTTTTTTTAATTTTTTTTTTAAATTTATTCATTTTTAGAGAGGAGAGAGAGAGAGAGATGGAGAGAGAGGAGAGAGAGACAAAGAGAGAGAAGGGGGGAGGAGCTGGAAGCATCAACTCCCATATGTGCCTTGACCAGGCAAGCCCAGGGTTTCAAACCGGCGACCTCAGCATTTCCAGGTCGACACTTTATCCACTGCGCCTCCACAGGTCAGGCCAGATGATGGTTTTTAACATTAAGTTGTAATCTACTTTGGTTCTGTGAGGTGGAAGTTGGTATGTCTGCCTACTCCATTGCCATCTTGCTGCATCCTGATATTCCATTTTCTTGATAGCTCTTTGACTTTTAACTGCTACTCAAAAAAATATGTGAATGAAAAAGCTAGGGTTTTTGGAGTGTCAACTTAGGCTCCTTAGGAAGTGACAAGGATTTTACTTTTTAATTGTTGATGAGGCTATAAGAGACAATGCACAGGATGGTACTTGAATGAAAAGAAGGCAAAGACACAGGAAGGATGTTTGAGATTAGTGGAACATTTAACCTTAGAGATAGGAGAGACTGTACCAGTTTGCAACATTGATCAAAAGTTTGAAGGCAGAATTAAGCAAACAGCAACAACAACAAAAAAACCCATAGAGACAGACAACAAAATGATGATTACCAAAGGGAAAAGGAGTAGGTGAAGGTAGAAGTGTGTAAAGGGGGGGGATAATTGGAGACAACTTGGGGTGGTGAACATACATTGCAATATACAGATGATGTGTTATAGAGTTGTACAACTGAAATCTGTATAATTCTATTAACCAATGTCACCCCAATAAATTCAATAAAACAAGGTTCAAGGTATGAGAGGTAAGTTTCTCATAAAGTAAACAAACAATACCTTCTTTTCACTGGGTTCTACTTTCCATCTCAGAGAACTATACACAAATTATTTTTTAATATCATCATTTTATTTATTAATTTTAATTGAATTTTATTGGGGTGACATTTGTTAATGAAAGTATATAGGTTTCAGGTGTACAATTCTATAATTCACCAACAGCTGTCAGAGGGGAAGGGGGTTGGGAGCCAGGTGCAAAAGTTGAGGGGATTAAGCAAAGGAAAAAGACTCATAGACACAGACAACAGTATGTTGATCACAAATCCTTTTTAGAAGCTCACTGATCGAAATTTAACATGTAACTCAATGTAATAGTTTCAAATTTTAAAAGATGACTTTTAAATATTCAACAAGTCTCTAAGTAAGAGGAATGAACTGCAATTGTACAATGATATTCATTAGAAGTAACATTTTAGGTTAGAATGCCATCTTTAATACTATCTTGGTTGAACTCTGATGTCACTTAGTCACATTTTAGTTCAGAACCTTTCTTAGGCACTTCTCACTATTGTTTCTTACAGTCTATTGTTTACTTGTTTCAGATTCTCCAATCTTTCACACTCTTAATTAGCTTTATTAATACTTGACATATACAAGCAGGGAATGAATCCAGTTTTCATCATTAGTCCTTTGGGAACTCCTGACATTTAATGATGTTTTAAGCAATCTGTGTTTATGAATTTGTTTTTCTTGTCAAAGTCATAAATAATTGGCCAACAGTCTTAATATTTATAAGTTGTATTCATGCAAATCATAAAATTTTAGGGGCAGATAGAATGTAAAATACTTGTTATGTTTAAACTTTGTTATAATGTTACTTATTGATTACTGTGATTAATTACTTTAAATAATAGTAAGCACTTTGTATTGTTTCTATTAATATAAATTTAAAAATTACCTAATAAGTTTTCTAAATCTATTTGGCAAACAGACTTCATAAACAATGATACAAAAATAAATCCTTGAAATAATGGTATTTTTCAATATTACTTTTCATGGTTAAATTGTGCTTGAAGTTACATTATTTGAAAGCCAAATATTTTTTTAAATTCTGTTTTTTTTTTTAATTAAGTTAAAATAGAAAGTTGCTCTAGGTCTTAAAAAATACATATATGGTTTGTTCTGAGTTCCACTTTGTCCTCTCCCACCATTTTTACTTTAAGTTGCTCTTTAGAATTTCAAGATCATCCTGTTGAACACACATTTAGAATGTTTTAATTATTATGCTGCAAGTCCAGAATTTAGGATGAGCTACCTGATGTATGATCTGGAGCTGACTGAATAGTGATGGCTCACAATCACTTATGAGGTACATTTTAATAAGTTTGGGTTAGTAATCTCAATCATTAAAAAAATCTTTTATATTATTCTTTTTGACAAAAAATATTTGACAGTATTAATAAGATTTCTGGCCTATTATCTATCCAACCCATCTATTTTTGGTAATGGTAAAACTCTCTTTTAAGCATAAATCCTCCTGGATTTTGTTATATGATTTTTAAACCATGCATTTTAAGTGTCAGTTTTACCCCTTTAACTCTAAAGATAACACCTAAAAAAAGGTAATTTGTTATATAATTTTTAAACCATTAATTTTAAATGGCAATTTTAGCCCCTTAACTTTAAAGATAACACCTAAAAAATAGAGGTAAGAAGATTGCATTTTCAGTAAGAGAAATATAATGAGATGCAGAATAGGAATAAAAATGTAAGTTGTTAATAAATCTGTAGTGTATTATGAGTAGTTCCAAATATTTACTATGTCATGTACTCTTTCTCAAATTGTTTCCTTTTTTAACATAAACTCACTGAAATAGATGACAATGAATCTATGAAACTTCCTTAGTTATTTGAAAGATATTCTTTTGCTTCCAGAGCTACTGTGCATTTTGTGAAGGCAAAAATTGTGTTGAAAAGCCTGATTCAGTCAAATTTGTATATATGTGGGAAGAAAAGTAACAATTAAGGACTTCTTTTAATGAATTAGAAACTTTCATAAGGCAAAAATCAATCACACATTTGCATTATGAAAACAAACTGAACTTTTTTTTATTACTGACTGATTTTTAGAGAGACAGAGAGAGGAAGAAAGAGAGAGAGAGAGAGAGAAAAGCATTCACTGATTGTTTCACTTTGTTGTGCATTCATTGGTCACTTTTCATATGTGCCCTAACTGGGAATCAAACTCACACCTTTGATGTTTTGGGGCAATGCTCTAACCAGCTGAACTAACCAGCCAGGTCCAACAAACTGAGTTTTTAAACATTAGTTGTAACTTACATACTCATTAAGTAAAAGACTATATTTTCTAGTCCATTTGCTATATCTCTATGAATGTTTTTAAATTTCATAAAGAAAAATTTGGGATTATTTAGTCATTCAGTCCACAAATATCTATTCAAAACCAAGTGTTTTTCTTACAGCTGGAGATATACACTAAATAAAGTAGATATAATATTCCTGGACTCATAAACTTATATAATACTGAGGTAAGACCAACAATTAAATATTTATATGTGTGCATGTGTTGTATATATGTGTATATTTGTATATATATTGATAATGAAACATATAGTTGTTAAAGTAGTATGACCGTAAAAAGTTCATGTTTGTTTTCTCCCCAAATTTGTATATTGAAGTCCTAATTCTAAACATAGGGTATTTGGAGGTGGGGCTTTTGGAAAGTAGGTAGATTTAGATGAGAATGGGGTCCCCATGATGGGATAAGATGGGATTAGTGTCTTTGTGGAAAGAGTAATAGAGGCAAGAGTGCTATATCTCTTTTTTTCCCTTCAACCCTGCCATGTTAGGCCAAGAAGCTGGCCATCTGTAAACCAGGAAGAGGGTTCTTACCAGGAACCAAATAAATCAGCATCTTGATCTTAGTCTTTCCAATTTTCATAACTGTAAAAAATAAATTCTGCTTTTAATGTCACCTAGTCAATAGTATTTTGTTGTCGCAACCTAAACGGACTAAGAAATAATGGGAATAAGAAATGTTATGGAGATCTTGGAAGACTTAACTAAGAAGAAAATATTTAGCCTGACCAGGTGGTTATGTAGTTGATAGAGTGTCAGACTGGGACACAGAAGACCTAGGTTTGAAACCCTGAGGTCATGAGCTTGAGTGCAGGCTCACCAGCTTGAGTGTGGGATCATAGACTTGACCCCATGGCCTTTGGCTTGAGTCTTAAGGTCGCTGACTTGAAGCCCAAGGTCACTGGCTTAAGCAAGGGGTCGCTCACTCTGCTGGAGTCCCTGGTCAAGGTACATATGAGAAAGCAATCAATGAACAACTAAAGTGCCTCAATGAAGAATTGATTCTTCTCATTTCTCTCCCTTCCTGTCTCTCTGTCCCTCTCTCTGTCTCTTTCTCTCTGTCTCTGCCACACACACACACACACACTAATATTTAGTAGACTTCAGAAGCTAAGGGAGTAAGTCGTATTATTGAGCAGAGTATTCTATGTGTAGGGAACTACAACAGAAGGGCCTAGGAAGGGGAAATTCCTGGCTTATTCCAGGAATGGAAGAAAGCCAGAGTGACTTGAATGGTGAGTCCAAACACAAGAGTATTAATAAATGAGTTCAAGGAGAAAAATAATGGCCAAACTTGGGTAGAACATGGAAGGACACTTTAAGAACTTTGCATTTTGCTCTGAACGAGATGAAGTTACTGAAGGTTTATGAGCAGAAGAAGGAAATGCTCTGAATTATGTTTCAATAGCATTATTCTAGTTCTGTGGGGAGCATATTGGCAAATTTGGAGCAAGAGAGAAAACAGAAGAGAAACTAGTACAATAGTGACTCTGAAAGGTGGTAGCAATAGAGGCTATGAGAAGGAATTGGATTTTATATTTTTGTAAAACCAATAGAACAGGTTCATAGATTGGATGTGCCCCATGAGAGTAAATGAGGAGTAAAGGATTACTCTAAATGTATTGATATAGGCAACTGGACAGAAGGAGCCTCCATGAACTGAAATGGAGAGTCTCTAGGGTGCAGGTTTTGCAACCAACTGGAGATCTTGAGTAAGTCATTGAATAGAGAATTATGAAGTTCAGAGGAGAGATCAGAAGCATGTAGGTAATATTTAAAACATGACATATTCCACATATAAGTGAAATCCAATGAACAAAGTGAACTGAGGAACGGAATGAGGCAGAGCTGGTGTCACAGGGTGCAGAGGGACAGCAGTCAGAGGGAAGGGGGGTGAGGGGATGGGATCAGAGACAGTGAAGGGATTAGTGAAATTATATATACATAACACATAGATACAGGTAATAGGACAGCAAATCCCAGAAGGAAAGAGAGAGAGTTAGGTGTTATGAATTTCCTCACGGTTTGGACTCGCAAGGCAAAAGACACATCAGATTCTATATACACCAGGCAGAGGGCTGAAACTCTTATGCAGAATCAGCCCCGAGAAACAGCACCTCTGCATATTTATTGAGTTCCAAAAACCATAGCTCAGCAATTAAAACAAGCCTTTTATTTCCATCTGTTTCATCCCAACCCTGCACATGCACTGTTTCTTTTCATGAACAAGGACAGAAGAAGAGTCAGAGTTTAGAGCTTATCAATTACAAAGTACATCTGGTTCTTGCAGACACTCCTTCAAGAATCCTGTGTACATAACTAGAGTAACCCAGGCCAGTGTCTCTTCATGGCCAACACACTCCAAGATCTCCTGTCTCCAACTAACCCTTGCTCTGCAGTTAACTGCCGTTTATACTGGTGCAGAGTCGTCTCCTACAGTTAAGGGGGTGGGATGCAGGGGCCAAAGGAGTGTAAATAGGGACACGGGCCTGAGGAGTGAGAGTGTTATATTAAGTGGGACACTTGAATTTATGTGAACACAATAAATTAAAATTAATAAAAAATTTTAAACAAACAAAAAATGACATAGATTATAATCCTTAAAATAAATGGTTATTAATAGAAAAGTCCAGGACTGCACTCTGAAGACACTTCCGTATTAAGAATTAAGGATAAAATCAGCAAAGAAGATTGAGTAGCCAGCGTGGAAGTAGGAAAAGCAGTTGAGTGTAAACATCTATTTTGGACTCTTCTATTGCAGTTACCTATATGGCTATCTGCTTTCCAATACCATATTGCTTTTTAATGATTTCTTTATACTTAGCCTTAAATCAGTTGGTGTGAGTCCTCCAACTTTGTTTTATTTTTCAAAATTGCTTGGCTCATCCATTTCTTTTTCATATATATTATAAAATTAGCTTTTAATTAAAAAAAAAACCTGCTTAGATTTGAATTAAAATTGTATTTTACCTCTTCATGAGTTAGGAGAGAACTGACATCTTAATTACATCGAGTCTACCATTCCATGTACATGGTATATTTTACCATTTATTAAAACCTGATTTGATTTCTTTCATCAGTATTTTCTAGTTTTTAGAATGCAGATCTTACATTTATTTTGTTAGATTCTATGTTAATTATTCCACGTTTCTAAAGCTATTGTGAATAGTTTTTTCAGCTTCCAAAAGTTTGTTGCTATACATTGCATATTTTTGTCAACTTCTTTGAGATTTTCTAAGTGGACAATACTATTGTCCTTGAAAAAGATGATTTTGTTTTGTACTTTACAATTTTGATGACTTTATTTCTCTTTCTTCACTAATTGTGCTTGCTAGGACCTTTAGCCCCATGTTGAATAGAAATGAAGCAGTTATCTTTGTTAAATATCTTTGTCTTATTCCTGGTTTTGTTTTGGAAGAGTGCAAAGGGGATTATTCAGACTTAAATCATTAAGTATCTTGTTAATTGCAGTTTCCTAAAGATGTCCTTATAGGTTGGGGCAGTTCCCTTCTGTTTCTAGCTTGCTGAGAGCTTTTATCATAAATGGATATTGTATTTTTTCAAAAGCTCTTTCAGCATCTTTTGAACTGATTATACAATTTTTCTTTGATATTCTATTGACATAGGGTACCACATTGGTTGATTTATTGAATGGTGAACCAACCTTGCATCCTGGAATGAAACTACCAGGTCATAAGGTTCTGTAATTTTTGTATATTTTTGGATTACATTTGCTAATTAATTGAGATATTTATATCTATTTTCATAAGGGATGGTCTGCAGATTTCTTTTCTCCCCTACCCTTCCCATAATGTTTTCATCTGAATTTCATATCTGATTAATGCTTGCCACAGTAAATAAATTGGGAAGTATTTTGCCCTCTTCTATTTTCTGTAAATATATGTATAAAATTGGCATTGTGTCATGTCATCTTTAACTGTTTAGTAGCATTCACCAGTTAAGCCATCTTGTAATTTTCTTTGTGGGAAAGATATAAATTATGAATTAAACTTTTTTATAGTCAATAGTCAAATAATCTTTTTTTGCTTGAGCTTTGATAGTCTGCATCTTTCAGTGAATCAGTCCATTTAATCTAACTTATGAAATTTATTGGCATGGAGTTATTTATTAAATTTTCTATTATTCTTTTAATATATGCTTTATATGTAGCATTATTCTTTTTCCCACTTCTGGTATTGGTAATTTGTGCCTTCTGTTTTTCTTTAAAAATCTCATTAGATTATTTATCAATAATAAGACTTTATATTAATCTATAAAAAATGAAAGTATTTGTGAAGAAATACTTTATCATTATTTAGAGCTCACATTCAATAATGCAGATAGTCCAAATTTTTAGCTTAATGAAAATTTAATCAAACTAGATTAAAATAATGCATATCACCAACAAGGTCATAGTATAAAAATGGAAGTGTGTACTGATGGCATGAGGTACAATATCATATCTAGAGTACTGCATACAGAAAAACATGTACCAAAACAAAGCCTTGGTTCATTCTGATGACAGATTCTTCCCTGGGAAATGAAATGGTTGCCCAATGTGGGATAGAAACGTTGTTCTTTCCTGAACAACAGTCTGTCCTCCCATTAGCAAGCATGTCTCTTTACCATCCCATCAGTCTTGTCTAATCTTGTCTTGCATATGATCACATATCCTAATATTCCTTCAGCAATATGACCTATCCCACATACTGAGACACTCCTGGTTCCAGTTTTTAATGGTTCTGTTTCTTCTAAGGACGAAGAAAGTAAACATGGTGATCAAGTGTATTTTGATAAGATGCATGAGGAAATGGTTGTAGAATCCGAAGGATCTTCTTCTGATGCCAAGCAGTCATTGACCCCTCAGCAGTTTAGCCAACCCAAATTGAATGACTTAGAAGAATGACATAAAAATTGTCCTTGACTTTCCAAAGTATGAGAAGCATAACAGGATCATTTGTGTGGATCTTAAAATGGTAAATTTCCTGCTAGGACAACAGAGATGTTTCACAAAGTATCCTTGCTTTCTGTGTTTGTGGGACAGCTGAGCTCGGGAGAAACACTGGACACAGAAGGAGTGGCCAAAACGTGAAGTTCTGGAAGTAGGAATGCAAAATATTGTGAATGAACCTGTAGTTAATTGAGACAGTATCATTTTCCCCCCATTTCGCATCAAACTTAGCTTAATAAAGCAGTTTTTTCAGTCGTTGAATAGAGAAAGTGAATGCTTTCAACATGTTATTTCTGCTTTTCCTGCCTTGTCTTTCAAGAAGATAAAAGCAGGTGTATTAGATGGACCTCAAATTCGAACCCTCATACGTGATGAAGAATTTGCCAGGAAGATGAATAAGGAGGAGAAATCAGCATGGCAGTCTTTTGTGGCAGTTACAAAGAACTTCCTTGGCAACAAAACAACAAAACAGAAAACTATGACCTTCTGGTTCAAAGGATGCTGTTGGCTTTCCATGACATTGAATGTAACATGAGCATTAAGATTCACAACCTGAATAGTCACCTTGATAAGTGTCCCAAAAATCTTGGAGCTGTTAGTAATGAGCAGACTACTGCTGGAGCATCAAATGAGATTGTCCTCAATAAGTACACAAATGCAAAAAAGAGCTAAAAATGCAAATTTCTGCCTGAATAGAATTTAAATAAGTTTTGCGCAAATTTTATGATTAAAATAAGTGTTTAATATGTTCTATTTTGAAATTGTAGACTTTTTAATTTTTTTTTATTTTTCTGAAGCTGGGAACGGGGAGAGACAGTCAGACAGACTCCCGCATGCGCCCAACCGGGATCCACCCAGCACACCCACCAGGGGCGATGCTCGGCCCACCAGGGGGCGATGCTCTGCCCCTCCGGGGTGTCGCTCCCTCGTGACCAGAGTCACTCCAGCGCCTGGGGCAGAGGCCAAGGAGCCATCCCCAGCGCCCGGGCCATCCCTGCTCCAATGGAGCCTCGGCTGTGGGAGGGGAAGAGAGAGACAGAGAGGAAGGAAAGGGGGAGGGGTGGAGAAGCAGATGGGCGCTTCTCCTGTGTGCCCTGGCCGGGAATCGAACCCAGGACTTCTGCACGCCAGGCCGATACTCCACCACTGAGCCAACCGGCCAGGGCCTGTAGACAAGTTTTGATGCAATCATATCTTTTAGTGTATTAGTGTATTTACTGCATTATATAACTTACATTTTTCAAAGATGATGCCCAAGAAGACACTTTACTTCATTATGTTAAACTAAATGTTGAAAAATTTACAATAAGATGAAAACCTAGAATCTTGAATTGCAAAACAACTGTAGCTTACAGAGAAAAACTAATGTCAGATTTGAGATCAACACATGTGAATTAGGTAAGAACAAATGTCTTTGTGGATGCAACATAAATTTTGTTCCCCAGTGTAATAAAAAGCAAACTTACCAGGTAATATTTTGAAGTATTATTATTTTTTTATTTTCATATTTTCTTTTTACAGAGTCATTCAGTACAGTTGCATCTTTCATTTATTTATTTATTTATTTTTATCTTTTCCATCCAAGAGCCAATGCCTTCCTTTGTGGGTGGAGCACAGAGTGCATTCCTAGCAGTTGTGGCTGATGCAATGCTGTGAGAACACTCCTGCACCTGAAACCCTCCTAGGCACACCCAAGAGAGAGCTTGCCTTCTGTAAGGAAGTAACTGAGCACCAACTACGCAGCTCCCTGATCTTTTCAGCCATTGGCTTTGAGGAACACGCTGTAACACCCTATGGGCTGAACCTGTGTATATAAGCTAGCTTACTTCCTGAATAAAGTAGATCTGTGTCACTGAACCTGGTCCCTGGAGTTGGGTCTTTGCATCTTTGTTGTCCTCACTCCTGGCAGGACTTGTCCACATTCCTCAAAAACTATCCTGGTGCCTTTGGCTCAAATGACCTATTTGCCAGTTTTACCTCTGGCACTTAGTAGCTATGAGACCTGACATGAATGTCCATTCTCTCTAAAACTCAGTTTACTTATTTATAATGGAGTAGTAATAATTCTGTCTTTGCACATTTGTTATGAGAATTAGAAACAACACACATGTAGGATTTGACCCAGAATAAGAATTCAAAAAACTGCACTCCTTGCATCTTAGTAATATCTTGGGGGGCAGGGGAAGTGCATTGTGTCTTTAAATGCATCATGGACTACCTGGACATATCACTATAAAGTAAAGCTTTCTAAGTTTGAAAAAAAAATTGAGATGATTTCTGGAGTAAATACTATATATTCCAATCCATGAAAATGAATTTAACTTCTCAAGAATGAGATTTGTTTCATTGTTTATTTGGGATGAAATCAAGTTAAGGGAATACTAAGCAAATTTTAAAGATTTTTTTCCCCAAATGCAGGTCTCTAATTATAATCGTTGAGAAAAATTATTTTCTCCCTTTGTCCATATTAACAACCACATCTTAAAGAATTTTGCATACTCCTGCCAGTCAAAAACACATGTTCAGCATTCTTATTTTAGAAGAATCTTTGGGGCTTCAGTCCTACTATGAATAATTAAATTATTCTGAGGGTCCCTGGTGATTAGTTTTCACCAAGTTGTTAATTAAAAAGATGTATGAGATATACCAAAAACAATCAAAAGCAGCTTACTCTAAAATATTCAACTTTTTAAAGTTTGCTCTTGCTTTTAATTTTCTTAAAGGGTCTTGCTTTTTAAGTGTCTTAAGTGACAGTCTGAACTGGTTATTAATAGAGTGTCTTGGTCTTTGGCATTCCCAACTCAATCAGCCTGAAGCTAATTACACTTATAGACTTGAATCCAAGACAGAAAAATGGTGTCTTCACACATGCTAAGAAAAATGCCCACTAATGAGTCTTTTTTTCTCTGTGCAGTTATATACTTGTGTTCAATGCTTTCTAATGGATTCCTGGTAAGCAACAATTACATTAGGTAAATGGGACTGAAGACCTATGAATGTATTCAAGTCTTCCTTCAATAAGTTCTCCCCCTTCCTGCTCATATACATAAATACAGTCAGAATTCCCTACATATTCAAGGAAAGAAATTTCTTGTTCAATGCTAACATCAAAAAGAAACATTAGAAAGATAGAACTCATGCCTTATGTGTTATGAAAGTAGTGATGCTAGAAGTATCTGTGGAAAGTCTTTTCTTCTAGGTATGTTTCTGTTTTAAAGGCAAACTTATAAACACAAATACTCTAAAGTAGATTTAAAAAATTGCCTGTACAAACTCTTTTTTTTACAAGACACTGACAAATTTAGGTATTGTTTTAGAGATAATTTTACTAAATACACTTAATTATTTAAAAAAAATCTATATGCATATGTGTGATACATAATATTGAATTGTCAAAATATAAAAATTTTATCAGTTATATTTCTAACAATTTATACTAAAGAATTAATCCAAAATGCGCCCAAATAAAAACACAATTTCATCATCACATAAGTATAATATTGAAAACTCAGGTAAAATATATTTAGAGAATATTTGGATATCATTTAAATTAGTCAAGGTAACTCTCTGATATGAAGTAATATAGAGTAATAAAAAATTTTAAATCCTGTTTCTAAAAAATATCAATATAAGGAAATATTAACAAGTTACAAGGTATATAAAATAATATAATGTGGCCCATTTAAATATGCATTATATATATATATGCACTTGTACATATATGTACATATCTTACATATATTATATGTATACATATTTATTCATTTACATATATAAATATATGTGAACTACTGAAAAGATATACACCAAAATGTCAGTAGTGCTACTTCTATATGATGGAGAAAAAAAATTTAATATTTTTTATAGATATATTCCATGTGCTTTATAATAAATATTTATTTTTCTGATTAACACTTTGATTTAGAAAAATCTCAATGGACACTGAAATAAATCCTCAATAACACTGTGCCAGTGGTTTTGGTACTTATGACAAATAAAGCTAATTGCTTTCTGATCCGTATTCTTTGTGTATTTAGTGGTAGAGAATCCAACTTGCTGCCTACAAATTAATTCTGCATTTTCTAGCTTCCCTTGTAGCTAGGCATGATTATGTGACTAAGTCAACCCATTGAAATGTAAGTGAAAATGCTGTCTGGAGCTTCCTGGAAATCCATTTACATGGGAGTTGATGGAATGGGAGAAGCACTTTTTCCCTTCTGCATTTCCTTTTACTTATGGCCTGCAACAAAAAAGATGGCCTTAAAAATGTAGGCCAACCAGAATGATGATGCTTAGACCTAGAGAAAATCTAGGTCCCTATTGGCCATGAAGCTACTCTAGGGATGCTTAGATTGTTTTTATGAGAGAAAGAGAAATATGTTTCTTATTTAAGCTATGCTATTTTTAGACTTTTCTTTTCTGTAAATCTACAACAAGCACTTTTCCCAACGTTGGTCCCTGGCAAGCTCAGCAATTATATCAATGGGCAGGAGCAGCAGTAAAACTTTCTTCGGCAGAATTCGGAAGAATAGATAACATATTTGTTCACAGAGAAACAGAGTATAAAGATGGGAAAATGTCAGCAGGCCCCACATGGCAGCAAAACCTAGAGGTATTTATAAGAAATCTGAAAGAGGCTGGCATTCCCACATGACACCATCCCTTACTAATAATATTCTTACCACAGCTTAGTAAACCTTTAAATGGCATAGTTCATTTCATCAATTTAGTCTTCCTGACAGACAAGTAAAAAGCCCTAAGGATTCCTTTTCTTCACACTTTTCGCATAACTTTAATATAAAATTCTTAATTTTGTGACCCCCTTTTCACACTATACCATTTCATGTTCAATTATTACATTATAGTATTTTTAAATTACTAAAATTTTATTGAGTCCTAATGAAGTTTCAGAAGTGAAACCAATACTGGATTTAATTTATGACAATTTAATTGTATGACTACTTTAAGTACAAATATTGATTGACTTATGACCTATGCTACTTACGACTATTCGACTTTACGACCACAATTTCTAGCCATGACTGCTCCACGTCTGGCAGTGCAAGCATTGCCCAGCTGGGCATACGACAGTGCAGACCAGCTTCCAGCAGCACTATCATCTCCGTGTGTACCATTTCAACTGTTATCCCAGACTCAGTACAGCAATTTGTGTTTTGTGTCTTGGATATTTTTCATCAAACCCCTCCCAAGATGTCTACCAAGAGGAAATTGTCTATGCAAATTTTAAACCAGTTGTATTGGTAATGCACTGTTTTACTTAAACCTGATGAATGTAAAAATAAGAAACAAAATGATGTAGAGATGATACAAATGTCATAAAGTGAACAAAGAAAATTATGATATATAACAATAATAAAAAATTATGGTAAAATATGACTTAAAGATGTTTATAACATCATTTCATAGTACTGTACACATATAGCCTACTCTACTTATGACCAAATCGTGTTACAACTGGTCTGTCGGAACCAATCGTGGTTGTAAGTTGAGCACTAGCTATATTTTTGTTTCCATTTATCTAATGTTTCAAGTCTAAAGTTTTTAAAACACAATGTAACATTTTTAGTCTAATTTCAAATGGTAGTACAATACAGCATTTCTCCTTTCCATTCTATCAAACTCAGCCTTTCTGCCCTCAACCTACAATATTTACTGAGTTTAATAGCTGGCTTTTTGTCTCATTTTTCCTGATATGTACAGTTGTCCCTTGCCATATTATGGTTTACCTTGTGTGGTCTCACTGTATTGTGGATTGTTCACTATATCGCTGGATTTTGATGTATATAGGTATTTTTATATATTTATTACTTTAATTTTTGTGGTAAAATAAGCATTTTCTAACCTAAAAAATAAAAACAATATAAAAAATATTAATTAAAACATATTAGTGGCCTTGGCTGGTTGGCTTAGTGGTAGAGCATTGGCCCAGTGTATGGAAATCCCGGGTTCGATTCCCGGCCAGGGAACACAGGAGAAGTGCCCAAATGCTTTTCCATCTTTCCCCCTCTCCTTTCTCTCTGTCTCTCTCTCCCCTTCCTGCAGCCAAGTCTCCATGGGAGCAAAATTGGCCCTAGCACTGAGGATGGCTCCATGGCCTCTGCCTCAGGAGCTAGAATGGCTCCGGTTGCAGAGGAACAATGGCTCAGATGGGCAAAGAATTGCCCCCTAGTGGGCATGCCGGGTGGATCCCGGTCCAGAGCATGTGGGAATATTTCTGTCTGCCACCCCCTGCTTCTCACTTTGGAAAAATAAAAATTAAAAAAAACTAAATAAAAAATTTAAAAAATATTAGTATTCACTGGTAAGTACCCATATAGAATTTTATATGTTATTAAAATTATGTAGGTTTAAGAATGTAGAAAGTGTTTAAGAGCATAGGAAGTGTTTATAAGAGTGTGGGAAAAGTTAATAACAGTGTGGAAAAAGTTTATAAGAGTGTGAGGAGGGTTTATAAAGTCTTAAATATGATCTATTATAAAGTCTTGTGAATTATACCAACACTGGCCTTGAGAACGTTATTTTAATATATGAAAGAAGATGTAATGAGTTCATAATGTATGAATATATTAATTTTCTCCCTTTTAAGGATTTTCATTACTTTTACTTGGTGCAGCCTGATAATTACTATGGAATTATCTTTAAAGAACTGAGGAAAGAATGATGTCATAGTAATGGTGTGAGAGATACTCCTGATCTCTCTCCTTGAAATTTCAACAAATTGAACAACTATAATGCAGCCAAAGAATCCCAGCTTGGCTCACAGATAGTCATGAAATATTCATACACTGAATGGACTAAAAGTGGGATGAGGTGCAAAGGGGGGAGAAAGATAAAAGGTAATTGTGGTCCACCTGGAGAGGAGATAAAACTGGAAGGACTGGTTTTTTCTCTCTGCCAGATTATGCGGAGATGGAAAGTTTAGGTTCTTTGGATTTTGTCTGAGGGTTATGGAGAGGGGAACCCAAAGTGACTGGTTCTTCTTTTGCCAGTAGTGAGATAAAGGGGCAGAGTGGGAGATAAACCAAAGCAGCTAGAGCACGAGGTCATGGCCAGTTATTTATGGTTGAACTGTAGCCTGCAGCCTGCACTCAGAGAAAGCTAAAGTGTGGCCCCCTAGCCTCCTAGATCCTGCCTCCTTCACCTCACAGTATGGAGAATGGCAGAGACAAACCACACAGCTAACACTCCAGAGCCACTTTCTCCCCTGAAGAACAGTAGTGCTCCATATTTGGTCCCCAGCTCTGTTGAGATGTGGGAAGGAGTGCCAAGAAGCCTGAGATCACCAATGCTAGAGCCATAAATCCAGAAAGCTGAAGCTATAAAACCAAAGCTGTAAGCCTTCAAAATACACCCCACCTACCAAAATAACTACAGCCCCGCCTACATCATTGTGAGAGCAACATCTCGTTGGAGGACAGCCCAGGAACTTCACAGAGATAAAACTTATAATACAGTGACACCTACTGAAAGAAACCTTTCAAAACCAAATTTTTTTTTCTTTTCTTTTTCTTTATATTTTTCTTTTTTTATTCTTACTCTTTTTTCTCTTTCTCTCTTTTGAATTTTGTTTTTTTTAATTTTCATATATTTTATTCTTACATTTTTCTGGATGTTTTGATTTTGACTTTTTGTTTGCTTGTATTAAATTGTTTATTCTATGGTTTTCCTTTTTTACTTGGCATGATATTTTAAACTATTATATTTTTTACTGTATTTTTTTATTTTTTTAGTTGCTTTTTTTAGAATTCTTAACAACACCTCTTTCAAATGCCATCAAGAAAGAAGAAATTGAATATCATGGCTACACAAGACAGAGATGTAGTTCAGAAAGAAAATAACAAATATTCAGAAAAAAAATCCCAATTACACGGAAACCTTGGAGTTAAATTATAGAGAATTCAAAATCAAAGTTTTGAAAATACTTAATGAGATGTGAGAAGACACCAATAAGCAACTTAATGAGCTCAGAAAACAAAACAAGTACCTCACAAAGGAGATTGTGACTTTCAGAACAGAGATGAAGAACTTAATACATGAGTTGAAAACTGAAGTAGCAAGTTTGGCTAATAGAACAAGCCAGATAGAGGAAAGAATCATTGACATTGAAGACAGGTACCTAGATATGCTATGGAGAAAAGAGGACAGAGACTTACAAATTAAAAAAACCGAGAAAACTCTATAAGAATTATCTGACTCCATTAGAAAGAGCAATATAAGAATAATGAGTATATCAGAAGAAGAAGATAGGGAGAAGAGAGAATGTAGAGCCAATTCAAATAATAATTAATGGGAAATTCCCAAGCCTATGGAAAGAGTTAGAGCCTTGAATCCAAGAAGCAAACAGAATGTCAAGTTACATCAACCCCAACAGATCTACTCCAAGGTGCATTAAAATAAAATTATCAAGTATCCATGACAAAAAATAATCCTCAAGTCAGCTAGGGAATAAAAGAACATAACATATAAAGGAAGGCCCATTAGACATCAACCAGACTTCTCAGCAGAAACACTACAAGCCAGAAGAGAGTAGACCCAAACATTCAAAGTACTGATATAGAGGAATTACCAGCAAGAATAATATATCTATCAAAGTTATCCATTAAATATGAAGGAGAAATAAAAACTTCTACAGACATACAGAAGCTAAGGGAATTTGTCACCAGAAAACCCTCACTGCAGAAAATACTCTATGGGGTTATTCAACCAGACACAAAGAATAAAACAAATCCAAACTACAAGGAAAGGCTTCAACAAGGTCCCAATAAAAACAAGGATAATCTATGGAAACAATAATATAAAAGGGGAGAGGATAAATATCTGCAGTAGCAAAGGAGGATAGAGTCCAGAAGCACTTATATGACAAAGGGCTCTTGTACATATGAACGTTTTTTTCTTAACCTAATGACAACCACCCATGAAAAAGCCACTATGGAAATGCACAGCTTAAGAAAAAAGACACAGAGGCAAGAATTATGAAATACCACCAAACAAAAACAACTGATAGAAACAAAAAAGAGAAGAACCAAATAAGACACAGAGCTACCAGAAAACAAACATAAAATGGCTATAGAAAATCCTCAAGTGTCAATAATTACCCTAAATATACATGAATGGCACAGTACTCTGATCACAGATTGGATCAAAAAGCAAAACCCAACCATATGCTGCCTTCAAGAGACACATCTAAGCTGCAAGAACAAAAGTAGACTCAAAGTGAAAGGCTGGAAAATGATTCTCAAGGCAAATAATATCTGGAGGAAAGTAGGTATAGCCATACTCCTATCTGACAATGCTGACTTCAAGACAACAAAGGTAACCAGAGACAAAGATGGAATTTTCATAATGATAAAGAGGACATTGTATCAAGAACACATAACACCTGTTACTATATATACACGGAACCAGGGAGACACAAAATATATAAGACATCTACTAACTGGTCTAAAAATAAAAGCAGACGAAAACACAATCATACATAGAGAGTTCAACACACCATTGATTGCTTTTGACAAATCATTCAAACAGAAAATCAATATAGAAATATCACCCTTAAACGACACTCTGGACTAAATGGACATAATAAACCTTTATAGGATATTTCATCCCAAAACATCAGATTATACAGTCTACTCCAGTGTGCACAGGGCATTCTCAAGGATAAACCACATGTTGGGCCACAAAGCTAACAAATTCAGGAAGATTGAAATTATACCCAGCATATTTTCTGACCATAGGCTTTGAAATTTAAATGTAAAAAGGAAGTAAAGAAACCCACAAAAATATGAAAATTAAATAACATACTTCTAAAAAATGACTGGGTCAAAGGAAGAATAAAAACAGAGATCAAAAGATATATATAGACGAATGAAAATGACCACACAACATATCAAAATTTCTGGAATGCAGCAAAAGCAGTAATAAGAGGGACGTTTATATTATTACAGGTTTATATCAAGAAACAAGAGAGATCTCAAGTAAACAACCTAACATAACATCTTAGGGAACTAGAACAAAAAGAACAAAGGCAACCCAAAGTCAGCATAAGAAAGAAAATTTTAAAAATTAGAGCCAAACTAAATAAATAGAGAACAAAAAACTATAGAAAATATTGACACAATAAAGAGCTGATTCTTTGAAAAGATCAATAAGATTGACAAATCACTGGCTAGACACACTAAGAAAAAAAGAGGGAAGACTCATATAAACAAAATGTGAGATGAAGGAGGAGCAAGTACCACAGACATCATAGATATTTAAAAGATTATATGCCACCCAATTAAACAACCTAGAGGAAATGGATAAATTCCTAGAACTATACAATATTCCTAAACTGAGTCATGAATAAATGGAAAATCTAAATAGATCTATAAGTAGGGAGGAAATAGAAACAACTATCAAAAACGTCCCAAAAAACAGAAGTCCAGGACCAGATGGCTACACTACTGAATTCTACCAAACATTCAAAGAAGATTTGGTACCTCTCCTCAAAGTCTTCCAAAAATAGAAGAAGTAATACTCCCAAACACATTATATGAGGCCAACATAACCCTCCTACCAAAACCTGGAAAGGACAACACACACACAAAAAAGCTGCAGACCAATATTTCTAATGAATACAGATACAAAAATTCTAAACAAAATATTAGTAAATCCAACACAACAACACATGAAAAAAGTAATACATCAAGATTAAGTGGGAAGGGGGCAAGGGAGATGTTGAGGGAAATATGGGGGTGGGGTAGATGCGTTTGGGGCGATTCTCGGAATCTATGTAAACACAAATAAATATCAAGTGAGATTCAATCCAGAACCGCACGGATGGTTCAACATACTGAAATCAATTAATGTAATACACTACATCAATGAAAAAAGAACAAAAATCATATGATGCTATCAATAGATGCAGAAAAGGCATTTGATAAGATACAACCTCCTTTTATGTTTAAAATACTGAATAAAATCAGAATAGAGGGAAAGTACCTCAACACAATAATGGCCATATATGACAAACCATCAACTAGTATCAACTAATATCATACTAAATTGTTAAAGAAAATATACACTTTTCCTCTAAAATCAAGAACAAGACCAAGCTGTCCACTCTCTCCACCCTTATTAAACATAGTTCTGGAAGTTTTAGCCAGACTGACCAAGCAAGAGAAAGAAATAAAAGACATCTATATCAAGAACAAAGAAGTAAAAATGTCACTTTTTGCTGATGACATGATCCTGTATAAAGAAAACCCCAAAGACTCCACCAAAAAACTATTAACCAAATCAGTAAAGTCGCAGGATACAAAATCAATACACAAGTCAATACACTGTTGGCTTTTCTATATGCCAACAGTGAAACTTCAAAGAATGAACTAAAAAAAAATTCCTTTACAGTTGCAACAACAACAAAAAATACCGAGAAATAAACTTAACATAAGATGTGAAGGACCTATATACTGAAAACTACAAAACATTTTTGAAAGAAATTGGAAAAAACCACAATGAAATGGAAAAATATTTCATGTTTATGGATCAGAAGAATCAACATAGTTATAATGGCCATATTATCCAAAGCAATATACAAATTTAATGCAATCCCCATCAAAATCCAATGTCATATTTTTTTTAAGGAAATAGAACAAAAAATTACCAGGTTTGTATGGAACCATAAAAAAACCCAAACAGCCAAAGCAATTCTGAGGACAAAGAATGAAACCAGAGGTATCACACTACCTGACTTCAAATTATGCTATAGAGCCGTGATAATCAAAACAGTATGATATTGTCAGAAAAGCAGACATACAGACCAATGGAGCAGAATCAATAAAACTACATATACATGGGTAAACACCTCTGACAAAGGAGTCAAAAACACACAATGGAGAAAAGAAAGCCTCTTCAATAAATGGTGCTGGGAAATTTGGAAAACCACACGCAAAAGAATCTTGACTACATTTTGTCCCCATGCACAAAAGTTAATTCAGACTGGATCAAAGACCTAAATATAAGATCTGAAATAATAAATTACATAGAAGAAAACATAGTTACTAAACTCATGAACCTTGACCATGGTGAACAATTTATTAGTTTGACCCCAAAAGCAAAGGAAGTAAAGGCAAAAATAAATGAATGAGACTATATTAAACTAAAAAGCTTCTGTACAACCTAAGAAACTGACAACAAAACAAATAGTCAAGTAAATGGGAGATAATATTTGCAAACAACTGCTCTGATAAAAGATTAATATCCAAAATATACAAAGAACTCACAAAGCTCAGCAACAAATAAGCAAACAATCCAATTAAAAAATGGGGAAAGCACCTGAATAGATTCTTCTCTCAAGACGACATACAAATGTCCAGTAGATATATGAATAGATGCTCATCTTCACTAGCTATTCAAGAAATACAAATCAAAACTACAATGAGTCCTGGCCAGTTGGATCAGTGGTAGAGTGTCAGCCCAGTGTGTGAATGTCTTGGGTTTGATTCCTGGTCAGGGCTCACAAGAGAAGTGCCCATCTGCTTCTCCACTCTTCCTCCTCTTCTTTCTCTCTGTCTCTTCCCCTCCCACAGCCAAGGCTCCATTGAAGTAAAGTTGGCCCCAGGTGCTGAGAATGGCTCCATGGCCTCAAACTCAGGCACTAGAATGGCTCCAATTGCAATGGAGCAATGCCCCAGATGGGCAGAGTATTGCCTCCTTGTGGGCATGCTGGGTAGATCTTAGTTGGGCACATGGGAGTCTGTCTTTGCCTCCCTGCTTCTCACTTTAGAAAATTACAAAAAAAAAAAGGTACAATGAGATATCACCTCACACCTGTTAGATTGGCTATTATCAACAACACAGGCAATAACAAGTGTAGGAGAGGCTGTGGAGAAATAGAAACCCTCATTCACTAGTAGTGGGACTGAAATTTGTACAACCATTATGGAAGAACATATGGTGGTTCCTCAAAAAATTGAGAATAGAACTACCATATGACCCAGCAATCCCTCTATTGGACACCTACCCCCAAAACTCAAAAACATTTGTTTGTAAAGAAACATGCACCCATATGTTCATTGCATATTATTCACAGTGGCCAAGACATTGAAACAACCAAAGTGTCCCTTGACAGAGGATTGGCTAAAGACGATGTAGCACATATATACAATGGAATATTACTCAGCTGTAAGAAATGATGACATATTGCCATTTATGACAACATGGTTGGACCTTGATAACATTATACTGAGTGAAATAAGTAAATCAGAAAAAGCTAAGAACTGTATGCTTTCACACATATTTGGGATATAAAACTGAGACTATGGACAGATAAAACTGAAGTGATTACGAGGGGGAAAAGGATGTAAGACAGTGTAACGGGGGTAGGGGTTGGGGGAAGGATGTAAAGAGGGACAAATATAAGGTGACAGAAAATGATTTGATTTTGTGTGATGAGTAAACAACATAATTGACTGTTCAAATGATGTGGAGATGTTTACTTAAAATCTGTACTCTTGTTGATCAATGTCACCCTGTTAAAATTAATTTTCTAAATAAAAAAATAGAGATTATATATTATAGAACAAACACCTGTTGAGGCCTAGATAGTTTTATTAACTAATTTCATCCCAATAAATTCAATAAAAACCACAAAAGAAAAATATTACAGGGATAATGTAATTAAACAAGGCAAACTTAGACAAAAGCCAGACCAATAAGCACTAGAACAGGGGTCCCCAAACTTTTTACACAGGGGGCCAGTTCACTGTCCCTCAGACCACTGGAGGGCTGGACTATAAAAAAACTATGAATAAATCCCTATGCACACTGCACATATTTTATTTTAAAGTAAAAAAACAAAACGGGAACAAATACAATATTTAAAATAAAGAACAAGTAAATTTAAATCAACAAACTGACCAGTATTTCAATGGGAACTATGCTCCTCTCACTGACCACCAATGAAAGAGGTGCCCCTTCCGGAAGTGCGGTGGGGGCCGGATAAATGGCCTCAGGGGGCTGCATGCGGCCCACGGGCCGTAGTTTGGGGACCCCTGCACTAGAATGTAAGTGCTACAAAGGCAGACATTATGTTCTTTTATGCCACCATTGTATCCTTCACAGTTCAATAAATATTTATAAGTATTAAAAAGTAAAATCAAATGAGCAGAAAAGAAAATATTAAATGTAGTCTCTTTATGTGAGTGTATCCCAACCATTATTATTATCACCCCCTCACACCTAACCAAGGAAACATACCAGACATTTTTTTCTATTTGTCTCACCATGAAATTTTAAAACCGCAATAATATACTGTATATCTGTTTATGTACTGTGACCCTTTGCAGAGCCACAAACCACTGTAATAGCTAAGATATATTTGCTCCCCCCCCAAAAAAATCAAATTTTGATCACTTGGGAGTGATACTGATTTCATTAACAAGGGTGAAGGAAGGGGGAGGGGCTTAAAGAGAAAATATAAGGGTGATGAAAGATGATTTGACTTTGGGTGATGGGTACCAGCCTGAAGAGATGTTTTCTCTAACTCTGGTTTATTCTGGTTGACAAATGTCAACCTGTTAAAATTAATTGTCTAAATAAATACATGCTTTATGTCTAAAGAAATACATGCTTTATGGAAAGCCATGTTTTATAAGGAATATGGTTAAAAATTAAATTAGGCTTCAATCTGCTTCGGATCATTTGGGGAAGTTAGTCAGTCTCATGAATCCTAGCATAAGATCTAACTTGTAAATTTATTGTCAATGTAAAACTACCTGCCACTCTATCTGGCATATATATTGTTACTTCATATATGATAGGTCTCTTACACACAGTGGTGTTTTCAAGAAGATGATGAAAATGTATAGCAGATATGCTAACCAATAGTTTTATCTAAAGGATGGTACTTCCTTGAGAAGACTTCTAAGGCATACATTTTAAGACCCATGAGTAGAAGAGCAAAGATGAAACCTTTGGCTTCCTGCCTTTTGCCTTAGACGCTGACCAGTCTAAATGATGTAGGATATACATCCAAAGTAAAATATCTGCAAAACCCCCCTTTAAAAATAATGTTCTGCATCCTAATATGTAGAACAGATCAGAGCTGAGTTATTAAATCTGGTTGAAGTGTTCCACTCACATTGCACATAAGATAGTCCTAAAGCCACTCCTCTGGAATCCTTAGTGCTTCATGGACCCAATCTGGAACATCACATTATATGGTTCATTCTAGTTGTAAGATGTAAGATTTGAGTCATTGACAGTTCACGGCTTGGATTCAATTTCTATTTGCCTGATGTTTCTATTTTTTAACATAGTTGATATTTTAGGAAATGAATTAAAAATAAAAGTAGATGACTTGCTTTTTAAATATAGAAATTAGCCTGTTGGGCATTTTTGTCATGAATTAAATTGAAAGAATTTTGAGAGCAAATAACTGAGTTGCAAGCAAATATTTTATTTACCCAGCTTCAAAAAGCTCTGGTTGATCAATTTCACATTCTAACAGCCAATATAACTATTAAACTCAATAATTTAGAAAATTCTGGGCTCTAAGTCAGGAACTATTATTTTAATGATATTTCTTTTTCTAATAAAATATTGGAAATGTTTGGGATTGATTTTTCATTCTCGCATACCCACAACAAATCATATAATGTGAAAAGAGTGAAAATGCAAAAGTAAGTGGGTGGAATTGATGTTGATGTTGAAGCTGCTAGCAATGGGTTAGTCATGTATCTTTATGATGTTTTCTTACTACTAATTTTCATCTTTCACTGTGTGCTTTGTATAGATTTGTATGTGAAATTTCTGTACAATGAATACTATAAACAAAAGCACTTTAGTCATGATGTACAGTAGAGAACAGTCTTTATCACTGGTGATGAAATCATGCCAAGATCTTCATTAAGAATAACATAATAAGTGAAAGACCTAACAAATGATTTTTTAAATTTGCTTCAAAGTACTATTCACTCCAGGGCTTCGACAGATCTTTCAGGAAAGTAATTTTAATAATAGTTGATTATTTTTTCACATGAATGGTAAATAGAAGAAAAGAATGTTATATATAGTACCTTGATTGATTAAAAAAATGTCATAGGTAGTAGTACACACATGGCTAAATACAGAACATTCTGAATAATTAACTGTGCATAAGTAATGGCCTCAGATATATAGACATTACAAAGGTGAAGAGAGCTTGCTGAAACATTTTATTAGTATGAATGACAAACTGCTGTTGCTGTCCACAATGTATTAATTATAAGCATGAATTAATGCATTGGTGTTTTTCTTGAAGCACTACTTGTTTTTGGCAAGTTACAATTTATATCCAGTTTCCAATCTGTGAAATAAAATTTCTTGAATTCTACAGAGCTTTTAGCTTTTCTACTCAGGTTCTCTGTGTATCCCTTAGGTTTGTTGAGGTCTTTATAATCTAAAACTTACTCTCTCTTGAATAAAAAGAATCCCCCCCCCCCAAGATGCTGAAGAGAAATTCTTCTTGCATTGTAGGAGCTTTTTGCTAATCAAGTATCATTATAGGGACATTGTGAAAATCTAGCACCCTGACATTTGGTAGTCTGACCAGGAAAATAATCTAAAATTAGCATTGACATCTTGACTTTTCTTCTGGGCTGCCTCTCCAGAAATGCTCAGAGCTTTATCTATACATTTAAAATAAAAGATTTTAAATAAACATGTTAATGGTGAAAGAGAGGATCAAGATCTAGGTATTAATGATGCTATGGTTTTAAATAGGCTGGCAGTAAACTGAGACAGATGTTCTTAGATTAGAGGAAGGAGCTAATTATTATTCATAAACATGTGGCATGCGATCAGCTTGTAGAATCCTTTTCCAACGTTGCATGCAACATTGTAAATTCAGATTCCTGAACAAGATTGGGGAATAGGAAAATGGGTTGGTTTTTATAAGAAGAAGATTTTCCAAAAGAATATCTCAAAATTCAAGGAAAGTGTAAAATTCTACATATAATTGAATGGAGGCACGAGTTCTATTTTAGTGGATATTTTATGTTGATGACCTTAAATTTGGAATAAATATGAAAGTGGGTTTGGTCCTTGGTTTTGTCACCTTGGTACTTCAGGATGTGCAATGTAGATTCTCCAGCTTATTTGTTATTAAAACTGAGATCTGTGGAGGTACAAAATCCAGACATTTAAGGGCACTAAAACGATGAAGTTCCAATTTCCTCCATGGAACTGGGTTGCTGTGGCACTAGTTTGGGCACAGGCCAAGAATAGATACCTGCAGGAGTCAAAGCAGCAGCTACCTGGTGAACTGGGATGGGATGACCCTGAGAAGGCAGAAGGAACAACATATGGACACATTGCAACATAAGTCAAAACAAAGTAAAACAGGGAAATAATAGCTTCTAGCAGAAAAACAAGGTGTGTGCCTCTGATGCAAGCCAAGTGGCTTTGAGGACTTTGGCTTCATCCAGAATAAAGAACCATATTCTTTATAACCTTGTCCTGAAAATAAGATGTTGATAAATTAATACAAAATAAATACACAGCAAAGAGAAATTATAAAGTTTGGTGACTTTATCCTGTGTACCATCTGACAAGCTTAGGGAAGTTCATTTCTGGAGTATTTGATAAGAGTCAAGTTTATCGATATAAAAAGTAAACCAATAGCAAGTACTGTTGAACTAGTGCAGGCAGGTAATGCACAGAGCATCAGACTAGAAGTCCAAAACTTGAGTTCAAGTTTTATTTTATTACCTTTCAAGTAGGCTTGGGATGAAAGTATGGTCATGGTCATCACCATCATCATTATAACCACCATGAGTTGAAAACTTGTATTTGTCTATCTCTGCTCTAGCACTTGAAATATATTATTTCATTTAATTCTTGCTAAATGAGTTATGCAGTAATTATTAGATTCTAATTTCTGATATATAAATGAGAAAATTAAGACTCAGAGAGATTAAATAACTTGCCAGACTTCATTTAGCCACTAAGTGGCAGAGTCAGCATTTGAGTTTTGGATTTCAAAAGTCCATGGTCTTGATTACCATACTGTATCATCATACTCCTGCCTGCTCTGAGCATCAGTTTACTCATCTGTTACATAGGAACTTGAGCTAGATGATCTCTAGACAGCTTCTTTCAACTCTGAATTATGACTTTTAAATATCTTTCAGCTCCATCATGACCTCACAGAAGCTTTCAGGAAATCTCAAACCCTGGAAATAACCACCATCCTTCCTCCTTCTTCCCATTCTTTTTATAAGAGGCATTTTTAGTTTTTGATTTTCTTTTTGGTGGCCAGTTATGTAGGGCTCATGGTAATTCATATGACCACTTCCACAACTCCAGGGAGGTCGCAATTTGACGAGGATATTTAAATAGTGATGGGGTAGATCCTGGGAGCAAGTTGGACTCCTTGGAGAGTGTGAAAGCTAACATGTTAACCCAGTGAGTGGGCCAGAGGGCCAGACCAGGGGGTGCATGCCACCTGCAACTGCCTGACTTGTAGCCAGAAGCTGGAGCAGTGATTCATTATATTTGTAATGAAACTAAGACATTAAAAAAGTGGCTACAATGAGCTGAAGTCAAGGAAAGAATTATATATTCAAGTAGTAAATGTAAATATCAGAAAAATTTATTCAGAAAAATCTATACTAAGAAATTGCTTTTACAGTCATACCAGGTTAGATTAGCTGCCTTCACAACACACATTTTCTGAACATCAGTTTGTCTTTTTGTCATTTTTGCTGTGTAGACTTTACTTGGGGAGTCTGGACAGTGTCATTTGCATAAATAATATGTGATTATGCTAAGAAATAATGGCTTGGGAAATCTCTTATATATGTTTCAAATTACTAACTGTCCTTAAAACATATGGTGTAATTTTCGGATATTAGAACTGAAATATGCAGATATGATAGCCTATAAAATTGCCTGGTAATTAACACAAATAACTGTAAAATAAGGTTTCCTAATTATTATACTAGACTCTAAATTGAAGATTGATTTCACCAGTGGCTTATAATGGTCTTTACTAATCAGATAAAATTAGCTTCAAGTGGCAGCAGATACTCTGGTTTCTCATCTAAAGTATAATACTATTTGATGGAAAGTTCTGTGGCGATTTAAATGTTCTAGTGCCACTGGTCACATGTGGCTATTGAACACTTGATATGTGGTTGGTATGACTAGGAACTGAATTTGAAATCGATATTATATATAGATGGGACATAAAACTGAGACTCATGGGTATAGATAAAAGAAAAGTGGTTACCAGGGGAGGGAAGTGAAGAGGGACAAACATATGGTGACAGATAATAATTTGATTTGGGTGATGGGCACACAATGTAATCTACAGTTCAAATGCTATAGAAATGTTTACTAAAACCTAGGTACTCTTGATCAGCATCACCCCATTAAATTTAATTTATAAGTGAATTTTTAAAAATCTGATAAAATTTTGGCAAAGATTTTTGTAAGTGATAATGCCATTGCTGCCCAGGTCATGGCCCCTTTGAAAACACTAGAGACGAGACTGTAAGAGGCCTTTTGGGAAGCTAGTTTAAAATAAAAAAGAAATTTTATTTATTTAATTTCCATAATTTATATTTAAATAACCACATTTGAATAGCATACTGGCTACTGTACTGAGCAGAGCCAGAAAGGGATGTATCCTAAATCTCTTTCTGAACTATTCTTTGGCTTCAAGTTGAGACAATTCATTATTTTATTGCAGAGAATATTCCATGGATAATATAAGTAACAATTTATTTATTTATTTTTTATGTCATTTAATTTTTACAGAGACAGAGAGAGAGTCAGATAGACAAGGACAGACAGACAGGAACGGAGTGATGAGAAGCATCAATCATTAGTTTTTCGTTGCGTGTTGCGACACCTTAGTTGTTCGTTGATTGCTTTCTCATATGCACCTTGATCGCGGGCCTTCAGCAGACTGAGTAACCCCTTGCTTGAGCCAGCAACCTTCGGTTCAAGCTGATGAGCTTTTGCTCAAACTAGATGAGCCCGTGCTCAAGCTGGCAACCTCAGGGTCTTGAACCTGGGTCCTCCGCATCCCAGTCCAACGCTCTATCCACTGCGCCACTGCCTGGTCAGGCTAAGTAACAATTCTTAAATCAAAAGGAACATAAAACTTGTGTCCAAGATTTAATTGCCTTAAGCCAAAAGAGTGAGTCTATTTATTCACCTTCAAATTGGTCTTGGAAAGCCCACCTGTTCTTCAGAAAACAAAAACAAAAAAACCAAAAACCCATATAGTTAAAATAGTTGGTTGACAGAATTTTTTATATTTCAACTACTTGTGTTATGTGGATCTCAGAACTTTTAAAAAATGTTATAATTTATTTTGGGAAGAGGTATAGTAGTATTCTTGAAAATATTAGATATCGATAAAATCTAGAAAATAGCTAATGTTTATTAAACTCTTACTGTTTCCTTGAGTGTACCGTTTTCACAATAGCCTTATGAGGTGAGGTTCTCTGCATTTACAAATGAGGATGCCAAGGTCAGAAAGAATAACTAATCAAAAGTCACAGGATTATTAAGAGGCAAAACTAGGATTCTGAACTCAGGTAGGTTAGCTTCTATGGTCAAGATTTCAACCATTTGCTAGATAGGGCTTTTCATTTTACTGTGTCCTTTTTCTTTCATTTTCTGTTTTGTTCGCCTGCCCACCCTTGAGTGCTTCAGGTAGAAAGTGATGGCAGTATTGCTAAATATTCTAGCTCTTGCCTGACTTGTGGTGGCGCAGTGGATAAAGCATCAACCTGGAAACGCTGAGGTTGCTGGTTCAAAACCCTGGGCTTGCCTGGTCAAGGCACATATGGGAGTTGATGCTTCTTGCTCCTCCACCTTCTCTCTCTCTCTCTCTCTCTCTCTCTCTCCTCTCTATAATGAATAAATAAAAAAAATAAAAAAAAATTCTAGCTCTTGCACTTATTATTCACCAGGTAGATGACCTTGAGGAAGCCCCTTTCTACCTTCTCTTATTTTTGTGTATGACAATTAGTATGTCCATGGGGGCTATCTGGAATACCAAGATGTCAACTAAGGATGTACTTGGGACTATACTGTCTCCAGTGCTGCAAGGTAGGGATATCACTATGTCTCCTTGAATTGAATCTAGCTGTGAGTTACTATTTGAGGTTGTAGGTGCGAGAGTTTCAGAAACTACAGGTATAACCACTCAGCTGAGACAACCTTGACCTTATGTAGTGTCCAATGTTCCACAGGCTAGGAAAAGCAGAACAGGTTCTGTATAATAACAACTTGCCCATTTCAGGAGGAGTTTCTAGAAAATCCCCAGAGTTCACTACTGCCAGCCTCCTGAGAGTGAAGATTTAATCGACCATTTCACATGCTGGTCAGATATCATCCACCTTTGCTCATCCTAATAAAAGAAAGTCATATTCATATTGGTCTGAGCCCACAGACTGGATTAATGAAATGATAAATTAGAAGATGTAGACAATGTCTGTTATTTCTTAGAAATAACTGAAGTTTTAAAAAATATTGTATCAGAGTGATTCCGGTAAATAATTTAAAATTCCACATTTAATCAGGACAAACACATTATTTAGAATATGGTAAATTAGGCAACATTTTCATGAATATTTTAATGTTATTAAATGATGGGATTCTGTCAACATTGAGAATTTGTTTCTATATTCATGCATGTAGCATTTGTGATATGCCTCATCATTTCTCATTGCCAAGACATCTAGACCAGTAACATTGGGATGTGTAGGAACATCTTCATCATCTTAATGCTTTATGTTATTTGTGAAGGCAGGGTCCTTGTCTTACTCATTTATGCTTTCCTAGTAACAGGCACATTGTCATAAATGAATGATTGAAAGTGTAGTAGGAGAACTGAGCATAGTATCACCAATAATTCTGATTTTTATAGAGATTTTAGGAGAGGAGATTTCAAAATTATAATAACAAAGGCAATAATATATGGAAATTGTTATTTGGAGTGTTTTAGGAAAAGTAAATTTATACTATTTAAAGAGGTGAAAATAAAATCCCCCAATGTCTCCTCTGTTTTCATAATTTGATTAAATGACCATTTTTTTGTTTTGTTTTTGCACTGTTTTGTGTTCTTTATACTGCCAAATATGTCATTAATTTAAAAATGTATGTATAATCATTGTAATGATAATATGTAAATTCTACTGGATAGTCTATTGGAGAGTAGACACTTATTTTTCTCCTACAATCATAGCCTCATTTTTTTCTTTCTAATCCTTATACCTTTTATTACTTTCCTTCTTCTGTTACACAGTGTAGACTCTCTAATTTTACTACTGAGCATAAATGGTGATGGTGTGCATCCTTATCTGGTTCTGGATTTAAGAAAAAATATTTCAATCTTATATGTTTAAGATGTTTGTTGAGGATGTTGTGCTAAGAAACTCTCCTTTTATTCTTAATTTATTAAGGTTTATTTTAATATCATGCATTGATATAGAAATTTGTGAGAAATAGTTACTATACCTGTGAAGAGAACAATTGACTTGTTAATTCATAATTATATATATATATATATATATATATATATATATATATATATATATATATTTGTTGTTTAAGGTAATCAGTGGGTTTCTGGGATCTTAGGTTTTCTATCTTTCCTTAATTTAGTGAAATTATTGTTTTATTCCTTTTATTATTGTCTTATTCTAAATTTTTCTCTACCATATATTTTTGAGTTTTTGATTAGATCTATGTAAGACCTTCTCACTCCATCCTAACAAACCCCTCTATATTTTCTTTATTTTTATAACTTTAGGCTATTTTCAGAATAATGCCTTTGCAATTATTTCCTAGTTCACTACATTTTTCTTCAGCTCTATCTAATCTTTATTTTAATCTGTCAAAAGTTTTACATTTTATTTTAGTTTTTATTTAAAAACTATATTTCACTTATTTCAAGTCTTAGTGTTTAATTTATAAACTCTTGCAAGGGTGTTCATAATTTTAATAACTATTTTATTAAAACATAGAAACTATTCATATTCTCTTTCTGATACATTTTAATATCTGAAATATTAACTAGTAGCTGGGTTTTTTTTTCTGGCACTCACTTATTTCATCTTATTTGTTCAAATATTTCATGGTGTTTTATTATGGTCTCAAATTCCTTAGAACTTCAACTATGATAATTTTTAAGCCTGGATAAGACTGCATACCTTTGGAGAGCATTTTTGTTGGCTTTCACTAGTTACCTGATTTCATTGCCAATTTGGGACGACTTGAAAATTTTTGTTGACCGCACAGATAGAATGAATTTAAGCTAAAAACTCAGATTTTGAGAGCAAAATTGTGTTTACAAGTTATCAGGGAGCTTTAGATAAGCAAGCTACCTTACTGACCCTTCAGAATGGTAGATTTAGTTCTTCTTCATACTCCAAGATTTCAATTTTATGTAGAGATATTCTATTAGACACTTTACTATGAACAGTCCTTGATTTTATAACTCGTTTCCCACGGTTGGCACTGCTCTCAAAACATAAGCTGATATTATCATAGTTAAGCCTATGCTTCTTGGGAAACATAAGCTTTAGGCTTTTTAAAAATTTCCCAGGCATCTTCTTTTATTTTTTCTCCTCAGAGATATACACTTCAAATTTAATAAAAGGATCCTTTTTTATTGCATCTGTTGGGGTGTATTGGTTAATAAATTATATAATATACCATCTGTCTGTTATATTGTATGTTGACCACCGCAAGCCAGGTACCTGCCTTTTCTGTTTTCAGCTTGAGAACATTCTTTACTTTCTTGCTCTCTCAGGAAACTATTTTAAAATATGTTTTCAATATATTTTTAATCATTTTAAGTTACCATTTTTCAGATTATATGAGCTGTTTGTCACTGGAATTGAAATTCCTTTTTTGAAATATCTAGGAGACACATTTTGTGACCCAAGTGCCTTAGGTACCACCCTAATGAACCACGAGAGGGTGAAGACAAAACACTAACATTTAAGCTGGACATTGTAAGATTACTAGAATGAGATGCAAACATTAACAGTAAGACCACAGCCTCATTCAAGTTGCTCAGTCTAGTTTATGGAACAGCATACTTGGTTGCTTTTAGTTTTCCTTTTTTTAATATGAGAAGTTTTTGAGTTAAAATAGTCTTTGAATACACATTTATTTATGGCTCATCAAAGAAAAAAAAAGATTTAACATGTAGTTTTTAGCAGTAACTATGCTTATACATGTTGATCACACAAAGTCCCTGAAAAATACTTTTACATGATACTATGGCCCAAGACATCCTGAGATTTTTACCCTGAAAATTCTCAAACTCAAAGGTATAATTTTTTTTTGATACTGTGGTTTTTTTCCTGTGAAGATGTCAGGTTGCTTAAAACAAAACAAAACAAAAAATAACAAAGCAGGGAATTTTGAATGGGATAGAAAAATAATAAGCAGCAGGTGCTTATGGATTGCCAGTATAAAAGATTTTCTTTCACTCGAGTTAGACTGCCAGTCCTGCCTCATGACCATGAGTCAAATGTGAGTGTTTGTGCTTACCAAGGGAGATCTCTCTTGTCCTTGTTTATTCTCCTTAGGTTAATTATTTTCATACAGAGTATCTACAATTGATTTCTGGCAGCTTTGAAGGCCAGACCCAGCTGTGGAGAAAAATATTCTTAAAAAACTGGTAGGCACTTTGGGAGGTATGCTAGCTCTTTCATAATACCAGGGTATTAGATAGGGCATTTTCTACACTGAAGACATTGTTTTTCTATTGTGATAATTATAGAAATATTCATTAACCTTGAAATATTCATTAACCTTGAATTACATGAAAACACCATTTGATATACATTATGTTATCACCATTGTTATTGTGTTATTAACCCTGAAATCAGTTTTGAAACCGAATAATAAAATTAGAGGTAAATGTGGATGATTTCTGCAAAAATACAATTTTTATTTCATGGTAATATTAAATAATAAAATCTTTCTTTAATTGAAAATATTAACTCCATTGAGTCTATGAAATAATTTCAAGACTACTGTTGTCTTTACATAATTGGAAAATCCAAGGCATGAGAAAGGGGATAGGCAGTGTGGAGCCAGCACTGTAGTAGAAAATATATAGTAGTGTGGAAAGCCCAGGTTCTAATCCTGGCTCTGCTCTATGTTACCGGTGTGATCTTGAAGAAATTAGTTAATCTCTCCAAATTTAGGTTTTTCATCTCTAAAATGGAGATAATACTAGTCATGTTGTAAGTGCAAGAATTTGGGGGAGTTTGACAAATTTGAGTACTAAATGTGCTGCTAATAAACTGTGTATATATAAACATGTTGCTAGCCTTTGTAAGACTCAATGTTTTTATCTATGAAATATAAACAATATAGTGTCTGCATTATCATTTAAGACAATAAAATAATAAGCTATTTTTAAATTTTTTTGTGCAACTATAAATCCATTTTTAGGGGACTATCTTTCTTCCTCCTAGCTATTAGGCTTCTAGTGTCTCAAAGTAAAGTTGTAATAGTAAAAATGCAAAAAAAATAGAGAAAATAGTCATTTCAGGCTATGATCTTTGAATTTACAATAGCTTTGAAAGAAAACTTTCCAAGCCAATATTCTTCATTCTTGTTCCAGGATAGTTACTTATTTCCTGGCCTGGGACAACCAGAAACAAGCAAGTCAGAGAGGTAGACATTTAGGTGAGACACTGGTCAGTGTTACAGAGAAGAGTATCTGGCTCGTACCCCATTTTGGGTGGAGTTGGAGAGAACGAGAGAGAAATAATAATAATAAAGATAAGTTTATTATTCTAAGATCAGACAGGAGTTGTGCTATATTCTGAGTGACAACTTGGAAAAGCAGACCTCTTCACACCTTAAAACCTCAGTAAGTGGTTAACTTTCCTTTCAGGTCATATAATTATTGAGTCAAGAGACCATGTCTTGTTAATTTACTCAATAAGTAATTATAGAATGCTTAATTTTCAATCACTGGTATAGAACAATGGAGAAACCAGTCAAGCTCATACTACTCAAATTGAATCTATAACATAGGGTTCTTTTTACACATGTCCCTTTCCAACTATGCTGACTTGTAGAACATGCAAGATAACTATTTGTTGAATGAATGGTAAATGAATGATTTTCTTTAGTACCCAGACAAAATCAGTAAGTCTGGAGAATTTGTTTTTTAAGCTAATAAAAATATAAGTGACTTTATTTACATGATATTTAATCCAAAACATATCATGAAAAGTTTGAGGAAATTAACAAGCTTTTTAAAAATTTCCCTTTGTTCTAAATTGAGTACCTACTCTTTATAGGCACAATCTATAATTAGATATTCTACTTAGCTTTTTATGAATGGCCAATCCTTATACCATGGGAGAATTCTGACTGTAAATAAAGATTGATTTCAAAATTACACTAGGTATTAAAGCATCTTATGGTGCACTAAGAAATAGATTTAGGTAATTATCATTGATGTGCCACTTTAAGCTGTAAGAAAAATGGCCACAGTGTCATTTTGATAAATCATGACTGTGTGAGTAAATGTGCATGTTTTAATTTTATCCTTTGGAGTTGCAAACCCACATCCACTTAAAAGTAGTCCAGAATGATACAGCAGCTTTGTTGTTTGTCAGGGGAAAAGTCATTATCCTCTCTTTTGATAAAAGTGCTGGTGGCCATTGTTCAGTAACCCTTCTCCTTAATTAACAGATCTGTGGCTTCAACACAGGATTATAACTGAGTATCATCACTACACAGTCTTATTAGTGAGAAAACTATTGAAAGTAGTACCAAGGTGTAGGCTTAATACATATGAGATGTAATGTCTGCTCATGATAAATAGTCCTGATGCCAGGAAATACCCCAAGCAAATTTATTGAGAACCTTAATGCATTCTTTATCAAGATTAAAATAGCTTCTATCTCAAACTGTGCATCAATTTTAATAGTGACATTAATTTTTGCCTGAAGAAAACTTTTAAGACATCATCTAGCCTGCTGTTCTTCTTCTAAAAAGGACCATAATCACTGCTTTGGTACCAGGAATTAATTTTGTTTTTAAGGCATCTGAGAAGAAAGTGATTTCACAACTTTCTGGATCTATAAATTACTGGACTGGGTAAAAGAAGTCCTAATTTATACTTAACCCTGGAGTATTTGGCAAGACAGAGAAAAAGCAGGCCTCCTCAGCAGATTTCATGCCTCTATAACTGGAAGGCTGAGCCGCCATTACCCAGATATCACACCAGTTAGGCAGTTATTGCAATTACCTGGCTTAAGGTGAAAGGGAACTCACCTCTAATAAGCAGTGTAATAGATGGTATTACAGACAGCTGGTATAGCAGGGATACTGCTTACCAAGGCAAGTGAAACCCAGGGCAGATCATAAATAAAGCATGGCAGGATGCAGCAGGTAACATGGGAAAGTAGCAAGTAGGTGACAGGAAGTCTGCATCATCTCATGGTGAGCTGCCTGCAGGTTATATCTGGGAGGTCTGCTTTCAGGTAGGTGGAAGTGAAATCCAAGAACTTGGCAGCAAGGTAATAGAATCTAGCAAGCCAGAAAAATCTGACAGAAGTAAAAAATCTGACAGAAGTCATGAGAAGTCAATGAAAATATAAAGATTCGGGAGGTAGAATCCAGTCCATGGTATTACTGGAGAGAACATGATAAGGGTCTGGGACTCTAAGACTCTAATACCAGGTGAAGCACCAAGATAGAGAATCATTTGCCAAAGTCAGTATATGAGATGTGAGCGTGATCACAGTAATAGGCAGTAGTATACATGTTAGCTTTGTTCTCATCCATTACAAGGAAGGAGACACACTTGGTAACCTCTGGTAGTGGAGTATCTTCTTTTAAGGATACCCTGATAGGAAAACAGTTTAAAGCCATAGCTTTACTACTCTGATGGAAATAATAGGCATTCAGTAGTCACTCTAATCATTGCTGTCTCAGGAATGGTTATCATTGACCGGGGGACTTGGCCATTCTTTTCCTCTTGTTATTACTGAAAATCATCATTGAATACCTCCATGCCAGTGTTTACTACTCCTGGTTTCTGCTTCCTGCTTTCTGTCTGTGTATTCTCCAGCTTCTGTCTCCCATTCTGATTCTTAGCTCCTTTAGAATGCCTCATGATTATACTTCCCAAGAAAGGCTCTAATTGGCTCAGTAAGTATGATAGTACTTTGACAGCAGTGTCTCATAAATATACTTAATGAGCTATGAACAAGCTGATAACCTGGCACTTGGTTCCTCTTAGGTCAGATGCCATCACTGGCCAGCCAGCTGTGGTCTTGATGAGTGTAGTGGATTGGATTACTTTGTGATTGGTGGTCAGCTTCCTTTACCTAGGGCAGTGAAGGTAGCAGACATTAGGAGTCATAATGGACTCTGTTAGTCCACTAAAATAGGAATAGAAGATCAATATAATAGCAAAAAGAAAACTGGTGGAATATTGACCTAGGATTCCAAAAACCATGCACAAGATGGCAGTGGCAGGACACCAGGCAGGGAGTGTCAGAGTGATAGATATGAGAAACATAGACAGGGATTGGCTGCTAAGTAATTTGACTGAAGTTTCTCACCTCTTTCTTTCTTTCAGAAAAATCTCTGAACAGAGCCCTTTATAGAGGTTTTATTCTAGAAATAAGAACTAAAAAAAGTTCTGAGACTTTAAGTATGTATGTTATTACTTTCTGTGCTATATGCAGGCCATAATTAACAAAAGTTCATGACAAAAGAAAGGTTCCTGGATAAATTGAGATGGTGTCCAATTTTGCAAATAAAAAAAAGAAGGAAGGAAGGAAGGAAGGAAGAAAGGAAGGAAGGAAGGAAGGAAGGAAGGAAGTAAAGAAGGAAGGAAGAGAAAAGAGAGAGAGAAAGGGAGGGAGAGAGAGCGGGAGGAAGAAAGGGAAGGAAGGAAGGAAGGAAGGAAGGAAGGAAGGAAGGAAGGAAGGAAGGAAGGAAGGAAGGAAGGAAAGAAGGAAGGAAGGAAGGAAAAAGAAAGAAGGAAATCATCCATGATAAATAAGATTCCAATTTAATACTAAACCAAAGTTAATATAAGCTTTTTTACATAAAAATAAATCAAGAGAACTTTGAAAGGCAAATATTCCATTTTTGAGTGAGTCACGACAGGCAGATATAAATCTACTTATTAGCGCCTCATAAATCCTGCAGGGAGAGAAGAAATATACATGGTATTTAAACAAAATTTTTAAAATCTAAAACAGGACAAAAAATGAAAATTTTAGACAAGAACTTTAAGAAGATATGGCAAAGGTTTTTTTCCATTGTCCCCAAAGAACAATACACCTTATTTCTCTATATCACTTTGTAATTCACAAAATCCTTTAGATTCCTTATTTTATATGATCTTTCCCAAAACCTTCTGCATATAAGAAAACATTAGGTTCAGAAAAGGTGATTTGCCCAAAGTCACATGGCTAGTAAGTGATTAATCCAGAATTTAAATTCATAACATCTTTAATCTGATTCACTGGTTTTCTCCTACTCCTCAATCCCCCAAAATTCTTTTTATCCTCCACATGAAGAGCTAGATAAAGGTAAATAAATAATAAAGTGGTAACAGAACACTAAACTCTTTCTACTTCATTAATATGTATCAAATTTACTGACATTCAGTGATTCTCTTTTAGTTGCTGCAAGTCAGCTTCCTGGTTTATTGTGATTCCTTCTCAAGTGTATCAGGAATTCCGAAAGTATCACTTAGATGCCAGTTTCAGATGATGCCCTTATTGAAAAAATTAAATGTCCTTAAAATGTGTTTTGTAATTTTCAAAGACTTTCATACACACACCATTTGGACACCAACAGACTCCTTTCTTAACCACACTCTTCCTAAATGGTAGAGTTATTCTTTCAAAGTGAAACAAATAAATAAGATAATACTATGTATACATTTTTAAACTTTTCATGATTACCTGGATATATTCCTTTCAGATTCATCCTCAGTACATCTCTATGAAATCTTTACATAGAATATGGCCACTCAGACCACTATGAACTTTCAAAATGAGTTGAAATCACTTTGATTACTGAGTAATTCCTACATGCCAGGCACTGTACTAGGCACTGAATATATATAATTATTTTTATTTATTTATTCATTTTTAGAGGAGAGAGAGAGAGAGAAGGAGAGAGAGAGAAGTGGGGGAGGAGCAGGAAGCATCAACTCCCATATGTGCCTTGACCGGGCAAGCCCAGGGTTTTGAACCGGTGACCTCAGCATTCCAGGTTGACACTTTATCCACTGTGCCACCACAGGTCAGATTGAATAGTTATATTAAGGAACAAGATACATGTGGTTCTGTCATCTCAGAGCTTACATTTTGTTGGAGAAATTAAACATCAAATATATAAGAAATAATTTTTTAAAAAGACAGAGTTATGGATGAAATAAACTGATTCCTACATAAGTAGTCCCCGGTTACAAACAAGATAGGTTCTGTAGGTTTGTTCCCAAGTTGAATTTGTTTGTAAATTGGAACAGGCGCCTTTTGCCTATTAAATGCAACTTAGAGTTTGTCTTAACATAGTATTTATTTTTACCTTTCTGTGCATATAAATACTTAAATATTTTCAAATACAACCTTAAACAATCTTGGATGATGCAGAAGATAATGAGCTTGTTGGAGAGGATGAGAATGGTGTTAGAGAGTCAGGATTTGATTCTGCTGCTGGAGTCAGTTTCTTGAAGTAGGCATCAGGGAGGTTTGTACAGAGCTTTTCTTTTTCTCTCCATAAATGGCCCTGTAGCACCCCAGGCCTTCAGTTGATGTATGGTACACTTTGGTGAGCCTCCTATCAAGATTTTGCTCCTCTAACTTTGCCATTCCTGCTTCAATGAGAAGAAAAGTATCAGCTAACTCTTTTATAGAAAACTTTTTCAGTTCTGGAGTTTCTAGGTCCCTGTTTTTTTCCCTAAATGCTATCATCTGCTGCTCCAGTTCCATAAGGTCTTCAATGGTTAGGTCTTTGCCATAGGAGTCAATTAACTCTATAATACCATTTTCACTGATATCCAACTGCATTGGATCACAATTGGCTCTTACAGTGCTTCATTCATAAGTACTAGTTGTATGTAAATCAATGTTTGTAACTTGGGGATTGACTATAATAGAAAATAAGGAGTGTGATCATGGGTATTCAGAAATCTTCTCTTTAAGTAGGTGTCAGTTAATTTGAAATCTGAAAAAAGAAATGTCCAAAATCAAGGAAAGAAAAGTTCAGGAAGAGAAAATAACTAGTACTAAGTCAGGCAAGGGCTGGGCATTTGGCAAACTAAAAGAAACCAGCACGTCAGGCACTCTGAGGGACTGGCAGGCACACAGAGTCCTATGAGCTGGGATAACATTGGGTTTTAAGTGGTGCTAGGATTCGTAAAGGATGTGGAGAACATTAGAATCCTAGTGCTCACTTGATCATCACGTGGGCTTCCAGAGGCCCAGCAAGTTCCAGGTGTGGGTACTAAGCTGGGCAAGGCATTCCACAAATATAGTGAATCTTTATCAGACTTCAGTAATCTTAATAGGGTTGCCCTGGCAGAGCCAGGTCTCTAGGCTTTGCCCCAACAGGAGAACTCTGTGGGCTTGAATCCAGTGTCCCCTGCTGCTCCCTGCTGGTCATGGCACTGAAGGAAGCAACGATATCCATTTGGGTTCCAGCAAAGGGACTCAATGCAGAACTTTGGCTCAGGGGCAAATTGAAACATATAAAAAACTTCAAAAAACGCCTGACCTGTGGTGGCACAGTGGATAAAGCATCAACCTGGAAACGCTGAGGTTGCCGGTTCAAAACCCTGGGCTTGCCTGGTCAAGGCACATATGGGAGTTGATGCTTCCTGCTCCTCCCCCCTTCTCTCTCTCCTTCTCTCTCTCTCTCTCTCTCTCTCTCTCTCTTTCCCCTCTCTATAATGAATAAATAAAATCTTAAAAAAAACAAAACAAAACAGCAGCTTTGTAGAATTTCTCCTTTAGTATTTTGTAGTGTCACCATAAACAAAGCAATATATATGTGAGCTGTGGGCTGAGGCAAATGGCATAAAAATTCTGGTGTTTTTGAAAGGTTTTTTTTCCCATGTTAACATCAGAGTTACCTATTGTCTGAGTAAAATAAAATTTACTCAGCTATTAAAGGTGGTATGGAATAATGGCAGTGGCCAGGACATGGTAACCCTGAAAAAAGACATTTTTTGTTTCAGGTACTGATAATGATCCAAGTTCTGGAGTTGTTTGCAATGTGCAAAGCTGAGCAAGGATGCCTTGTAAATCAGTTTATTCTGAACAGCTAAAGTAAAGATTTGTAATTATGAAAACCTAAGTACAAAAATAATTAATGAGCTTTCTAAAGAAATAACTCAGATATTATTCATACTGACTTCAGGTGATTTACAGATACAATCTAACTGGCCAGATTAGATATGACTTTTCGTGGTCTCTGATGAAAAGTTAACTGAACAGAATGACCATGAATTTTTAAGGCTCAGGTATATTTAGATTTATTTAATACGTGTCCAGCTGTTAGTAAGCTCTGTCAATAGAAAAATGGAATGCCATGGATAATAAAATAGTACTGCATTTTCACTTGTAGCTCAAATTTTCTTACCTCTTGTTAACTCTTTATATCCTTAAAACAAAGAACATGAGTAACCACCCCCCCCACCCCTAAACCTTTTGCCTTCTCCACAAAACAATTCTAGGCTTGATGACCCAAGTTTTCTTTGCAAGTTATTCCCAAGTATTTTCGGTAAACTCTTAACCTGGCAATAAATCAGCCTGTCATTTAAAGGAAAAATAAGAAACCAAGAAATTGGGCGTGGCTAGAAAGAGGGTATTATAGTCTCCTGGGGGACTGTGAGAGCCAGCTTCTGTATGGCTCCTAATGACTCCTGCATCCTGATAGGCACGTTCTATTGATCTCTTCCCCTTGAATGTGATTTGGACCAGCCCAGGCTGGCACCTTAATTATATCCCGGTGAGAAACCCTGAAGCAGAGATAAACTGTGTCCAGATTCATAATCCACATAAATTGTAAGATAATAAATACATGTTGTTTAAAGTGACTGGGTTTGGGGATAATTTGTTTTATAGCCATATATAATGACTGTAGGAACTTTTAAAATTCTTCTCACCAACCTGTCCCTTGTCCATCCATTGTCCCAATAACTTGGCACTGCCCCATAAATTTCAGAACATTTGACCACATTCCCTGGGGGATCTTGATCACCTCTCCTGCCCTATCTCCTAAGAACTTGAAAGCCAGTGGCTCATCTTTACACTCAAAAAGTAACTTAACTGAGACTTTATGGTACAAGAAAGCCTCCATATTTGTGAATTGAGTTTTGTTGTTTTAAAGGTTGTAGATGTTTGGCATACCTATTCACCCTCTGTGATTTGTTCTAGGTATATGGCATGCATACACACTCTCTAATAAATATAGTAGGAGAATAGTAATTTCAAAATGGTGGAACTAGGAGACATGGTGATGACAAGGAACAATTTTGGAATTAGAAAACTCAGAGTTTTGGCATACAATATGCTACGTGTAAGCTCTATGATTTAGGAAGGAAATTATTTAACTTTCAAGACCCTCTATTTTCCTCATTTATGCAAATGGAGAAGTAATCAACAATTGTCGATGAAAGTAAGTAGCATCTTGCAATGAGACAGGGCAAACACAAGAGTGGAAGAAAATATCTCTTGACATTCTTTCCTTTGGCTCTCACATACCATGCTCTTTTTTAATGTGGATGCTGAAACTTAGTTCTATGTTTTTCATAGCTCAAGCCAGTATGATCTAGTAGTCAATGGATTTTGCATTCATTGGAAACTCTAAATTCAATCTCCAATGGATGGTAATGTACCATACTTGATTTTAGGAAGGCAACTGTATTCACTCCCTTAGCATAAAAAGTGTATAGGATCTCCATCAGTTCCTTGTCAATATTTTGTTCCCCTTCATCACCCTTTCTATCTTTGTATCTTGGAGGAAAGGGAGCCATAGAGAAAGGGCTAACAGCCTGGTCTGTTTTAACTATGCTGAGCACTAAAGCTGTGTATCTGGAATAGAGCTCTAATGAAGGGCAGGCAGACCTTAATGTATTCAGGAGAGAACAGGGGTCAAGTTGGATAAAGGAACTTTCTTTTTTTTATTTTATTTATTCATTTTTAGAGAGGAGAGAGAGAGAGACAGAGAGGGAGAGAGAGGAGAGAGAGACAAAGAGAGAGAAGGGGGGAGGAGCTGGAAGCATCAACTCCCATATGTGCCTTGACCAGGCAAGCCCAGGGTTTCAAACCGGCGACCTCAGCATTTCCAGGTTGACGCTTTATCCACTGTGCCACCACAGGTCAGGCAGGAACTTTCTTTTCAATTATGTCTTGCTAATATCATGCAAGCACTATGACTTGTAAGTAGATTTTAAAATTGGGTTCTTCTGAGTAAAACATTGCCCAACCTGCTTTCCTGCAACATTCAGCGTGGAAGTGAAAATGGGTGCATTTTGGAGCTTTGTTCAGACCTCTCTATCAGTGAGTACTTCCTCTCACAGAACAAAGTAAACTTAACAGTAGTGCTACCACCAGGGTTCTCAGTCAATCATTTCTAGTTAATTTGGGGAATTTCTTTGCTGCAGAGATCTTGAGCTTTTTTCCCCAAAGATTCTTGTACCTTTAGAGCACCCAGCCTTGAACCATGGGCTCATTAGTCTTTCTTGAGGGACATTTTTGTCCTTGAGTTTGTCTAGTACCCCTCAGAATTAGTTCTTTGAGACCAGTTTTCTAGTATGAGCCCTTCCCTTTAATGTTTGGTTCTTCTGTACATTTTTTCAGAGGGAAATAATATTCAGCTTCCCACCACACCTTCCCCTAGACAATGCCCTTTTTGTCCCACAGAATACAGACCATCCCTTCTTTTTTTTTTTAAAGTTATTTTTTAAATTTTTTATTTATTTACTTATTTAGATTTTATTTATTCATTTTTATTAGAGAGAGAGGGGAGAGAGAGAGAGAGGGAGAGATAGAGAGAGAACAGGGGGAGCAGCAGGAAGCATCAACTCCCGTATGTGCCTTGACCAGGCAAGCCCAGAGATTTGAACCGGTGACCTCAGCATTCCAGGTCGACGCTTTATCCACTGCGCCACCGCAGGTCAGGCCCATCCCTTCTTAGTCCCAGGCCCAGTCTTGACCTGTCTCTCACCTGGCAGGGCAAAGCTGGTCAACAATGGAAAGTTAAACCATTCCATTGACCAGTTGGCCAACTCAACCAATTTAGCAGGAAAACAATATTTATTGTGTGTCATTAGACCAAATGATTGATTTGCCTTTTGGAAAGATGTTTTTAACCTCCTTGCTTTGTCTGTCGTCTTCTTTAGATCATGTCTTATTCATGTTTGTATCTCCAAATGATCCCGTTATAGTGTTTTGATTGTATAGAGCTTAATATATGCATTTCTTGAATAAGAGTAAGAGAAGGAAAATGATTATCATTAATAGAAAATTCTGTTAGTATTTTTACATAGATTATTTATTTAATCTAACAAGTTTTCCCTCCCATTTTATAGAGAATATTTACTTAAGGCCAGGTAGCTAGTATGTAACAGAATAGATATCAGAACCCAAGGCTGTCTGACACAAAGCCTTTATATTTTCTTTTAGAGAGTGCTGCTGCACCATTGTGGCTTCACTGCTGTGATCATGCAGGATTCTTTTTCCTGCAAGCTCTTTCTTTTTTAAACCTGTGTGGATATTGCTGATTATGGGACAATGTCAGTTTGAAGAAAATTGCTGAAAACTTAAAAAGGTGATTTGTAAAAATAGAACAGGTAGAAACAACAAATGGGTTGTATTTTAGTTACTCTTTGCATCTTGTCAGTCTGTGATCACTTGTTCACTTTATAAAAAATGATTTGTCAAAATTTGGAAATAATGATGGTAATGTATTAATGGAATTAGGATGCAGAATATAATGATGCTACCAAGCAGAAGAGTTTTAATGATCTGCACAGATTCCTATCATATTATGTTGCATTATCATGCATAATGGTAGTATTTAAAATCTTATTACACTTTTAGAAAAAACAAATAAAAATAGGTATTATTTTTATGTTTTAATTCTTCTTTTTAATAACATATGCTGCTTAGATGTAAAGCATACTCAAGAGTATAAAAATATTGTGAGATAAAATTGGCATCACTGAATGAAAATAAATTTAAAATGAAAATGGAAAGTAAACAACAACTTTTAAATGTTTCATAAATTATAAAAGCAATTCAAGGTCCAGAAAAGTTACTAATATTTTGCTCAGCAGTTGAAAACATTGACTGAAATCTGAAGAAAATAATTTAAAGTTCATGAAGTTAGAGCCAAATGATCAGAACATGCATAACTGATGGAAACAAATGATAAATTTGTCCCTGGCCGGTTGGCTCAGTGGTAGAGCATCGGGCTGATATGTGGAAGTCTTGGGTTTGATTCCCAGCCAGGGCACACAGGAGAAGTGCCCATCTGTTTCTCCACCCATCCCCCTCTCCTTTCTCTCAGTCTCTCTCTTCCCCTCCCGCAGCCAAAGCTCCAATGGAGCAATGTTGGCCCCAGGCACTGAAGATGGCTCCATGTCTTCAGGCACTAGAATGGCTCCAGTTGCAATAGACCAATGCCCCAGATGGGCAGAGCATTGCCCCTTAGTGGGCTTGCTGGGTGGATCTTGGTGGGGCACATGCGAGAATCTGTTTCTCTGCCTCCCTACTTCTCACTTCAGAAAAAAAATACCTTTGCAAACCATGATTTCCTTTAGTGACTCCCTGACAACATGTGATTCTTGTAACTTGAATTGATAAAACTATTTTTTTTGGAAAAATGACAGTTATTTTACTATAAAATGTTGTGAGTATTTAAAAATAAAAAAATATTTAATATGACTTCAACTCTATGGATTAAAATAGTGGTAATTAAGAAATATGATGATGATATAATTCTGGCTAAAACAATTTAGATATGTAAAATTTAGTGAACAATGAGTGTCCCTAATAGCTCTATTTTCCTTCCCATTATTTCTCATAATGTTAATAAAGCCAGAAACTTAAGATAAAGGTTTGTAAAACTTTCCTTTGTTAACATCCTCATGTAAATCTTACTGCAATAGGTGTTCAGAAACATTATTAGAGGGTATGGAAGAAGAATAAAGAAAGTTTGCCTTTTCTACTTAAGAGGGAAAATGTAAAAATATAGCCTAATCTTCCTGAAAGGAAACTTGATGCTGAATGACAATTATATTCTATCCTCTTGGCTTAAGTAATTCATGGATCAGCATAAGTCTACTAATCAGAATATTAAAATAAATAACGAAAGAATAAATAATTAGGCCACTAGCTTGTCAAACATAATGCTGACCTGGGTATTGTGTGCCTTAAAATGGACATTGCATTTCAAGCAATCATTCTACTATTTATTACATAGGCTGAGTTATAGCAACTCTTAGACATTAAATATCAGGATTTTAGGAAAAACATTTCTTTATTGTGCAGTATATGTTTTTTATCATTCAGGTTTATTTGACATATAACATTATATTAGTTTTAGGCATACAACATAATGATTTGATGTTTGAATATTTGCAAAAACGATCACAACAATAATTCTAATTGACATCTGTCACCATACCTAGTTACAAAACATTTTCTTATAATGAGAACTTTCAAGATTTATTCTCTTAATAATTTTCAAAAATGTAATACTGTGTTATTGATGATAATTAACATGTTGTACATTATATTCTATGACTTAATTTTTTTTATAAGTGGAAGTTTGTATTTTTTTTACCTGTCTCACCATTTGGTCCAAACCCAAAACCTCTACTTCTGGCAAGCACCAATCTGTTTTCTGTATCCAATTAGCATCTGCTAATTCTTTTTCCATATAATTTCTTGTGGTTCTTTGTATGCTGGGTAATTTTAGGTTGTATCCTGAACATTTTGATTATTGAATTATAAAGTTTGTATCTTATTTAAATTCCACAGAGAATGTAGTATTTTTATACTAGACAAATTGTTAGGATCAGATTCTGTATGTAAGTCTCTGAGCTGGGCCCTGTAGTTCAGAAACAACTTTATGGGATTGCTTTCATGAGCCTTCCCTTTCTCTCTGCTATCTCCTTAGCATTTACTGCTTTCCTTGGTCTCCCCTTGTTAGAATTCTGTCCAAAACCTTGGGGCTCTCTAGTTGCCCCATTTTACTGAACACTTTAATGTTTGGGATATTCTCTGGGCCCAACCAGCAAATGAGCAGGGAAAAAACATTGTAACAGTGTGGCTGCACATTCTGTTGTAGGAATGTCAGCTCTTCCAATTGGAAAGGAAGGGTCCCATCCCTCAGAGAGTTGACTCCTGTTAGCCCCCTTACTGGTCACTGTGACCACCTCTTTTTACTCCTCAAGCCAGAACTAAAGGGCTTCTGCTGGAGTTCTCTTTGTTACTTCCATCTTATCTAGGCTAGATGACATTGGAGGAAAAAAAAGATAAATCCATTGCTAGTCAATGGCCTTAAATATAGAGTTATTAGATCTGTTGGCATCATATGTTTTGTTAAATTGGTCAGTCTTACAGTCTCTTTAAAATTTTAGATCCCAGAAACTTCCAAATGAATCTTAGAAACAGCTTATCATATCAATCTGCAATCTGTACCTATCTTGCTAAAATGAACTTTCTCCATTTTTTTTAAGTAAGATATTTGTTCCTCCAAAAAGTAGAACTTTTATTTTACGTGATTTTGAGCACCAAGTTCAGTGTCAAAGTTCTATACCATTAAAAAACAACTTAGAAACAGAAAGTTGTTATATAATCGCTCATTAGCCTAGAGAGGGTTCAGGGCAAGGACTCAGATCAGGCTGCCAAGTAATACAAAGGAAATATGTAATTCAGCGAGTAATTCTCGGTGAGCTTAGAGTAACATGACTCACAACAAGAAACTCGTTCGATAAAATACGCTGAATGGGAAATGATTCAGTGAAAATATTATTCAGAACAAGCAATTACTGAGTGAAGGTATTACCCACAGCAGACAATTACTCAGTGAAAATATTACAGGGAGCAGGCAAATATTCAATCAAATATTTGACAAGGAGAGCAATTATTCAATAAACAATCATATAATTGTACCCAATGGAGTAGAGCATGCTTGCTATAAGGCATACAAATCATTTACAGACACTCAGGATGATGTTCTGACTGTTGAAAATGTGGATAATTTATGGTTCTCATTTGTCATTGTTGAGATCATTTTATTTCAGCTTTACTTTCAAGTAAACAGCATTAAAATGTGTACAACCATTCCCAAAATCAACTTTTCAAATAATCAGATTTTTTTTTTGCTGTTGCTCCTTTTATATTATTTTCTAATTGTCCTCCCTCTCTCTTAATTCCTCTTTCTCTAGCAGCTTCTCCTTTTATCTCACTGTTTTCCCTTACACATGATATATTCTAAAGGGTAACACAAATATTTAAAAATCCATGTTTATTATTTAATCCTCTCTATAAATCACTCATGGATGTGTTTGCTAAGAAAACATCACCAGCAGCTATTTATCACATGCTAATTAGTTATAGATATAATCTGCACTCCAAGATCCTGTGAGAATGTAAGTGCCTCTTTTTAAGTTTATAGGCTAAAATGGCAAAAGCAAATGAATCAATAAATACATATTTCAACCACCAATTTTATTGACTGCTTACTCCTATCAGTCACTATGCTAAGAGATACCTATGACTGTTCCTGTTCTCAAGGATCTTAGGAATTAGGAGTAGAGACTGACTCACAAACCAAAATGTCAACAAAATATAGTAATTGCTGAGAGAAGGATGCATGATAGGATAGGGAGAGCAAAAAGATGAGTTTAAAATGAGCTACCTTGAGGTCCTGGAGGCTGAGCTAAGTGTGAAAAAACACACAAATATTTAGCCTGTTAAAGAAAGGTGGGAAATGATTCCTAGGCTAATGAAACGTGATTGAAAACACAAACCAAGTATGGGAACTTGAATGTGGGGACTCCAAGCAGTTCAGTGTTGCAAACTGTGACACACTGTGAGGCCAGTGGTGGGAACAGAGGCTGGCAAAGTTGGCATACTGGAAGATCAAGGTACAGGAAATTAATACTTGTCCTTTACTTGTATTTAAAAGGTTCTTGGTATATATAGTTTTCTTTTTCTTCATTTACCAGTTTCTAAATATAATTCAGAATTAAAATTAATCAATCCTCTTCATCTACATTTAGTCATAGAGGGGACAAAAAAGTGATGAGTTGTTCAGGAAAGAAAATGCTTGCTTCAACATATGAAGAAAAGCAGCTTAAGAACAGTAAATAACACTAAAAATACATGGGAAGGGTTTGAAACATAAGAACACAGGCATATAGAAAACTGAAGAATAAGGAAAGTGAAACGAAAACCAGCTGCAAAATACCCCTAAGTGTATATGGGTAGCAGGCAAGTCTAAGAATCCTTGGGCATATGAGGTACTGCCATATTTTCTTAAGCTCCAACTCAAATGGCTATCATCAAACATGCTTGATGATACAAAAAATATGAAGAAAGTTCTAGTGGTCACCGACTGCTTTTGACACCTACCATTCATTTATCTTTCTCTCTTTTTTTTTTTAGGGAATATTTCTCTTTTTTTTAATAATTTTATATTTTTAATGGGGCGACATCAATAAATCAGGGTACATATATTCAAAGATAACATGTCCAGGTTATCTTGTCATTCAATTATGTTGCATACCCATCACCCAAAGTCAGATGGTCCTCTGTCACCTTCTATCTAGTTTTCTTTGTGCCCCTCCCCCTCCCCCTTTCCCTCTCCCTCTCCTCCCTCCCCCCATAACCACCACACTCTTAGCAATGTCTCTTAGTCTCACTTTTATATCCCACCTACGTATGGAATAGTGCAGTTCCTGTTTTTTTCTGATTTACTTATTTCACTTCGTATAATGTTATCAAGATCCCACCATTTTGCTGTAAATGATCCGATGTCATCATTTCTTATGGCTGAGTAGTATTCCATCGTGTATATGTGCCACATCTTCTTTATCCAGTCATCTACTGGGGAATCAACTTTCTCCCAGACTCATCCATGTGATTTGAGAAGCACTGACTCCCACTCCTAGTTCCAGGGCCTATGACAATCAAGGTTTCTCCCCTTTCATGATTTCAGTGAGTTCCTCCTTCCCATATAATCCTGCAGGGAGCTATTTTCTGGGGCTCTGAGAAAATAAAGCTTCACTTATCTTCTGGATTGGTTGGGTGTTGGAGTGAGGTTGGAAGTACTAAGTTGTCTTTCCACAGTAGGATGAGTAGGCTGAGAAGAAAGTCGACACGGGCTCCCATACCAAGTCAGAACTTGTGGGTGTGCAGTACAGTTTAATGTCCCAATTAAATAATTAGAAAGCCATCTCTGTGTCCCTTCAGCTTTTCAGACTATGCCAGCCTATAACTTTCCTTTTTTTCTACTTAAGCCAGTATTGGATCTGGAAACCAGAAATATCTTGACCCAAAGTCTAGAAATTTGACATAGGTTGTCAGGTGGCTGCTAGGTATTTGTTTGGTCACATAATAAATTAACTAAAATAAGTAAATAAGGTAAACTATCAATAATGGTAGTTTCTTATCAATAAATGGCCCTTTACAGTTACAAAGACTTTTCACATATATTATCTTGCTTAATATTTTTAATAAGAATTGAGGTAGATACTATTAATATCTTTTATTTTTAAGGAATTAATTTTTTCAGGGTTACACAAAGCATGAAGTATTTTGAGCACAAAGTCAAGCATTTTGACTCCAACTTGAAGATTTTTGCCAAGATACTTTGACATATTTAACTACTACTGTGTATACTTCAAAGACTTTATATTTTATATTTTTGCAGCTCTCAGGAGATGAGCAGTAAGGAGGGTGTTTTGGCAGGTCACTTAATTGTGAATTTTAGAGATTGGTAGGAAGAGAATTGCTTTAAAATTCTTCATGTTTACTTTTAAGTAAAAAAAAAGTCTCTTTAACAGTGATTCCAATCAATCTTAGATAAAAGACAATTTATCTAGAAATAGAAAAAATTTTAAATCAATTTCAAATTTATTTTTGCCTTACATCATTAAGTGTATCATAATCCCTTGTACTATTGTGGTCTTGAGTAAAGGCCTTACTCTTTAGGTCACTGATGTCATGAATTTAGCATAATTTATAAAAATTTTAAATCTGAGCCTTTTAGTCTTCTTTTATAGAGAATGCAAACAATGAAAAAGAACCAAATACATCCTTTTATTGAAATTACCAATAAGTATTTGGAATTTTTGCTTTTGTTGTTTCTGATAGCTTTGTTTTTCTTAATTGAGATATAATTGATATATAACATTCTATTAGTTTTAGGTGTACAATATAATGATTTTATATTTATATACATTGTCAAATGAGTACCACGTAAGTCTAGTTAACATCTGTCATTGTCATAGTTACATTTTTTTCTTGTGATAAGAACTTTTAAGACCTACTCTTTTAGCAACTTTTAAACATGCAATACAGTATTATTAGAGCCCTAGGACTTATTTATTTTTATAATTGGAATTTTGTACCTTTAGAATATTTTTTTTCTGTTTCATTATTTCAAATTTAATTCCCAAATGTTCTTGAAAAAATTGTCAGTTCTTCAGGGAGTTCTTACCCTCATGAGCTCTATCTGCTGCTCATGGATAAGATTTCTTTCCAGGGAGCTCTGGCTGGAGCAACAGCAGAACCAGACAAGTTTGATGGGGAACCTCCCATGATCAATTCAAACTCTGGGTCTGTTTTTGTTGAAATAGAAATCTTGAAGAAGCAGTACATGAAGCTTTGCCATTAAAAAGAAATATTTTCATTTTGCATGAAAGCATGGCTGGTATACATTACTCTGTGCTATTTAACCCTACTCTTATGTAAAAAAAAATTATAGGAAAATAAAATACTTGTAGGAATATGCTATGAAAATATGCAGAGTTAGGGTAAACAGAGGCAGAGAGGTGCCTTAGGGTGAAGGCTCTGAGCAAATGAGAATCTGGGTTCTCTCTGACCCTGTACTGGAGACAGTACATGTTGGAAACAGCAAAACAGCAGGATAAGATTCAGCAACAGAAAATTGTTTAGGCTCTCAGAACAGAGATTAGGAGTCAGCATGTTCCTTGTCTTTTACTTCACCCCCTGAAAACTTCTTCTGTTTGATCTTATTGAAGGCATAGATGATGCTTTTAATTTTTTATATTATTTTATTTTTTACCTATTATTAATTTTTAATTTATTGTGTTTACATGGATTCAAGTGTCCCACTGAATATAACTCCCTCACCCCCCACCTGTGTGTCCCTTTTTATATCCCCTTTTCCATCCTCCTCCTCACTCCCTCCCATCCACCTTCCCTCTGACTGCTGTCCCTCTGGTCCCTGTGACCCTGCCTCTGCCTCTGCCTCTATTCTGTCCCTCAGTTCACTTTGTTCATTAGATTCCAAATATATGTGAGATCATATGATATTTTTCTTTCTCACCTGACTTATTAACTTAGCATAATAATCTTCAGGTCCATCCAAGCTGTCACAAAAGGTAAGATTTCCTTCTTTTTCACAGCTGCATAGTATTCCAATGTGTATATGTACCACTGATTTTTGATCCACTCCTCCACTGATGGACACTTAGGCTTTTCCAGATCTTGGCTATTTGTCAACAATGCTACAATAAACATGGAGGTGCATATTTTCTTTTGAATCACTGATTTGATATTCTTAGGATATACCACTAAAAGTAAGATAGCTAGGTCAAAAGGCAGTTCCATTTTTAATTTTTTGAGGAAACCCCCTATAGTTCTCCACAGTGATTACACAAGTCTGCATCCCACCAGCAGTGCAGGAGGGTTCCCTTTTCTCCATACCCTCCCCAGCACTTATTGTGTGTTGTTTTGTTAATGAGTGCCATTCTGACAGGTGCGAGGTGATATCTCATAATAGTTTTAAATTGCATTTCTCTGATGATTAGTGATGTACATTTTTTTATATTCCTAATGGCCATTTGTATGTTCTATTTGGAGAAGTATCTATTCATTTCTTTTGCTCATTTTTTAATTGGATTGTTTACCTTCCTGGTGTTGAGTTTTAGAAGTTCTTTATAAATTTTGGTTATCAGATGTATTGACGAATATGTTCTCCCATTGTGTGGGTTGTCTTTTTATTTTGTTAATGGTGTCTTTTGCTGTGCAAAAGCATTTTAGTTTGATATAGTCCCATTTGTTCATCCTGTCCTTTATTTCACTTGCCTGTGGAGATAAATCAGCAAAAAAATATTGCTATGAGAGATATTGGAGAGTTTACTGCCTATGTTTTCTTCCAAGATGTTTATGGTTTTACAACTTACATTTAAGTCTTTTATCCATTTTGAGTTTATTTTTGTGATTGGTGTAAGTTGGTGTTCTAGTTTTATATTTTTGCATGTACCTGTACAATTTCCCTAACACTATTTATTAAAGAGACTGTCCTTACTCCATTTTATGCTCTTACCTCCTTTGTCAAATATCAATTGTCCGTAAAAGTGTTTATTTCTGGGTTCTTTGTTCTGTTCCATTGATCTATATGCCTGTATCAAACTATTTTGACTACAGTGGTCTTGTAGTATAACTTGATATCAGGAAGTTTGATACCTTCCACTTTATTCTTTTTCTTTTTCTTTACAGAAACAGAGAGAGAGGAATAGACAGGAACCCACACACAGGAATGGAGAGATGAGAAGCATCAATCATTAGTTTTTCGTTTTGCTTTGCAAACACCTTAGTTGTTCATTGATTGCTTTCTCATATGTGCCTTGACCACGGGCCTTCAGCAGACCGAGTAACCCCTTGTTTGAGCCATCGACCTTGGGTCCAAGCTGTTGAGCTTTTGCTTAAACCAGATGAGCCCGCACTCAAGCTGGCAACTTCAGGGTCTCGAACCTGGGTCCTCTGCATCCCAGTTTGACTATCTATCCACTGCGCCACCGACTGGTTAGGCTTCCACTTTATTTTTAATTTACAAGATTGCTGAAGCTATTCATGGTTTTTTTTTTGTTTGTTTCCATATAAATTTTTGGAATATTGGTTCTATATTTTTGAAGTATGCCATTGGTATTTTAATAGGAATTGCATTGAATTTATAGATTGCTTTGGGTAATATAGACATTTTAATGATGTTTATTTTTCCTATCCATTAACATAGTGTATGCTTCCACTTGTTTGTATCTTCCTTGATTTCTTTTATCAATGTTTTATAATTGTCAGAATATGAGTCCTTTACCTCTTTGGTTAAATTTACTCCTAGGTACTTTATTATTTGGTTTCAATAGTGAAGGGGATTGTTTCCTTAATTTCTCTTTCAGACAGTTTATTGTTGGTGTATAAAAATGCCACTGACTTCTGAATATTAATTTTATATCATGACACCTTGCCTAATTCATCTATCAGGTCTACTAGTTTTTTGACTGAGACTTTAGGGTTTTCTATGTACAATATCATGTCATCAATAAATAATGATACTCTTACATCCTCTTTTCAAATTTGAATGCATTTTATTTCTTCTTGTTGTCTTATTGCTGTGTTTAGGACTTCCAAAACTATATTGAGTAAAAGTGATGAAAGGGGGTACCCATGTCTTATTCCTGATCTTAAGGGGATTGCTTTTAATTTCTTCCCATTGAGTATGGTGTTGGCAGTGGGTTTGTCACAGATGGCCTTTATTATGTTGAGGTTTGTTCCCTGTATTCCCACTTTGCTGAGAGTTTTGATCATAAATGGGTGCTAGATTTTATCAAATGCTTTTTCTGCACCTATTGATATTATCATGTGATTTTTATCCTTTTTTTGTTTATGTAATGAATCACATTTATTGATTTGCAAATATTGTACCAGTCTTGCCTTCCCAGAATAAATGCCACTTGATCCTGATGTATGATTTTTTTCATGTATTGCTGGATCTCGTTTGCTAATATTTTTTTGAGAATTTTAGCATCTAAGTTCATCAGTGATATTGGCCTATAGTTTTCTTTCTTTGTAGTGTCTTTACCTGGTTTTGGAATGAGGATTATGCTTATCTCATAAAAGGAGCTTGGAAGTCTTCCCTCCTCCTGAACTTTTTGAAATAACCTGAGAAGAACAGGTGTTAGTTCTTTTTTAAATATTTGGTAAAATTCACCTGTGAAGCCATATGGTCCATGACTTTTGTTTGCAGGGAGTTTTTTGATAACTGTATCTATTTCATTTGTTTTAATCAGTCTGTTTAGGTTTTCTGATTCTTCCAGATATTAAGTTTTGGAAGAATATATGTTTCTAGGAATTTTCCATTTTACCTAGATTGTCCAATTTTTTGGCATACAGATCTTCATAGTATTTTCTTACAATTCTTTGTATTTCTGTGGTGTCAGTTGTTATTTCTCCACTTTCATTTTTAATTTTTTTTTATTTCAGTCTTCTTTTTTTTCTTGATGAGTCTGATTAAAGATTCATCAATCTTGTTTACCTTTTTAAATATCAGCTCTTGGTTTCATCGATCTTTTGTGTGTGTGTGTGTGTGTGTGTGTGTGTGTGTGTGTATGTAGCCTTTGTCATGTATTTTCCTCTGATCTTTATTATTTTCTTCCTTCTACTTCCTCTTTGTTTGTTGTTCTTTATCTAGTTCTTTTAGATGCAGGGTTACATGGTTTTTTGAGCTTTTTCTTGCTTCTTAAGGTATGTCTATGAACTTACCTCTGAGGACTGCTTTTGCTGTGTCCCATAAATTTGAAGTTGTTTTATGTTTGTTTTGATTTGTTTCAAAAAAATTTTGATTTCTTTCTTGACTTGTAGTTAACCCATTTGTTATTTAATAATATGTTATTTAGCCTCCAAGTGTTTGAATGTTTTTCCATTTTTCTATTGTAGTTGGTTTCTAGTTTCATGCCATTGTGATCAGAAAAAATGCTTGATATGATTTCAATCTTAAATGTATTGAGACTTGTTTTCTGTCCTAACATGTGGTCTATCCTAGAGAATGCACCATGATGCACTTGAAAAGAATGTATATTCTGCTGCTTTGGGGTAAAAAGTTCTGAAGATATCTATCTATTAAATTCAGTTGATCTAGTGTTTTATTTAAGGTCAGTGTTTCTTGTTAATTTTCTGTCTGGAGGATCTACCAGTTAATGTTAGTGCATTATTAAAATCCTCTACTATTATAGTATTGCTGTTCCTGCCCTTTATGTCCAACAAAATGTGCCTTATATATTTATGTGATCCCATATTAGGTACATAAATATTTACAATGGTTTTATTCTCCTGTTGGATTGCTCCCTTTATCATTATGTAATAACCTTTTTTTATCCCCTATTATAGCTTTTCTTTTAAAGTCTATTTTGTCAGATATAAGTATTGCTACCCCATCTTTTTTTTTTCATTTCCATTTGAATGAAATATTTTTTTCCATTTCTTCACTTTCAGTCTATGTGTATCTTTTGTTCTGAGGTGAGTCTCTTGTAGACAACATATATATGGGTCTTATTTTCTTATTCATGCAGCTACCCTATGTCTTTTGATTAGATCATTTAATCTATTTACATTTAAGTTTATTATTGACATGTAGTTGTTTATTGTCATTTTATTATAATGGGGGCTCTTTTATAAGTAATTAACTGCTTTTCTCTTGCAGCTTTTAGTATTCTCTCTTTTTGTCTTAACTTTGCCATTTTAATAAAATGCGTATTGCTGTAGGCCTTCTTGAGTTCCATTTTAATGAAACTCTCTGTGCTTCTTGAACTTGTGTGACTTTTTCCTTTATCAATTTAGGGAAATGTTAAGCTATGATTTCTTCACACATGTTCTCTATTCCTTGCTCATTCTCTTCTCCTTCAGGAACCCGTATGATGCAGATGTTGTTTCTCTTCATGTTGTCACAGAGCTCTCTTAGAATTTCCTCTGCCTTTTTAAGCCTCTTTTCTTTTTGCTGCTCTGCTTCTGTGCTTTCATTTATCTTGTCCTCTAAATTGCTGATTCGATCCTCTCCTTCATCCTGCCTGCCAATAATTCTTTTTAGTGCAGGCTTTATTTGTGATATTGTATTTGTCATTTCTGACTGATTCTTTTTCATGATTTCTATGTTCTTATCAATGTTTGCTATCTCTTTATTTAGGTGCTCATTAAGTCCATCCACTGTTGCTCTAAGATCCTTGAGCATCCTAAAAATTATTATTTTAAACTCTGCATCTCTTATTTTGGTTAATTCCATCTCATTCAGTTCTTTTTCTGGGTATTTCTCTTGTTGATTCATTTGGGTCACATTTCTCTGTTTGCCCACTTTGTCTGTGTATTAGGTAGCACTATCTGATTTTGAAATTTTTGCATGGTCTTTATGAAGAAGATGGGCTCAGTGGTACTGTTTGCTAGGCCACTTGTTTTTCTTGTTCTAGGAATTCTTCTTAGGGGCACTATTTTCCCTTTTGTTGTATATGAATATTAGATGCATTTGGTCCTTTCATGGGTATGGTTACCTCGTAAGGCTGGCTGGCACTAAGGGTCAAACTTGATCATGTGTATTACACACTGTGCAATGTCTGTCCTGTTGGGCGTATTTATTCTTCACAGTGTCTGGTGCCTGTTAGACTATACATTTGGGTATGCTTCTTGTATAGGTAGTTGAGTCTAGGGTTGGTGCTGTTCACCACCCACTACCAGTAGTGTTGGCTCTAGTTCTTCTTTAGTTGGCATCAGCTGTTGTTTGTAACCTGATGTGGGCTACCAGTCTGAAGCTACTGCACTTCTTGCTGTTTGTGTCTGCATTTTCTGTGCCTGGGTACTGTGGGAGGGGCCAACCTTTGCAAAAGGATCAGCTTCCTACTGCTTAGAGATAATAGCAGCTCCTTAAAAGGCCCAAGCTCTGTAAGAGTTGTCTCCACTTTTCCACTGCTCTTCCTCCTCTTGGAGCTGCCTGGTGTTCACAGAGAGTCTTTTGTAGTAAGACTGTAGTGTGGGCTCAGATTTTCTTCACCCAACCAACCTCTCTACAGGTTGCATGCTTGGTTGGTCAGGGCAGCTGAGGTTGTGAATACAACATTTGTTGGACCGCCTACTTTAGGAGTCACTTGGTCAGGAGCTCAGTACTGAGAATGTGGCCCCTATTCCAGAGCTTTGGCACTCAGCCACTGCTGGATACTCAAATTTTATTTCTCCCCAACAAGGTGAACAGCAGGTTACGACCAAGTGTTGTGGACAGTTCCCTCTTCAGAAGTTGTTTCTGCTGGTGAGACCATGGTAAGACTGAGAGAGTCCTGTCCTGGGATGACTGTGCGCCTCCCAAAGATGGCTAAGTCCCTGGACCAGATCCAGCAATAGACTCATAGGGATCCACACTTTAAATATCTATACTCCAAGCCTCCTTCCCTCCCCCCTGTGGAATCTAGCCTAGTAGGACAGAATATCTAGCACTCAGGCTGGCTGACTGTGAAGCTTCACTCTATCCAATGCATATGAGCTGCTGTGCTGGTGCTGATCACAGACAGTGGAAATAGCTTCAGCTGGGCCCCTGTGTGAGAAGCTTTTGCTTAGGATACCACTCTAACAAGGGTTGTTAGGGCCTGATTTGATGCCTTTCGCAGCTTACCCCTGGATTGCCAGCCCTGGGCCTCCCAAGCATTAACCCAGCACAGACCGGTAGGAGACACTGCCTGTGACTGGCCCTCAGCAACCTTGTTGGAGCTACAAGCAATTCAGAGTTTGTGGCTGACTCTGTTAGTGCCAGGCATACATGGAAATAACAATCTGCACACCTAGGCTCACTTTTAACCACTCTGGTACATGGGAAAAGTCCACTCAAACTGCCAAGTTTCCCTGAGTCTTGCTTCCTGCAGCCTGTCTGCTGGCTGCTTGTTGGGTTCAGCCACTGAAAAAAAACCTGCTAGAGTCTAGAACCTGAGGCAATTCAGGGATTAGGAAAGGTGTTGGGTGTGGCTCCACCCCTTGGCCCCAGGTGTTAATCTGTCTAGACTATTTCACAAACTTCAGTAGGTTGTGGCCCCAGGTGAATAGTGAGTGTGGCCTCTGAGACCCAGAGGTGTTGTCTGTCTGCCCACAGTTTTAACTGAGTCTCTAGTGAGTTGGAAGTACCAGTCATAGATTCGGGAGAGTATGGGGGGTAGCTCGGTCTCAACACCAGAAAAATGAGTCACTTAAATGCCCACTGCTTCCTGGCCTCTCAGAATGACCCATCACTAGCTCTGGGATAGGAGAAACTCCTAAGGGTGGAATAGCTGATTTTTCATAGGTTGATGCCACTCAGAGGGGATTGTTCCACCCAAGAAAGATGGTAACTGCAGTACTGGAGAATGATTCAGCATAGAATAATCCAGTGGCTGTCTCCTACAGTGTCCCTCTCTGGGCCTACAACTTTACACTCTCCTCCTGTAACTCCAGTTCTCTCAGCTCTCCCCTTCTAGAGCCCAGGCTAAATGGCTGTGAACAAAGTTTTCTGCATGGGCTCTTTAAAACAGAGTCTGCATCCGAGAGCTGTGTCTCTTTCTCATGGACAGAAACCCAACTCTTTTCACAGCTAAATGCTGTCTGGGTGCCTCTTTTAGACTCTGGGGCTCTAGGCTGGGGTTCTGGTCCTGGGGCTGAGGACCCACACCTCTCAGGGCAACCCACTCTGCAATGAGATTTCTTCCGGGCCACCACTCACTCCTGGTGGGGCAGGAGTGGGGCAGCCCTTTCTGTGTCTCTGTCCTTCCAACCAATCTCGGTGAGGTTTTTTGTTTTTGTTTTTAACAGAGACAGAGATAGAGAGAGAGAGTCAGAGAGAGAGGGATAGATAGGGACAGACAGACAGGAACACAGAGAGATGAGAAGCATAAATCATTAGTTTTTTTTTTGTGGCACCTTGTTCAGGGGTCCCCAAACTACAGCCCGCAGGCTGCATGTGGCCCCCTGGGGCCATTTATCTGGCCCCCCGCCGCACTACCGGAAGGGGCACCTCTTTCATTGGTGGTCAGTGAGAGGAGCACATTGACCATCTCATTAGCCAAAATCAGGCCCATAGTTCCCATTGAAATACTGGTCAGTTTGTTGATTTAAATTTACTTGTTCTTTATTTTAAATATTGTATTTGTTCCTGTTTTGTTTTTTTACTTTAAAATAAGCTATGTGCAGTGTGCATAGGGATTTGTTCATAGTTTTTTTATAGTCCGGCCCTCCAACGGTCTGAGGGACAGTGAACTGGACCCCTGTGTAAAAAGTTCGGGGACCCCTGCCTTAGTTGTTCACTGATTGCTTTCTCATATGGGCCTTGACCATGGGGCTACAGCAGACCGAGTAACCCCTTGCTCAAGCCAGCGACCTTGGGTCCAAGCTGGTGAGCTTTGCTCGAACCAGATAAGCCTGCACTCAAGCTGTCAATCTCAGGGTGTCGAACCTGGGTCCTCCGCATCCCAGTCTGATGCTCTATTCACTGCATCATCACCTGGTCTGGCTCAGTGAGGTTCTTAAGTGATCCTTGATTATAGAGTCCTCTTAGTTTAGTCTAAAGTTGGCTTTTCAAGATGATTGTTCTTAAATTAAGTTATAATCCAATTTGGTCCTAGGAGGTGGCAGTTGGAACGTCTGCCTACTCTACTCTGTTGACATCTTTCCTCTCCCCATATGATGCTTTTTAAAATCTTATTATCTTATAATTCACTTCTGAATGCATAGAATAACCCAGTGTTTCTCAAAGTGTGCACCAGTGTGCACTGGTACACCCTAGATGATTTCCAGGTATGCCCTATGGTATTCCAGAGAAATATGTGCCTGTAGGGGACCAAAAAAGCAACATGTATTTTAGAGTTTAGATTTTTGGGGGACAGAGGTGTGAGGAATTGGCTATAAACTGACAGTCTGCCCAACCCCCCACCTCACTTGCCTGATTAGGTTGCAAAAGGCTGTTAAACTGTGGTGCTGGATTATTTACACTACCCCCCTTGCTCCCCAGAAAACTGGAGGTAAGTTTCTTCTATCCTGTTTGGTGTAAAGTTAGATGATATGTATGGTGGGGGGTTTCTGCACTCAACACAATTAAGAGTAAAAAGAAGAATTCTTCAAGATACTGATGAGGAAATAAGAGTTTGCCTTTCAAATATATGCCCAGACATTGAAGAAATTGCTAGGACACATCAGGCTCATGTTTCTCATAAACACAAGAATGAAAAATTTCATTCCTGCCAGAACCTGTGAATTTACTAAATTTTATTAAAAATGTATATATATATAGAGAGAGATAGATAGATAACTTTTTGTTTTGTTTTATTTTTAACCCCTCTTTTTTACAAATTCTAAAAAGCATAACTTAAAAAATGTAACATAAAAATGTATTTTAATGTCAGAATAAATTTAATTTTGTTGTATTTATTTCATTTAATTACCATAAAAGCACGCTTGGACTTTATATTCTTTTCTTTAATATTTGACTTAATTATTATAACGTATTTCTCAGAAATTTGTATATAGTGCACCTACAATTATTTGTAGGATTTTAAATGCACCCTGACTTCAAAAATTTGAGAACCACTGGAATAACCCATCATATGATTAGATGCTCAGTATGTATCTATTGACCATCTTGGAAGTAGATCTTCACTGTATTGGTCTAAGGTACTGCATTTTCTACTTGTTTTAATTCAAAGAAATACAGATCTGATTTTGATGACATGATGGTGAGGCAGTAAACTCATGTTGCTAGTGTAAGTGTAAAATAATATAAACATTTGGGAGAGTATAATAGAACTTTGTAAGGAATTAGTTTCTTATGGTAAGTGAAATGAGAATCTTTCAGGATCCATAAAAGTATTAGGCTTTCTAGCTCTAATTCTATATTAATAAAGAAATAATTTCTAAGAAGAAAATGCCATTTTTTAATTCAACAGATAATTATTGAGTACCTCCTACAGGCCAAGCATTGTTGTAGGCACTTGACATTTATCACTGAATAAAATTAAATTTATATTCTAATAGAGATTAAAAAATAAATAAATATAATAATTATAAATTATTACATTATAGAGAATATTAGGTGGTAATGACTGTTTTGGGGAAAAAAAAAAAGCAGACCAAGGTAAAGATCAGAAATACAGAAATAGAGGTTAAATTGTTTTTGTTTATTTATTAATTTATTTATTATTAATTCAGTGAGGAGAGCGGGTGTCAGGGAAACAGACTCCTGCATGCACCCCAACTGGGGTCCACCTGGCAAGCCAACTCATGGGGATGCTCTGCCAATCTGAGGCTGCTGTTCCATTGCAACCGAATCCACTTTTTAGCGCTTGAGGCTGAGGCTTTAGAACTATCCTTAGTGCCTGGGGCCAACTTGCTCCAATTGAGCTATAGCTGTAGGAGGGGAAAAAAGAATGAGAGAGATAAGTGAGAAGAAGAGAGGTGGAGAAGCAGATGGGTGTTTCTCCTGTGTGCTTTGTCTGGGAATCCAACCCAGAAAATCCACACATCAGGCTGTCTACCACTGAGCCAACTGGCCAGGGCTGAAGTTAAAATTTTAAATGGAGTTTGGGAGAAGAACTTACTGAGAAAGTCATGTATAAGTATTGACAAGAAAGGGTTATCACATGATTATCTGTGTGAGGATGATGAGCAGCAAATACAACACTCTAGAGTGGGAGTGTCCAAAAGTGGCATGTTCCAGGAAGAGATAAGAGGGGATGAAGTAAACAAGGGTGAAAGTATTAAAAGGTGAAGTTTGAGAGAAATGGGACTATAGCTGATATAGTAGGGCCTGTTGGCCTTGTAAAGAATTTGACTCTTATGCTGAATGAAATGAGGATTTATTATATGACTCTGAGAAAAAAAATGGCATGCTCTAGCTAACATTTTAAAAGGATCACTCCTGTTACTGTGTTGAGAATAGCCCATAAAAAGGAGATAATTGAGCTCAGATGACAAGTTAGGAAATGTGGTAGGCTGAGTAATGACTCCCCAAAAGATACCTACATCCTGATCCATGAAACCTGTGAATGTTGCCATATATGCCCCTCCTCCAAAGACTCTGTAGATGGAATTAAATAAAGTATCTGAAATGGGAAAATTATCCTAGATTATCCTGGTGGGCCTTTTAAATACACCCACAGTTAAGAAATAAAGTAAAGCCTGAACATGGTGCTGCAGTGGATAGAGTGTGAGGACCCAGATTCAAAACCCTGAGGTTGCCAGCTTGAGCATGAGGTTGCTGGCTTGAGCATGGAGTCATAGACATGACCACATAGTCACTGGCTTGAGCAAGAGGTCATTGGAGCAAGAGGTTATTGGCTTAGCTGGAGCCCATCCCTAGCCCTGGTGTCAAGACACTTATGAGAAGTAATAAATGAACAGCTAAAAGTGATGCAACTATGAGATGATGTTTCACATTTCTCTCCCTTCCTGCTTGTCTGTCTCTCTCTCTTACTAAGAAAAAGAAAGAAAGAAAGAGAGAGAGAGAAAGAAAGAGAGAGAGAGAAAGAGAGAGAGAAAGAAAGAAAGAAAGAAAGAAAGAAAGAAAGAAAGAGAAAGGATAGAAAGAAAGAGAAAGGTTAGAAAGAAAGATAGAAAGACTTCCTCTTTGAATAAAAGTAGTGTCAGACCATGCCATGCTTTTTACCCTGCAAACATTTTAATAGATCCTCATTTCATTTGGCATAAGAGTCAAGTTTTTTAACTTATTCCAAGAGGGAGGCAGAGCAAGACTTGACCACAGACAAAAAAAAAAAAAAAAAAAAAAGGCTATATGCTGTAAGCAGAGTCGCAGAGAGAACATGTTACAGTGCTGGCTTTGAAGAGGGAAAAAGGGATCATGAGCCAGGAAGTACAAGGAATACAGCTCTAGTTGCAAGAAATGGAAAGGAAACAAAAAGGAAAAAAGAGATGGATTCTCTCTTACAGCCCCTGGAGGGAGAGCGGCCCTGCCAATACCTTGATTTTGGTTCAGGGATACTGGTTTTGTACCTATGGCCTCCAGAATTCTAACAGAATAAATTTCCATTGTTCTAAGCCCCCAGTTTGTGATAATTTCTTACCTCAGCCATAGGAAACTAGTACAGGAAGCTACAGATGTTATCCAAGAAAGATGATTCATCAGATGAAAGTGATGAAAATAGAGATGGTTAAAAGAACTGCATTTTGAATAGGCTTTAAATGTAAATCTGATTTTCATTCAGATCCAAAATAAGATCTGAAATAAAGGAAGAAGTCAAGGATAGTTCAAAACTTTTGCCTAAGGAACTGAAATGGTTTTGTATCAGCTAAGATGAAACAAAGTTGCGTGTGGAGAAGGTTTTTCAAGTGGCAACCAAGAGTTCTGTTTGAGCCATAATGGATTTGAGATTTTTTAAGATATGCAAATGCAGATTTGAGTAAGTAGATAGATGTAAATCATGGATTTTAGAGAGAGATCTGTGGCTGGTGATAGAAATTTGAAAGTTATTGACACATATGACACATATTTGGCATTAAAAGCCATCAGAAAAGATCACCAAAGAAGTAAATACAGAGTGGGGCAAAAAATAAGTTACAGTTGTGAGCTTGTGAAATGAGTTTATTCCTGTATTATCACTTATTAATTATTGTAGCATTTTTTATAGAAACCACTGAAAACCTACTTTTGCCCCACCCTGTATAAATAGAGAAGAGAAATAAGAACTGATCCATTCAAAACTCCACACTACAGATTTTGTGGGAAGCTCTGTGTATGAAAATAAACATTGAAAGAATATTTGTGAAAATGTGGGAATAATTTAATGTCCAAACTAGGGAATGGCTTATGTCAACCTGGGAATATCAATTCAGTGGAATTGCCTGTTCAGTAAAACCAATGATTATAATAACAGTAAAAGTAATTATGATATTATTAAGTAAAATTAAGTAGAACTCAAAATAAGTATATATTATCATTGTGATACTAAATGTGAAAAGACATTATATAAAATTAAAATAATTGTACTTATTTTTGGTTTGTTATACTGAATACGCTTCAAGTTATGTTTTCTACAATGCATAAAATCCCCTGTGAGAAAATATTAAATCATTTCACTTGAGAACATTTCAATAAAGATGAAATATATAAAGCTACAGATTCCATAAGTGCTGCAAACCTCAAGAATGAAGAGCAAACTGCTGAAAAACAGAGACAAAGAAAAATTCTTAAAAGCCAGCAAAGGCAGTCAGAGATTTAAAAAACCAAAAAGAAAAACAATTCTATAAAATAAAAATAAGATTCATGATTTTTTTTCTTCAAAAACAGTGGAAGACAGAAGAAAATAAAGTGAAATACTTAAGATACTAGAAGAAAATTACTGGCAACTAAGAATTCTTTACCCAAAGCAAAAAATACTCTTTAAAATTTTTGTTGAAATCTTTAGAAAAATCTATTTTTTTTGTAAATTTTATTCCTGTGCTGCTTTATAGAAAACTTTTTTTAATTTAAAAATTAAATTAATGGAGTGACATTGACTAATAAGATTACATAGGTTTCCAGTGAACATCTCTATAGCATTTGAACTGTTGATTGTGTTGTGTGCCCATCATCCAAAGTCAAATAAATCATTTTCCATCACCATATATTGTCCCTCTTTACTCCCCTCCCCCATTCCCTTCACCTTCTGATAACCATTTCACTTTTATCTATGTCCATGAGTCTCAGTTTTGAAAGAAAAGAGAGACAAATATATAACCCACATTGGTGGGATATAACACTAGACAAATCAATATTGAGAGGAATTACTGTCAGGAGACCTTTACCTAAAAAAAAAAAAAATACTAAAATGAGCCTTTCATTCAAAAAGCCTTTAAACTGTTTGATCCACAGAAATGCAGGAAATAATGAAGGGAAACAGAGAAGATGTCAGTAAATACTGATTTGTAAAAATAAATCAATAAATAAAGTCTCCTGTTGAGTTTTAAATATATGTGATATTAAAATAAATGAAAAAGTCAAGAGGTAAGTAAAAAGAATGAAAATGTTAGATAAACTCCAAATGGTAAATTAATAATTTAATTAGTGTGTTATAAATCAAAGAAGATAGTATAATCTCTAGGGTAGCTACTAAAAGAAAAATAAAGCAATGTGAATGGCTTGCCTCCGCTCTGGTTCTCTGTCAAACAGGGAAATTGATCCTTGTTCCCAGGACAGCCCAACCCAGTGTCTTTGGAAGAAAAAAAATGACAATCCATTGGCTATTTTACATGGGGAGCTACCTGATAAGTGACTGGCTTCTCACTCATTCCAAGATCAAAATAATTATTATAAGAAAGCTGTTAAGAATATAATCTATGAATCCAGAATATAAATGTTAAACAACACAGAGATGAACTAGAGGTTGGAAGAGAGCACTTATATTGGATCTACATTATAAAAATTTGAGCTCATAGGGTAGCACGGAATGGTAGACATGGTTAGTTGCATATGCAATGTTCATTCTTCCATTTTTATGTATTTTATTCAACTCACATGTACATTGTTAAAAATAATCATGTTTCCACTTTCCTTAACTCTGCATGTAGTCAGTTCTGATGTTGGGATTTAAAAAAAAAGTCTTTTGGGAATTTTTGAGAAAATTTATCCCTAATATCCACGTTATTTCTTCCTCCTTCCTAACCGTTTCTTCAAGGCTGGCTTAAAGATTGGTCATCTGGATAGTAGAAGCCATCTTGAGATCTGAGAACAAACGATACATGCTAAGGATGGCAGAAAAGAAAAACTAAAGGAGTCCTTACTGATACCTTTGAACAGCTAGCTGCACAGGACATGATCTTACTGCTTAAAGAATTCTTATTGGCCCTGGCTGGCTGGTTCAGTGGTAGAGCATTGGCCTGGTGTGTGAAAGTCCCAGGTTTGATTCCTGGTCAGGCAACACAAGAGAAGTGACCATCTGCTTCTCTCCCCCTCTCCCCCCCCCTCTCTCTCTCTTTTTCTTCCCCTCCCACAGCTATGGCTTGAATGGTTTGAGCAAAGTTGACACCAGGCACTAAGGATGGCTCATTGCCTCAGCATCAGGCACTAAAATAGCTCGGTTGCCAAGCAACAGAGCAATGGCCCCAGAAGGGCAGAGCATTGCCCCATAGGGGGCTTGCTGGATGGATCCTGGTCTGGGGGCATACAGGAGTCTGTCTCTGCCTCCCTACCTCTCACTAATAAAAAAATAAAAAGAAAGAGGAATTCTTATTATCTAAAAAAAATACATCCCTGTTTTTTTAATTCACAATAGTCTCAGTATACTGTTGCTTGATGTTAAATGTTCTCAAAATTCATGCACATTTCCATTACCAAGGCCAAGTCTTTACCCTGACACTCAAGGCTATTTATTCACCACCTGGTCTTCAGTTTTCTCCTCTGGCACTTTTCTGCTCTTTCTAGCTTCTTTCCCTTTTTTGTGGTCCTTTTCATTGAACACCAGAAAATAAATCTGTTTCTCACAAAGTATATCTATCATTTTTAGGTTCCCAATATTTATTCAGTACTTTTCTGTCTCTGATTTTGGTTCAGTTTAAAACAATATTACCTAATATTTAATAATCGCTTGTGCAGTGATTAGTATTACAGTTCCTAAAATGAAAGTGTCTTCTGTATCTGCTTTTGGGAATAGTAAAGAAGGGAAAATCTTGAGTAATGTTGTCTCAAATTTCCAATGAAGAGCCCAGAATTAATGATGGTAGGTTAGATTATGCTGGAATAACAAATTAATCCCCATACACCACTTGCTTAAAATATAAAAATTTTATTTCTCACTTAGGCTCCATGTTCATTTTGAGTTTATTGGAGCCTCTGCTTATATAGTCACTCAGGATTTCAGGCTGATGAAATTGCACCATCTAGAATGTATCTTTCAACCACAGAAGAGTGCGAATGCAGGTATCATGTACTGTCAGATCAATGACTTGTCCTGGAAGTGGCATATACCATCACCTCTCCCAGGTCAGTGGTCAGAACAAGTCACATGACTCTTCTAACTGCAAGACCTGAGAATATAGCAGACTAGGGAAATACTTGGTGAGCACTCTGTATTTTCCACAGACTCTAAGGCATAGGATGAGTCCTGGAAGTGTGAAAGGAAAGGATTCTTGACTGAGTCCTAGGGAAAGAGGAGAACTTGGTGAGTCAGCCAGCTTGTTTTGAGAGGTGATCCTGGGTTTAGCTGTACATACTTCCAAATAGTTTTCCAGCACAGGCTGACAGAGCTGATGACTGGCCTAAGAGCTCAGTGTGACAGCAACAGAGATGACATTCAGCACAGGCCAGGCCTCAGCCACAGGTCTGGGGCTTGGATAAAGGCAGTTGTTGGTACGATTAGCATTTGTGCCTTAACTTCTCTTTCTGAACTTTCTTTCAACAGCCAACAAAATATCCAAAATATACAAAAGATGGACCTTAAAAAAATCTCTGAAAGAGTCCTGAGAATATTGAGAATAAACAATGAATAATCTATTTTCTTCCTAGAACATGTGTTCCACCTAGAATAATTGTGATAAATGTAAAGTTTGCCATTTCGCATGAAATGTAAAGTTTCTCATAAACTTCCTTTTGGAAACATATTGCAAGATTTAATCTTTTCCACATAACTACTCTATTGGGTAGGTACTATTATCCCAGTTTTACAGAAGGAAAATCAGAGGCCTAAAGAGATTACCTACTTGCCCATATTTGAAAGACTTAGCTTCCTGACACATATTTCAGTCCAAGATGGGCTATTTTTTTTTTTTTTATATTAAGGTAGTTTTCAAATTAGGCTGTAAATCCTAGTGTCTCCTTATGCTTATGAGCCAAATATTTGCATTTTTCAGCTAATTTTAGCAATGAGTGATTGCTCGCAAATGAATGGTACCTGCCTTTTGGCCCTCTTAGCCTTCAGCAAGTTTTGCGGCTAAGTGTTAGCTAGCATTTGTGAAGTTCCCTGCGCTCTTGTCTTCAAGCAAGAAGATGATTATACCTTTTGACAAATGTAATATCTTAACTTAGCACCCAGCAGAAATGAACCTTCACAATGGCAGGGCAATTTGAATATTATGTAGGTGTTCTTGTGGGTGGCAAGCACTTTATTATCAGCTCGGAAATACTAACTTACATATTCTCCATGCAGTGACATAAAGCTTGCAGAGCAGTTAAAAAACGGAAGCTTCCTCATTGCTAACAAATCAAATATAAGGAGGAAAAGTTGAGGAAATGAAAATGGAAATTACTTCCCCTGCAGTGAGCTAAGAAAGTTTTCTTTCTTATGGAAAGTTTTCTTTCTCCCTTAATTATTTCTCAAACTTAATTTTATAGTGGCTTTGCTGTATATTAATAAAATATTCCTTTTGCCTGACCAGGCAGTGGCATAGTGGACAAAGTGTCAGACTGGGACAGAGAAGACCCAGGTTCCAAACCCTAAGGTTGCCGGCTTGAGCGCGGGGTCACTGGCTTGAGCATGGGATCATAGACATGACCCCATGGTGGCTGGCTTGAAGCCCAAGGTCGCTGGCTTAAGCAAGCGATCATTCGCTCTGCTGTAGCCCCCCAATCAATGCACATATGAGAAAGCAATCCATGAACAACTAAGGAGATGCAACGAAGAATTGATGCTTCTCATCTCTCTCCCTTCCTTCCTGTCTGTCCCTCTCTCTGTTTTTCTCTCTGTCTCCATCACACACACACAAAAAATACTCTTTTCATTTTAAATGTAATGGATTCCATATAAAACACTATTCAAAATTATTGTACTTTTCTTTATAATCATGTGCAGAGACACTAAAAAACATTGCATATTTAACTTCACTCTGTTATTTTTTATTTTTATATGCCTCATCATATCAGGTGAGACACTTTTAGTTACCAATAAGAGAAAACTGAATACAAACTAGCTTAAATCATATGGAAATGTAATGACTCACTTCACTTCCAGAGAAGGCATCACATATAGTTTGATAAGGGCTTCAGTTCCATTTTTATACAGTTTATTTTTTGCCTGGATAAGTTCCTATCTCTGATTCTATCACAGTGACAAGAAGAATATAGTTACAACTAGAGAAAGGTGTACTATAAATCTCTTCAAACCACATAGCAGAAACTCATATGGAGAAGGATGGCTTCCCCAAAGCTACAGTCTGAGATTTGCAGGGAAGGGAAGAGGATGGTATATATATTGCTTACACCAGGGGTCCCCAAACTTTTACACAGGGGGCCAGTTTACTGTCCCTCAGACTGTTGGAGGGCCGGACTATAAAAAAAACTATGAACAAATCCCTATGCACACTGCACATATCATATTTTAAAGTAAAAAAATAAAACGGGAGTAAATACAATATTTAAAATAAAGAACAAGTAAATTTAAATCAACAAACTGACCAGTATTTCAATAGGAACTATGGGCCTGCTTTTGGCTAATGAGATGGTCAATGTGCTCCTCTCACTGACCACCAATGAAAGAGGTGCCCCTTCCAAAAGTGTGGTGGGGGCTGGATAAATGGCCTCAGGGGGCTGATGTGGCCTGTGGGCCATAGTTTGGGGACTCCTGGCTTACACAATGAATACATGTTCATTACACCTATTGACAGTACTTTTTAGAGTCATTTATTTCCACTTAGATAAGTCTCATAAAACATTTCACGTTGGTGAGTTGGTTTCTAAAATAAACAGCAAATGCCTCCAAACTGAATAAGATACTTGTCTGAGTAGAAGATAGGTAGGAGCTCTTTATTCAATGTAAGCTGTGGGCATACCTGAAAAAGAACAGAACCAGGCAGGGAAAAGGGCTCACTCCTTCATCTGTAGGCCTTGCAGCATTTCATCGCTTTTTATTTCTGTCACCTTCTTGAATCATGATTCTCAGAATATCTCTGATAGTTTCTTTTCTCTAACCCACTCATGAAATACTAGTAACAGCTCTTGTGGTCTTCTGTAGATTCTGTTTCTTGGAACAAGATCACACTTGCTTTGACTCCTGAATATTCTGAATGAACTGACTATGACTTCTGGCTTAGTTTCCAACTCTGTCTAGCTTTTATTGACTTCAGCAACTTGCTACCCAATAGTGATTAAATTCCAATATTGTGCAAGATGTTGAATATATATGTTCTTGTATAATATGGAAATATTCCCTGCCCTAATTCCTGGAACCTTTGACAATGATGAGCTATCATACCTCTGATTCAGTTCTGTTATATGGCATGGTTTACCTTAAGATAGAGAGATTATCTGGGTGGGCCTGATCTAATATAGGAACTCTTAAAAGCAGAGAGCTTTCTCTGTCTAGTGGCATGGACAAGGCAGAAGGGAAGTGAAGATATTTGAAGCATAATGAGAAGTGGACACACTGGCTTGAATATGGAGGGGTCATATATAAGAACCAGAAAGGGAGTTTAGAAGCTGTAACTAAATTCCACCCAACAACCAGCAAGAAAACAGGGCCTCCAGTCCTACATTTACAAGGAACTGAATTCTGCCAACATCTTGAATGAGCCTGAATGAGAAGTGGATTCTTTCCTACAGCCTCCAGGTAACAATCAAGCCCGAATAAAACCTTGATTTTGTCCTGTGAACACCTGAGCATAAAATCCAGTCTATGCCACCCAGACTTCTGCCTACAGAAATTTGAGCTAATAAACAGGTTGTTTTTAAATCTAGGAAGTATGTGCCAACTTGTTATGGCTCATATAACCAAACCAGCAATTATTAAACATTTTCATCCAATGGTACATATAAACTTATAACCAACATTCTGCGGTACACCAAAAAATATGTATATACTGATATGACAAAAAAAAGTATAATTTTGACTGATTTACAAAAATAAATAATAATAGTAATTACCTATCCTCTTTGTTACAAAGTGACTTTTTAAAAACTTGTGCCTATACTTATATATAAGGATTTTTGATACCAAAAATTAACCTAATCAGATGCAACCTTATGTGACATGACCAATAAGATTCAATTCTGTTATATAACCTATACATTTATGGTTCAAGACAGGGCATTCACACTGGATGGCTATTGTGTTGGCTGCTGTCATATTTTCATTTGAAAATCTAAGGAAAAAGAGGTCAGTGCCACTGACTAAATAGTCAGGTATTTCATATTTTAAAACTTCTGTGGCACACCAGTTGAAAATCACTGAATTAGACTGAAATCTCTATGAGGATAAAAGCCATGAGTGGCCTCATGATTTAGAATAAGTGAATGGAGCTTTGGTAAGGTTGGGTTGTTTAGTTCCTGTGTATGTAGTGACATATTACAGAGGAGATGGTGAAATAACAAAGAAATGGTACAAGTGAAAACTTGCCTTTCTCATAGGGAATGGTCAGTTTCTTAAGCTGTGAGACTCATAGCATCTCTGAGCTTCAGTTTCAGAATATTTGTCTTATTTACCACATCTAATCCAAGAGCACTGTTCTTTTACTATCATATTTCCCTCAATATGGATGTTCCCTGAATATGAAGGGTCTATTTTCTTCTCCATTAGTTTCCCCAACAGATGTCCTGACCCAATATACTTGGATGGTAATGATCCATTTAATTTTACTCCCCCACTTAAAGTGGCTACAAACCTAACAGATTATTCTCATAGCTTCCCTTTGTGGTTGAATGTAACGCCTTCTATGGCACACATTATATTTATTCTATTTTGTACTCTATTAGAACAGTCTACCCCATGTAGAAACATTTTGACATTTGCAGTTTTATTTTATTAGTGAGTTCACCGTCCTGATGAATTTACTCTAAACGCAAAACATTTCTTTTTTTTCTTTGTATGCTTATTTAATATTTAGATTTTTATACAGAGACAGAGAGAGAGAGAGTCAGAGAGAGGGATAGATAGGGACAGACAGACAAGAACAGAGAGAGATGAGAAGCATCAATCATCAGTTTTTCATTGCAACACCTAAGTTGTTCATTGATAGCTTTCTTTGTTCATTGATTGCTTTCTCATATGTGCCTTGACCGCGGGCCTTCAGCAGACCGAGTAACCCCTTGCTCGAGCCAGCAACCTTGGGTCCACGCTGGTGAGCTTTGCTTAAACCAGATGAGCCCGCGCTCAAGCTGGCGACCTCGGGGTCTCAAACCTGGGACCTCCGCATCCCAGTCCGACGTTCTATCCATTGCACCACTGCCGGGTCAGGCCCAAAACATTTCTTACAGGGAAATTGAAATGAGGGTGAATCATCTATTACTAAATATGCCAGTAAATACCATGATGCTGAAGCTGCCACAATGAAAGAATTAGAGAAAGGGTACTTTGCTTTTCCCACTCAGAGTTCTGAGTTTAATGACTTCAACTTCCTGGCCAAAAGTCATACAGTATTTCACTTTCGTATATTCTTTTTTTTTTTTAATTAATTTTAAAGAGGTGACATTGATCAATCAGGGTACATAGGTTCAGAGAAAACAACTCCAGGTTATTTTGACATTTGATTTTGTTGCATACTCATCACCCAAAGTCATATAGTCTTCTGTCACCTTCTATCTGGTTTTCTTTGTGCCCCTCCTCTTCCCCCACCGTCTCCCTTCCCCTTCCCACCAGTAACCACCACACTCTTGTCCATGTCTCTGAGTCTCATTTTTATGTCCAACCTATGTATGGAATCATATAGTTCTTAGTTTTTTCTGATTTACTTATTTCACTCAGTATAATGTTATCAAGCTCCATCCATGTTGTTGTAAATGATCCGATGTCATCATTTCTTATGGCTGAGTAGTATTCCACAGTATATATGTACCAAAGCTTCTTTATCCAGTCATCTATTGAAGGGCCTTTTGGTTGTTTCCATGTCTTGGCCACTGTGAGCAATGTTGCAATGAACACAGGGCTGCATGTGTCTTTACATACCAATGTTTTTGAGTTTGGGGGGTATATACTCAGTAGAGGAATTGCTGGGTCATAATGTAGTACTATTTTTAATTTTTTTCAGGAACCACCATACTTTCTTCCATAATGGTTGTACTACTTTACATTCCCACCAACAGCGATTGAAGGTTGTTTTTTTTTTTCTCCACAGCCTCTTCAACATTTGTTATTACCTGTCTTGTTGATAATAGCTAATCTAACAGGTGTGAGGTGGTATCTCATTGTAGTTTGGATTTGCATTTCTCTAATAGCTAACGAAGATGAACATCTTTTCATATATCTGTTGGCCATTTGTATTTCTTCCTGGGATCGTGATTGCTAAACTTTTTATAAAAACCACCCAATTTTGCAGTGCTGGTCAACCTGGTCCCTCCCGCCCACTAGTGGGCATTCCAGCTTTCATAGTGGGCGGTAGCGGAGCAAACATACCACGCCATGATTGGCCCACCATGAAAGCTGGAATGCCCACTAGTAGGCAGGAGGGACCAGGTTGACCAGCTCTGCAAAAGTGGGCAGATTTTATAAAAAGGTTCGCCATCACGGTCCTGGGAGAAGTGTCTGTTCACGTCTTCTTCCCATTTTTTATTGGACTGTTAGCTTTGTTGTTGAGTTTTATGAGTTCTTTGTATGTTTTAGATATTAGGTCCTTATGTGAGCTGTTGTTTGAAAATATCATCTCCCATTTAGTTGGCTGTCTGTTTTGTTTTCTGTTTCTTTTGCTGTGCAAAAGCTTCTTAGTCTGATGTAGTCCCATTCATTTAGTTTTGCCTTCACTTTCCTTGCCTTTGGGCCAAATTCATAAAGTGCTCTTTGTAACCAAGGTCCATGAGTTTAGTACCTATGTTTCCTTCTATGTAATTTATTGTTTCAGGTCATATATTTAGGTCTTTGATCCATTTTGAATTAATTTTAGTACAAGGGGACAAACTATAGTCGAGTTTCATTCTTTTCCATGTGGCTTTCCAGTTTTCCCAGCACCATTTATTGAAGAGGCTTTCTTTTCTTTATTGTGTGTTGTTGGCCCCTTTATCAAAAATTATTTGACCATATACATGTGGTTTTATTTCTGGGCTTTCTATTCTGTTCCACTGGTCTGAGTGTCTATTTTTCTGCCAATACCATGCTGTTTTGATTATTGTGGCCATATAATATAATTTGAAGTCAGGTATTGTAATGCCCCCAGCTTTGTTCTTTTTCCTTAGGATTGCTCTGGCTATTCGGGGTTCTGTATAGTTCCATATAAACCTGATGATTTTTTTCCATTTCTTTAAAAATGACATTGGAATTTTGATGGGAATTGCACTAAATTTGTATATTTCTTTGGGTAATATAGTCATTTTGACTATATTTATTCTTCCTATCCATGAACAAGGAATATTTTTCCATTTCATTATATCTTTTGCAATTTCCCTTAACAATGCATTGTAGTTTTCATTATATGGGTCCTTTACATTCTTTGCTATATTTATTCCTACATATTTTTTTTTGTTGCAATTATGAAGGGAATTGTTTTTTTAAGCTCATTTTCTGATGTTTCATTGTTGGCATATAGGAAGGCAATAGACTTTTGTATATCAATTTTGTATCCTGTGACCTTACTGTATTGGTTTATTGTTTCTAGTAGTCTTTTTGTGGAGTCTTTGGGGTTTTCTATGTACAGGATCATATCATCTGCAAAAAGTGATACCTTTACTTTTTCTTTCCCAATATGAATGCCTTTTATTTTTTTCTCTTGTCTGATTGCTCTGGCTAGAACTTCCAGTACTACATTGAATAAGAGTGGAGAGAGTGGATAACCTTGTCTTGTTTCTGATTTTAATGGGAAAATCCTCAGTTTTATGCCATTTAATATGATGTTAGCTGATGGTTTATAATAGATGGCATTTATTATGTTGAGATATATTCCTTCTATACCCATTTTATTAAGTGTTTTAGACATAAAATGATGCTGTATTTTATTAATGAATGCCTTTTCTGCATCTATTGATAGGATCATATGGTTTTCGTTTTGTTGATATGGTGTATTATGTTAACCGTTTTAGGTATGTTGAACCATCCTTGTGATTCTGGGATGAATCCCACTTGATCATGATGAATTATTTTTTTAATGTATTGTTGTATTCAATTTGCTAGTATTTTTTTTTAGTATTTTAGCACTTGTATTCATTAGAGATACTGGTCTGTAGTTTTCTTTCTTTGTGTTGTCCTTGCCAGGTTTTTTTTGTTTTTTTGTTTTTTTTTCATTTTTCCGAAGCTGCAAATGGGGAGGCAGTCAGACAGACTCCTGCATGCGCCCGACCGGGATCCACCCAGCATGCCCACCAGGGGGCGATGCTTTGCCCCTCTGGGGCATCACTCTGTTGCATCCATAGCCATTCTAGCGCCTGAGGCAGAGGCCACAGAGCCATCCCCAGCACCCGGGCCATCTTTGCTCCAATGGAGCCTCGGCTGCGGGAGGGGAAGAGAGAGACAAAGAGGAAGGAGAAGGGGAGGGGTGGAGAAGCAAATGGACGCCTCTCCTGTGTGCCCTGGCCGGGAATCGAACCCGGGACTCCTGCACGCTGGGCCGACACTCTACCGCTGAGCCAACCGGCCAGGGCCCCTTGCCAGGTTTTGATATGAGGGTTATGTTGGCCTCATAAAATGTGTTTGGCAGTATTGCTGCTTCAATTTTTTGGAAGACTTTTAGTAGAATAGGAACCAAGTCTTCTTTGAATGTTTGACAGAATTCACTAGTATAGCCATCTGGCCCTGGACTTATTTTTGGGGAGGTTTTTAGTAGTTGTTTCTATTTCCTCCCTGCTTATGGGTCTGTTTAGGCTTTCTGCTTCTTCTTTTTTTTTTTTTTTTTTGTATTTTTCTGAAGCTGGAAATGGGGAGAGACAGTCAGACAGACTCCCTCCCGCATGCGCCCGACCGGGATCCACCCGGCACGCCCACCAGGGGCGATGCTCTGCCCCTCCGGGGCGTCGCTCTGCCGTGACCAGAGCCACTCTAGCGCCTGGGGCAGAGGCCAAGGAGCCATCCCCAGCGCCCGGGCCATCTTTGCTCCAATGGAGCCTTGGCTGCAGGAGGGGAAGAGAGAGACAGAGAGGAAGGAGGGGGGTCGCACGCCAGGCCAACGCTCTACCGCTGAGCCAACCGGCCAGGGCCGGCTTTCTGCTTCTTCATGACTCAGTCTAGGAAGATTGTATTGTTCTAGGAATTTATTCATTTCTTCTATAGTGTTAAATTTGGTGCATATAGTTTTTCATAGTATTCTACAATAATTCTTTGTATATTTATGATATTTGTGGTGATTTCTGTTCTTTCATTTTGGATTTTGTTTATATGAGTCTTTTCTCTTTTTCTCTTCATGAGTCTTCCAAGGGTTTGTCAATTTTGTTGATCTTTTCAATGACAAGCTCCTTGTTTTATTTTTTCTATAGTTTTTCTGTTCTCTATTTCATTTATTTCTGCTCTGATTTTTATTATTTTCTTTCTTCTGTTAGTTTTGGGTTGTCTTTGTTCTTTTTCTAGTTCCTTAAGATGTGAAGTTAGTGGTTTACCTGGGCTCTCTCTTGTTTGGTCATATAGGTCTATAGTGATATGAACTTCCCTCTCATTACTGCTTTTGCTCTATACCAGAGATTCTGATATGTTGTATTGTTATTTTTGTTTGTCTGTATGTATCTTTTGACCTCTGTGCTTATTTCTTCTTTGATCCACTCATTTTTTAAAAGTATGTTGTTTAGTTTCCACACTTTTGTGGGTTTGTTTACCTCTTTTTTGTGGTTGAATTCTAGTTTCAAGGCTTTACAATTAGAATATATGCTTGGTATAATTTCAGTTTTTCTGAATTTGTTGATGCTATTTTTGTAGCCCAACATATGGTCTATTCTTGAGAATGTTCTATGTACACTAGAGAAAAATGTATACTTTGGCACTCTGGGATAAAATGTCCTGTAGATGTCTATCATATCCAATTGTTCTAGTGTTTCATTTAAGGCCAATATTTCTTTATTGATTTTCTGTTTGGATAAATGATCTGGAGCCATCAGTGGTGTATTGAGGTCTCCAAGTATGATTGTATTTTTGTCGGTTTTTGTTTTTAGGTCAGTCAGTAGCTGTCATATATTTTTGTGCTCCTTGGTTTGGTGCATATATATTAAGAATTGTTATGTCTTCTTGATTCAATGTCCCCTTTATCATTATAAAATGACCGTTTTTGTTTCTGATTACCTTTGCTGTCTTGTAGTCAGCATTGTTAGATATGAGTATTGCTACCCCTGCTTTTTTTTTTAGAATATTTGCTTTGAGTACTGTTTTCTAACCTTTCACTTTGAATTTGTTTTTATCCTTGTAGCTTAGATGTGTTTCTTGTAGGCAGCATACAGTTGGATTTTTTAAAATTTATTTTGCTACTCTGTATCTTTTTATTGGTGAGTTCCATCCATTTATGTTTAGTGTAATTATTGATATTTGAGGGTTTCCTATTGCCATTTTATATATTGCTTTCTGATAGTTTTGTATCTTGTTTGGTTCTCCTTTATTTTTGTATCACTTGTTTTTGTTTGGTTGTAATCCATACTTATTTTCTCTATTACTTCTTTTTTCAAGCCATGAACTTCTGTGTTGGTTTTTTCAGGGGTAGTTACCATTAATTAATGGAAAGGGTAACTACCATGTTCATTGTAGTACTTTATCTTATGAGTACTTCTGCACTCCATCCTCCTTTGCTACTGTTAATCTTCATCCTCTCCCCTTTTTTGTTTCTTTGTCACAGATTAATCTTGTTTATATTGAGATCTTGATGGAGCTTTTACTTGTAGTTTTGTTTTCTTTTTCCCTTTCTGTCTGGTTGGAAAACCCCTTTAGTATTTCCTGAAGTGTGGTTTTTCTGGTGATAAATTCCCTCATCTTTTCTGTATCTGTGAATGTTTTTATTTCTCCTTCGTATTGAAGGATAGCTTTAATGGGTATAGCATTCTTGGGTGGAAGTTCCTCTTTTTCAGAACTTTAAATATTGGGGTCCACTCTCTTCTACCTTGTAGAGTTTCTGCTGAGGAATCTGTTGATAATCTATTGGGTCTTCCTTTATATGTTGTATTCTTCTTTTCCCTGGCTGCCTTGAGAATTTTTTTTTGTTTGTTTGTTTTTGTTATTGGTTTGTCAAGGCACAATTTCATTATAATGTGCCTTGGAGTAGGTTTGTTAGGGTTAAGATAACTCGGTGTTCTGTTTGCTTCTTAAGTTTGAGGCTTTAGTTCTTTCCACAGACTTGGGAAGTTTTCATCTATTATTTGTTTGAATATATTCTCCATTCCATTTCTCTCTCTTCTCCTTCTGATATATCCATTGTTCTTATGTTGCTCTTTCTGATGGAGTCAGACAATTTCTGTAGGGCTATCTCATTTTTTTTAATTAGTGAGTCTCCCTTCTCTTCTCTCTGTAGTGCCTCTAGTTGCCTGTCTTCTATGTCACTAATTCTCTCCTCTATCTGTCCTGTTCTATTGACTAGCTTATTACCTCATTTTTCAGTTCATGAATTGAGTTTTTCATCTCTGTTTGATTCGTTTTTATAGTTTCAATTTCCTTAGTAAAGTATCTTTCTGTTCATTGAATTATTTTTTCAGCTCCCTAAATTGCCTTTCTTTGCTTTCCTATATATCCCTGAGTATTTTTAGGACTTCAATTTTAAATTTTCTGTCATTTAACTCTAAGGTTTCTAAGCTATTGAAATTCTTTTCTATATATTTTTCTTAGTCTATCTGAGCTGTATCTATTTTTTGTATCCATGATATTTGACTTCTTTTTTTTGTTTTGTTTTTTGTTTTTTTTTTGTATTTTTCTGAAGCTGGAAACGGGGATAGACAGTCAGACAGACTCCCGCATGCGCCCGACCGGGATCCACCTGGCATGCCCACCAGGGGCGATGCTCTGCCCACCAGGGGGTGATGCTCTGCCCCTCCGGGGCGACGCTCTATTGCGACCAGAGCCACTCTAGCGCCTGGGGCAGAGGCCAAGGAGCCATCCCCAGCGCCCGGGCCATCTTTGTTCCAATGGAGCCTTGGCTGCGGGAGGGGAAGAGAGAGACAGAGAGGAAGGAGGGGGGGTGGAGAAGCAAATGTGCGCTTCTCTTATGTGCCCTGGCCGGGAATCAAACCCGGATCCCCCACACGCCAGGCCATTGACTTCTTTTTTTTTTAATGGCATTTGAGAGTGGTATTTTAATAATAGTAATAAGAGTTGATAAAAAGTTTTTTTTATAAAATGCAGAGTAAAACTGAAAATTCTATTGTGCTAAGTGGAACAAAAATATGTAGAATGGAGGGCCTGGGTTGTGGGGGAATGAAAAAGAGGCAAAAAATGAGTCAAGAACACACAAAATGCCACAAGGAAAAAAGTTAGGATTAAGAATAAAATAATTTGTTTGTAAATGATGGTCAAATGAGAGAAATAGTGTAAGGGAAAGGAAGAAAAAGAAAAAAGAAAAAAAGAAAAAATATAGTGAAAAATGAAAATTCTATTGTATTAAGTGGCACAAACACTATAGAATGGAGAGCTGGAGTTGGGGGAAATGCTAACATGATAGAAAGCAAAGTAAAAAGCACACAAAATGCACAAAGAAAATATTTTAATCCAGAAAAAATAATTTGTTTGTGCGTGAGATTTGAATGATAAAAAAAGTGAAAGAGAAAAGAAACAAAGAGAAAAAAAATCAGTTAAATTTTTGGAATGTAACACTCATAGAAAAAAAAAGAATGGAAAATGTAACACCTATGGGTAATAATGTTCAAAATGGAAAGAAAAGAATAAAATAGAAAGAGGATAAAATGACCAAGGTGGAAGGAAATAAAAAGATAAGAAATACAAGAGAAAAAAATGGAAAAAGTTATAAAGACTGTAGATTTTTCCTGGTTTTGAGAAGTTATCTTCTTCTTTTTTCTTTCTTCTCTCTCTTTTGGCTGGTGGCACTGTACCCCATGTTCTGCCGCTGTGTCACTCTTAGGCAGATATTTGCTGTTGTGTCGCTATGGTGACGACATAAACTAGGCCTCAGTTCCATTGGTAGGCAGGGCTTGTTAGCGTTTTCAGGCTCCAACAGTGGGAGAGTCCATTTTCCCGGAGCCTCTCCCTAAATATCTCCTTCCTGAATCAACAGGCTGGGCACCCAGTTGTGAAGTTGCCCCAGCCACTGCCTGGAGAGAAAAAGGCTCTATGAGCTGCCAAATTTCCCCTCTATCCCCACTCAATGCCCATTTCTGGGTAAGGCATTGCCAGCCAGATCTGCCATCATAATCAGGCAGGGCTGGGAGCCGACTGACTTTCAAGTGTCTTTCTAAGAGCCTCTGGGCATGTCTAGTTTGCCTCAGCACTCCGCAGGTCTGCTCTCCAGAGGCTGTCTGCAGGCTGCCTGTGTACCCTTCCCCCCACCACTTCTGCAGTTCTCTTCCCCAGGATTGTGCTTTGTTAGCCTGTATGGCTGGTGGAGGTGCCACTCTCAGACAGGTCCGGGTGTAGGGAAGCCAGCTTTTGTGCACTTCCAGTGTGCTGTTGTTTGGGAAGCCAGGATTATTCAGAAACTCTAGTCACAGCCCACACAGAGGGTCACTACTGATAGTCTCTGACCCAGCCCCTCTGTTGGGGAATGTGGGCACCCACGCCCGAAGCACCAGGTGGATCCATTCGCACACTGCCGTTGCTTAACCACTGGCATACCAGGAGTAAACAAGGCAACTGTTCGCCCACTTCTGCTGGGGCCTGCTGCTGGCATTAGCTCTGTGTGGGCTGAGCCATGGGCACACTCTCTCCTCGGATTGAACATCTCTGCCCTGGCCCAGTTTTTTCTCCTGACCCCAGCCCTCCCTTCCTTTCAGTTCCAAGTGAAAGCAGCCCTTCCTCAGATCAGTGAGGAAAGCAGAATGCACCATTCTTCATCTTATTTCCTTCAGAGTGGATTATATATTCAACCACCTTTTCGCCCAATCATACCTTTGTTTGATGTATATGTATTTCAGATGCTCCTGAGATTGTTTTTCTGTTTCTAGTTGCTGAATTTGTTAAAGTTTCAGGGAGAGGTACCGGGAGCACCCCTCATGGTGCCATTTCTCTCTGTATATTCTTGCTATTGCACTTGTGAGCTTTAAACTGAGCTCTCACAAGGGAAGTAGAATTTTTTCCAACTTGTTTGCACTCTTTTCTCCATCCTCAAAGCTTAAGTATTAGTGGATCATATCTTAGGATTCATTTTAAGGATATAGACAGTCACAAGTAAGTATATTTTAGGAGTTCCTTCTGCATGTAATTTACATTAAAATGAAGGGAGAAATAAAATATAATAGGCAGAAATTTTCTTCCATAGCAGTTCTGTGGAAACTTCGGAACCCCATCTTAGAAATTAGAGAGTAGAGTCTACATTTGCTAGCCAGAAAGCCAGGATCTTATCTAGGAAAAACCAGGCATATGATATTATCAGACCCACATGGTTCCCATGGTTAGATTACTTGGTCCTTGGCAATCAGAACCATTAGAGTACCAATTGAATCTTTCAGCATAAAATCAGAATTCAAGATTGAGCAGGAAGAAATTGAGAATCCCAAACCACAAAGAAGAAATGCTGATTTCTTAAGAACCTTAAGGAGCTTAATCAGGACACATTAATGGCACCTAGAACTCAGGTCTAGGCAGTCTGAATTCTCCTCAGAAACCATGAAAGCAAGACAAGAGCAAGTGAAATCTTTGAAATGTTGAAAGAAAAAAGCAAACTAATCTGCTAACCTAAAAGTATACAGCCAGTGATATTATCCTTCAAAAGTAAAGAATGAATAGGTTCTTAGGAACACAAATTCATTACTAGGAGACCTATCCTACAAAAAACTGTTAGAAGAAGTTCTTCAGACAGGAGATAAATGATAAAGCTTAGAAACTTGATTCTACATGGGAAAAAAAAAAGAAAAACATTGAAAAAAATAAATGAAGGTAAATATTTTTTATTCTTAACTGATCTAAAAGATAACAGGTTGTTTGAAGTGGCACTAGTACCAATGCATTGGCTGAATATAGCATGTGGGTAAGTGAAGCGAACCACAATAGTGTTGCAATAGTTAAGGTGGAAGAATTGGGGATACTCTGCTATAAGGTAATTGTCCTACACAAGAAGCTGTAGTGTTCTTTGAAGGGGGATTTAGACTATTAATAATATATACTGTAAATCCTGTGGCAACTACTCAAAGAATTAAACTAGAAAGTATAAATGATATGCCAATAAGATTAAATATATCATACAAAATATAAAGCCAGTCCTAACTCTTAGAAAAGAAGGTCATCAAAAAAACCTGAACTGGCTCTTCAACTTGTATATGGTTTTCTGCCTTCCATTCTTGCTCTAACATATTATTATTGTTGGGATGATTATTTTTTTTTATTTCTTGTTCTCTTTAAGTGGGAGAAAATTAAGCATAAAATGCACTATTAATTTTGAGTACTCCTTGAGAATCTTTCTCATTATTACTCTGTATTTAAAATATTGTTTCTGTACCATTCTCTCTCTTATATCCTTCAGGCACTTTTAAATTGCATGTATATTAGACAACTTGATATTGTCACAGAGGTTCCCAAAGCTCTTTATTTAAAAAATCTTTTTGGCCTGACCAGGTGGTGGCGCAGTGAATAGAGCGTCGGATTGGGATGCAGAAGACCCAGGTTCAAGACCTCGAGGTCACCAGCTTGAGCGTGGGCTCATCTGGCTTGAGCAAAAGCTCACCAGCTTGAGCCCAAGGTCGCTGGCTCAAGCAAGGGGTTACTCGGTTTGCTGAAGGTCCCCGGTCAAGGCACATATGAGAAAGCAATCAATGAACAACTAAGGTGTTGCAACGTGCAATGAAAAACTAATGATTGATGCTTCTCATCTCTCCTTTCCTGCCTGTCTGTCCCTGTCTATCCCTCTCTCTGAATCTCTCTCTCTGTCTCTGTAAAAAAAAAAAAGAAAAGAAAAGAAATAAAGAAAAATCTTTTTTGTGTGTTCTTGAGGTTGAAAATTTTGTATTATTTTATCTTCAAGCTACTGAATCTTTCTTGTCAAATTGTGCATGTATTGTATTTGTAGGTGTGTTTTTGTAGAAAGACTGCTTTCTTTCTCCCTTTCCTTTCAAAAAATATATCAGTGTGAAGGGGAGCAAGAAGGAATATATCTGAGAAATGAAATGAGCCTTCAAAGAAGTCAAAGTGACACTGTAAGGAAGAAGAAATGCAGAGGGTGGAGACATCTGGGAAGGGGAGAAGCAAATATAAAATACAGAGACTGAGTGCTTTAGGGAAATAAAATGAACCTCTTTTTCCTGTCATCAGCGTTTTGGTAGTATAGTTTCAAAGGTTGAGATATAAGGCTGGCAGCCAGCAACAAATAAATCTCCTGTGGTCCTTGGAAGTTGTTAAAGATGTAGTGATTCTTCAGGGTGGTATGTAGGGAGCTTTTTGCCAATGTCCAAAATTGCATGTGAGTTTTTCTAGAGCAAGGGCTGTGTATCTGAGAAAGGGTTTTGCAACAGATCCTGATAAATATGTATCATTTGTGAGCTTATAGTGGGAGAAAGAACACTAATGCAACTAGTAAAATTTCAGGCCAGTGGGAATAAATAAATGTCTGATTCATAAGGAGTAATTCATCCTTATGTTTAATGTAAAGAATTTCTGTGGAAAGGATATTAAGCTGATAATTGTGATGAGGCGAGCAACTCATTTAAAGTGAGATGACCCATAAATTATCATCTTCTATAATATTTTATAATATGTATATGTCATATAGTAATTTATATCAATTATATTTAATTAATGTGATGGTGGGACTCATGTAATTTAGCCATTCCTAAGAATGTTAACAAAGGAGCTCTCATACACCTGCCAGAATACCATGAAACATACTACTGTAAGCAATTCACACACACACACACCCAACACTTCTAGTAAAAGGAACTTCATAGAAAAATATTATTTAAAACATTATTATATATTCATCAGTATCTTTCATTCTTTTATTGCCTATATCTCAGAGAAAATGAAAAAAAGCTTTGGTTTTAGAAATAGGATTGAATTTAACTGGAGACAATAACTCTCTTTTAAAATAAAGCAAGTATTTCTGTATCGTTATTACCCTAATTGTAAAAATGGAGATAATATTTCTCACCCAATTATTTCAGTGACTAAGCTAGCACCATACCTGACATGTAGGAGACAATTTCTGTCATAAGCTCACAAATTTATCAGACTGCATCATGCAATAAATGCACTTGGGGTTGATCCAGTATCATTAATTATTAAGATGGAATATGGCCACTTTTCACAATTCCAATATATAACATCCATCTGTTTTGCTCAGTTTTTAAAGATGTAGTTGGGTTTTTGCTTTTCTAATGCAAGTATTGTATACTTAGCTTAATGAAACTACTGTTATATTAAGTTATTTCTCTGTATGGGGTTTTCATTTTGGTCATGAATGAACTTTGTCAAATTTCTAATCTTCCCTTAGCTGGAGTGAGTAAGGTAGTGCTTATACAATTCATAGATTTTCTCTGAGAATTGTTTTCTTTCACATTTTAACCCTTTTCTGACCTAGATGATGGAAATTCTGGGAAAAAATAAATGACACTTAATTTGGTAGAGAAAAAAAAATCCATGCATATAGTTCTTATGGAAATAAAATATGTTTTTCCCATAAGTTAAGATTCTTAGAAATGTTCTTCTCTTCAAATGTGTTTTTAAATGAAAATATAAGATATGATTATTTTTTAGAAACTAGTTGAATGCTGATCAGGCTTTCCTCAACAACATGGCTGATAGGATGAGCCTGTTAAATTAATTATTATTATTATTATTTCCTCTTACCAGTACTGACTAAATCTCTTTTAAATTTATTTTATGTTCAGGGGGAGAAAAAATATCAAATCCTTGCTTGAACTTTTTCTCATCATGGCAAATAAGTCAAAAGATTTCTCCCTTTTCATAGACAGAAATAGTGAATTCAGCTATTTGATCCCCTGCTGAGTCTAAAATTTTTTAGTTTAGTCATATTTATATCTTAAATATATCCTATTTAAAGTGTCACAGGAAACATTAAAAGTGTGAGCAATATGTTTTCAGAATAAAGAACAAAAATTAGATTCAATAAAACAATTAGATTTTAACAAAGTAGACCTGGCTAACTCTTTATCATATTTCTGATCTCAGGTTGGACAATACTTCTGGGATCTTTTTCTGACTTCCTAAGGCTAATTTTGTGCCTTTCCTATGTGCTCCTAAGATCTCAAGATTTCTCCCTGTATAAAGTTTTCCCCATTTTATTGCAATTATTTACTGGTATCTTCATTACTAGAGAGTTAAGTATGAGGACAAAAATTCTGTTTGTCTTCTTTACCATGATAATCACAACATTAAGCACAATACCAGACATACAACAGATATTCAATAAATATTTGCTGAATGAATAAATAAATCTACTATGTACAATTCCAAAGGTTTTTTTTTTTTTTTTAAAGATGCATTGATGATAATGAGACAAGCAGAAATCAGACATAGGCCAATGAAATTCTGGAGACATTGGTCCTGAGTTCATGATTCTTTCTCTACTTTTGATTAGGCCACTCAGTGTTCTTCCCAATTTTGTATGTCACAAATGAACAGCTTTTCTTTTAACTCTTTTGAATTGAATTTCTATCCTTTATAACAACAATAATCCATGTCTAATAATTTTGGTATTGCTCAAACTGATCAGTTAAGAGTGAAATATTAATGTGTTTAGAAGAAATTAATTTCTATATTTATTAAATGCTTACTTGTATCTACTACTATTTTATGCTCCAAGAGTATACACATTACAAAGAAAGAGTAGCTATCCTCAAGGAGCTTAAACACTAATAAAGGAAATACTGCATTAATATATACCCTGATGCAAAAGCGCTGGTAAACATATCAAACTACAGAGGGGAAAAATTAGCTTCATAAAAAGAATTGTAGGGAATTTGACTAAAAACATTGAGTAAAAAAATTTTACTGTTGCCTGACCAGGCAGTGGTGCAGTGAATGGAGCATCAGACTGGGATGTGGAGGATCCAGGTTCTAGGCCCTGAGGTCACTGGCTTTAGTGAAGGCTCATCCAGCTTGAGCGTGGGCTCAACAGTTTGAGAGCAGGGTCACTAGCTTGAGCGTGGGATCATAGACATGACCCTATGGTTGTTGGCCTGAGCCCAAAGGTCTCTGGCTTGAAGCCCAAGGTTACTGGCTTGAGCCCAAGGTTGCTGGCTTGAGCAAGGGGTCACTCGCTCTGCCACAGTCCCCCAGTCAAGGCACATATGGAAAGCAATCAATGAACAACTAAGGAGACTAAGGAGCCACAACAAAGAATTGATGCTTCTCATCTGTCTCTCTTCCTGTCTGTCTGTCCCTATCTGTCCCTCTCTCTGTCTCTGTCACAAATATATATATATATTCACATATATATATATTCACTGTTATATATTTAGCCTGAATATGGGCAGAAGCAATGGTGAGCTGAAACCATCTCAAACAGACTTACAGAAACTGATTATTAATTTTTTAGGAATTTTGAGAACCAGTCACTGAACACAGTATTAAAAAGTAAAATATATAGACTTACTATTAGATAAACTGTTAGAAACACAAAAAATATTTCTCACAACTCATCAATTCCTAATCATTTGACTACGTACTACTTCTTTATGTGCTCTTGAGGTTAAATAAATCTACTATACCTGTATAGTGGAAATACTACATACTACATAACACTCTTATTTCTTGGTGGTATTTTGCAATTGGCCTTGGTAGAAGTAGGATCTAAACATTGAAAACTAGCTAACACTACAAGAGTTTGTATTATATTTTATTTTATTTTTATTTGTTGTACATTATTATATATTGTTTGTAAATTTTATTGTCTGAAATTAATAAGTGATAGAGAAATGTTAAGCAGATTAACTATAGCTTTTACACTGAAATAGTACAAAAATTGAGGGAGTATTCTTTTAATATTTCCAAAAATATTTGGCAAATGTCTTATTCAACTTTTGTCAGTAAATAAACTTTTCAGCTAATATTTATGTGTGGCAACATTAATTCATCACATGCAACTGTAGGTTAGGTATGGATATACTGATTCAAAAAAAATGAAAACATTCTGAGAAAATTAAGTGGCTATTTGGAATTTGAAACAAATTATATTGTATATTTAATTATTATTTGTAAGATATGTGCTACTCATTTTCTATGTGAATTTAACTTATAACAAATTTGTGTGTATATACATGTATATGCATATTATATATTTAAAAAAATCATTTTTAAACATTTACCAGCACACTACAAATAGAAGAGCACAAGAGTTTTTAAAAACAAACATAAGAGATTATATTGATTTGTAAATTTTTCTCCCTCATACCCTCCTGTAATGTCTCAATGTAATTTTCCAGTTCTTCAGAGCAATTACATAATAATTTACTAAAGAAATTATATGTATCTATGTTTGAATATGTTGTACATACATTGTGGGTATGTGTATGATTGAGTTTTAATTAAAAAGAAAAGTGTACAAATTACAAGTGTACAGTTTAATAATTTTTATAATTTTATAATGTGACCATCCCCTTCAGATAAAAAAAGAACATTTCCATTTACCTAGAAATTTTCCTGGTGCCCTTTCTTTATGGTCAATAGAATCAGTCACTATTTTCATATCTGTCACCATAGATTAGTTTGGACTGTTCTTGAAATATATATGGATAAAGAAATACACTATGCTCTCTTTTATTTTTGTCTTCTCTCACACAACATTATGTTTTTTATATTTGTAGTTTGCATCAGTAGTTTATTTTTTATTGCTCTGTAGTATTTCATTAAAGGAAAACACCTAGATCGTTTTATCCTTTCTCCAATCAATGGACATTTTTGTGTTTCTAGTTGGAGACTATTCAGAAAAAAAATTCACTGGGCAAAGTCTAAGAATTTCTATGGATGCTGTCTTGATTCTTTCTTCTATTAAATTCTTTACTTAACTATAGCTCTGGATCTGCAAATGTGGCACATCAAGAGAAATATCAGATAAACTCTAACTAAGAACATTTTATAAGGAATTGGCATGCATTCATTAAAAATTTCAATGTAATAAAAGGTAAAAGCTGGGAAATGATTCCAAATTAAAGGAGATTCAGGAAACAAGTCAACCAAATGCACTGAGTGATCCTGGATTCCATTCTTTTTTAAAAGGACAAATTTTGCTATAAAAATATGATTGAGACATTTGACATCATTGAGTGTCCAAGAATGAGTTATATTAATATTCTAATTTTTCAGAGATTATATAAAACACAATCTTTTTTTCCAAATTTCTTGAAAAAACAGTAAAAAGGCTCACACACTCCCTCCCTTGCCTAGGTATCAATGCTTGTTGCCATCTACTAAGCAAGGCTATCTTGACAACGATGAAGGTCTCCTCTTCTCCCCACACTATGTTCCCATTTTGAAGGAAAAGCCATTCCCTGTGACTACTTTGTCCATAGATGGTTCAGGAAAAGATTCTAACTGTGCTTCTTCACTTGTTGCCATTCTCTATGGTTTTTAATTATAAAAATTTGCTGAATTAAAATAATACTGATTGTAGCATAAGAGTTGGTGGAATGAAAGATAAAAAGCACCTCACATTTGTTAAAAGTCATGTAGGTTCATAAACTTTGATTCATATTATCTTATTTGATCCTCAATATAAGCCAGTGAGAGAAGTAGAAATGATTCTCTCCCATTTTTATGAGGAAGTTGAGATGCAGAAAGATTCAACAAGTTGCTCAAAATCACACAGCTAGTAATTTGGAAAGACAAAGGTTGAGCCCAAGTCTTCTCATACTAAGTCCTGGACTTGCACATTTCAAAAGACAACTCCAAGCTTCAGATCTGGATAAATGAGTAGATAGTGATGAAAATAGCAATATATAAGACTGAAGTTCCATATAAATTTTTGGAATATGTGTTCTATATCTTTGAAGTAAGTCATTGGTATTTTAATCGGTATTGCATTGAATTTATAAATTGCTTTGGGTAATATAGACATTTTAATGATGTTTTTTTGATGTTATCTTCCTAATCATGAGCACGGTATATGCTTCCACTTGTTTGTATCTTCTTTGATTTCTTTTATCAATGTTTTATAACTTTCTGAGTACAAGTCTTTAATCTCCCTGGTTAAATTGATTCCTAGGTACTTTATGTTTTTGGTTGCAATGGTGAAGGGGATTGCTTCCTTAATTTCTCTTTCTTACAGTTCATTGTTAGTGTATAAAAATGCCTCTGATTTCTGAGTATTAATTTTATATCCTGCCACTTTGCTGAATTCATTTATCAGGTCCAGTAGTTATTTGACTGAGACTTTAGGGTTTTCTATATACAATATCATATTATCTGCAAATAATGATAGTTTTACTTCTTCTTTTCCAATTTGGATGCCTTTTATTTCATCTTCTTGTCTGATTGCTGTGGCTAGGACTTCCAGAACTATGTTCAATAAGAGTGGTGAAAGAGGGCACCCCTGTCTTGTTCCTGAACTTAAGGGGATTGCTTTTAATTTTTGCCAACTGAGTATGATGTTGGCTGTGGGCCTGTCATAGATGGCCTTTATCATGTTGAGGTATGTTCCCTGTATTCCCACTTTGCTAAGAGTTTTGATCATGAATGGGTGCTGGATTTTATCAAATGCTTTTCAGCATTTATTGAAATTATCATTGCGGTTTTTCCTCTTCTTTTTGTTTATGTGATGAATCACATTGATTGATTTGCAAATATTGTTCCAGCCTTGCCTCCCAAGAATAAATCCCACTTGATCATGGTGTCCGTCAGTGGATGAGTGGATTAAAAAGCTTTGGTACATATACACTATGGAATACTACTCAACCATAAGAAATGATGACATCGGATCATTTACACAACATGGATGGACCTTGATAACATTATACTGAGTGAAATAAGTAAATCAGAAAAAACTAAGAATTATATAATTCCAGACATAGGTGGGACATAAAAATGAGACTCAGAGACATGGACAAGAGTGTGGTGGTTACGGGTTGGGGGGGAAGAAAGGAAGGGGGTTGGGGAGGGGAGGGGCACAAAGAAAACCAGATAGAAGGTGACAGAAAACAATTTGACTTTTGGTGTTGGGAATGCAGCATAGTCAAATGTTAAAATAACCTGGAGATGTTCTCTCTGAACATATGTATCCTTATTTATCAATGTCACCCCATTAAAATTTATTAAAATAAAAAAAAGACAGGAGTAGCAAGAGCATTTGTTTGGGAAGATGTTCTGCCAGTTTTAATTGTAATTATTTTCCAAATTAATATTTTATTTTATTTATTTATTTTTTTAATAAATTTTTATTAATGGTAATGGGATGACATTAATAAATCAGGGTACATATATTCAAAGAAAACATGTCTAGGTTATTTTGTCATTAAATTATGTTGCATACCCCTCGCCCAAAGTCAGATTGTCCTTCGCCACCCTCTATCTAGTTCTCTGTGCCCCTCCCCCTCCCCCTAACTCTCCCCCTGTCCACCCTCCCCCCACCCCTGGTAACCACCACACTCTTGTCCATGTCTCTTAGTCTCATTTTTATGTTCCACCAATGTATGGAATCATGTAGTTCTTGTTTTTTTCTGATTTACTTATTTCACTCCTTATAATGTTATCAAGATCCCACCATTTTGCTGTAAATGATCTGATGTCATCGTTTCTTATGGCTGAGTAGTATTCCATAGTGTATATGTGCCACATCTTCTTTATCCAGTCTTCTATTGAAGGGCTTTTTGGTTGTTTCCATGTCTTGGCCACTGTGAACAGTGCTGCAATGAACATGGGGCTACATGTGTCTTCACGTATCATTGTTTCTGAGGTTTTGGGGTATATACCCAGTAGAGGGATTGCTGGGTCATAAGGTAGTTCTATTTGCAGTTTTTTGAGGAACCACCATACTTTCCTCCATAATGGTTGTACTACTTTACAGTCCCACCAACAGTGAATGAGGGTTCCTTTTTCTCCACAGCCTCTCCAACATTTGCTATTACCCGTCTTGTTGATCATAGCTAATCTAACAGGGGTGAGGTGGTATCTCATTGTAGTTTTGATTTGCATTTCCCTAATAACTAATGAAGCTGAGCATTTTTTCATATATCTGTTGGCCATTTGTATCTCTTCCTGGGAGAAGTGTCTATTCATGTCCTCTTCCCATTTTTTTATTGGATTGTTTGTTTGTTTGTTGTTGAGTTTTATGAGTTCTTTGTAAATTTTGGAAATTAGGCCCTTATCTGAGCTGTTGTTTTAAAATATCAGTTCCCATTTAGTTGGCTGTCTGTTTATTTTGATATCAGTTTCTCTTGCTGAGCAAAAACTTTTTATTCTGATGTAGTCCCATTCATTTATCTTTGCCTTCACTTCTCTTGCCATTGGAGTCAAGTTCATAAAATGTTCTTTAAAACCCAGGTCCATGAGTTTAGTACCTATGTCTTCTTCTATGTACTTTATAGTTTCAGGTCTTATATTTAGGTCTTTGATCCATTTTGAATTAATTTTAGTACACGGGGACAGGCTGTAGTCGAGTTTCATTCTTTTGCATGTGGCTTTCCAGTTTTCCCAACACCATTTGTTGAAGAGGCTTTCTTTTCTCCATTGTGTGTTGTTGGCCCCTTTATCAAAGATTATTTGACCATATATATGTGGTTTTATTTCTGGGCTTTCTATTCTGTTCCATTGGTCTGAGTGTCTATTTTTCTGCCAATACCATGCTGTTTTGATTATTGTGGCCCTATAATATAGTTTAAAGTCAGGTATTGTAATGCCCCCAGCTTCATTCTTTTTCCTTAGGATTGTTTTGGCTATTTGGGGTTTTTTATAGTTCCATATAAATCTGATGATTTTTTGTTCCATTTCTTTAAAAAATCTCATAGGGATTTTGATGGGAATTGCATTAAATTTGTATATTGCTTTGGGTAATATGGCCATTTTGGTTATATTTATTCTTCCTATCCAAGAACAAGGAATATTTTTCCATCTCATTGTATCTTTTTCGATTTCCCTTAACAATGCTTTGTAATTTTCATTATATAGGTCCTTTACATTCTTTGTTATGTTTATTCCTAGGTATTTTATTTTTTTTGTTGCAATCGTGAAGGGGATTATTTTTTTGAGTTCGTTTTCTAATATTTCATTGTTGGCATAGAGAAAGGCTATGGACTTCTGTATGTTAATTTTGTATCCTGCGACCTTACTGTATTGGTTTATTGTTTCTAATAATCTTTTTGTGGAGTCCTTCGGGTTTTCGATGTATAGGATCATATCATCAGCAAAAAGTGATACCTTTACTTCTTCTTTTCCAATATGGATGCCTTTTATTTCTTTGTCTTGTCTGATTGCTCTGGCCAGAACTTCTAGCACCACGTTAAATAAGAGTGGAGAGAGTGGACAACCCTGTCTTGTTCCTGATTTAAGGTAGAAAGTCCTCAGTTTTATGCCGTTTAAAATGATGTTGGCTGATGGTTTATCATATATGGCCTTTATCATGTTGAGATATTTTCCTTCTATACCCATTTTGTTGAGAGTCTTAAACATAAAATTGTGTTGTATTTTATCGAAAGCCTTTTCTGCATCTATTGATAAGATCATGTGGTTTTTGTTCTTTGTTTTGTTGATATGGTGTATTACGTTAACCGTTTTGCGTATGTTGAACCATCCTTGAGATTCTGGGATGAATCCCACTTGATCATGATGTATTATTTTTTTAATATGTTGTTGTATTCGGTTTGCCAGTATTTTGTTTAGAATTTTAGCATCTGTATTCATTAGAGATATTGGTCTGTAGTTTTCTTTCTTTGTGCCATCCTTGCCAGGTTTTGGTATGAGGGTTATGTTGGCCTCATAAAATGTGTTTGGAAGTATTGCTTCTTCTTCAATTTTTTGGAAGACTTTGAGTAGAATAGGAACCAAGTCTTCTTTGAATGTTTGATAGAATTCACTAGTATAACCGTCTGGGCCTGGACTTTTATTTTTGGGGAGGTTTTTAATAGTTTTTTCTATTTCCTCCCTGCTGATTGGTCTGTTTAGGCTTTCTGCTTCTTCATGACTCAGTCTAGGAAGGTTGTATTGTTCTAGGAATTTATCCATTTCTTCTAGATTGTTGTGTTTTGGTGGCATATAATTTTTCATAGTATTCTACAATAATTCTTTGTATATCTATGATGTCTGTGGTGATCTCTCCTCTTTCATTTTGGATTTTATTTATTTGAGTCCTGTGCCTTTTTTCCTTGGTGAGTCTTGCCAAGGGTTTGTCAATTTTGTTGATCTTTTCAAAGAACCAGCTCCTTGTTTTATTGATTTTTTCTATAGTTTTTCTGTTCTCTATTTCATTTATTTCTGCTCTGATTTTTATTATCTCCTTTCTTCGGCTGGTTTTGGGTTGTCTTTGTTCTTCTTTTTCTAGTTCCTTAAGGTGTGAAGTTAAGTGGTTTACTTCGGCTCTCTCTTGTTTGTTCATATAGGCCTGAAGTGATATGAACTTTCCTCTTATTACTGCTTTTGCTGCATCCCAGAGATTCTGATATGTCGTATTTTCATTTTCATTTGTCTGTATGTATCTTTTGATCTCTGCGCTTATTTCTTCTTTGACCCATTCATTTTTTAGAAGTATGTTGTTTAGTTTCCACATTTTTGTGGGTTTTTCCCCCTCTTTTTTGCAGTTGAATTCTAGTTTCAAGGCTTTATGATCAGAAAATATGCTTGGTACAATTTCAATTTTTCTAAATTTGCTGATATTGTCTTTGTGGCCCAACATATGGTCAATTCTTGAGAATGTTCCATGTACACTAGAGAAAAATGTATACTCTGTCGCTTTGGGATGAAGTGTCCTGTAGATGTCTATCATATCCAGGTGTTCTAGTATTTCGTTCAAGGCCACTATATCTTTATTGATTCTCTGTTTGGATGACCGATCTAGAGCCATCAGCGGAGTATTGAGGTCTCCAAGTATGATTGTATTTTTGTTAGTTTTTGTTTTAAGGTCAATAAGTAGCTGTCTTATATATTTTGGTGCTCCTTGGTTTGGTGCATATATATTAAGGATTGTTATGTCTTCTTGATTCAGTGTCCCCTTAATCATTATGAAATGACCATTTTTGTCTCTGAGTACTTTTTCTGTCTTGTAGTCAGCATTATCAGATATGAGTATTGCTACACCTGCTTTTTTTTGGGTGTTGTTTGCTTGGAGTATTGTTTTCCAGCCTTTCACTTTGAATTTGTTTTTATCTTTGTTGCTTAGATGTGTTTCTTGTAGGCAGCATATAGTTGGATTTTCTTTTTTAATCCATTCTGCTACTCTGTGTCTTTTTATTGGTAAGTTTAATCCATTTACATTTAGTGTAATTATTGACACTTGTGTGTTCCCTACTGCCATTTTATAAATTGCTTTCTGTTAGTTTTGTATCTAGTTTGATTCTTCTCTTTTGTTTTTCTATCATTTGTTTCTGTTTGTTTGTGTTCCATACTTCTTTCCTCTGTTGCTACCTTTTTTAAGTCATGTGTTTTTGTGGTGGTTTTTTCTAGGGTGGTTACCATTAAGTAATGAAAAGGGTACCTACCATATTCATTGTAGTACCCTATCTTATAAGTACTTCTGCACTTCATCGTCCTTTGCTACTGTTAATCTCCATTCTCTCCCCCCCCTTTTTTTTTTCCTTTGTTGTCACAGTTTAAGTTTGGTTTTATTGTGTTCTTGGTGGAGCTGTTACTTGTGGTGTTGTTTTCTTTTGTTCTTTGAATCTGGTTGGAAAACCCCCTTTAGTATTTCCTGGAGTGGGGGCTTTCTCGTGATAAATTCTCTCATCTTTTCTGTATTTGTGAATGTTTTTATATCTCCTTCATACTTGAAGGATAGCTTTGATGGGTATAGTATTCTTGGCTGAAAGTTCCTCTCTTTCAGGGCTTTAAATATTGGGGTCTACTCTCTTCTAGCTTGTAGAGTTTCTGCTGAGAAATCTGATGATAATCTAATAGGCCTTCCTTTATATGTTGTACTCTTCTTTTCCCTGGCTGCCTTGAGAATTTTTTCTTTGTCATTGGTTTGTGTCATCTTTATTATGATGTGCCTTGGAGTGGGTTTGTTGGGGTTAAGAAAACTCGGTGTTCTGTTTGCTTCTTGAATTTGAGGCTTTAGTTCTTTCCACAGGCTTGGGAAGTTCTCGTCTATTATTTGTTTGAGTATATTCTCCATTCCATTTTCTTTCTCTTCTCCCTCTGATATACCTATTATTCTTATGTTATTCTTTCTGATGGAGTCAGATAATTCCTGTAGGGCTTTCTCGTTTTTTATTATTTTTGAGTCTCTTTCTTCTTCTCTCTGTTGTGCCTCAAGTTGTTTGTCTTCTATTTCACTAATCCTATCTTCAATCTGGGTTGTTCTGCTAGCTAAGCTTGTTACCTCGTTTTTCAGCTCGTGAATTGGGTTTTTCATTTCTGTTTGATTTGTTTTTATAGTTTCAATTTCCTTGGTAATATATTCTTTGTGTTCATTGAGTTGTTTTCTGATCTCCCTATATTGCCTTTCCGTGTTTTCTTGTATATCTCTGAGTATTTTTAAGATTTCTATTTTAAATTCTCTGTCATTTAGCTCCAAGGCTTCCAATATGTTAAGTCTTTTCTCCATAGATTTTTCCACATCTATTTGTGTTACCTCTCTTTCTTTTGTATCCATAATATTCGATTTCCTCTTTCTTATTGGCATCTGAGGGTGGTCTTGTTGATAGCACTAATTAGAATTAATAAAGAGTAAAAAGTAAAAAACTAACAAAAAAAAAAAAACAACAACAAAAAACAAAAAAAACAAAGGGTAAAACACCCCACAAAAAAAAGCAGTAATAATTTATTATTTCCCCCCCTTTTTTTTTCTTTGTTCTCCTTCCCTCCTCTCCCCTCCTCAGGGAAATATCGTGCCTATAATGGAGGGCCTGGTTTGCGGTGAAGAGTTCAAGGGGGCAAAAAAAAAAAAAAAAAGGAAGAAAATCTTAGACAAGCATAAGTTGATCTGCTTGCGGGTGACGGTCAACCAAGAGATATAATGAGAGGGACAAGAGGGAACCAGAAAAAAGGACAAAAAAAGGAATAATAAAGAAGAAAAAATAAAAATAATAAGTAAAAATACGTTGTATTAAGTGGAGCAAAGACCAAATACAATGGAGACCTTGGGTTGGGAGGACCCAAAATGCCACAAAAACAAACCAACAAGAAAAAAACAAAAACAAAACCGAAAAAGAAAAACAAAGCCAAAAAAAACCTTGAGTCCCAAATTAACTAATTTGTTCGTGATTGAGGATTAAATGGGAGGAAAGTAAAACGAGAAAAGAAAAAACGAATAGAAAGAAAAAAATAAGAAAAAGAGAAAAACGAAGGAAGAAATAAAAAAGGAAGAGAAAAAAACAAAATAAAGCAAAAAAAAACAAAAGAGGAGAGAGTGAGAGTTAAGTGTCCTGGAGTATAACCCCAAAGGAGGGTGAGGATGAAGAAGAGAAATAAAATGTAACACTTATGGGTAGTGTAGTTCAAGAAAAGGGAAGCATAAGATGGGCAGAGAATAGAAGGACTGAGGTGGAGGAAATAAAGGCAATAAGATAGGAGAAACAAACAACAACAACAACAACAACAAAAACCAGTGGAACAGGCTGCAAATTCTGTGGATTTTTCCTGATTTTGAGATGTCAACCTCTTCCTCCTTCTCCTCTCTCCCTCTTCCCGGTCGGCGACTCTGCACCCCAGGCCCTGCCCCTGCGCCACACCCAGGCAGGGACTTGCAGTTGATGGGGTTCTACGGCAATGTCACACAATTGGCTTTGGTCTTGCTGGTAGTCAAGGCCTGCCGGCGTCACAGGCGCACTTCCTCGCGGCTTGAATGAACGTCCCTGCGGTAGCTTCCTCCACACCCTCGTCTCTCAGATTTGAGTGATAACAGTCCTTTTGCTTTCAGTTTGCTCCGAAGATAAATTTTCCTGTTTCTAGTTGATAAATTTGTTGTGATTTTGGGGAGATCTGTCGGACGCGCTGCTCACGGCGCCATTTCCGTGACGTCACCCAAATTAATATTTTAAATAATTGATTTGTCTTCTTTCTTTGCCACTATCACAGAATTTGTTTAAAGCTCAGTTATAGGCCTTATCATCTATCATTTAATGTTTAGCTCTCTAATCACAATAGTTCCTTATAGTTCATTTCATTGTATCTGCCATTTTTCTTAGAACAATGCTTTCCAAAAAGTGGGTAATTAATAAATGCTGTTTGAAAATGGATTTATAGCTGTAAGTAACAGACTTACACTAACATATTAAATATAACAACTTAAGACCACAACAGAGGTTCATATTAAATTTAAGAATGCAATGTTTTTATAAACTCGATTATAGAAAAATTTTCTACCTAAATTTTGTAAGAAAGCTACAATGAAGATGAGAATAAGGGGATTTCTAAATTCATACTAAGCCCATTAGACAAAGTTTGCAGGTGCCTTAATGGCCTGGGTCAATTTCAGAACCACAGCAAATATAATTAGCAGTGAGATTCCAGACCTCCTATTGCCAGGAGTTGAGTATAAGATCAATACGCGGCTAGCTCAATGAGTGAAAGAACAATTAAGGGTTAGAAAATGAGAAAGTACATACAAAGCTTCCGTTCCAGGTTCAATTATATTATTGATAAAGCTAAAGAGGTACAAAGTCATTTAAGATACAGTTGTTTGAATGCAAACAGGGTGATTAAGCTGACATCACTCAGCAACCTGTGGGCAGAGAGGTGAAAAGTGGTTCCTCCAGTCATAGGCCACTGCTAATGGCCTCTGACCCAACAGAATAATTAGTTTCCACTGAGTTAACCTGTTAGTCAGAAAGTACAAGCACACTCTATTGCAACTGTAGAAAATCTTTTCCTGGACTGATTACACCATCAGTGGAGCATGACCTTCCTTTTGGCAGCTGCTGTAAAGATAATAAAGGCATCACAGAACAATGCCCACTTTTTCATTTTTTGAAGTTTTATGTTCTTACATGTTTTTGTAACTGGTAGAGAATTTATCATTTTGAAAACTACTATGTCATCCTAAAAGCAACAAGGCATTGTATAAATGCAATACATGAAATATAAAAATGGAAAGAAAAGCATTAGTAACAGGTATGGTAGATATAAGGTCCCTTTATAAATAAATATCTTTTTTTTTTAAACAGGGACAGAGAGAGAGTCAGAGACAGGGACAGACAGACAGGAATGGAGAGAGATGAAAAGCATCAATCATCAGTTTTTCGTTGTGACACCTTAGTTGTTCTTGATTGCTTTCTCATAAGTGCCTTGACTGTGGGCCTTCAGCAGACCGAGTAACCCCTTGCTCAAGCCAGCGACCTTGGGTCCAAGCTGGTGAGCTTTTGGCTCAAGCCAGATGAGCCCGCACTCAAGTTGGCAACCTCTGGGTCTCGAACCTGGGTCCTCTGCATCCCAGTCCAATGCTCTATCCACTGTGCCACCGCTTGGTCAGACATAAATAAATATCTTGACAGTTGGGTTTTACAGGCTGAAGAAAAATATACATGAGAGTTTTGACAACCAATCAATTTATAAGTTCCTCAGCATCCAGAAACTGCAAATGACGCTGCTTTATTCTTGCCAATTAGTATTGGTAGTGCTGTTTTCTGGCTACAATGGCAGCGATTAGTAGTCGTGACAACAATCTGCAGTGGCCTTATTACCCACATTTAGCCTAAAAGATATCTAGCCAAATTTTTACAGAAAAAGTTTGGTGACCTCTGGGCGAAATGAAATGTAAAAGAAAATTCTCTGGTACTCTGATGTTTTCAGCTATGAAAAGATTACTGACTACCACACACATTTAACACATGCACTTTCATTTTACTACACAGGAAGCAAGTATCAAATGAGAGCAGGGAGTAATTGTCGTCCCTTCTGCTTATACTGACATTTCTAGAATAAATATAGTATAAAATGTATTTTGTCTGTTTTTTTATATACTGTTTTGGAGTTTAGTTCTTCCACATAATCATTTAAGATTATTAAAACAGCCTTATAAAATGCAAAATATAGATATTACTATACTTAATTTCCATGTGAAGAAACTGAAATTCTAATTTTAGAACTTCATTAAGTACCAGCAAATAAATGTAATGAGAATCTCATCCCTAAACTCAAACTTTTATTTCAGTCAGTCCTCTTTTGTCAGGGACACTGTTCTGTGTTTATGGTACTGTTTACTCTTCCTAGGAATACTGAAATACTACATTTTCTAACCTTTCTGATAGTTAAGGCGGGTCATATGACTTACTTTTGGCCAATGAATTGTGGGTTAAAGTGATGTAAGATAAATACAGAACTTGTCCTTAAAAACATGTCATGCTGCTGGTCAGTTCCTTCTCTTGCTCCCCCCAGATAGCATAGCTGCAGGATGAGAGAGGTCTCTACCTTTGCAATTTGCACTAGGTTTTGTGAGTAAGAAATAAATCTTATTTGGTACAAGCCACCAAGATTTGGGTTTTTTTATTGTTGCAACATACCCTAAGTTATCCTTATCAATACATAAATGATATCCCCACGTGAATGCCTTAATCACCTTGCATACATTGTATTAAAAAATCAGACTCACTGTCTTTTAGTTCAGCTTTACACACACCCCAAATGTATTCTTGATCTGGTAACTTTTTATAGGTTTACACCATTTCAATGATATAAAGCAGGGATCCCCAAACTTTTTACACAGGGGGCCAGTTTACTGTCCCTCAGACTGTTGGAGGGCCAGACTATAAAAAAAAATATGAACAAATCCCTGTGCACATTGCACATATCTTATTTTAAAGTAAAAAAACAAAACGGGAACAAATACAATATTTAAAATAAAGAACGAGTAAATTTAAATCAACAAACTGACCAGTACTTCAATGGGAACTATGCTCCTCTCACTGACCACCAATGAAAGAGGTGCCCCTTCTGGAAGTGCGGTGGGGGCCGGATAAATGGCCTCAGGGGGCCACATGTGGCCCGCGGGCCGTAGTTTGGGGACCCCTGATATAAAGCATGGAGTCTTTCCTTTCTCCTAATTCTTAAATCCTTCTTTGCCCAAACTCTTATATTTATTACTTATCTATGTGTTTTTGGTCATTTTACTGACTTCTCTGCTCTAATAGTTTTCTTTTTTTATTTAAAAATAAATTTAATGGGGTGACATTGATCAATAAGAGTACATAGGTTTCAGATATATTTGAACTGTTAGTTGTGTTGTGTGTTTATCACCCAAAGTCAAATCATTTTCTGTCACCATATATTTATACCTCTTTACTCACCGTCCCTAATCCCCTTCCCTCTGGTAACCACTTCAGTTTTATCTATGTCTATGAATCTCAGTTTTATAGCCCACTTTTGTGTGAAATCATATAGTTCTTAGCTCTTTCTGATTTACTTATTTCACTTGGTATAATAGTTTTCTTACATGAAAATTATATATTCTCATAATGAGAATTTTGTTTTTTCTTTTAAAGATTATAGTTTTATCTATTATTAGTATGTCCTCTAGAAAAAAATGTTGTGGAGTGCTGTAATAATGATCATCTGGGATTCTTAGATTTCACTAAAGGATAATCTTTTCTGTAGTCCTTCAGTAGATATTCTATAACAAACTAAGAAAATTTTCTTCTAGTATGAGTTTACTATAATTTTAAAAATAATGACAGTGTGGGAAGGTTTATAAAGCCTTAAAATATATATAAATAATAAAATAAATAATAAAATAAATATAAGGTCACTACTTTGCGAAATTTTGCCCTTTGCAGGGGGTTCTGGAAACTAACCATTGCAATAGACAAGGGACCACTGTACTATAAAATGTTAAATCCAGCGTGTTGCTCTTATAACCAAACTCAATAATACTAGTTTGCAATCACAGTTACATACTCTGTAGCAAGTCAAATATATACTGCTCACAAAAATTAGAGGACATTTTATTATTTCATTTTGAAAATATCCCCTAATTTTTGTGAGAAGTATATACAATCAATCTTGTACTTTCACCTCTGGCTAACCCCTTATTACAGTTAAAGGCTTTGTTCCTCAACTGATGCACATCAAAGGTTAACATCAAAGCAAGAAGAATAGACATAAGTTCCTGCCTTTCCCCTTACTCCCATTGCACTGGGGCTTGTAGTTCTGATTCTCAGTCACTCAAGGCCAAAGAGGAGAGCTTGACTGTGGGAATCTGTGGACACTTGTTACATTAAACAAAACTCTAGTGTATAAGTTACTTGCTAGCTTCAAATCTGATAACCAAAGGAATGGACTCCAATTTTCAGATATGTCTGCTCTGGATTTGCGTGGCCTTCAATCACTTATCTGAACAAATTGTGCTGAGTCCCTTCAGCAAAAAACTATCAGCTTTCTCTCCTTCTCACCAGCACCTGCATTGTGTAATTGGTTTTCATGGTGACTGGCAGCCAGACATGCAGGTCATTTTTCTGGTTTCAGTCCCAGATAATTAACTTATGGCAGTAGCCTAACCAATAATATCACTTTATTGACCAGGGTAAATCTACACACAAACATATAATACTATTTTTTTTTTTTTTCATTTTTCTGAAGCTGGAAACAGGGACAGTCAGACAGACTCCCGCATGCGCCCGACCGGGATCCACCCGGCACGCCCACCATGGGGCGACGCTCTGCCCACCAGGGGGCGATGCTTTGCCCCTCCGGGGGGTCGCCATGTTGCGACCAGAGCCACTCTAGCGCCTGAGGCAGAGGCCACAGAGCCATCCCCAGCACCCGGGCCATCTTTGCTCCAATGGAGCCTTAGCTGCGGGAGGGGAAGAGAGAGACAGAGAGGAAAGCGCGGCGGAGGGGTGGAGAAGCAAATGGGCGCTTCTCCTGTGTGCCCTGGCCAGGAATCAAACCCGGGTCCTCCACACGCTAGGCTGACGCTCTACCACTGAGCCAACCGGCCAGGGCCCATATAATACTATTAATGTCAGATGAGGAAGAAGTCATTTGCTACTTCCTCAGGTTGTTTGATCTTATTTCCTGACATGTGTCTGTTTCATCTTATTTATCCAGCAAACATGTTCTGAGATTCTCTATGATGGAAGTACAGTACTAAGCACTGATGATATTACAGTGGGTAACACTGTATATCTTGGAAGAGGAAAACCTATTAGGAAGAGATTTAAGCCAAATATTAGAGTACAATATAGAATTAATATAATGGAGTTATATTCAAAGAATGTAGATGCAGAGAGAAAACACAATCAACTGTAAGAAACAGGATGAGGCAATGAGGAAAGACCCCATGCATAGGATACATTTGAGCTCGGCCTTGAAGAATGAGCAAAAGTTCATACGTGAACAGAAGTCATGGGGATGTTAAGTTGTGAAAGTTTCAGTAAGACAAAAAGTAATTTGAAGAATTTTTCAGATGACAAGGTTAGGCTGGGCTCAAATAATAAAGATCCTCATTTACCATGGTGCATCTAGACTAAATAAAAGGCTTATTAAAAATATAGTTTCCCTGCTCTATCTCTGTGACCCATCCATCTTCCTAAGATGACATGTGTAGAAGCACTTGTTCTCCCTTTTTTTTTTTTTTTTTTCATTTTTCCCGAAGCTGGAAACGGGGAGGCAGTCAGACAGACTCCCGCATGCGCCCGACTGGGATCCACCCGGCATGCCCACCAGGGGGCAATGTTTTGCCCCTCTGGGGCGTCGTCTGTTGCATCCAGAGCCATTCTAGCTCCTGAGGCAGAGGCCACAGAGCCATCCCCAGTGCCGGGGCCATCTTTGCTCCAATGGAGCCTTGGCTGCGGGAGGGGAAGAGAGAGACAGAGAGGAAGGAGAGGGAGAGGGGTGGAGAAGCAGATGCGCGCTTCTCCTGTGTGCCCTGGCTGGGAATCGAACCCGGGACTCCTGCACGCCAGGCCGACGCTCTACTGCTGAGCCAACTGGCCAGGCCTTGTTCTCCCTTCCAATGCTCATTATTCACAAGTCCTAATTAACTTGTTTTGTACCCTCTGTCCTCTGCACACCTCTTGGGCATTCTTTTGAATCTATTTTACTCCCTTTCTTAAAACTTTACAAGGTTTTTTGTTGTTGTTGTTTGGTTTGGTTTGTTTTTTTTTAGAATAAAAGCAAAACTCATCACCATGGCCTTGAAGATCTGACCTACTTTAACTTTTGCAGTTAGACCTGATCACATAATATGTAAGGTTTAGTTCTATATTGTTGAGATGCTGGTAGCAATGGCTTCACACCAGCAGCTTTTAATTCAGTTTGAAACACTCTTCCCTCAGGTTTTCACAGGTCTGGTTCCATTTATGTCAAGGACTCAACACAAATAATGTCAATTCCTTAAAAATGTCTTCCCTGGTCCTGCAATATAAATAGCCCTCCCCCACCACCTCACAGTGGGTCACATTACCCTTTTTAATGTTTTTTTTTTTCTTAGTGTCTTTTGTTTGTGAAATGGTCTTTCCTATACTTCTTTAATTTTTAATCTATTCTAATTAGAAAGTAAGCTCCTTGGGTATGCTCCCTTCTATATCTCCATGGCCAACAAATAATGTCTGCCTGTCATAAATTAGGCACTCAATGAATGTTTCTTAACTGAATAAACACAAATCGTATCTCCCTTCATTATCCATTCTGTTCCTCCTTAGAGAATGACCTTCTCAGAAATGCATGGCAAAGCTTTAGCTACCATTTCCTCTCTGCTTCTCTCACATTGTCACATTGGGTTGACTTCTGTTTTATTATATTTCACTTTTCTTCATTAAAGGTAAGCAGAAATTATATTTTTAGTTCCCACAACAACATATATATATATATATATATAATAATAATACTGGATTACTTTTTCAATGTGTTTTCTACTGAACTAGCCATGTTTTATTGATGACTAATTTGAATTATTGACAAAGGATGTTCTCCAGAGTATAAGGGTGACTCTCTCCCTGCTCTCCTCTGCCTGTGACAGGCACTGCTAACAGTGCTACATGTGATGCTCCTTGTTGGCGTCTCTCCTGCAGGAACAATTGCACACTATATCACAGAATGTCTGTGAAAAATTAGTAAAATCCAACTTAAGTACGATTTATAGCACATCAAGTCCAAGAGTAAAACTGGGAGCCACACTGTGACCTCAAAGCAATCTTTATTGATCCAGCTAAGACTTAACAACATCAATCAAGATGTACTGTGACAGCTACTTGATATTTTCTGGCTATGGTGAGACTTTCACTGACATCTTTAGGCTCTTTTCTCATCTGTCTCCTTGTCTGTCATCCTTCTACTATCACAATCCATTCATGGCCAGGTCTGTTGACTCAGGGGCACTAGCCTCTTCATAAATATGGCAGGAAAAGAGGATGTTTTGAGACTGCCCTTTGCCTGTTCTATACTGCTCGTCATGATGATGCAAACACAGCTGCCCTGCTCTTTGTTAAAAAAAAGCATCTTCCCCTGACCATATAAGATTTAAATAATTCATTTTTAAAAGTACAGGAATGAACACAATTTTATGGTGAAAACTTTCCAAGTAGTTTATATATATATATATATTTTTATATATAAATATATATATATTTATATAAAAACAATTTTGGAACTGAGAATCACTCAGATGTAATTTTATATGTACTGATTTGTTTTAGTAACTTATTAATTCTGTTTATGCAAATATAGTTTCTTCATCTCCATTTTTTTTGTTAAGTGACCATAAAAGTTGCTAGTGGATACCAGAGGAAAACATCTTGGAAAGGAATGGAATGCTCCTTTGTGTGTGTGTGTTTCTAGTTTACCTCCTTTGTAAACTTTTCTCCTCCAATCAGAATTGTTTCTTCTTTTGTGATTTTATATACTTCTGACTTGTATTCTAGTTAGTTGTTTTTATAGTTCTTTTTCTGATTTGGAACTACATTTCATTCAGTTTCTTATAAGTACCCTTTTTTCAATTACTGAATTATAATAGACACTTAATGCCAATTAAATTACATTTAGCATGTTGGCAATATGCTATTCAGCTTTTACATAAATTTTTCCTGAATGACTACTATGTGCTAGGCACTATAATTATGTACTTAATGTATAAAAATAGTATAATTTATATAAAAGTACCCACTAATTTAGTGGAAAATGCACACAAAGTTTACTCAGCTCTAACTTATGACTTCTCTTTTAATATAATGATATAACCACTAGTTTTTTCAATTGCAGCATACATTCAATATTATCTTATATTAGGTTCAGATTAGTGGTTAGGCAATCATATATTTACAGAGTGGTCCCCTGATATTTCAAGTGCTCATCTGGCAACACAAATAGTTACTACAATATTATTGACTATATTTGCTAGGCTGTCCTTTATATCCCATGACTATTTTGTGACTACCAATTTGTTCTTCTCAGTCTCTTTATCTTTTTTACTCAGCCCTCCGACCCTCTCCCCAAGTATCAACCATCAGTCTCATTTCTATATCTGAGTCTATTTCTATTTTGTTTGTTCATTTATTTTGATCATTAGAGTCCACATATAAGTAAAATCATATGGTATTTGTCCTTCTTTGACTGACTTATTTCATCTATCATAATTTTCTCTAGGTCCATAGATGCTGTCACGAATGGTAAGATTGAATTTTTAATGGCCAAGTAGTATTCATATATATATTCCTTCTTCATTACCCAATTGGCTATTAATGATCACTTGAGTTGCTTCCAAATCTTAGCTATTGTAAATAATGCTCCCTGGACATAGGGTGCATATATTCTATCAAATTAATGTTTTGGGGTTTTTTTTATATGTACCCAGAAGTGAAATCACTGGGTCATAAGGCATTTCCATTTTTAAATTTTTTTGGAGGACCCTCCATACTGTTTACCATAGAGGCTCCACCAATCTTACTTCCCACCAAGAGTGCACAAGGGTTCCTATTTCTTTACAACCTCGCCAACATTTGTTGTTTGTTGATTTATGATAATAGCCATTCAGACAGGTGTGAAGTGATAACTCATTGTGGTTTTAATTTTCAGTTTTCTGATGATTAATAACATTGAACAGTTTTTCATATTTGTTGAATATCTGTATATCCTCTTTGGAGAAGTATTTATTTAGATCCTCTGCCCATTTTTAATTGGATTGTTTGTTTTTCTGGTGTTGAGTTGTATGAGTTCTTTATGAATTTTGGACATTAACCCCTTATTGGCTGTATCAGTGACAAATACTGCCTTCCATTCAGTAGGTTTTATTTTTGTTTTATTGAAGGCTTCCTTTGTTGTGAAAAAATTTTTTTAGTTTGATGTAGTCTCACTATTTATTTTTGTTAGATTCTCTTGCTCATGGAGATATATCAGAAAAAATATTGCTGATAAAAATATCATAAATTTTACTGCCTATGTTTTCTTCCAAGAATTTTATGGTTTTGAATCTTACTTAAGTCTTCAATCCAACTTGAGTTTTTCTTGTATATGATGTAAGAACATATTCTAGTTTCATTCTTTTATATATATCTATTCAATGTCCCCAACACCATTTATTGAATAGACTATTTTTACTCCATTGTATGTTTTTGCTTCCTTTCGTCAAGTATGTAGTATATGTTAGTTGACCATATAGGTATAGGTTATTTTCTGGGCTCTCTATTCTGTCCTATTAATCTATATGTCTGGTTTTTTTGCGCTAGTTCCATGATGTTTGGATTACTTTGCAATATAGTTTGATATCAGGTAGCATGATACCTCCCAATTTCATCTAGCTCAAGACTGTGATGGCTTTCTGAGATCTTTTGTGGTTCCATATTCATTTTTGAATGATTTGTTCTAGTTCTGTGAAAAATGCCATTGGTATTTTGATAAGAATTGTGTTGAATCTATACTTTGATTTGGGTAATGTGAACATTTTAGTGATGTTAATTTCTCCTCTCCATGAGCATGGTGCATTCTTCCTTTTATTTGTATGTTCTTCAATTTCTTTAGAGTCTTATAATCTTCTGAGTGCTGATCTCTTACTTTGTTGGTTAAATTTATTCCTAGGTATTTTTTGGATGTAATGGTAAGTCAAATCACTTTCTTAGTTTTTCTTTCTGATAGTTCATTATTGGTGTATAACTATGCAATTGGTTTCTGAATATTAATTTTATATCCTGTGACTTTACTAAGTTCATTTATCATTTCTAGCAGTTTGTTGTGTTTTTTTGTGTGGAATCCCTAGGATTCTCTATATATAGTATCCTGTCATCTGTAAATAATGACAGTTTTACTTCTTCCTTTTCAATTTGGATGCTTTTTTTTTCTTCATCTTGTATTATGACTACACTCTTTTTTTTTTTAATAATTTTATTTTTTTAATGGGGTGACATCAATAAATCAGGATACATATATTCAAAGATAACAAGTCCAGGTTATCTTGTCGTTCAATTATGTTGCATACCCACCACCCAAAGTCAGATTGTCCTCTGTCACCTTCTATCTTGTTTTCTTTGTGCCCCTCCCCACCCCCTTTCCCTCTCCCATTCCCCCCTCCCCCCCATAACCACCACACTCTTATCAATGTCTCTTAGTTTCACTATTATGTCCCACCTACGTATGGAATAATACAGTTTCTGTTTTTTTCTGATTTACTTATTTCGCTTCGTATCATGTTATCAAGATCCCACCATTTTGCTGTAAATGTTCTGATGTCATCATTTCTTATGGCTGAATAGTATTCCATAGTGTATATGTGCCACATCTTCTTTATCCAGTCATCTATTGATGGGCTTTTTGGTTGTTTCCATGTGCTGGCCACTGTGAACAATGCTGCAATAAACATGGGGCTACATGTGTCTTTACGTATCAATGTTTCTGAGTTTTTGGGATATATACCCAGTAGAGGGATTGCTGGGTCATAAGGTAGTTCTATTTTCAGTTTTTTGAGGAACCACCATACTTTCTTCCATAATGGTTGTACTACTTTACATTCCCACCAACAGTGTATGAGGGTTCCTTTTTCTCCACAGCCTCTCCAACATTTGCTATTACCTGTCTTGCTAATAACAGCTAATCGAACAGGTGTGAGGTGGTATCTCATTGCAGTTTTGATTTGCATTTCTCTAATAGCTAAAGAAGATGAGCATCTTTTCATATATCTGTTGGCCATTTGTATTTCTTCCTGGGAGAAGTGTATGACTACACTCTTAAATGATAGAAATAAAATTCAGACCTAAAATTTTTACGCATATACACTTTCCATTTTATAACAGAAACTACAAATGTTACTTATTCCACTCTCAACAATCCAATTGTTTCTTTTGCTAATGAACCAAAAATTCCATCAGCAATATTTTAGAGGAAATAGAACTCTACTTACTCATGAAATCACTTGCAAACTGCCTTTTCAAAATAATGATATGGTTACTAACAGAGTTTATGAGATGCCCTGTGCTCTAATCAACAATGTTCATTTCTTAAGGCAACCCTTTGAAGTAAACATATAATTATTTCCACTTTATGGAGAAGTCAATTGAGGTTGGAGAAGCTAAAAAACTTTCCCAAGGTAAGTGGAGCAAAGATTTGAATTACACTGCAGTACTTTATCTTACTGTTAACCAGCCTACTTCTCACTAAATGAGTCGACACTAGTTTTTGCCAATAATCTTGCCCATATTCAGGTAAATGTGGCCTTGAGCTCTCAACTCTATATAAGTATAGTATGGGGCAGAAGTAGGTTTACAGTTGTGAGTATATGGAACAGTGTTTATTCTTATATTATTACTTATTAATTATTGTATTATCTTCCATATGAAAAACTGTAAACTTACTTTTGCCATGCCCTGTTTATTCCCCTTGAAGAAGTAAACTTCAACTCATAATATGTCAGTGTGTAAAAACTTAATTCAAAAGTTAAAGCTTATACATTTGTAGTATATTGCTTTTTTTATTTATAATTGCCCTCAGATGTATATCTGACAAAAAGTAATTGATAGATGTTTAAACTAAAGTGAAACTAGGAAGTTCTTATATCATTAGGAATTTAAATTCTAGATGATATACATTTAAATGTGCACTCTTCTTCTATAACCTACAAGAAAAATAATTATTTTTATTTGATTAGATAGACTATATATCAATTTTTGGCATTTTCTTATTTTCTATATGAAACATAAACTTATGTGTTTTTTATTTAATTATAATTGTATGACCTGATATTTGTATGAAGATTCTTATGCAATAATACTTTGGAAGGTGATAACTATTTCTTTCTTTCTTTCTTTCTTTCTTTCTTTCTTTCTTTCTTTCTTTCTTTCTTTCTTTCTTTCTTTCTTTCTTTCTTTCTTTCTGTGTGAGAGAGGGATAGACAGGGAGGAAGAGACATGAGAAGTATCAACTCGTAGATGAGGCACCTTAGCAGTTCATTGATTGCTTTCTCATATCTGCCTTGATGGGGCACGGTGCTCCACCCTAGCCATTAACCCCTTGCTCAAGCCAGTGAACCCATGGTCAAGCCAGATGAGCCCACATTCAAGTCAGTGGCCTCAGGGTTTTGAACCTGGGTCCTCAGCGTCCCAGACCAACACTCTATACACTGTGCCACCACCTGGTCAGGCTAAAGGTGATGACTATTTCTGAGGATGTGTTGCTTTAATGAATAATAACATTATTCTTCTAATGATGTAAACAATGCTAAGCTATTGTAAAAATTATTACAGAGTAATTATTAAATGAACATTTCTTAAATGCTTCACATAAATGTAACTTTGAAAGATTATGTGTATTATGATTTGTATTTCTTAATATGTATGTTATCTCTTGATTCTATCACTATTGTTTTCAGATCTTTATTATAGTTTTTAGTTAATAATATCCTTCTTTAACCAAAATAGTTAATATGACTTATGTTTAAGAGGCAGATTATTTTAATTCTGATATCAAAAATAGGTTGACACAAAATGAACCAGGGATGACATTTAGAACTTTGTTTGACTTCAATGTAATTTTAAATAAGCTTTTATCTTCTCATTGCTGCATTTTCTAATTATATTTAAATGATAATAAGAAAGACCTTTTAAGGAAGCCAAAGTAATATGTATATATTCTTAAATATGCTAATCAAATGTTATGGAGCTTAATAATTTGTGTCAGCCCTATAATTCAGAACATTTTCCCCTGTTTTCTGCTCCTTTGTGAATTTTTATTTCTCTCCTTTAAACAAATTATGTCATTATTCATTCTCTTCATTCTCTACCCTGCCTGCAGCAGACTATAAAGTAGAATTATGACATTTTACAGGTAATTCTCAATGAAGATCAGCTTCCCTGTGCATGGAGAAAGTAAAATGTAGGTATCCTCTTGATGTCTCCAAACACTTTACTTTTTTGGGTGTGATATCTTATACCTCCAAAAACACTTCTCAATTTCTATTGACAAGTAACAAGAAACAAAAATACAGTAGAAATTAGTATTTGAATTAATGGTGAAGATATAATTATTTTGTTGTTGAATGCACATTTATGCAACAAAAATACTAGTGTTTTGTTGTTTTAGCTTTAAATTTAACCATTACTTCAATATGCTCCTTTATTGCTTTGTGTAATGCTGCCAATTTACTGAGAACAAATTCATCAAATGAACTCAATTTGTTTTACATTTTATTTTCTTCAATTTATCTTGTGAATGAAATATTTCTCAGACTTAATTCTAATTGTATATTATATCCTTGTTGTATTTATTTTCCTTTAAAAAAATCTGTTTTTTTCTCTCTTGCTGTCTGTTAAAGACTGGTAGCCATTACCTAGAATAGAGAAATGGGCAGAAGAGAACCTAGGACTCTATCCTTCTGGATTCTAGTGAGTATTATTTTTTTATTTAAAAAAAGAAGCTTTATCTAAAATTTTCTGGTACAGTCTTTTGTCTTGGGACATATGTTTTTTCTTTTTGTTGCCACAGTGGATCAAAAGAAACTTCAATACTAAAAAAAATTTATTGCCCCTGGAAAGTCTAATGATAAGATGAGATAACTTGCACAATACCAAATAGTGTTTCCTATTTTTAAGTTGAATTTCAAGCTTTGTACAAAATAAATTTCTGCACTATTTATTATTTTTTAACATCAACTCACCCTTACAATTTAGCTAAAGGAGGTCAAGAAATCATAATGAGAAACACTAGATGCTTGTCTAACATGGGTTTATGAATGAAGGGTGAAATAATTATTTAAATAGGTAACAGAGGGGCACCACTTCCCAGCATAACCTGAATTATTTTCTGACTAAAAGCAGAATGTACTTGCAACACCTTTATGATTAAGTTAGCTCCTATCTTTATAACTATGTGTTATTTTATAAAATAAAAACAAACTGTCATATATAACCATTGTTTCTTAAATAAAGTTTAAAGGAAGTTTAATGGGTCAAAATTTATCTCGGACTTCTTGCTTACAAATAACTAAATATTGCTCTGGCATATATTTCATTTTATTTACCCTATTACAATATAACTTTTATTTAATGCTGTACTACTATTTACCATACAGCTTTCTCAGGATTTTCTATTGTTAGTCCTAACAGGAACCAGACAAATTTGTATAAATCAAATCAGTTTTGTATTAAAACAGCAACATTATCTTAACTTTCCTTTATTAACTTTCTTATTCATGCCTAGTTAAATTAAATCTGTGATGTGTTCATTTTATATTTTTATGAGTCATGTTTTTTAAACTTTAAAAAAATTAAACTTAAGCTTTTTTGAGAAAGTTTTCTGAGGATTCAAGTGGACTAATTTGTTTAAGGGGTAATAAAGCTACATTTCTTGACAAGTATTCCTAATGGGTGGCTTAACCTTGGCCCAGGGAAAATTGCAAATAGCAATATATCTTTAACTTAGTAACTCTGTATTTGTCTAGATATTTTCCCTACTGATTTTATTCTTTTTATAAAATTTATTCTTTATTTTGGTAGTTGGATTATGCATGGCCAATCCATTATTTTCTACTGTTGGCAGGAATGATTAAGAACTTTTCTTTTTCTCAATTACTTGTAATCTCGGTTAGATGGGTTATAAAGATTGACACTTCGTTTGGTGAGAGATGAGACTTATTAGTTGATCTTCTTGTTTCTTTACTTCTTGGTCTATTTGTGATCTTTGATCAATTAAGAATTTCACTCATAGCAGCTCCTTGGACTGCTCCAGACAGATTTCTGTTTTCATGTTCACTTTGTTGTATGGTTGAATTGGTAGAACAAAATATTAAAGTACCCTGTGCACCTGTGTCTTTAATTAAGAAGTCCTGACCTCTCACTGAATGAGTACAAGATATTTTCCTTCAATGATACCTAGCCTCCAACGTGATCCCTATCATCCCTGCCCCCTAGTATTCACAGTTCTTTATACTATATTTCTGTCTTACATTGTGTGAGTTTGGTCTGGGTGGACACTACTTATATTAGATATGGTAGTATGTCACTTCTCAGATTAAGTTATATATATATATATATATATATATATATATATATATATATATATACACACACACACACACACACACACACATACACACACACATACACTATGGCTTTTATCTTTTTAAAAAATTTTTATTTAGAAAATTAAACTTAACAAGGTGACATTGATCAATAAGAGTAGATAGGTTTCAGGTAAGCTTTTTTTATAGCATTTGAACTGTTGATTATGTTGTATACCCATCCACCCAAAGTCAAATCATTTTCTATCACCGTATATTTGTCTCTCTTCACTCCCTTCTCTTCACCCCCTCCGCTACCCTGCTCATAACCACTTCATTTTTATCTATGTCCATGAGTCTCAGTTTTATATCCCACTAATGTGTGAAATTATATAGTTCTTAGCTTTTTCTGATTTACTTATTTCACTCAGTATATTGTTTTAAATGTTCAGTCATGTTGTCGTAAATAGCAGTATGTCATCATTTCTATGGCTGAGTAGTATTCCAATGTATATATGTCTATGGCCATACCACCCTGAATGTACCCAATCTCATCTGTGGCTTCTATATCTTGAGCACACTTTCTGCTCTCTCTCTCTCTCTCTTTCTCCCTTTCGAACCTCTTGCTCTGGGAAAAGGAAACTGATGTGTTGCAGCAAGAAATCCATGTGGTAAAAACTTGAGTCAGTTTTAGTCAGGGAGGACCTTAGGCTTTAAGTGAGGAAATCTGGAAGCCCCTGCTGAGCTTTGAGATTCCTACAGCCCTGGACAGCAGCCTCACAGCAACCTCATGGAAGATGCTGTGTGGTACTACTAGGTGTTTCTGCATTCCTGATCTTCAGGGACTGTGAGATATAATGTTTGTTGTTTTAAGCTGCTTGATTTGGAATAATTTGTTAAGCAGTAATGGATAACTACTATATCTACCTCTAAAAGCTATTGATAGATTAACATCTCTCAAATTAAAAATGCCTTGTTCTGATTGATTTTTGATAATGATAGTTACTTGTATAAAACTAATATCCATAAGCTCCATAAAATAAGAGTATTGAACTTCTAATAATTTATAAATTCTAGATTCAAAATTTTCTTATAGAAACTGCTAGCTCAGGAATATTTTAATATGATAATCCAAGGTCATTAAGTTCAGGTGAGTTTGTGAACAAATTAATGTAGTTAAATAATTTTGCTTAAAAATAGATTTTTTCTTGATTTTTGTCAGTATAAAAACATTAAATAAGAATACATTTTATTATATTTAAAATAAGATTTGTTTATATCTTTTCTTAGAGTCTTATTCATTGAAATTTCCTGAATTACTTATACCACTTACTAATAAAATAAGTTTAATAGTAATCTTATATAAGATTTAAAACTATAAAACATATACATGTATGCCCTACTAAATTGAATAATTCTGACAACTTTTTTTTTTTTTTTTTTTTTACAGAGAGAGAGAGAGTCAGAGAGAGGGATAGATAGGGACAGACAGACAGGAACGGTGAGAGATGAGAGGCATCAATCATTAGTTTTTTGTTGTGACACCTTAGTTGTTCATTGATTGCTTTCTCATATGTGCCTTAACTGGGGGGCTACAGCAGACCGAGTAACCCCTTGCTCAAGCCAGGGACCTTGGGTCCAAGCTGGTGAGCTTTGCTCAAATCAGATGAACCTGCGCTCAAGCTGGTGACCTCAGGGTCTCCAACCTAGGTCCTCTGCATCCCAGTCCGATGCTCTATCCACTGCGCCACCACATGGCCAGGCATGACAACTTTTTAAAACCAAAGTAATTATGTTTTTATGTATTAGCTAGATTATTTACAAAACCTCTAGCTATCTTAAAATCTTGTATATTAAATTGAATTAATTAATGGCTAATCATGTAATAATTTTAGTTTCTAAGTACTAATTTTGAATATAGAAACACTGATAACTAAATATAATAGTAAGTTTATATGTATTTGCTCCTTTTTTATATGAGTAGACTTTGGAATGTGATGTGTTCATTTTTGTAAAGTGATATGTGTGCTTCTAGAAAATTGTGAGCTTTGCTAATCTAAAATGCTCATGTATAAAAGTTTTCAGTTACTATCCTCTTAGTCTTTTTGTGAAATGTTAGCTACTTTCATTTAAAGTTATAATTAACCTGGATATTTGAGTCCAGAATCAATACTGACAGAATATTACCACCATATTCTCAGGGAGGTCAATGGAATTTTGTTTCGCGGGAATCAGAGAGAAAGTTTGTCTTAATTAAAGCAGCAACTTGTTCTAGAATATGAAAGGTCATAGTGAGGACAAAACTATTTGTTGTAAGTTTTAAAGGATACAAAAGAAGGGACTATAACTTTCTTTGGTTTAATAGCAAACATTCCATATCTCATTAGAGTAATTTTCTCTACAGAAAATTGACTTTGAAGTGTTTTGATGGTTCCTTGGTTGAGAAAGAGCTAATATTCTTTGTAGTCACGTAATGGCTTTCTATGTTTATGTTTAAATAACACTTTCATTAAAAATGTATCAATACTGATCCCATTTCAATTAACTAACCAAGTCTCATTTGGTAATTCTTTTGAGTTCCCAGGACTGGTTCCTAAAATCAGAAAAGGTATTCAGAATGTCTTTTGCACCTGAAAATACCTTTGAGATTTCTCAAAAGTTCCCTAGTAATACAGATTTTATTTTTTAAAAGCAGGATGCTAGAAATAATATGGATGCTAGGTATGCTTCCAATTTAATAATTAGCTCAACAACTATTGTAATATATGTGTGAGAAATGTCAATTTAGAAGAGACATTCATTCTGTCTTTTGAAAAATAAGATTGTATAGATAAAATAGTATATAAAATATATTATATCTTAAATTTGAATATTTGAAAATACTCACATAAGTACACTCATAAGGGGCTTATATTTAAAAATAAAAACTATGGTTTAGTGATGCAGTGAGAGAAAATGAATGCCAGCGAGTATCAGAGTTGGGAAGGCAGTTTGCAACTGAAGTTCCCTAGGGTCCTTTCGCAGAGCTCACAGGGCCTGGCTGAGTCTATAGCTTACCTTCCAAGATCTGTAGGAGCAGTCTTGGTTTCAGGAGAGATCGCTGAAAAAGCTCTTGGGTGACTGTGTAAGTAGTTAAGCAAGTCTAATCAAACCATTTGGGCCAGTTGCAAGATATCAATAAAGAAACTAACTTGGGTTGTCAGGGGGTTTGGAACCTTAAACTGGATATCCAAAGTTCTACTGCTCTTATCTTGCCTGAGATGGAAGAAACAACAAAATAAAACAAAACACTAGTTATCTAGGCATCCTCAGAAATGAAAAAGGATTAAAGGAACAACTTTCCCAATCCAGCTATAAATTAAACCTTTCTCCACATAAGATGTTATTAATACAAATATTTGTGATTATATAAATATATTTTTGGAAAGCCTATGAATATTTGGCAATAACCTTTCTGTTTATATTTTTTAATTTAAGAGAAACTATTGATCGAACCCTTATGAAACAATCATATCCTGTATCTCAACAAGGAATTTTAATTCCTTTCATTCTGGTACTGTTCTTTACTTAATAAAGTAACCACAGTCATCCACTTTAATTCTCAAATGGTATCTGAAGGCTCTTCTATAAGTGACATGCTAGACTTTTTTTTGTCTGTAACAAGAACGCACAATCACAGAGCCTCATTTACTAGCTACTCTGAACTATACATATATGAGTACTGACCTCCAAGCTGACATAATTGAAACAACTTTCTGATCATATCAGTAAATCAAGTCAGAATTCTAGGGTTCCTTTCAGCACTGACGCAGACATGCTTAATGGAAGGAGACTTCTCACTCAAGATTGAGCAGAATAAGAATTACTTAAACTGAACTGAATGGGCTGATAGAAATTTTATTGTGGTTATTTGTTCAAACTAATGTGATTATTCTCAAGTATTTATTGTTATATATACATAAAGAGGACATCTATTTCTTCTTAAGCTATCTCTAACCTTTAATTTACTAGATTCTGTTTACACAAAATAAAAGGAAACTCTTTTATTGGTATCTATTATAATTCTCATTGACAGTCCTCACAGAATTTAAAACAAATACTTTGATCCAATTCCTTCACTTTCTTTTTTTAAATTAATTTTAATTTATTGTATTAACATGGATTCAAGTGTCCAACTCAGTATTACACCCTCACCCCTCAACCACATGTCCCCCATTACACCCCCTCTGCCCCTTCCCCCTTATTCCCTCCCCCACTTCTCTCTGGGATTGCTGTCCAGCTTCCCTATGTATTTTTATTATTATTATTATTATTATTATTATTATTATTTATTAAGTTTTTTAACTTATTATATTAACAAGGATTCAAGTGTCCCATTCAATATATCACTCTTACCCCCCCCCCAAAACGTGCCCCTCATTATAGCCCCTTTGCCCTCCTCCTGCTAACTCCCTCCCCCCCGTCCCTCTGGGATTTGCTGTCCTGTTATCTGTATCTATGTGTTATGAATATATAATTTCACTAATCCCTTCACCTCTTCTGATCCTGTCTCCTCATCCCCCTTCCCTCTGACCCCACCTCTGCCTCTATTCTGTTCCTCAGCTCATCATGTTCATTAGATTCCTCATATAAGTGAGTTCATATGTTTTTCTTTCTCTGCCTGGCTTAGTGTTCCTTTACTTTCATGTAGAATATTATTTGCATTGGTTCTATGACAACCTATCCTCATTTTAACTATGATGTAATTAGAAAAAATAATTGTACAACTGAGGGCATATCTAGAGGATAGTATTTAAGAATGATCCTCACTCAGTAAGATATGCTAGGCATGCTAAAGAAAAAGTGTTCATTTTATATGCAAAATCAATGCCTACACACCTCTTTTAAAAAGGGGAAATATTACCTGGCTTATAGGATCTCAGCCTCAAAGAAAATGGGGCCACTTTCTTGCAAGCCAACAACCACAACAAATTTGGTGGATATGAAGAAGAGAGAAATCTATAAATATGTATAGGTATTTTAGTGATGTCTGGTGGGAAGTGTTCTAGGCTTGGTTATTCATTCTTGGTATATAGAAGAGCAAATACTAGAGAATAAGGGCAATCTAAAATTCTTGAGGAAGCATTATTCCTCCAACTTTTTTCTTCTTGTTCAAGATTGCTGTGAATATTATGGGTCTTTTATAGTTTCATATAAATTTTTGAAATATCTGTTCTTGTTCTGTAAAGTACGCTATTGGTATCTTGATAGGAATTGAATTGAATCTATAGATTTCTTTGAGTAGTATGCACATTTTAATAATGTTAATTCTTCCTGTCCACGAACACAGTATATGCTTCCACTTGTATCTTCCTCAATTTTTTTCTTTAGTGTCTTATAATTTTCCTAGTACAGGTCTTGGTTAAATTAATTCCTAACTGTTTAATTATTTTGATGTAATTGTAAATGAGATTGTTTTCTTAGTTTTCTTTTCTGATCATTCATTATTGGTATATAAAATGCAACTGATTTCTGGATGTTTATTTTGTGTACTGTTACTTTACTGAATTTATTTAATAGATTTAGTAGATTTGTGGTGGAATATTTAGGGTTATTTATATACAGTATTATGTCATCTGCAAATAAGTATGTCAAATTATACTACAAGGCATTAGTAATCAGAAACAGTATGGTATTGGCATAAAGACAGAATATAGATCAATGGAACAGAATAGAGAGCCCAAAAATAAACCCAGTCTTTATTATTAATTGATATATAACAAAAAAAGCAAGAACATAAAATGAGACAAAGATAGTCTATTAATAAATGGTGTTGGGAAATTGAACAGATACTTTAAAAAAAGGAAAGTAAACTATCTTTTACCATACACAAGAATAAACTCAAAATGAATTAAAGACTTAGATGTTAGCAACTTGAAACCATGAAAATATTAGAAGAAAACATAAGCAGTAAACTCTCAGGCATTTTTAGTAGCAATATTATTTCTGAGTTAGCTCCTCAAGCAAAGCAAAAGAAAAAATAAACAAATGGGACTTCATCAAATTAAAACTTTTTTCACAACAAAGGAAACCTTCAGCAAAATCAAAAGACAACTCACTGAATGGGAGGATCTACTCACCAATGATACTCATCTGCTAAGGAGTTAACATAAAAAATTTATAAAGAATTTATAAAACTCAGTAACAGGCCCTGACCAGTTTGCTCAGTGGACAGAGCATTGGCCCAGTGTATAGATATCCTGGGTTCGATCCCCGGCCAGGGCACACAAAAAAAGTGACCATCTGCTTCTCTAACCCTCCCTCTCCCCCTTTTTTCCTCCCACAGTGAGTGGTTCAATTGGTTCAAGCATCAGTTCTGGGTGCTGAGGATAGCTTGGTAGGTTCAAGCATTGGCCTCAGAAGGGGTTGCCGGGTGGATCTTGCTCTGGAAACATGTGAGAGTATGTCCTACTATCTCTTCTGCTCTCACTTAAAGTAAACAAACAAACAAATAAACAAACAAAACCCTTAGTACCAACAAAGCATAAAAGCAAATAATCCAATTAAGAAATAAACAAGTTACCTAATTAGATACTGCTCCAGAGAGGACATACAGATGGCCAATAAACATATGAAAAGATGCTTGAGGTCACTAATAATTAGAGAAATGCAAATTAAAACTAAAGAATGATATATCACTTTAAACCTGTCAAAATGGCTGTTATCAATAAATCAGCAAACAACAAACATTGACCAAAATGTGGAGAAAAGGGAACCCTTGTGCACTGTTGGCGAGAATGAAGATGAGTGCAGTCAATGTGGAAATCAGTATGGATATATATAAAAAAATAAAAATAGAACTGCTTTACGAACCAGCAATTCCATTTCTGGGAATATATAAAAAAATCTGAAACACTAATTCAAAAGAATATATGCACTGCTGTGTTCATTGCTGCATTATTTACAATAGCCATACTATGGATGTAATCCAAGTGCTATAAGTAGATGAGTAGCTAAAAAAGATGAGCTACATTACTACTCAGCTGTTAAAAAAGAGAGAGAGGGAGAGAGAGAGGGAGAGAGAGAGAGAGAATCTTACCTTTTGCGACAGCCTGGATGGACCTAGACATTATTATGCTAGGTGAAATAAGCCAATCAGAAAGAGGAGTTCCACTTGATTTCACTTTTATGTGAAATCTAATGATCAAATAAACTAACAAACAAAATAGAAACAGATTCACAGAGACAGTGAACAGACTGACAGCTGTCAGAGAGGAGGGATTGGGGGGCTGGGTGAAAGAGGTAAAAGGATTAAGCAAAATGAAAAAAAGAAAAGAAAACTCATAGACATAGAGAACAGTATGTTGATTGCCAAAGAGAAAGGGAAGGGGGAAGAATGTAGAAGAGGGTAAAGAGGGGATAAATGGAGATGAAAGGAGATTTGACTTGGGGTGGTGAACACTACTACAACATACAGATGATGTATTATGAAATTGCACATCTGAATATATAATTTTATTAACCAATGTCACCCCAAAGATCAATTAATTAAAATTCCTGAGGAAAATTTCTAGACAGAAGTTAATAGGAGTTGAAGAGTAACCTAAAGGAGGTTATTATGATTAACACTCTTGCTGTACCTAAATAATTAGGCCAAACATAATAAAACCAGTCTTTTTGTTGTAATTATAAATAATTTTTATAGGTTTCTTATGATCACAAGGCAGGAGATCAAGCATCTTGATGCTTAATGAAATAAGCATCTTCATTAAGCTTATTTTTGTGCAATTGAGATGCATAAATTTTTCTCTGGTAGAAAGTTTACATTTTTTTTTGCTCTGTAGAAAATTAACCAGTTTGTATCTAACTCAGCAATATTTTTCTCAGTTAAACTTTATTTAGTTATTTTATTAAATATCAAATACATATCTAGCCACTAAAATACTCTTTAAATGGGTTGTAACATCTTATGAGTCTGTTCAGTAATTAATAAGTTGAATAAAATCTTTAGTAAATATAAACTTGATATTTTAATGCAAGTCATTTTAAAAAATACCCTTTAACAATATCCTTAGTCAGAAAACTCATCCTGCATATCATAACTGCATGGTACTGACTAGTTATAATTAGTAAAATATTTTCATCAACTAGGTAAGTAACTATCCTGGGAATAAAGTAGAACTTGAGTAAAACCATAAAAAGACCATTTGTTGCTTCTTAGCAGCTTATAAAAAGAGAAATTAAGGAAAAACAGATATCCCTCAAGCTCTCTTTCACATCTTTCACTGTGTAACAAGTTCAATAACTTTTTCTGTAAAGGGCAGGACAATATATATTTTAAGGTTTGAAGGCCATGTACTGTCTGATCATATTTTTCTCTGTGTTTTCTATAATTCTTTAAAAATTTAAAAACCATTCTTGGCTTATAGGTCATACAAAACAACAACAACAACAACAAAAACCAGCCTGTGGGATGTTAGTTTGCTAATCTCTGCTATAATTTGTTCAGTCTAATGGTTTGCTAAGGTTAGAGTATTCTGTCCCACAGTGTTAGTCAGTCAATTAGCTCAATATTTTGATTTTCATTACTATCTTCAGCTCCATCTTATAGGTCATGTGACTGCTCCAAACTGTTTCTTTTTTCCAATGTTAGGTTTTTTAAAAAATAGTTATTACATATTCAATTGCATGTTATTATATACATTTTTACTTAGAAAAACTGAGATTGCATAATCTTATTAAGTACTGAATAGAATGAAAATAATAGAATTATCAAGTTTTGGAATTCACAGCAAGAAAAGTGGATTGATTAATTCATTGCTGATAAGATCAATTTGAAGACGATGGAATAGTCTTCTAAAGCCAATATTTCTTTTATTTTTCTCATGATATTTCTCACCTTGGAGAGCTTTGTATTCTTCCAATGTATTTATTGCAAATAAGTACTCATAATTTTTTGTGTCCTTATCTGTGAAGCTATTGATAAGAGATTATGTTGAATATGTTATATTGGAATTATTTTCTGCAAGAGAAAATTTTTTTTAAGGATTATTAGTATACTGCTAATGTGTTGAAATGGCTAAGTCAGAAATCTAGGTTGGCCTGACCAGGCAGTGGCGCAATGGATAGAGTGTCAGACTGGGACGCGGAGGACCAGGTACAAGACCCCGAGGTTGCCAACTTGAGTGCGGGCTCATCTGGTTTGAGCAAGGCTCACCAGCTTGGACCCAAGGTCGCTGGCTTGAGCAAGGGGTTACTCGGTCTGCTGAAGGCCCACGGTCAAGGCACATATGAGAAAGCAATCAATGAACAACTAAGGTGTCGCAATGAAAAATTGATGATTGATGCTTTTCATCTCTCCATTCCTGTCTATCTGTCTCTGTCTATTCCTCTCTCTGACTCTCTCTCTGTCTCTGAAAAAAAAAAGAAAGAAATCTAGGTTGTGTGTTCTAAGAGAACTATTAAAACAAAATGCCAGTTCTAATCTGCGACAGCGTATATTGATTTCCTCATTGGATTGTGATTTTGTGTCAAATACCCCATAATAAAATTATATTTGTTTAATAGAAGGCCATATTTGAAACCACTATTGATTGTTACCCATAAACATTAACTATTTTTATCAAATTAAGTAGCTATCAGTTAGCAATAAATAAGACATTGTTGCATTTTGAGAATTGGGATTCAGTAAATACCAAAGGCTTGAGGTAGTTGCTCCAGAGAGCAGATCTAGAGGTATTCCATCGTGGTACTCTGGGTGGGAGGAGCCTGGGGAGTACTAGAGGGAGGAACCCTAAGCCAGTGGTCTCCAACCCCGGGCCGCGGACCGGTACCGGTCTGTGGGCCATTTGGTACTGGTCCGCAGAGAAAGAATAAATAACTTACATTATTTCCTTTTTATTTATATTTAAGTCTGAATGATGTTTTATTTTTAAAAAATGACGAGATTCCCTCTGTTACATCTATCTAAGACTCACTCTTGACGCTTGTCTCATAAGATCGACAATTATATTTAAAAATACCACAGTTTTGACACCGGTCACATAATTTTATTTTGTGCATTTATCCATTCCACCCTAAAGGCTGGTATGCGAAAATATTTTCTGACATTAGACCGGTCCGTGGCCCAAAAAAGGTTGGGTACCACTGCCCTAAGGAGTTCTCAGGGTCTCTGAACAACTCATGTTGACTCATGTCATAAGCAAAATATGTATTTTTTATTACTCAATATGAAATTCAACAAGTCAATTAGTCTTCATTTCAAAGCAGATAATAGTATTAGAGTAAACTTTCATTGTTACACCTAAGTATGAAATATTTCAACGTGGCAGAGCCTGTTTTGGGAAGGGCTACTGGAGCAATTATCGTGGAAACCAAAAAAGAAAGTGAATTCTATTAAAAAGAGCCACCCTTGTGTCTCTTCTTAAAAATCTATATTTTCCGGCCCTGGCCGGTTGGCTCAGCGGTAGAGCGTCGGCCTGGCGTGCGGGGGACACGGGTTCGATTCCCGGCCAGGGCACATAGGAGAAGCACCCATTTGCTTCTCCACTCCCCACCACCTCCTTCCTCTCTGTCTCTCTTTCCCCTCCCACAGCCAAGGTTCCATTGGAGCAAAGATGGCCCGGGCGCTGGGGATGGCTCCTTGGCCTCTGCCCCAGGCGCTAGAGTGGCTCTGGTGGTCGTTGCAGAGCGACGCCCCGGAGGGGCAGAGCATCGCCCCCTGGTGGGCAGAGTGTCGCCCCTGGTGGGCGTGCCGGGTGGATCCCGGTTGGGCGCATGCGGGAGTCTGTCTGGCTGTCTCTCCCCGTTTCCAGCTTCAGAAAAATACAAAAAAAAAAATCTATATTTTCCAATAAAAGGCAGCAGAAACTATTTCTTTTTTTTTTCTTTCTTTTTTTTTTTTTTTTGCCTTATCTAGTTCTCTTTTTGTAGTAGGATGAAAGACACTTCACAAGGTTGTTGGGAAAATGTAAAGATCTGAAGGCTACTGGCTGTGCTGTTAAAAGGGAAAACAGAATAAGGACTTGTAGTCAGTAATATCATTTTCCACCATGCACCACTTCAGACACAATACAGAGTACAGTTGCTATGTGTTTTCACATCTTAATGGTGTTTTTTGTACTAAAATAAGATGTCTTATAATTTTATTTTTTTAATGGGGTGACATCAATAAATCAGGATACATATATTCAAAGATAACAAGTCCAGGTTATCTTGTCGTTCACTTGTGTTGCATACCCATCACCCAAAGTCAGATTGTCCTCTGTCACCTTTTATCTAGTTTTCTTTGTGCCCCTCCTCCTCCCCCTTTCCCTCTCCCTTTCCCCCCTCCCCCTGTAACCACCACACTCTTATCAATGTCTCTTAGTTTCACTTTTATGTCCCACCTACGTATGGAATAATGCAGTTCTTGCTAGAGGCTCTAACCTTAAGTTTCACTGTATGTCTCTAAATATCATGTCTAATTTTCTAATTTGTTACTTGACATATGGAATTAACAGTATCTTATTTTTTGAGTGATCTTAGACAAAATGTACCATTCTGTTTTTCTAAAATGATAACAGAAACATTAGACTTTCATCATCTGTCTGTAAAAAAATCAAAATGTAAATGCCTATGACCTTCTCACTAAGAATCTGTGAGTTATGCAGCTGAATAGATACCATCAGCAGGTCTGAGTAGCTCTGTATGTAATCTATAAAGATCAGTTTGTGTTTACATGTAATTCGAGTATTCTATAATATATTTTTTCAAATTTTCATATTCCATTAGTTAGAACTTCTATATTCTAAAATAAAAAGGTTTTTTAAAGGATGCAGTTTTGTATTATTTAGCCATAACAAGAAATGAAGTATTGATGATGCTACAATGTGGATGAACCTTGAAAGAAGTTAGACTCAAAAGATCACATCTTCAGAGTAGGTAAATCTAGAGACAGAAATCAGGTTGGCAGCTGCTTGGTGTTGTAAGGAGGGAAGAATGGGGAGTGGGAGCATTCAATGGGTAAAGGATTTCTTTGGGGTTGATGAAAGTTTTTGAAACACGATACAGGGGTTGATTGCATAACACTAAAAAAGTAATTATGCCATTGAATTGTACATTTTAAAATGTTTAATTTTATGTTAGATGAATTCCATCTTAATTAAAACAAACATAAAACCTCTGGAAATAGTTGTACTGACTGACCAAGATTACAAATTAGTTTACAAAGCTTTAATAAATATTTTATCATCTATAAACTAATAAAGGTAGATTATAAGGAAAATTAAGCATGGTAAAAGAATGAAGAGTATAGAATGATGGGGTGTTACATAGCTAGCATATGGATTATATCTCAGCACCTAGGACAAAGCTCACAGTTCTATCAAATTAATACGGTAAAATAATAAACAAATGAATAGTCCCCTTCAGAAAAAGGCAGATTAAATCTTGATAGAATAAAATATTTTTTAAAAAAAGAACCAAATAAATAATCAGCACGTGTGATTTTTGGTTGCATTTCACATTGTGGGAAGAGAGAAAAACTTAAGATAGAATCAAAGTCCAAGTAAAAGAGGCTAGGAATTGTGTGGATCAAACAATAAAACGTTTACAGCTTTATACCTGGATTTTATTTCTAGCTCTCTAGGGTCTGCAATGGTGTGTGATCTTGAGCCTGTGAGTGTACTGGAATAAATTGGATAGTTGATACATCAGCAAATAGCTCAGTGCACTGCAGATCACAAATGCCATAAAAACATGGTCCTGAGTATATAGGGTTTCAAAGACCATGGGAAAACATTAGTATCCAAGAACACCTCCAGCATTTGATGATCGATTTGAAGAATACATTTTGACATTGATTCGTATTACTAGAGGATTATTCTGTGTTTTAACTGTTTTAGTTATGTTAAAATAGAAATGCTCTTAAGAATTATTACATTATACTTTTAACCTTATTAATAATCATTTACAGTTTGCCTTAGGATGGATACATTTTATGATATTCATTTTTATAACATAATATGAGAAGCAGTCAGGTTGGAAAAATGAAACTTCTTGAATCCTTATTAGAATCTAGGAATGATAAAAACTTGGTATACTACAGTAAATGGAATTTACTTCTAAAAATTGGGAAGAATAGCACCAATTAACAATATGCAGGTCCCATGTGTCTTGAAATTAGGCAAGAATATATGTGATCTCAGAGACTGTGGAATGTTTATTGGATTCCTGGGGCATTTTAAAGTATTTTTATGTTAAATAAATAACCAGGATGTATACTTTCAGTTGCAGCTTTTCTTCTGTCCTTGCAATTTAATGACCCTGTGAATCACTGAACAGAATGTAAATAACAAAGCTGTTTGCTCCAGTGAGTTGCTAACCAGATTCCTTTATTCATCCCACAGCAGAGAAGCAAGAAGTTATATTTATTCTACTCATTATGGAATCCATGGATGAGGTGAAAAAGGACTTTGCAGAATGTACAATCAAGGCAGACTGGCAAGGAGGGCTTTCTTTCTTATTAAGACATAATGGCACTTGTTTTGTTTTCCTTAGTCACAAATCAATACAGTGTATCTAAAGGGTGTTGTCTATTAATTCCACCAAATGGGTAATGGCCATGTGCTAGTTCCAAATAAGAGTGCTGAAAGAGAAAATTATTGTGGTGCAAGTTTATTTCAGCAGCTGTTTCCAGGCAAAATAACTATTAATTTATATGATTTCGAGACCCTTACTCTACATTTTCCTCATCTCTTCCAATTGCCCCTTTTGCTCTTACTCATTTGTGTGACCCTAGAATTCCTGTGAATTGTGTTCTCTTACCTATATTTCCTGCTCAGCACTGGCTTGGCCTCTCTTAATTTTGATACAGGAAGACTTCCGGGATTAGAAGAATAAGTATTTTGTGGAAAGTCAGAATATACTTTTTATTCCTTTGGCTTCTACTTTTGAATTTCTAAATTTAAATGACAATAAGGAAAATAATTAAAAACAAAACCAAAAAAGATGAATTTTACTCTTGCTTCTGCTAATTTTTAATTATTTGATTGAGAAAATCATCTAACCTTTTAAATTTCTCATTCATAAAAATGTAAAGTAATACCTATTTCACATAATGGTAGTAAACAAAAAGGTTGAGAAAAGATGTTGACTGCTTCATAATTTTTAAATTTTTATTTGTTTATTCATTTTATAGAAGAGAGAGAGAGAGAGAGAGAGGAGGAGGGAGGAGCAGGAAGCATCAACTCCCATATGTGCCTTGACCAAGCAAACTCAGGGTTTTGAACTGGCAACCTCAGTGTTCCAGGTCGACGCTTGATCCACTGCGCCACCACAGGTCAGGCTTGACTGCTTCATAATTTAAAGTTTGCATCTCAAAGTGAGCAATTTTTTTTTTCAGTTTGTTAAATTAAAGCAGACTAAGTAGGGGATCCAGTCCTTTTCTTTTCTTTATTTTTAATGGGGTGACATCAATAAATCAGGATACATATATTCAAAGATAACATGTCCAGGTTATCTTGTCATTCAATTGTGTTGCATACCCATCACCCAAAGTCAGATTGTCCTCTGTCACCTTCTATCTAGTTTTCTTTGTGCCCCTCCCACTCCCCCTTTCCCTCTTCCTCTCCCCTCTCCCCCCATAACCACCACACTCTTATCAATGTCTCTTAGTCTCACTTTTATGTCCCACCTACGTATGGAATAATGCAGTTCCTGGAGTTTTCTGTTTTACTTATTTCACTTCGTATAATGTTATCAAGATCCCACCACAGAAGCACATGATTTAAAAAAGATAGCAACAGAGGAAAGATGTATGGAATACAACCAAATAAAAACAAAAGATAGAAAGATGAAAGAGAAGGATCAAACAAGACACAAAACTAACAGAAAGCAATCTATAAAATGGCAATAGGGAATTCCAGTCCTTTTCTTAACCAGAGGTCTCTTAAAATTTTGTGATTGTATTTATCAGAAAAAAAGTGAGAACCAAGTTTCAACAACATATGTATACTTATTTATTTGTAAATTGTATCCCCACTTTATTAAGAAATATATAAATTTTAAGATACAAATGAAATAGAAATGTTTAAAAGTTATCATTAAAACTTTGATAAATTAACTTTTAACTTTATGTTTTCTTTATTTCAACATTTAACTTTATTAGCTGATGTATTTGAAAAATATAGAAAGGAAGAAGAGGGAGGGGGTCGGCGAAGGGTTGGGGCACAAAGAAAACCAGATAGAAGGTGACCAAAGACAATTTGACCTTGGGTAATGGGTATGCAACATAATCAAATGTCAAAATAAACTGGAGATGTTTTCTCTGAACATATGTACCCTTGATTTATCAATGTCACCCCATTAAAATTAATTAAAAAACAAAACAAAACAAAAAAAAGAAAAATATAGCAAAATAAGTATATACACCCAATGCTATAAATACTTGTTTCCTACCATTGCTTGCAAAAAATTGACTCAGTGATTAAATTTCACATATGATCTTCACTAAAATATATTTGTATTCTAGTCAAAGGAGCAATTTCATCAAGATTTTATTTATACTTTTTTCATAATCCTATTGAATATATACTGGAAATTTAATAATTGCTGCATTCACCTTGTCTGGTTCTCTAATTTCATTAACAAAACTAGCAAACCCATAAACTGAGAAATATGAAAAATGTGTATTTTCTTTAATGTCAAACAAGTATTCGTTGCATTATTTATTTTTGCAAATTTCTAAAATGTTAGTACATTTTACACGTTTGGTGAACATGTGTTTTAGCTTGTTACAATATTGTTCCCTGTTAATTATTTCATCCTTTTAAAATATTATTTTGTAACAAGATGAATGATAACATTGTTAATTATAGGTAGCCATCTGTTATTTATTTCAGTAAGAAACTCTCTGAATCTTCCTAGTACTTACTATTAAATTTAAGGATATATTATATTAAATACCATGTGGTTAAAATATAGCCCTTGTCTCTAACTTCAGAATGTTTGATTTTGAAATCTCTTATAATAATTATGATTTAAAAGAATAACTTTCTAACTTAATATAAAAACTGAGGAACTTTTGATAGTAAAAAGAGATGAGATTAAAAAAAAATTCCTCAACATAATAAAGAATAGCTATGAAAACACTACAGCTAATATCATATTTAATGGCAAGAAATTAAATGCTTTCCTCCTATGATCAGAAACAAGGCATAGATGTCTTATATCAGCATTCCTATTCACCATCACATTGGAAGTCTTAAGTAATACAATCAGGCAAGAAAAGGAAACAAAAAGTATACAGATTGGGAAAAAAAGAAATAAAATTACTTTTGTTCTTTTGGGGGGGTTATTAATTTTTATGGGGTGACATTGATAAATCAGGGTACATATGTTAAGAGAAAACATCTCCAGATTATTTTGACATTTGATTATGTTGTAAACCCCTCACCCAAAGTCAAACTGTCTTCCCTCACCTTCTATCTGGTTTTCTTTGTGCCCCTCCCCTCCCCCCACCCCCTTTCTCTCCTTCCTCCCCCTCTCTCCCTCCCCATCCCCCCCCGTTACCATCACATTCTTGTCCATGTCTCTGAGTCTCATTTTTATGTCCCATCTATATATGGATTCATATAGTTCTTAGTTTTTTCTGATTTACTTATTTTACTCAGTATAATGTTACCAAGGTCTATCCATGTTATTGTAAATGATCTGATGTCATCATTTCTTATGGCTGAGTAGTATTCCATAGTATCTATATATATATGTACCACTGCTTTTTAATCCACTCGTCCACTGACAGACACTTGGGTTGTTTCCAGATCTTTGCTATTGTGAACAATGCTGCCATAAACATGGGGGTGCATTTCTCCTTTTGGAACAGTTCTATGGTGTTCTTAGGGCATATTTTTAAAAGTGGGATAGTTGGGTCAAAAGGCAGTTCTATTTTTAATTTCTTGAGGAATATCCATACTGTTTTCCACAGTGGCTGCAGCAGTCTGCATTCCCACCAGCAGTGCAGGAGGGTTCCCTTTTCTCCACATCTTTGCCAGCACTTATTCTGTGTTGTTTTGTTGATGAGCGCCATTCTGGCTGGTGTGAGGTGATATCTCATTGTGGTTTTAATTTGCATTTCTCTAATGATTAGTGATGTTGAGCATTTTTTTATGTGCCTATTGGCCATCTGTATGTCCTCTTTGGAGAAGTGTCTATTTATTTCTTTTGCCCATTTTTTTATTGGATTGTTTGTCTTCCTGATGTTGAGTTTTACAAGTTCTTTACAAAAGGAGGTAAGAGCGTACAATGGAGTAAAGACAGCCTCTTTAATAAATGGTGTTGAGAAAATTGGACAGCTACCGGCAAAATAATGAAACTAGACAACCAACTTAGACCATTCACAAAAATAAACTCAAACTGGATAAAAGACTTAAATGTAAGCCATGAAACCATAAGCATCTGAGAAGAAAACATAGGCAGTAAGCTCTCCGACATCTCGCGCAGCAATATATTTACCAATTTATCTCCATGGGCAAGTGAAATAAAAGACAAGATAAACAAATGGGACTATATCAAACTAAAAGCTTTTGCACAGCTAAAGACAATAAAGACAGAATAAAAAGACAAACTACACAATGGGAGAACATATTCGATAATACATATGATAAGGGGTTAATAACCAAAATTACTTTTGTTCTTAGATGACATGATTATCGATGGAGAATATTTTAATATATTAAAAAAAATCTGTTGGATTAAAAATACTGAAATATTTAAAAGTTGAACAAAATGTGTTCAGGATCTACATGTGGAAAACAAGGAAGCAAACAAACAATAACTCTAATGAAAGAAATAAAAAGATCTCTCCTAAATAAATGGAGAGATTTTCCTTGTCCATGAGTCAGAAAAAAATCAACATTATTAAAATACCAATTCTTTTGAATTTGAGCAAAATCCTAGTTGTCTATTTTGTAGAAATACACAGACCAAATCTAAACTGTATATGGAGTTACCTAAGACATAAAAGAAGCTAAAACAAACTAAAGCAAAAGTTAGAAGGACTGATGCTATCTGGCTTCAAGACAATATAAATCTATAGTAATCAGGACAGTGTGATAATGGCCAGAGGAAAAAAACTTATGTATTAATAGACTGGAATCAAAAGCTCAGGAACAGATCTATGCAAATGTAGATAACCAATCTTTGAAAAAGCAAATAAGCATTTCTATAAGGGAGAAATAGTCTTTTCAACAAATGGTGCTACAACAATTGAACATCTAAATGCAAAATCAATCAATAAATCTAGACAAATTTCAGTTGTCTCTCATTATATTGAAGTTCACTTTTCGCAATCTTACTGTATCATGGAATTTTAAAGTTGTATATATCTAATTTTATATCACAAAATTTTCACTATATTGCAGGGTTTTGAGGTATATAGGTATTTTAATATATTTATTATTTTAATTATTTTTGCAGTAAAATAAGCATTTTCTAGTATAAATAGAAAATATAAAAATATATAAAAATATTAATTAAAACATATTAAAAGAATTTTACTGTATATTCACTGGTGAGTACCCATATAGAATTTTATATGTTGTTAAATTTATATAGGTTTAAGAGTATAGAAAGTGTTTAAGAGCATAAGAAATATTTATAAGAGTATGGGAAAGGTTAATAACAGTGTGGAACAGGTTTATAAGAGTGTGGAGCTTGACCAGGAGGTTGTTCAATGGATAGAGTGTCAGACTGGGACGTAAAGGACTCATGTTTGAAACCCCCAGGTCACCAGCTTGAGTGTGGGCTCATCTGGTTTGAGCAAGGCTCTCAGCTTGAGCCCAAGGTTGCTGGCTTGAGCAAAGGGTCACTTGGTCTGCTGTAGCACACTGTGTCAAGGCACATATGAGAGAGCAATCAATGAACAACCAAGGTACAACAATGAAGAATTGATGCTTCTCATCTCTCTTCCTTCCTGTCTTTCTGTCCCTATTTGTCCCTCTTTCTGTCCTGTCACACACACACACACACAGAGTGTGGGGAGGTTTTATAAAGCCTTAAAATACTTAAAATATATACAAATAATAAAATAAATATAAGGTTGCTACTTTGCAGATTTTTGCTCATTGCAGGGGGACTGTGTGGACAAGTCCTGCCTGGGGTGAGGATGACAGAGACGCAAAGACCCAACTCGGGACCAGGTTCAGTGATGCAGATCCACTTTATTCAGGAAGTAAGCTAGCTTATATACATGGGTTCAGCCGATAGGATGTTACAGCGTGTCCTTCATAGCCAATGGCTGAAAAGATCATGGAGCTGCGTGGTTGGCACTAAGTCACTTCCTTATAGCGGGTGAGCTCCCTTCCTGGGTATGCCCAGGAGGCTTCTGGGAGCTGGAGTATTCTTACAGCATTGCTTCAGCTGCAGCTGCTAGGAATGCACCTAAACCCTGCAATAGATGAGGAACCATTGTATATACCTTTTTCAATAATTTACTCTAAATTGTCCACATTTTAAAAATAAAACACAACACTATGAAACTTCTACAGGAAAACATAGGAGAAAATCTGTGCAACCTTGAGTTCCAATCATGAGTTTTTAGTAACAATATCAAAAGCATGACCCATAGAAGAAAAAAAATTGATGTTAGACTTTATTAAAACTAAAATTACTGTGAAACACATGTTAAGAGAATTAAGTGACAGCCACAGATGGAGAAAAATTATTTTTTAAACCACATCTGAGGCAGTATCCAAAATATATAAAGAAGACCTTAAACTCAACAATAAGAAGATAAACCACAATCAATAAATTAGCAAAAGATTTGAATGCATACTTCATCAAAGAAGGTTTTTAAATATCAAGCCAGTATTTAAAAATGCTCAATATAATTTGATACTAGAGAATTACAAATTAAAAGTACAATGAGATACCACTATACATCTATTACAATGGCTGAAATCCAAAAAAAACTCAACATTACCAAATACTAGAGAGGATGCAAAGCAAAAGAAACTCTCATTCACTGCCAAGTGCCATTATTATTTTGAAAGAGTTCAGTAGGTTCTTATAAAGCTAAACATAGTCTTAACATACAGTCCAATAAATGCTTGGTATTTATTCAATTAATTAAAACATATCCATGCGAAAACCCTGCAAATGAATACTTTTCTAGGCTTTACTTATAAACCTCAACCTGGAAACCACCAACACATCTTTTATGAACATAAGCAAAACGGTGGTACGTACAGAAAATAGAATATTATTTAATAATAAAAAGAAATAAATAATCAAACCATGAAAAGCATAATATCATTGTTAAGTGGAAAAGCCAGTCTGAATAGACAATATACTATATGATTCAGTTATGTGATATTTTGGAAAAGACATATTATAGAGACAGTAAAAAGGTTAGCATTGACAGGGGTTTGGAGCAAGGGATAGAGAGTTGAGTAGATAATGCACAGGAGAATTTTAGGGCAGTAAAATTATTTTAAAATAGTAATGAAGAAATATTAAATAGTACCTGACAAAAACAATAAAACTGTTATTTACAATATTTCCATATTGCTTCTTGATTAGTGTCCTCACTTGAAATTTTTTTTGCTTTTATATCAGCATCATTAGCTGTGTGATTTATTCTTTTTTTTTTAATTGTATTTTTATTTATTTATTTATTTATTTTATTTATTTTTTTAAATGAATTTTTATTAATGGTAATGGGATGACATTAATAAATCAGGGTACATATATTCAAAGAAAACATGTCTAGGTTATTTTGTCATTAGATTATGTTGCATACCCCTCGCCCCAAGTCAGATTGTCCTTCGCCATCCTCTATCTAGTTCTCTGTGCCCCTCCCCCTCTCCCTAACTCTCCCCCTGTCCTCCCTCCCCCCACCCCAGGTAACCACTACACTCTTGTCCATGTCTCTTAGTCTCATTTTTATGTTCCACCAATGTATGGAATCATGTAGTTCTTGATTTTTCTGATTTACTTATTTCACTCCTTATAATGTTATCAAGATCCCACCATTTTGCTGTAAATGATCTGATGTCATCATTTCTTATGGCTGAGTAGTATTCCATAGTGTATATGTGCCACATCTTCTTTATCCAGTCTTCTATTGAAGGGCTTTTTGGTTGTTTCCATGTCTTGGCCACTGTGAACAGTGCTGCAATGAACATGGGGCTACATGTGTCTTTACGTATCAATGTTTCTGAGGTTTTGGGGTATATACCCAGTAGAGGGATTGCTGGGTCATAAGGTAGTTCTATTTTCAGTTTTTTGAGGAACCACCATACTTTCCTCCATAATGGTTGTACTACTTTACAGTCATGGGAGTAGGATTCCATTCTTTTAGAGGTAGGCTGATTAGACTAATAGTCATTGTGTTTGATATATTAGAAACAGTTAAGTAACTTCTCTTCTCTGAACATATTATATTCATCTTTGAAAAACCCCACCTTAAAGAGAACCCGATTACAAGTGCCATTTTAACAACCAGTTCGCTGAACTCAACAAAAAATTAGGTATTGGTTTTATCGTACCAGTGCAAACCAGCTGAATCCCACTACTGGGTATGTTCAAGGACACAATAACTGACTTAAAGATCTCCTAATGTCCAAAATTGGAACACTTTAAGCAAAATTAATGATAATAATAATAATGTAGTATTGTGTTACAATTTAAATAAAAAATAAATATCCATAAGTCTATGCTGATATACATAAGTGATTAAATAAATTAATAAGTAGAGGGAAGAGACAAATCTCATGTGACAAATATTTCTAAATAATTTACATAGATAACTCTACTCTCAAAGAAGAGAGCAAAACTTCCACTGTTTCTACAAAGATTTAGTAGATTTTTAAAAAATGAATATTTGATTTAGCTATATGCTCCTAGGAAAATTTACAGAGATTTTAAGTAACTTCAAAAGTCATTTTTACCAGTTAAAATATTGTTTTTCATGATAGAGGGTTTTCTGAGCATCTTATTCTGGCATTTTTGAAGTTGCTTCTATAGCAGCTAAGTCTCTAAACTTGTATCTGAAACTATGTAAGCAGGAGACAATGGGGAATCAGGGAAACTGAACCTTTTGTAACCTGATATCCAGATAGAGTCTAAGTGCACCTAGATCCACAGTTATTATTGTTTCTTCTGATTTGAGTAATTGCCCCCCCCCTCCCTGATATCTGAATATCTTATTCTTCAAGACCTCCATAATACTTTGCTTCATACACCTAGCTGGAAGTAGTATCTCTAGCTTTGAATTTCCATAGAGATTTTTCTTCAGTTTTTCTACGGTAGTGTTCATTGTCTAATGTTAAACATTCACTTCAATTCTTCTCCTTTTCCCTTAACATCGAGAGTCTTCATTTTAATTCAGGTTGGAAATTCATCTAACCATTAAACATTCAACACCATGCCTCCCCTCTAGCTGAATTTGTGACTAAATGCTGTCCAGTGATATAAATGGAAGCCTGCTTAGAGGGAACAGAGGTACATTTTTGCATTCTGATATTTATCTTTTCTCTTCTTCCTGAAACTCTGGTGCTTGCATGTTGGACTATAAAATGACTGTTAGAAAGGCAGCAGTAACAGTATTGGAGAAGGAAAACAGAAGGTGGAGTCTCTAATAATTTTATGAAATTTACAAAACATCCATGGATTTTCTACTTTTTGACTTATTAAATGTGATACAGTCAAGTTTTCATTTCATTTCCTGTTGCTTTGGGTTTTCTGATATATTCATAAAATCAAAGGAAAAAAAATTCACATGGTTTTTGAGCTAGTTATTGCATGTGTCTTTTCCCAGACTGTTTTTGAAAACTCCTTGAAAATAAGATAAATAGGCCCTGGCCGGTTGGCTCAGCGGTAGAGCGTCGGCCTGGCGTGCGGGGGACCCAGGTTCGATTCCCGGCCAGGGCACATAGGAGAAGCGCCTATTTGCTTCTTCACCCCCCCCCCCTGCCCTCCTTCCTCTCTGTCTCTCTCTTCCCCTCCCGCAGCTGAGGCTCCATTGGAGCAAAGATGGCCCGGCGCTGGGGATGGCTCCTTGGCCTCTGCCCCAGGTGCTGGAGTGGCTCTGGTCCCGGCAGAGCGACGCCCCGGAGGGGCAGAGCATCGCCCCCTGGTGGGCAGAGCGTAGCCCCTGGTGGGCATGCCTGGTGGATCCCGGTCGGCGCATGCGGGAGTCTGTCTGACCGTCTCTCCCCGTTTCCAGCTTCAGAAAAATACAAAAAAAGAAAAAAAAAAAAGGTAAATAGCATAAATATCAGAAAAGCTTCACAGAAAGTATATTAGTGTTTGTGTGTGGCTGGGGGTGGGAAGTGGAAGGGACTGGGGAGTAACTGCTAGTGAATATGGGGTTTCTTTTTGGTGTGATGAAAAAATTTTATATTAGATTGTGGTGATAGTTATACAATCCTGTAAATATACTATAAACAAGGACTTTTACACCTTAAATAGGTGAATTGTATAGTATTTGAATGGTATATCAATAAATCTAATTTAAAAATAGAAAAATAATCTAACCCCAAAGTGCAAGAGTAGACAATAGTCAATAACATTTTTAGAATATATGATCATCTTTTATATTTGAAGGTATAAAATTAAAATTTGAGAAAGAGAATTGGATCATATTTACATTTTAGCGAGCACCTTCTATAAATAAAAGTCTGTGTACAAAAAGCTAAATGAGCTTTGTCAGTTAAAAATAAGCAAATTTAGCTTTTATAATCTATCCTTAAGGTCTGGCAACACTGTCAGTAATCAAAAATATTTATTGATTAAATGAACAAATTGGAGCTATGTCTAGATTCTCTTAAATAATGCACTTGGAATAACAAAAAACATATGTTTTTAAAACAATTACATTGGTCCTTGCATCAAATGAGGGAAGGTTTGGAAATTATTTAAAAATAATATGACAACCGTTCTAGATAAAATAAAATCTGTCTTTGTATTTTTATCTATACCTTTCAAAGTGTTTTAATCTGTTTTTATCCCCCCTTTCTTTGTCTTGTATTATATTTCTTTTAATTTTCTTCTCCTTTTTCTGCATATTCTTACAACTTTTCTCAACAGGAAGCATGAAAAACTTTTAAAAACTGCACAATTTGGCTCTGGGAAGGAATATAAGAGCCAGTCTGGACTTAGAAGATTACTTCAGTAACTGGTACCAAAAAAATAATTAGAAAGAGAAGATGTATAAATTTAATAAGAGATGATTAAAATAATTTAGATTAAAAGTGATAAATCTGGATTGAAATGCTAACAATGTATGGCAAGTAAGAAATAAAACATTAGAAAGGAAAAATTGGCCCTGGGCAGTTGGTTCAGTAGTAGAGCATCAGCCCAGTGTGTGGATGTACTGGGTTCAATACCCAGTCAGGGCACGTGGGAGAAGCAACCATATGATTCTCCACTCCTCCCTCTCCCCCTTCTCTCTCTCTTCCTCTCCTACAGCCATGGCTTGATTGGCTCAAGTGAGTTTGCCTCAAACTCTGAGGATGGCTTCATGGCCTCTGCCTCAGGCATTAAATAATAAAAATTACTTGGTTGCTGAGCAATGAAACAATGGCCCCACAGGTGCAGAGCATTGTCCCCTAGTGCATTTACTGGGTAGATCCCAGTTGGGGTGCATGCAGTAATCTGTCTCTCCACCTCCCCTCCTCTCACTAAAATTAAAAAATAGAAATAAAATATTATAAATATTTGATGGTTTTGTATACAAGGGATCCCAGAGATATTATGAATTTAGAGTTGATGGCTAAGAAATTGGTGCCACAACTTTGGAAGAGAGAATTTAGAATATTTCCAGGACTATAATCTGGCCACAAAATACACTGTTAAATGCAATCACCATAGAATTTTTAATATGAAAAGACAATCTTCCTGTTACACTTGTAATTAGTACCTGAATTTTCTTACTAATGAAGGAAAGTGAAGAAATGGGAGTTTTAGGCTTAAAATAAAACTATCTGATTACAAGACACTTTAGATTGATCAATTAACGTAGAGCATAGTATAGATAGGGTAAGGTGATAGCTCAGTTCCAGCCTAGGTTGTACTTCTAACATTACAAATGAATGTATTCATTAGTCAACAAGTGGAGTTGGGAACAGTAGTATTTGTCTTAATGTAAAAATGTTGTTACTGTTATGGGAAATCATTAAGTATTTGTTTTATTTACAAATTCTCAGAATGTCAGAAAGTGAATGATCTCTTCTAGTAAAATGTATAGTCAATGAAGAAAGATATATCTAATTTCTAGTAGTAAAAGTGAAATATTATATTATTCTCATGAATTGGCAAAGCTTATTATGTTGTTCAGTTTAGAAAACGCATGATTTAGAAAGGTATGTACTGAAATTTTAGAGTCAAACAACCCAGTTCAAGACCTGATGTTCAACATGAAATGCAAACTGAAAACACAATGAGGTGACACCTCACACCTGTCAGAATGGCTATCATCAATAAATCAACAAACAAGTGTTGACAGGGATGTGGAGAAAAAAGAAATCCTTGTGCACTATTGGTGGTATTGCAAATTGTTGTAGCCACTTAGAAAAAAAGTATGGAGAGTCCTTAAAAATTAAAAATAGAACTTCCTTATGCCCCAACAATTCAAAACCTGTGTATTTATGCAAAGAAATACAAAACATTAATTCAAAAAGTTACATGTACCCCATATTTTCATTGCAACATTATCTCCAATAGTCAAGATATAGAAGCAACCCAAGTGCTCATCAATAATGAGAGATATATACAGTGAAATGTTGGTCATAAAAAAAGAATGAAATCTTACCATTTATAACAACATGGATGGACCTAGAGGCATTATGCTAAATGAAATAAGTCAGACAGAGAATTACAAATACCATAAGATTTATTTACATATGAAATCCAAAGAACAAAATAAACAAGCAAAATAGTAACATACTCCAAGATACAGAGAACAGATTGCCTTTTTCCTTTGTGTATGAGCCATCCTTTCATGCTTTTTTGTGTCTCATAATGCTTTGTTGAAAACTGCACTTTTTAAATAATATAAAATGGCAGGTTTTGTTGTTGTTTGTTGCTGTTTTTTTCTATTACTGTGTTTGTTTGTTTAATGGCTTTCCTGAATTAATTTAGAAGAGTTTGTCTTCTTTGACATGTGTAACAACTGGGGGTTTTATTTGATTACCATATTTTTTGCTCCATAAGATGCACCTGACCAGAATACACACCTAGAGTTTTAAGGAGGAAAATAAAAAAAAATATTCTGAACCAAATGGTGTGTTAAAATATTTAATAAAGTACCATATTTTTTGCTCCAGAAGACACACTTTTTTCCCCCAGAAGTGGAAGGGAAAATGCCTGTGCATCTTATGGAGCAAATGTTCATTTTTTTTTTAGCTGTTGTGGGGCGCTGCACCTGTAAACATATGTAGAATGAGCGCCAGTGGGAGCGTAATCATATCCGCCACAGGGGTGTGCAGAACCCCAGCACCTGCTGAGAGATCTACAGGTTTTGGTTTCCTCAGTTGCATGCAGAGCAGGAGGGAAGACCAGCGATGTTGTGTGGGCACATTCATCTGGCATCGAAGGCAGTCATGAGAGGCGCACTGCAGCAGTGGAGGGCTGCACTGCAGCTGCTGGAGCTCTGTGTGAAGTGCTGACATCACTTGCTGCCCTATTAGTGCTTGACCAGTTTAGAGCACATATTAGCAAAACCACACACATATACAAAAAAGAAACCTCTAAAGAAGTGAAGACTCATCTAGCTGTAATTCCTGGCTGTCTTGCCAGTTGCAACCTCTTGATGTTTCCATCAACAAACCATTTAAAGTCTTTATGCGAGAAGAGTGGAACAAATGGATGGCTGCTGGTAATCATGATCTGACACCAGCTGGTCGAATGAAGAGACCCACCATCACTCAAGTTTGTGAATGGGTAAAAACATCATGGCAGTCAGTGAAGAATGAAACTGTGGTATGATCATTTAAAAAATGTGGCATTAGCAATGCCTTAGATGGCACTGAAGATGGTATCATATATGAAAATAGCAAAGAAAGTGATACCAGTGATTGTGAGCAACTGAGCTTCTTAAATTCTGACACTAGTGATGATGAGTAGTACCTGGGGTTCCCGGGCAACTAGAAGAGTATTTGAACATTAAAGTCTCTTCTCATTTGTTAATAACAGTGCTAATGGTTGTTAATACTGCTGTTGAGTTTACATTGTTGAAATATTATTGTGGTATATTTTATTAAATATTTTAACACACCATTTGATTCAGAATATTTTTTTCTTATTTTTCTCTTTAAAACCCTAGGTGCATCTTATGGTCAGGTGCATCTTATAGAGTGAAAATGCAGTAATTGATATTTCTTTAAATGTTTCTCTAACCCTTTCTGTTTAACACTCTACTTTTCCCGGATTGTCACTTCTCTCCTGCTTCGAGCCTCAATGTCTGAGATGAGAGATGAGTGCCTTCTCAGGATTTTCCTGGGCAGGCAAACAACTCTGTTCTATCATGAGGAATCTCAACCCATAGAAACATGTTGGCACTTTTCAAAGTCCTCTATATGGGCATCCAATTCTTATATTTTACTTTTAAGTTTCTTGGAGAGCCTTGTGTTTGCCCCAACACGGCAAGAAGCTGATGTGTTAAACAATTGTTGCTGATATTTTTTGCTGAATAACTCAGGGATGGAAATTTTCCCAACTGAAAAACTCAGAGTCAGTTAAAATAAAACAATCCTTGTGAAGAGAGGTTCTTTTCAGACAGTTGTCATGTCAATGAAACAGCGACAGCTCTCTGGAACGGGGCTTTATTGCAACTCAGAACCTGCTCAGCCCTGTGAGTGCCTCTTAGGCTCTGATTTTATGGCAGTCACCATGCTGGTGAGCCTGTTGGTGTTAAGCTACTGTGGAACTGTGGCAGGGAAAAAAGGACAGAGCCGTTTGAAGGGCCACAAAGCTTGTTTGTGTTTACTGAGCTTCATTGATTTTTCTTGAATGAACACACCTTACACTGTTGCAAGCTTTTGCTTAATTTCCAGAATTCTAAAAAAGTTGATTTTCACACTTTCTCATTGCTTTTATGCAGGAGCAGATTTTGGGGTATCATTCTGTACCCTTCTCCTGGTTGGAAGCCTTAATAGGTGTATTTTACAAGTGTGTTGCTCTGAGAGAGTTCTGGTTCTGTGGCAGAACACAATTTGGCAGGTGTTCCAGGGAACATATCCTTGTAGGCGTACTTTCCACTCCCTATATTCTTTTCTTGGCCCACACACAGTCCAAATGGTTATTTGAATGTAAAGTCCAAATTCAGATGAAGTATCATGTATTTAGAAATTCTCAATGGAAATCTTTTCTACTTAGAGTCCAAGCTAAGGCAGATGTGAGTCTTTGTTGCTATCATGTGCTAGTTTCTTCCTAAACCACCCTTTCAATGAATATGGTCAGAAAGTCAGATGGCCTCTACTAGAGCAAATGGGGGTGCATGATTCCCTGTTCTCCTTCTCCAGATATCACCTAATTATACTTCTCAAGAAGATTCTGTCTTTCAAGGATTTGTTCTCACTATGGGTAGCCACTATAAACTGCAGTTGATTTACTTGGGAAAAAGGGACATTGCTGTAGGCTCCTCATCCCATTCATACTCATATGTATAAAGTTATTCCTACCTCTGCAGGAGTTTTTGCTTCCTATTTTTACTTTACAACCATGTATCAATCAAGAGGTCAGATTTCTGGGTAGTGGGTACATGCTTACTCCATTTTGCTTTTGCTTGCTTGCTTGTCAATTTTTTCTTTTGTCCTTTATTGGAATTTTGAGAATTCTGAATTTTATACCAACTGAATTAGTTTGTGATATGCAGGAGATATGCCCATCTATGACATAGCACAACTGTCCTAATAACATCATCCATCTTGGGCTCACTCAGGAAAATATGAGAAAAATAAAATTAATAAATAAAATTTTTTGATCCCCACCTATGTCCTTCTGGTCCTTCAGTGTTCAAGGCTTTTTATATAAAAAATGAAGTAATAATTAGTTCTAAATTGTATCAGTTAAGGTAAAGCTATTTACTCATCCCCAATAATGGATCCTGCCTAATTTATGATTATTTTGGCTAACTTTGACACATTATTTAAAATTTCATTTAGTCTTCTAACAAAGCAAGAGAGACAATATTTGCATTTATACTGGAAAGAAAGTAGTAGCACTGTCTTTATTCACAAATAATCAGATTGTGTAAGAAAAAAAATTAAGAAATCTACCCAAAAAATATACTAATGCTAATAAAATGACTTTAGCAAGGGGCCATATACAAGCTCAGTATACAGAAATCAATTATATTTTTGTATACCAAACAATCATTTATGAAAATTTTAAATTGTTATTTATAATAAAATAAAACATGAGACATGTATTGTTAAGTCTGACAAAAGTTATTAAAGATCTGCACAATGAAAAATATTAAGCATCCTGAGAAAAAGTAAAGATCTAATTAAATGAACAGATATACTATCTGTAGATTAGAAAATTCAATACTGTAGAGATGTAAATTCTCCCCAAATTGATGTAAATATTTAATAAAAACCCAATCAAATTTCAGCAGGGATTTTTTAAATTTTAATAAATTAATTAAAAATTAATGTACAAATGCAAAGGATCTTGATTAGCTAAAATAAATTTTTGAAGGGAATAACAAATTGGTGAACTAATACTACCTAATGTCAAGACTTTTTATAAAGCTATAATAATAAGTTACCTTTGGTATTGGCAAGGATAGATAAATAGGTAAGAGGGACAGAATAGAAATCCAGAAACAGACATATACATATATGGACAAATGATTTTGGAAAGGTGCAAAGTCAATTCAGTGGAGAAAGAAGGGCATTCATGCAATGATGCTCAAATAATTGGATAACCAAATGGAAAAAAAAACAAAAAACCAAAGCAAAACATTGATCCATAATGTACATTTTATGTAATAACACAAAATAAATTATTGGCCTAAATTTAAAACTATAAAACTTCTAGGAAAAAAAATAAGGTAGAGTCTTGTGATTTTAGGTTAGCAAAGATTTCTGAGATACGACAAGGGAAATGTATACATAAAAATGATTGAATTTTATAAAAATTAAAAGTTTCTGTTCTTTTAAAATGCTACTATGACAATAAAAAGCCACAGACCAGTAGAAAAAATCTGTATAGAATATCTGTATTAAAGGATTGATAATCAGAATCTATAAAGAACTCTCAAAACTTGAGAAAATGTCGTACAAACTAACAACAACAACAAAAAAAAACTGAGCAAAATATTTGTATAGACACTTCATTAAAGACCATCAGTGGTAGTCTGGGCATAGAGTGGAAATTACATAAGGGCAAGGAGAAACTTCTGAGGTTGATGAATATATTTATTACTAATTGTAATGATGATTTCAAGGGTGTATACATAGATAAGAAGTTACGTACAATTTCAGCTATATACTGAAATACAGGTGCACCACTTTCTAAAGTATATCATATTCTACCCACTATGCTCTACACCTGAAACTAGTAAAAATAATATTACATGTAATGTGTAATTGAAAAATGAAATTTAAAAAACTTAAAGTTGTAAATTTTAAATATATACAGTTTATTTTATATAAATTATATCTTAAAACTATTAAAAAGAAAACATTTAAATTCATAATTTATTTTTAGGGTTCAAACAAAAAATCTTAAATGACTCTAAATGCTAAATATTTATTCTTAGCAAATATTTAAGTGTTTTTTTTCCTGTAACATTACTTATTTTTTATGTTTTATCATAATCAGGATTTAGTTCCTGACATGAAAGATCAATAAACAGGGTTATTAAAAGTCTTTGCAGAGAAAGACTACTATATTTTTAGTTCAAAATTACCTTCAGGGAACCAGGTGCCAACCTAACTCAATGACACTTTACACACTTATAGAGGAGCTGACATGATAGATGTCAAAACCAGGAGATAACTTGTTGGATGAAGATATACTAGCATGATTTACTTGGGCAAAAAATAAACCTTCAGCTTTAGTAGCTGTTCATAATTGAGCTTGCCTGTGGGAAGAACATAAGTAGTTAAGATAGTTAACTTTGATTTATAGATCTTTTCTCAATGCAAGAAGACAAGCTTCTCTCTACTACAAAAATAAAAAAATTACAAGAAACAAACTATTTTTAGAGTTGGAGTGAATATACTTTCCATTGGTTCTTTATGTTAAGTAAAGAAGAAATATTTGCAACAGATAGTGGGAAGACTTTTAACATTAATACTTTATGAAAAACAAGTCAATTCAAAAAAGGACAAACCAAACAAAAAATATATAAGTATATACATTACATGATTAAGATTAAAGAAGCAATACAAATAGCCAATAAATATATGAGAAAATTCTAAATTTCAGGGTGGTATGTCAATTAAACAATTATATATTCTTCTATCAGTTTGGCTGAAGTTGAACACACACACATGTGCAAGCACACACACACACACACACACGGATGCTGTTTTGGTAATAGTTGCAATAATGACTGCTTGAGTCATTATTTTTTTAAATATATCCCGTTTAGATTGCATAATCAGTATTTATTTATTTATTACAGGGACAGAGAGAGAGAGAGGGATAGATAGGGACAGACAGACAGGAATGGCGAGAGATGAGAAGCATCAGTCATCAGTTTTTCCTTACGACATCTTAGTTGTTCATTGATTGCTTTCTCATCTCATATGTGCCTTGACCGCGGGCCTTCTGCAGACCGAGTAACCCCTTGCTGGGGCCAGTGACCTTGGGTCTAAGCTGGTGAGGTGTTTTTTTTTTTCCTCAAGCCAGATGAGCCCGCGCTCAAGCTGGCAACCTCCGAGTCTCAAACCTGGGTCCTCCGCATCCCAGTCTGACGCTCTATCCACTGCGCCACTGCCTGGTCAGGCCTTGAGTCATTATTGACTCAAGCTTGAGTTTTTTGTTCTGTTACACAGCTGTCTTTTTCTTGGAATTTGCATTACCATTATTATGGGTTGCACCACTGACCTCTGAGCCATTATTTACTAGAATTGGGGAGGATTCAATCATGAGGAAACTATATCAAGCCAGATATTTAGCGTAAATGTCTCCCTTACTCTGAAAATCCTTCATTCCTAAATTGAGAAACTGACAGTTCAAAATTCTTCATTATTTAATAGAGGAGACCTGCCAGAAACTAAATGCTATCTATATACCATTATAGTGGACTCTTATTCTTTATTGCAACATTACCAGATTATGGAAAAAAAGATATAAAATGCTCATTGTCCTCTATGAGATAAAATAAAGGTCAGAGTGAGATTTAGGCATGAGCAAAAGAGAGCATTAAACGTCTTGATTAGTTTGCATTTACTTACCATCACTTTCTTATCACTAACATGATAAAATTTAAACACTATTTTTTGTCATATAATAATAATTAAATTTTTTTCTAAGCAGTTAGAACAATATAGAATGTTATACTATAAATCTATATTTTGCTCATTTTAGGCTGACTGTACAAACTTTGACATTACGAATGAAAATTTAATGTGTATTTATTTAAGAAAAGGAAAGTTGAGATATCAGAAAGAAAGCATAAGATTATCAAATACTTTTTCTAATTAATCTTGAGGAATTTATAAAGGAGAAAGCAAATGATTTTTAAAATAAAAAAATTAATTGCCTTATATATCTGATGATTTCTAAGAAATTGAGCACTTGAAACTCAATGCATATGTAATTTTTAGTTAAAATGGGTCTTTATTACATACTAGTTCTTTCTCATTAATTTATCATCCTGTAGCCAGCCAAGTCCCAGTTGGTTTTTTTTTGTGTGTGTGTGTATGTGTGCTGTGTACTGTATACTAGACTACAAATTGAACTTACATTTTGATTATATGTTATACACTTCAAACTTACCTGAATTTTTACCAGCTTTAAGTGAAAATAAAGATGAAAACTCCAAACAGTTCTAAAATAAAGACTTTTGTTCACATTTTTAAATAAATTAGCTTAAGATGGCTTTCTCTATGGAGCATACCTGCGCCATTCCCAATACCCTTCGTTTCCCAGGGAGTTCTCTCTCTCTGTCTCTCTGTCTCTGAATAAATGAAAGAAGGGAGGAAAAAAGGAAGGAAGGAAGGAAAGAAGGAGGGAAGGGAGGGAGGAAGGAAGGAAGGAAGGAAGGAAGGAAGGAAGGAAGGAAGGAAGGAAGGAAGGAAGGAAGGAAGAAGGAAGGAAAGAAGGAAAGAAGGAAGGAAGGAGACAGAAATTATCTTAGGTAGTTTTAAATATAGTTTTATGGACCTGTTGAGACAGTAATAAAATCATTTATTGTTATATGCAAAGGACACTAATGTTGAAGTCCACAGTTCTTTACCAGTTTCTCATTAGTAGACAACAAATGCTAAAGATCTCAAAAATCATGAATATATAATAACATTAAGTTGAGAAAAGTTTCTTTTGGGAGAGAAAAGCAAATGAGAACATAAGTATTCAAAAGTGAACATCTGAAATGGCTACCTGGAAGGACTGTTTTCATTCACTTTCCTGTTTCCATCATCTTTACAAATATACCAATAGTTACAGATGTTTCTTAAGAATGCAAAGAATGCTATCATAGAGTTGACTAATAGAGTGCTAAAGGGATTTTAGATGATCAATATAAGGAGGTTGATGAGTTTTGTAGAGACTCTAAAATACTGGCTCTGAATCCAACCAGCATGGTAACATCAGAGATACTAGGGAAGTTACACACACACACACACACACACACACACACACACACACAATTTCTTAGACTTATATTGATTGAAGAGGTCTAAGGTGGCCCCATGAATCTGAAAACATATCCAGGTTCTCTGATCTTTAACTATACTAACCTTCAGTGATGTTAAGCTTTTAAAACAAAAAATGTATGGTTGTTCAGAGACTTTGTTTAATTGTTCTTAAACTGATTTGACTATAAACTTTCTTTTCTAAGAACCTCAAAGAATTGCTATTTTATGGGACACATTGTGAGAAATACCTTCCACAAGTTAAAGGCTATTTGCTTGGACTATGAGATTTGGTGGAAAGTTGAGTAGTTACTAATATTTAAATATAACCGTGATGAAGCAGTTTATGTATAAATATTATTCTTTTACATAAACTAAGAAAAAAGAGCAACACAGAGTATGGCCAAGCAAAGAGACTATAAAATATAAATATAATAAAGGCCAGAATGGGATTTTGTTTGTGAGGCTGTTGAAATTACAATCTGAGTTTAAAATTAGTTTTGATGATTCCTTCTAAAGGAATCTCAGTAAGCAACCAACTGAAAGATTTCTCACTTGTGTAATAGTAGTTGCAATCACCCCTTAGGCACTCTATTAATCAAAACAGTAGTTCAAAGAGTGGTAAAAAAAAAAAAAAGGAAAACTTGAAGAACCATTACTGTTTTCCATCAGGCAAATTCAGTAATACAAGACAAGGCCGTTTACTTGAATTTGGCAACTTCCCATATATTTATTAAGTCCACATTTTTTATTCTATAGTATTTTTAGAATGTGCACATATTTTGCACATATATAACCTAATAATCCTCAAAACAACCCAATTAATGAAATAGAGCTGATAGACATCCTTGGATATCTTTCTTTGTTCCTGAAAATAACAAAGATGAGTAAATTTTACTTGCCCATTTTACCATAAGCTTCAAGGTTTTTAAAAACTGAAATTAAAATGCTTCTTAATGAAACTAGACTGGAAAGCAAACTGTTTCATGAGAGTGTATTTCTTCAAGAAAACAAATCATGTGAGAATGTTAATTACCTCTTTATATTTTCCCTGAGTACATGTTCATCAATTTGCTTACTGCATGTATAGAATATAAAGTAAACCTCAATTTCCTTTTTACAACATTAAGTTTTATGATTTATTTGGGTCCAAACATACTTTCTTATGCCTAATTTTAATCAATAGTATCAATCTCAATCCCAATATAATATTTTAATATTTTAACCAACAATTGAATAAAATAAAAAAATACATAATTGAGTATATTGAATCTCCTAGTTTCCAAAGACAGTCAAAATTGATAGTTTTAAACTTATGGACATTATTCTTAGAGAGGATTATATTAATTTAACACCAAAGACAATGGAGGTAAAAGAAAAAATAAGAGAATGGGACCATATCAAACTAACATGCTTTTCAACAGCAAAAGAGTCTACAAAACAAAAAGGCAGCCAACCAAATGGGAGAAAATATTTGTAAACAACACCTCAAATAAGGAGTTAATATCCAGAATACATTAAGAACTCACATAGCTCAATAACAACAACAAAAAACAAACAATTCAATTTAAAAATGATCAGAGGACCTGAACAGACACTTCTTCCAAGAAGACATACAAATAGCCAGCTGATAAATGAAGACACTCAACTTTATTAGCTATAAGCTAAATACAAATCAAAACCTCAGTGAGATACCAGCTATGTTAGAGTGAGCTGTAATGTTAGAATGGCTATTATCAAAAGACAAGTAGTAATAATTGTTAGAGAGGTTGTGGAGAAAAAGAAACCCCCAAGCACTGCTGGTAGAAATGTAAACTAGTACAGTCACTAAAAAACAAACAAACCAAAAAACAGTATGAAGGTCCTCAAAAAATAAATTAGGAACAGAGCTACCACATGACTCAGCAACCCCTCTTCTGATATCTACCTAAAATTAAAAAAAAACAATTATCCATAAAAATATATGCATCCCTGCAATGGAGGTCTTCTGGTGGTAAATTCCCTTGGTTTCTGTGTGTCTGGATTAGTATTTATTTCTCCATCATATTAAAAGGAAAACCTTGCTGGATATATTATTCTTGGCTGGTAATTTCTCTTTTAGTAATTTGAATATTTGATACCCCTCTCTTCTAGCTGAAAGTAACAAATGAACAAACAAGTAAAACCAACAAACAAAAACTCATAGATGGTGGTTAGCAGAAGAAAGGTGAATGGGGAGAATAGTAATGGGTAAATGGGATCAAATATAATATACGGTGACAGGAAGAAATTCAATGTTGGGTGGTGAGCACACAGTGCAATATATATAATAGATAACATTGGGGAACAAAATTTTTGTTTCATCCACAAAAACACTTGTTCTTACCTAACTTGAGTGTGCTGATCTCAGATCTGACGTTAGTTTTTTGCTGTAAGCTACAGTTTTTTTGCAATTCAAGATTTTAGGTTTTCATCTTATTGTAAAATTTTCAACATTTAGTTTAACATAATGAAGTAGAATGTCTTCTTGGACATCATCTTTGTGAAAATATAATAATTTATATAATACAATAAGTACATTAAAAGATATTATTGCATCAGAATTTGTCTACAATTTCAAAATAGAACATATTAAAACACTTATTTTAATCATAAAATTTGCGCAAAACTTATTTAAATTCTATTCAGGCAAAAATTTTCATTTGTAGCTCTTGTATTTGTGTACTTGTTGAGGACAATCTCGTTTGATGTCCAGCTGTAGTCTGCTCATCACTAACAGCTTCAAGATTTTCAGGAAACTTATCAAGGTGACTGTTCAGGAAGTGAATCTTAACGCTCATGTTACATCCAATGTCCTGGAAAGCCAACAGCATCCTTTGAACCAGAAGTTCATAGTTTTCTGCTATTTTGTTGCCAAGGAAGTTCTTTGTAACTGCCACAAAAGACTGCCATGCTGCTTTCTCCTCCTTATTCATCTTCCTGGAAAATTCTTCATCATGTATGAGGGTTCGAATTTGAGGTCCATCGAATACACCTGCTTTTATCTTCTTGAAAGACAAGGCAGGAAAAGCAGAAAGAATATGTTGAGAGAATTCACTTTCTCTATTCACAGCCTGAAAAAACTGCTTCATTAAGCCAAGTTTGACGTGAAGTTGGGGAAAAATGATCCTGTCTCAATTAACTACAGGTTCATTCACAATATTTTGCATCCCTACTTCCAGAGTTTCACATTTTGGCCACTCCTTCTGTGTCCAGTGTTTCTCCCAAGCTCAACTGTCCCACAAACACAGAAAGCAAGGATACTTTATGAAACCTCTCTGTTGTCCTAGCAGGAAATTTACCATTTTAAGATCCATACAAATGATCCAGTTATGCTCCTCATACTTTGGAAAGTTGAGGACAATTTTTATGTCATTATAATCTTCTCATAGGTGAGTAGAATAACCAATTGGAACTGCTGCATAAACATTACTGTTGTATAAGAGAACACATTTCAGACTCTGTTTAGCGCTGTCAAGAAATAGTCGCCATTCTGTTGGACTGTAAGTGGTAACACCTAGCTGGCTGAGAAGACTACTGATATCATGACAGTAAACAAAGTGTTTGTCTTCAGAGAAAAAGTCCACAAAAATTTGTTCATGCTTCCTGAAATGGGATATTTTAGCTGACCAGTGAAGTAGATTCTTTTCTTGGAGCCTGGAGGCTAATAACTCAGCTGCTTACTTTGATAGGCCCAAATCTCTTACTAAGTCATTCAGTTCAGGTTGGCTAAACTGCTGAGGGGTTAATGACTACTTGGCATCAGAAGACCCTTCAGATTCTACAACCATTTCCTCATGCATCTTATCAAAATACACTTGATCACCATGTTCACTTTCTTTGTCCTTAGAAGGAATAAAACCATTGAAAACTGGAATCAGGAGTGTCTCAGAGTGTGAAATATGACATATTGCTGAAGGAATATTAGGATATGCAATATATGTCATTTTTTCTTGTCAATGCCCTTTGTATGGATCAGACAGAAATAACAGTCACTGCTGTGATCCTTAGGTTCATGCCAAACCATCAGAAAACCAAAAGGCATTTCTTTGCATTTTCCTTTTATCCAGTCATGGAGCTTTTTCTCACAATTATGACACACAATACGAGGAGCCCAATTCTTGTCTTGATAGCCAAGGGGAACTTGAAAATAGGCAATATATGCACGTGTCACAAATGATGAAATATTGCGCCTTTGACATTGAAGTGTGTAACAGCCACAGAAGGTGTCAGGACTATTCTTACATTTATGCCTACTTGAAGAAGCCATGATTCAATATTAAAACAAAATAAGAGGGTGTTTTTATCAGGTAATAATTTTTTACATGTAAAAACAACTACAATTATGTAAAAGTGATGTTTGTAGAACATTAATTGCCTTGTGGTTCAGTCCAAGAGTCATTGCCTTTTAACTCCAATTTAAAAACCAATGCATGCCATTAACTGTAACAAAAAGAAATTAAAATTGCATAAAAACTAGAGCATGAACCAAAAAATGGATTTCAGATTTGGAATCAGCAATGCAGATATATATAAAAACAGTTCTAAAACTTCGTGCAACAGAAAATATAAAAAAAAAATTTGTTCCCCAGTATAATGTATCTTAGAATTATCACTGTCATCCCAATAAACTTAATTAAAAATTAATGGAAAGGTGGTATCCCCAGAAAAGGAAAATATATATGTACCCTTATGTTTATTGCAGTATTATTTACAATGGCCAAGACATGGAAACAACCTAAGTGTTCTTTGATGGATGACTGGATAAGGAAGATGTGATATATATATATATATATATACACACACACACACACACACATATATATACACACACACATACAATGTAATAGTGCCCAGTCTTAGAAAAGATGAAATACTACCATTTGCAACACTATAGACAGATCTTAAGAATATCACACTACATAAAATAAGTCAGAAAAAACAACAAGAACTATATGATTTCACTAATACGTAAGACAAAAAAACAGAAAGTGACAAATGAAATGAAACAAACAAACAAAGCTCATAGACACAGACAATAGTATGGTGGTTATCATAAGGGTAGGGAATAGAAGATGGTAGAAGTTGGTAAAGGGTTTTAAATATATTGTGATGGATGGATATGACTTTGGTGAACACACAATGCAATATGAGTATGATGTATTATGGAACTGCACACTTGAAACTTAATCTTATTAACCAATGTTACCCCACAAAAATTAATAAAATTAAAAATACTGATAATTTTAATTAGATGTTGTATACCCTTTATTTTTTAAGAGTTAGTACAAGCTTGCTAGGACTTAATTGGAATTAATTCAAAGTTGCATTTATACATACAGTTTTTATTCCAGTTTCTCAATGTATATTTTCTATTTTCATTAAATTATTTGAAAATTCTTATCAGAAAAACTCAGATTCTTGTGTACCACTCAAAACTTACTAAATCAGAATGTCTGGAGGTAGGTAGAGCCAAGGAATCTACTTTTTACAAAATTTCCACTTGTAATTTACACAGACTAAAATTTGATTTGAATGCCACTGACAAGAATCAATGGAGAAGCCAGCAACTGTTAAATGAACTAGCTTAGGGAGAAGTAAGTATGGAAAAGGTCAAGGACAACTCAGGCTAGGTTATCAGTATAGGAAAGTTAGAAAGTCAAATGCTATTTTCTTTCTTTTCTTTGAAAATATTTACTTTGCATGAAGAACTGATAATAAAGTACAGAAGAATTATAGTTACTTTCTTTTTTTTTTTTCTTCTGAAGTTGGAAACGGGGAGGCAGTCAGACAGACTCCCACATGTGCCCGACCAGGATCCACCTGGCACGCCCACCAGGGGGCGATGCTCTGCCCATCTGGGGGGTCGCTCTGTTGCAACCAGAGCCATTCTAGCACCTGAGGCAGAGGCCACAGAGCCATCCTCAGTGCCCGGGCCAACTTTGCTCTAATGGAGAGAGACAGAGAGGAAAGAGAAGGGGAGGGGTGGAGAAGCAGATGGGCGCTTCTCCTGTGTGCCCTGGCTGGGAATCGAACCCGGGACTCCTGCATGCCGGGCCAACGCTCTACCACTGAGCCAACCAGCCAGGGCTTAGTTACTTTCTAATTCATGATAAAGCAATGAATGCAGAAAAGGAGAAAGTTTAAAAAACATAAAATTTATGAGGTACATTTACACATAGAAAAGAAAGTTGTTAATAAATTTGATATTAAAGTGAAGTTAAAGGAATGGAAGAGACTGTTATTTCCATTTTCTATTATAGATTTAGTTACTTGTCTATTAAAAAATTTGAAGCTAAAGTTAGTTTCAGTTCATTTTAACTCCATTTGTGTATATTGATTTGTTAAAATTATATATTAAAATGAAATAAACACCTCCCATGAACATACAAAAACTAAATTTTACTCAATAAATTACATATAGAATTATAGAATCATTTGGATCTGAATGCCCTCTATCATTTTGTGAACTTGGTCTAATCAAATAATCTCTTTTTGAGAAAGGTTTCTCTGTCAGTTTTGCCTTGCATTTACATAAGAATTTTGTTGACATTCTTCAAATATTTTCATTTTCATTTAACAAAATGAGAAAATAAAAGAATTATAATTTTAATTTTTGATATGTAAAACTGGTAAAATATTTGATATAAAGCCAATATAGACAATAAATAGTTCATAAAGTCTATTGATAATTTGCAATGTGAAACGGGAACCACATAAATTAAATGTGTATTTTTGCTAACTTTTGCCCAGTGCCATATATTTTATAGACACTAATGATATACAAACAGTAAAGTTTAATGATGTTTTGAATGCTGATTATATCTAAAAGATGCTTCCAGTCATACAAATATACCAGAAGTGATCACACTGTGAGCTATTTATTGAAATAAACATTACAGGATGGCTTAGGGTCAATTTAATTAAATATATATGGAAATCTTTTGGTAGATGTATGTACCTAGCTATTACTCAGCCATTTAAATCTGTTTACTTTTCAAAAAGTCAGTTTCAGAAAAAAAAATGCAGTGTATCACCAATTAGTGTCACAGTTCCTCAAAGTTAATTAACCTTTGATTTAATCACAGGGTGCATCTTGAAATTTCTATTTCTATCTTCTAGCAACACTGTTGGGACATAGGATCTTCAAACCTGGTGCTTAGAGAAGGCACACTGTTAAGCAGAGAGAAGCTATTTTTTAGAGTAAAAGTAGATAAAATAAATCGATTAGTAAAATTAATGACATTTGAAAAAAAAATGTCACATTTTTCTTAAACACCTAATTTTCTTTTGGGAGCTTTCACACTACACTGAAACGTAGGAAGTGTTTTTGTTATCAGAAAAATTTACACTATTATTTCTTGGAAGAATAGATAGTAAATAGATAACATAAACTGTTTTAGAAAAGGATAGCTGATTATGTCTTGTCCATACCTATAGTATTTTTACTTATCTAGCTGAGCTATGGTAAATCATAACTTTGTGAAATAAAGTTTGTTAGATCTCAGTTAGCATAGCAAGAAATATTGATTTTTAATCAGTGAAACTGAATGTTGCTGCTTCACTGAACTGATCTGGGCCCGTTGCTTGTAATACACAGGGTATTGTCATCCAGCTGCAGCTATAGTGACAATCTGAATAGGAAGTGGGATCTCGAAAGCTTTTTACCAGATGGGTGAATTTATTTATTCCTGGCAACCAGATGCCACTGACTTCTTTTTCTGACAATAGTGTTTACTGAGTTTACAGGGAGAGTTGATGGTTGCTCTAGCTCCTGTTTATTGAGAAATTCAACTCCCAGTTAAACAAAAGGATCCTCACTTAATAACAGCTAATTAACACAAAACCAATACATTTTTTGTGATTTACAAAAACTACTCAACAGACTCTAAATTATTTCATTAGGGAGCTGCCATGCTATGGTTGTTGAGTTGGCAGTGAATGCGCAGAGATGGAGGCAACACCACACTGGTCTTACCTGCTTGACTCTGGAGCCCATCTTGAGGCAGCCCAGACTATGACCTTAGCAAATGGTAGAGCCAGAAGAGGACCCAGTTCAGAGCAGCTCCAATCCTGGGATCCCTAAGCCTTGGTGTGTAGTCTTCATCAGATGTGCTGAAATCCAATTAAACTGTAGGACTGACAACACGCTTATGCTGACAACAGCCCCTCCTGAAGTGGGCTCTGGAATCAGAGCTTCCATTATTCTCTCAGAGAAACTCTAGGAGAGTAATCCAAAACTCACACAGCAATTCCATCTTTCTTCCACCAACAGAACCACATGTAAAACAGATCAAAGCAGTGCAGTTCAGAGGGGTCTGGAACTTCAGCTCTTAGCATTACCCCTTGCAGCTTTGTAGAAGCTCCTCAACACCCTTGCCTCCTATTTCCTCTGTCCCAACATGAGACCAATCTGCTTCAGAAATGTGTCAGCTGTGCCTTGTCCCAATGAACACTGTGCAGTGAAGCAGGTGGTCCCTAACCAGACTATCACATGTGCCACTAAATCACAGAAGCCATGTTTCTTGTTCTAAGCAAGAGAAAGACCACCTGACTTCTCTACACTTTTGTGTCCATTTAGGAAATTGTGTCCTGGTATAACACAGATCTGCACATGTTATATATCATCAGAGAGCATAAAAAACTGCATCATTACATTAGACTGTAGGGCGTATTGGTTTCCTAAACTTATTTCCCTCATTATAGATATACATTCCAATAGGCCCCCCAGGGGATACAGAATTTAATTGTCTAACAACTGTAACATATTTGTATGAAGATGGTTTTAAATTCAAAAGCCATACAGAAGGATTAGCACAGAGCCTTACTATGTTAAGGATAGAGAAATGGTTCATGTAGTCACCACCATCTGAAGGCTATGATGTCAGCCAGATCTCGGTTTGTTTCTTGGTTTTGTTATACTTTGGGAAGTTTCTAAGTCCTCTAAGCTTCGGCTTTTTATTTGTGAAGTGAAAAATGGAAATATAACCTACACACAGGACTGTGAAGAGGATTGCATGAAATATGCATGTGAAGCCCTTAACACAGTTTCTAACATACCGAGCACTTAGTTATTTGCTATTTTGATCATTACAATTATTTCAATATTGGTAATCCAATCTCACTATCTCAATTTATAAGCTAGAGAACTGTATTAATTTCCTAATGCTATTGTAACAAATTACCACACATTTAGTGGCTCAGATAAGACAAATTTATTTTGGACCTGTGTCTAAATTCAGTCTGATGGGGTTCAAGTCAAGGTGTCCACAGGTTGGTTACTCCTGGGAACTAGAAGAGAAATTGCTTCCCCTCCTTTTTTTCCTTCTAGAAGCTGACTACACTTCTTAGCCGATGGTCTCTTTTTTCCCATCTTCAATGCCAGACTGTAGTATCCCTCAGTCTCAAACTCTCTCTGTTGCTGTCTGTCTCTGCCTTTCTCCTTACTCTGTCACATTACCTCTCTGTCTTTGACCTTCCTGCCTCCCTCTCACAAGGATCTATATGATTATATGTAGTCTACAGAATAATCCTCCCATCTTGAGATCTACAAAATCCTTTTTTAATGTAAGTTAATGTATTTATAGGGTTCTAGGATGAGGGCCTTGACATCTTTGGGTGGACATCATTCAGACTACCAATACCTGAGACTGGCCAGTTTTGTGATTCATGTCTCAAGACTCATAGCTAACTTTTTATTCTAATTTAGCATTCTGTCTCTCATTGAAGAGTTAGTCTAGTTTTATTTTGAAAAACATTCATATACTCATATTTGGTATATAATTTTATTATAGAGAAAAGTGTGAAAGTTCCTTTTCCCCCATTCCTGTTTCATAGCCACCCTTCTAGTATCCTTCTATGCATTTACCAAATTATTACATTTTATTTAAATGTATATAAATGCCCATTTATCTTTGTGCATCTTTATTTTTAATATAAATAAGATCTTACCATAAGTAGTAATGTGTCCCCCTTTTTCCCACTTACCATTGTGATTTTTAACAGGGAATATAAGATTCCACTGTGTACATGTATCATATTTTCAACTATTGTTTTTTTAGAAAGCTATTTCTATTACAGCTTTGAGCTTTTACCTAGGCACTGTGATGAATAGATGCCTTTGTGCACATGGGAATGTATTTATAATGGTGAGTGTGTGTGTTTGTGCATATATGTGTGATTAAAATCTAAAGTTTTGAAAGACTAACCAATATACAATACTACTAATGGTGTATGTCTTTAATTAAAACAGATATTCTCATTTGTTGTCCCAATTTAATAAGTGAAAATTATACATATTATGGTTAAAATTTAATTAGATTTTTTTATTTAAACATTTAGATTGTTTTAAATTATAATTTACTCTCAATAATATTTTGTATAGGTTTCAGGTACATAACACAGTGTAGTCAGGCATTTATATACTTTACAGCAGGGGTCCCCAAACTACGGCCCCCACCGCTCTTCTGGAAGGGGCACCTCTTTCATTGGTGGTCAGTGAGAGGAGCACATTGACCATCCCATTAGCCAAAAGCAGGCCCATAGTTCCCACTGAAATACTGGTCAGTTTGTTGATTTAAATTTACTTGTTCTTTATTTTAAATATTGTATTTGTTCTCATTTTGTTTTTTTACTTTAAAATAAGATATATGCAGTGTGCATTGGGATTTGTTCATAGATTTCTTTATAGTCTCGCCCTCCAATGGTCTGAGGGACAGTGAACTGGCCCCCTGTGTAAAAAGTTTGGGGACCCCTGCTTTACAGTGTCCCCACCATGCCGTATTCCCAGTCTTATAAAAGTTAGTTCACCCTGATGTTATTTTATATATAAATGGAATAATTGGTAAAATCTTAGACATCATAAATTGTGCATAGTATATTATACTATCTTAATTTATCTTTTACTATCTTAATATTATTGACTATATTCCCTGGGCTGTACTTACATCCCCATGACTATTTGTAACTATCAATTTCTATTTCTTAATCCCTTACCTTTCAACCAAATATCCCATCTACCAGTCTGCTCTCTGTGTCTGTTTCAATTTCATTTGTTCATTTATTTTGTTCTGTAGATTACACATGTAAGTGAAATCACATTGTGGCTTTAATATGTGTTTCTTTAGTAATATTGAATAGTTTTTAATGCTTCCTTAGAAGTATGACTCAAATATGGAAGATATTCAATAAGACCCTCTTACCCTAACTGGCCAAAAAATAAGCCAAATGACAGGACTCTGCATATATTTCAAAACACTCTCCTCTGGCATGACTCTACATCATAAAGCTTAATAATGTTACTCTGCAATCAACCTCTCCATCAATGAAACATTTATTGAGAATTTATGTTGTTAGTGAAAAAAATTTTATTTATATTTATTTTACTCATCATCTTCCTTTCAACCCACCTTATTTGTTAAATGGTATTGAGATAACTGTTTCTTGTTACTTTGTAATTGTTATGGTAGTTATTGTCTCATATTTTCATATTGGCTTTTGTTTTTTACTGATTATTTAAAATAAATTAAGATAGTATACTATACTATGCACAATTTATGATGTCTAAGATTTTACCAATTATTCCATTTATATATAAAATAACATCAGGGTGAAACTGATTTATCCATCTACCATGGTTACTTAGGCAATCAGTGGTAATTTTTAATACAATCAGAAACAAACTACTCAAAAGAATGACAAAATGAGATATCTAATTTGCACTTGCTTAATGTTGATGTAAATTCAGTGCAACATGGTGTCATTTTTCATCAATATCACTTGAATGTAGTCATCTGGAAGCTCAGCGGCATTGATTATGTGAACTTGTGTGTATCTTGTGACTACAATCATGTTGTCAAGATTCAATTATGTTTCACTGGTAAAAATGAGTGGCAATTCTAACCTGAATTATTTTGGAATTGGAGTTTTCAATTACTTGAGTAAGTTTCTTTTTCTGGTATACTGGGGACAAAAATTTATACTATAAGCCAGCAATTGAACTTTAAATTATCTATTTTTAAAATAGCACATGTTGAACCTGATATTAGACTCATAAACTCCCAAGAATCCGTACTGAAAAAATTTAGGTGTCAGGAAATATCTTCAAAGCCTTGATATTTGAATTGAGATCTCAATGATAAGAACAAAACAACCATGTTAGAATTTGAACTTGAGGATTCCTGGCAGAAGGACAACAAGGACAAATGTCCTAAGACTAGTATGAACATAGTTTTTAAGAAACAGAAAGGAGTCCAGATGTGACCAGAGCATAGTGAACACAGGTGAGGTTAATGTAAGATGATGTTGAGACTAGCTGGATTATCTTGCATGCACAGTGTAACACTGTTAAAGGATTTTTGTAGAGGAGGAGCAATATGATTCTACCTGCATTTTGAAAGGATCACTTTAGCTATTGTATGGATAATGGATCGTTGGGAATCAGAAATAGAAGCAGGAAGACAAGAACTATGAGTTGTGCAGGGAAAAAGATGATTATGGCAGGACTAGAGTGATAGTCATGGAAATGGGCAAACATGGAGGAGGCTAGATAAATATTAGAGGTGAAGTTGACAGTAATTGCTTGTTTGTAGTGAGTAAAGAAAAGAATAAATTGAAAGATGACTATAAGAGTTTTGGCTTAAACAACAAAAGGGATAGGAAGTACGGCCATTTATAGAAATACAGAGGATTAGCAAAGAGGCAGGTTTAGCTCTTGTTTTTGAACACGTTGATTTTTGAAAAGCCTATCAGTTGCAGAAACCAAGTAAGCAACTCATAGTTAAGACCAGCACTTCAGAGGGAGGTCTGGGCTAGAGTTACAAAGTTTTAGCTATGATCCTATAGATAGCATTTAAAGCCACAGTAGAATTGAAATTAAACTTTAATAAAGAAATTGAAGAAGGTATTGAAAAGGCATAGATTGACTTCTGAAGAATTATAACACTTAGAATTCTAGTAGTAAGAGAGGAGCAAGTAGACTGGCCAGGCAGTGATGCAATGCATAGAGTGTCAGAACGGGACATGTAGGACCCAGATTTGAAACCCAAGATCACCGGCTTGAGCACAACTCGTCTGGATTGAGCACAGGTTCTCCAGCTTGTGTGAGGGGTCACTGGCTTGAGTGTTGGGTCATAAACATCACCCCATGATCACTGGCTTGAGCTAAAGATTGCTGGCTTGAGCAAAGGGTCACTCGCTCTTCTGCAGCACCCCCCACACCAGTCAAGGCACATATGAGAAAACAGTCAATGAGCAACCAAGGTGCCACAACAAAGAATTGATGCTTCTCATCTCTCTTCCTTCCTGTCTATCTGTCCCTTTCTGTCTGTCTCTCTGTCTCTTTCTTTCTCTTTCAAAAAAAAAAGAAAAAAAAAGAGAGCAAGGAGCAAGTAAAAGAAGAGAATGAACAGTCAAAGTGGCCAGGTAAAACATGAAAAGAGAAAGTTTCACAAAACACAAGAGACAAGAGGGAAGTATGAAAGATTGAACAGGAGTATTTAACAAGATAAGTACTGAAAAAAATCCATTTGAATTAACAGTACATGGTAGATGTAATTTTAATAGGAACAACTTTGATTGTTGAGGACTAAATTCAAATTGAAGAGTATGAGAAAGTGACTGAAAGGTGAGACAGTATAAAAAGGTTTGTAGAAAATGCTTCCAAAACTTCAGGAGAAATGGTACAGTAGCTAGAAAAGATTGTGGAGGCAAGGAAGCTCTACAGGGAGAAACAAAACTAGGTTTCCAGTTGTGAGTATGTGAAACATAGAATCTATTCTATAAGAGTATATAGAGTATTATTACTTATTACTTATTATATTATTTTCTATACAAACAACTGTAAATTTACTTTTGCTGCAGCCTGTATTTAAACATGGAAAATTTTGGAGTGGGTTTCACACATACGGTACTGATCTAATAGAAGCAGAGTGGTAATGCAAAAGAGGAGATAATAAAAAAGTAATGCCCTTGAAAAGATGATATAAGACATGACATGGCAAACATATGAAGGCATTAACCTTTGCCAGGGTATTTTTTCTTTGGGGGAAGAGAAAGAAAAAGATGAGAACAGATTTAGATTAGATTTATAGACTTGGCCAGGAGAATATGTAGCACATTCTTTATGAGACTTTCTTTCAGTATTTTAGTGGAATATGATGCAAAGGCATTAACTAAAAGCAAAATGGGGATTAAGGAGGGCAGAAGACTAGAAAAGAAGAAGGACATGTGAAATGTTTCTTGCTCAGAGTAGGAAAGAAACAGTGTTGGTTTTGGAAGAAGTGTTTAGAACCCATTTGCAGTTCAAGAGTATAAATTAGTAAACCAGAACAGTGTCAAGATTCTTGCGAACTTTCTCTGCATGAATGTAGACACAAAGAAATTAAGAGTTTAGATCTGAGTGTGCGAATTTTCTGTTTTAGTGCAGTAGAAGCATAAAAATTTTGCTGTTTGATTGATGTTTTAATTAAAACTGGATTAAGAGGCTGTGAGGTCTAGTGTACGTCTTTGGGCCAATTGATTAGAGTCTAGAAGTTGTGTTTTTCCATTCCTGCTTGACAAAAGAAGCAGTAACACTAGGACATTTGTGTTTTGAAATAAGATGGTTTTTGGTAATAGCTAGACCTACGATGTAACCATGAGAGAATCTGACTGTGATTTTCAATGGAAGAAATGGACCCTGGAAACACATTCATTCAAGAAATATATTTTGAGTACTTCCTGTGTCCCATGCACTTTTTAAGCCACATGTTTACAGCAGTAACCAAGACAGACAATAAAATCTGTGTGCCAATAGATTTTACATTCTAGTGGATAAGAGAGATGATAAGCCAAGACAGACATAATAAAGTGTCAGGTGTGACAAATGACAAAAACTAGGCAAAGAGAAATGGTTGGAGGCCTGCTAAGGTAGAAGTCCTCATTAGTCATGATAAAGTGTTTGAATTTTTTTCTTAGTGTGGTGGAATGCCACCAGAGGATTTGAGATGTGTATGTACCTGTTGTGGGGATTGGTAAAGAAATGATTAGATTTACATTTATAAATGGATCAATAGGGTTATTATCTGAAAAACAGACCTTCAGTGATAAGAGAAAAGACTTGTTCAAAGCTTTTGTACTAGCCTGGGCAAGAATAAAGCTTCTTTCTTACACCAGATAGCTATGGTGGAAGTGAGCAAAAGGGGTTGAATTCAGGATATATTTTGAAGGTGGAACATCAAATTGTCAGATTCTTGACAAGCAATATTTGAGAAGTGGTCCTCTGTGATCTCCTCAGCTCATTCAACCCAAGAGATAACTTTTGCACAATAGCTTCACATCGTCAAAATTTAAATTTGGAAAATCTCTTTACATTTATGATTGCACTTAATCACTATGACAGCTCTATGCGACAGTTTACACCAGGGGTAGTCAACCTTTTTATACCTACTGCCCACTTTTGTATCTCTGTTAGTAGTAAAATTTTCTAACTGCCCATCGGTTCCACAGTAATGGTGATTTATAAAGTAGGGAAGTAACTTTACTTTATAAAATTTATAAAGCAGAGTTATAGCAAATTAAAGCATATAATAATAATTACTTACCAAGTACTTTATGTTGGATTTTCGCTAAGTTTGGCAGAATAAATCTTTATAAAACAACTTACTATAGTTAAATCTATCTTTTTATTTATACTTTGGTTGCTCTGCTACTGCCCACCATGAGAGCTGGAATGCCCACTAGTAGGTGGTAGGGACCAGGTTGACTACCACTGGTTTACACTAACCATCTTGCAAATTAGTATACATCATTGACCTTGTAGGAAGTAAAGAAGAACTAATGCAAGATGCATTAAATTACAGATAACAAGAGAATATTGTATGCATTTTGTAGTGAAAATCTGTCCCAAGAAATTCACAGGAGAGTGTAGACATTTTTTCAGAGTACTCTATACAATTTTATCCTATGAGAAATTCAAGAGATAAATATTTAAAACTTCTATTTAAAACTTCACAAATGTTTTCTTTCCACAGAAAGGTACTGCTTTCATTTCACTATTTTTTTTTGTGCACATAGTTCTTAATTTTGTTCCAAGATTGTAAGACCTTTCAAAAATAGAATAGTTGTAGTTGAGCAAAGTAATTTAATTTGAAATCATTTTACTTTTGGAAAATCTTTCTGCATATAACACATAAAATTTTTGCATAACACAGTGATTGTCACTAACTTTCATCCTTGTTTTCCCAAGAACCAGTTTTTTGTCTGGCTGGGCCACATGAATAATTAAAAGCATCTGTGCAGTTAATTAAGAGGGGGTTGGAGTAAGATCAAGGACTCAAAGAACTGAGAAGTCAGAGTATTAGAGAGCTGTTCTTGTAAATATTTGTTATTGAATTTATTAAAGTGACATTGGTTCGCAAAACCATACAGGTTTCAAGTGTAAAACTCAATAGAACACCGTCTTCACACCGTATTGTGTGCCAACCATACCAAGCAGTCTCTTTCCATCCTCTTTTCCTCTGTGTTTGCCTACCTCCAGCTACCCCCACCCCTTTCACTCTGGTTATCACCACACTGTTGTCTGTGTTATGTATTTTATATTTATATAGTTTCTACTTTATATATATATATATATACATATATATGATGTTTTTTGTTTAACGATTTCACCTTATTTCATCCAGTCCTCCAACCCCCTTCCCTTTGACAGTTCTCAGTATGTTCTGTTATCTATACGTCTGTTTCAATTTTGTTTGTCAGTTTATTTTGTTCATTAGATTCCATGTATAAGTGAGATCATATGGTATCAAAACCATCCATGCTGTTCCAAAAGATAAGATTTCCTTCTTTTTTATGGCTGTGTAATATTCCCTTGTATGAATGTACCGCTGCTTTTTTATCCATTCATCTATTGATGGATACTTGGGCTTCTTCCATATCTCTGCTGTTGTAAATAATGTTGCAGTTAATATAGGGTGTATCTATTCTTTCAAATTAGTGTTTTGAGTTTCTTCAGATATGTGCCCAGAAGTGGGACTGCTCGGTCAAAAGGCATTTCCACTTTTGTTCTTGTAAATATTAAAGATGTTTACAGCCCTGTCAGGAAAGGTGAGATCAGGAGATTGTGACTCAGATTCTAAAGAGTCAATAAAGGAAAAGAATTAACAAAGAGGCCAGTAAAAGCCAGTGATGATGAGAGCAAAGTGTTAAATGCTAATGGCATAGGCAGAACTCAAACTATTTATACTAAAGGCCTCAATAAGAGTAAGGGGAGGAGGTGATGATATAGTAGTGAATCTGGAAAAGAGGAAGCCAGTCACTCCACTATGTAGGTCTCAGTTTTAATGAATACATAAAAATAAATACCTTCTTCTGGATAAGCAAGTATTGTCAGGTGATTGCCAGCATTCACTAAGAGCAAGGAAGTGGAGGGAACTTTCAGAAAAATGACAGATGAAGGAAGTGTGCTAGCCATGAAGTAAGAAATTCAGTGAACACTGCAAATTCTTATTACCCTCATTTTTTACATTGAAACAAACTGAAGGCCAGAACTGATCACTTATCTGGGGTCATAGGGCTTCTTATGCAATTTTATGACTCCAAAACCAATGCTCTCTGTAAGGAATGTAAAACTAACTCAATGTACTGGAGATAAATGCTATTATTTGCCATGTTTTAGCCAGTAAAACATTACAACACACACTTAACATTGCTTTTGATGATAATATGGGAACGAATTCTCTACACCACTTATGAGGTCTGTGTGTGCTGATAGGTATGTTAACTGCTATAAAAAACACTTGTTCAAATGTTGGTCAGGGTGAACTCTGGATTTTGAGAGCTTTTAATGCCAGCTTTAGAACCCCCCTGGAAAAAAGAAAGAAAAATAGACTTAGAATGTTTGACCAATTTGCAGTGAGATAAAGAGCCAGCTGTGGCACCCAGCTATAAAGAGATGCTATTCAGAGTCCAGAAAAATACAGTTTTATGTCACTGGTACCATTCCTATGTCAATCTTCATTTTTCAATTTTGTTCTTGTTATTAAACCAAAGAAGTATTTAAATGTTAATTCTTACCAGAGTATAAAATCTAAATTTTATTTTATTCTTTAAAGCTTATCTGGTCAAAGGGTGATTTCTGGAGTGCATGGGGTTGCCTTAGCAACTAGCACACACAACGAGTAGAAATTCTTATGAACTCAGAGGCCAAGGTTTTCATGGTTTACAGTATAAATTATTTTTAATTACACAACTTTTATGTCTTTCTCCAACTATTTGAAAATAGAAATAATTTTATAGTAGTTTTATATTTTAAGAACTATTTTTTTTTCTGGCCAGCAGAACAGAGAAAGCTAAAGCCAAGGTGCCTGAAAAGAGAGAGAATAACAAAGCCCTGATTTACTTCAGAGAGTTCTGGAACAGCCTGAACTTCGGCTGCATTAGCAGCATATGAGATGGGCTAAGTCTTGGATCTAAACCTGAGTAGGGTTGTCTACAGAGAAGATAAAACCGTAGCTCTCCTTCTCAAGCAGGCAGCCAGGTGAGTCTCTTTTACTCCATCCCAACAGATTAAAAAAAAAGGTCTATTCTCTGGTGAAACTGATCTCAAGATGCTTGGATTGTAAGGGTGAGGTTTATTGAAAGTACAATAATTAAATGAAAACTTGCACAGGCATCAAGATTATTTTCTGAAAAGGTGGCTCTAGAAAAAGGTGTTCTCACTTTTGAGATCTTCTGATATTTGAGGTCACCTAAGACAAGAGGTTACTGTGCTGTATCACTTGGGATAATGTTTGTCATTGAAAATTCTTATCATGTCTATGATCTTCCATAGAACCTTTAACACCTCACTCAAATGAGAAATTGAATCTAATGAACAAAATGAACCAACAGGCAAAATATAGACAGACTCATAGATAGAGGGTAGGCTGACAGCTGTTGGGTTGGGGGGAGGAATGAGGAAAAGTGGAGGGACTGAGCTAAATTTTTTTTTTTAAAAAAAGAGAAAATAATCATGTACACAGAGAACAGGGTGGTGATGGGGGGCAGTGGAAGTATGTAGAAGAGGGAAGAGGGAGATAAATGGTGGTGTATGGAGACCTGACTTTGGGTGGTTAGCACACAATATGGTATACAGATGATGTATTGTAGAATTGTGCATCTGAAATACATATAATTTTGTTAACCAATGTAACCCTAATAAATTCAATAAAAATAAAAAATAAAGGCAAGTGTCATAAGAAATTTCAGAAAAACTTTTGTTTTTTAAAAAATTTATTGATTATAGTGAGAGGAAGGGAGGGCAGGAGAGAGTGAGAGAGAGAGAGAGAAACATCAATTTGTTGTTCCACCCATTTATGTATTCATCGGTTGATTCTCTTATGTGCCGTGACCCAGATCAAACCCACTGCCCTGAACAACACACGAATCAACTGAGCCACCTGGCCAGAGGTGCACAATAACCTCTAATATTAAGGTCAATACCTAAAATAAATGGGGAAAAAATAATTTGAGACAAGAAGATAACCCAAGATAGTCATAAGAAAAGTCTATAAAACTATTATTGATATACAATAATTTGATAGGAATGAATATCACAGTTATGAAATGAAAATAGGATATGGTAAATTTAAAAAATTACTTTGGAGATTAAAATTATGAGAGCCCAAATAAAAAAATAGAAGGTATTAGAAGATTTTCAAAACAATTCTCCCGAAACTAAAAAAAAAAAAATAGCAAGTGATAATAGAAAGTTAAACACTTTTTAAAAATTGAGTATTTCTCCAGAAAATCTAGCAGCCTCATAAACAAAGAATAAGAAAAATGTAAATAGTGATATTTTAAGTAGTGACAAAACAACTTTTAAAATTGAAGAAGGGAAGTTTTCACATTTGAACGTTTACTCAAGTCATAAATGAATGACATCCATCAAACCTCATTATCTTAATATTTTAGAATTATAAAAAAAACAAAATGTACACAATTTAAAAAATGGAAAGAAGAATGACCAACAGCAACATACTGTAGTTAAATCTGGAGAAAACCTGCAAGGGTTTAAAACTAGCCTTGGTAATATCTGAACCAATTTATTTGTTGTTTGTTTGTTTGTTTATTTATTTATTTATTTATTTTAATTGAATTTACTGGGGTGACATCTGTTGATAAAATTATATAGTTTTTAAATATAGGTTTCATGTAAAATTCTTTAATATATCATCTTTATTTTGGATTGTATGTTCACCACCAAAAGTCAAGTCTCTTTTTATAATCATTTATTCTTTGTTTACTGTCTTTTACCTACCCCCTTCCCTCTGGTAGAAAGCATGCTGTTGTCTGTGTCTGAATCTATCTTATAATTGCATAATTTTCTATCACCTTGCCACAATCATCTTCACCTCTGATAGCTATCAGTCTCTTTTCTGTATCTATGTGTCTGTTTTTATTTTGTTTGGTAGTTTATTTTGTTCCTTAGATTCTACATATAAGTGAAATCATGGTACTTGTTTTTCTCTAACTGGAATATTTAATTTAGCACAATGCTCTCCAGATCCATCAGGGTAAAATTTCCTTCTTCTTCATGGTTGAGTAGTAGTCCATCGTGTAAATGTATCACAGATTTTTTATTCACTCATCTACTGATGAACACTTGATTACATCCATAGCTTGGCTATTATAAATAATGCTGCAATAAAGTAGTGATGCATATATTCTTCCAAATTAGTGTTTCATATTTCTTTGGATATATTTCTAGAAGTGTAATTACTGGGGATAAAGAAGTTCCATTTTTATTATTTTTGGATAATTTCATACTTCTTTCCAAAGTGACTGCACCCATCTACATTTCCACTAACAGTGCAGGAGGGTTTCCTTTTCTCCACATCCTCATCAACACTTGTTATTTGTTGATTTCTGATGACAGCCATTTGGACAGGTGTGAGGTCATATCTCATTGTGTTTTTAATTTTTAATTCTCTGATAATTAGTGATATTAAACATCTTTTCATATGTCTATTGGCCATCTGTATGTCCTCTTTGGAGAAATGTCTGTTCAGGTCTTTTGCCCATTTCAAAATTGGACTATTTGGTTTTTTGGTGTTAAGTTTTGTAAGTTCTTTAGAAATTTTAAATATTAACCCTTTATCAGATATGTCATTGGTAACCATGTTCAGTTGGTTGTCTTTTCATTTTGTTGAAGGTTTCCTTTGCTGTGCAAAAACTTTTCGTTTGAAGTAGTACCATTTGTTATTTTTTCTTTAATTTTTCTTGCCAAAGAAGATGTATCAGAAAAAATGTTATGAGAAATGTCCAAGTTTTACTGCCTATGTTTTCTTCTAGGATTTGTATGGTTTTCAGTCTAACATTTAAGTATTTAATTTATTTTGAGTTTATTCTTGTGTGTGCTGTAAGAAGAAAGTCTAGTTTTATTTTTTATGTATCTGTCCAATTTTTCCAACACCATGTATTGCATAGACTTTATATACCTTATTGTATCTTCTTGCCTCCTTTGTCAAATATTGATTAATTATAAAGGTATGAGTTTATTTCTGGACTTTATTCTGTTTAATTGATTTATATATCTATTTTTTTGTGTGCCAGTACAATGCTGTTTTCACTACTACAGTCTTATAATATAGATTAATATCAAATATTGTGACTCCTCCAATTTTATGCTTCTTTCCCAAGATTGTTGTGGCTATTCAAGTTTTTGATGGCTCCATATACATTTTTTAAATATTTGTTCTAGTTCTGTAAAATATGTCATTGGTATCTTGACTGGGCTTGTGTTAAACACATACATTTTTTTAGGTAATATAGACATCTTAAAGATGTTAATTCTTCCTATCCATCAACATGGTATATGCTTCCATTTATTTGTGTATTCTTCAATTTTTTTTTTCAGTGTCTTATAATTTTCTGAGTACAGGTATTTTATATCTTTGCTTAAGTTTATCTTTCTGTGTTTTATTTTTTTGAAATATTATGATAGGGATTGTTTTATTAGTTTTCCTTTCTGATAGTTCATTATTGGTATATAAAATGTAACTGATTTCTGATTATTTATTTTTGTATCCTACTATTTTACAGAGTTTATTTATAAGTTCTAGTAGATATTTGGTGGAATTTTTAGGGTTCTCTGTATATAGAATTATGTCATTTTCAAATAATGAGTCTCATTTTTTCCTTTCAATTTGGATGCTATTTCTTTCTTCTTCTTGTTTGATTGCTATGGCTAGGATTCCTAGTATGATGCTGAATAAGAGTGGTGCAAGCAGCCATCCCTGTCTTGTTTCTGATCTTAAGAAAAATGCTTGAAATTTTTGCCCATTGAGTATGATGTTGGCTGTGGGTTTGATGTATATGGCCTTTATTATGTTGAGGTATACTCCTATTCTCACTCTGTTCAGCATTATTATCATAAATAGGTGCTGAATTTTATCAAATGGTTTTTAAAGCAGCTTTTAAAATATATTACCCAAAACTAGAAACAACTCAAATGGCCTTAAGAGGCACTTGACTCTGAGTCTGGTTAAAGGTTTTTAAGTCTTGTTTCTTTTCAAAGAACCAGTTTTAATTTTGTTTATCTTTTGTATTATTTTCTTTAGACTTCGTTTCTTCTATTTCTTTTCTGATTGTTATTATTTTTTTTCTTCTATTCACTTTGGGTTTTGTTTGTTGGTCTTTCTCTAATTCCTTTAGATGTCAAGGTAGATTATTTATTTGAGATTTTTCTTGCTTCTGGTCATTGGTTTATAATGCTATGTATTTCCCTCTTGGCATTTCTTCACTGTGTCCCATAGATTTGAGGTTGTTGTATTCTCATTTTTATTTGTTCCAAGGTATCTTTTGATTTCTTCCACAATTTTGTTATTAACCCATTTATTGCTTAATAACAAGTTATTCAGCCTCCATGTCTTTGTGTGTTTTTCAGTTTTTTATTATGATTGATTTCTATTTTCACCATTAATGTCAGAAAAAATGCTTGATATAATTTCAGTCTTCTTAAATTTATTGAGACTCATTTTGTGTCCTAACATGTGGTTTATCTCAGTAACTATTTCATATACACTTTTAAAGAATATATATTCTGCTGTTTTTGAGTAAAATGCATTAAAGACATAAATTAAATTTATCTAATCTAGTATGTCATTTAAGCCTTCTGATTTTTTATTTTTTCATCTGCTCTAGTGTGTCATTTAAGGCCACTGTTTCCTGGTTGATTTTCTATTTGGAAGGTCTGTCCATAGATGTCTATAGAGGGTTAAAATCTTCTACTATGATTCTATTACCATCAATCTCTCTCTTTATGTTCATCAAGACTTGCTTTATATATTTAGGTCCTCCTATGTTAGGTGCATTAAAGTTTACAAGGGTAATATCCTTTTGTTGGATTGCTCCCTTTATCATTATGTAGTGTTTTTCTTTGTCTTATTGTTGCCTTTATTTTAAAATTCAGATATAAGTTTTGCTACCCAGCTATTTCTTATTCATTTCCATTTGTATGAAATATCTTTTTCGATCCCTTTACTTTTAGTCTGGGTGTATCTTTTGTTCTGCAGTGGGTCTCCTATAGACAGCATATATATGGGTCTTATTTTCTTATTTATTTAGCTACCCTATATCTTTTGATTGATGCATCCAAATTATTAATCTCTGTGTGCTTATTTTTATTATATATAACATTCATATAATAATGCCACCTATTTTATAAGGTGTTTGAAAGAATTAAATAAAATAATGCACAGAGTGAACTCTCAATATTAACTATTTTTATAGTATCAATACTACTACCATACTTTTCAATAAGCACCTTTTACTAGGAATTGTTTGGGAAACCATAGATGTGGAATATCATCATTAAAGTTATCATTAAATAAATAAGGACTTACTAAACATAGGGGTACTAATAGAGTAAAAATTTAAATAGTTTATATATTTAAATATTTAAAACTTAAAACCAATTATAATAATTGCAAATGTAATAATCAAAAGTAAATTATAAAACCAAAATATAATTGAAGTAATCATGTAGCAAATGGTAATATAATTGATTTATCAATAACATTTTAGTCAATAAAAATTTATTAATAGATACTACTGAAAGGACTTAAACAGAAAAATTATAGGAGATAAAAATATGTAAAACCAATTATCTAAATAATCAAATTATAAAAAATAATAAATTGATATTTTTGGTGTAGGAATTTAGCAAAAAATATTTATGATTCTTTTTTTTTTTTTTTTTTTTTTTTTTTGCATTTTTCTAAAGCTGGAAACAGGGAGAGACAGTCAGACAGACTCCCGCATGCGCCCGACCGGGATCCACCCGGCACGCCCACCATGGGGCGACGCTCTGCCCACCAGGGGTCGATGCTCTGCCCATCCTGGGCGTCGCCATGTTGCGACCAGAGCCACTCTAGCGCCTGGGACAGAGGCCACAGAGCCATCCCCAGTGCCCGGGCCATCTTTGCTCCAATGGAGCCTTGGCTGCGGGAGGGGAAGAGAGAGACAGAGAGGAAGGCGCGGCGGAGGGGTGGAGAAGCAAATGGACGCTTCTCCTATGTGCCCTGGCCGGGAATCGAACCCGGGTCCTCCGCACGCTAGGCTATTTATGATTCTTTAATTACCTAATCTTATCTTTATTAGACTGTATTTTATTATTTGTTTAATATGTACCTCTTTTTTAGTATATCCTTCACAAGTAGGCTCTAGGTTCTGTTGAGACCTTGACTGTGTTGTTCAATGTGGCTTTCTAAGTGTAGGTAGTCGAATTAGGAGTCAAACATCCTGGCTCCAGCCTCAGCTCCCTTAATCCTATCTCCTGGGTGGGGAGGTCCATCCTCAGGGCTTCTCTTGTGTCCATCTCACACAAGAGAAGCTGGACATCAGGGAATGTTGCAGGATGTTCCAGTCCAGGACACAGGCTCCCGGCAACAAAAGTGATGGTAGCTGAGTCAGAGGCTGCAATGAGTCGACACCTAGTGTGAGGGGTGCGGGGCAGGTAGTGTGGCTGCCACTCCAATGCTTTTCAGCAGGTTGAAGGCTTTTTGGGTGCCCCAGGCCACCCCAGATGGTGGACAGGGACCAGCACTTAGATATGCATTATGTATTTACTATTTGCTGACTGACAAAGAAAATGCTATTTAGAAGGTGCACAGCATAGAAGTAGTGTTTGTGTGTTTGTGTGCATGTATGTATCATTTTTAAAACATTTTTGAGATTTGTATATCTATATAACAAGAGCCACTGATAACTTTGACATAGCATTTTTTTCTTTGTTGGAATCCATCCTAAAAAATAAATAAGACAAACCAGTATTCATTTATAAGTGTTTTGATATCAAATTTTTAATAACAATGGAAATCACTTAAATACTTAAAAACAGAATAAAGTTTTAAAAAATTATGTTAGGATGAAATATTATGTAGCCATTAAAATAAACAATTTCACAAACAAGTGTATAATTTGGGAAAGAAGAGTGATATGTTAAATGACATTTGCAAAATGTGAAGTTATACAGTGTGAAGCAAATATTTAAAAGCATATTCATTTAGTAAAGAACTGCACAAAATAAACATATTTTAGTTAGTGGTAATTGTCCCCAGGTGTGAAATTATGGTAGATTTAATTTATGTACAGGGTATAGCAAAATAGGTTTACAGTTATAAGTATGCAAAACAGTTTATTCTTTTATAATTATTTATTAATTATTGTATTATTATCCATATGAACAGCTGTAAAACTACTTTTGTCCCACCCATATTTTCTAAAACATTTTAAAGCATTGTTTTGATTTTTAAATTAGAGCCATATGAAAAGCATTATTAAATCAGCAGGGTACATATAAAAACTGTAAGTTATAAACATGCTTTACACAGTGGAGATTATTTTCTTTGGGAATGATTGCCTTAGATTTTAATTTGTTCATGATAGAATCAAGAAAAACTTTCATAAAAGAGATAACTTGCCTGTCAACAGCCCATGGTGGTTGCCTCTAATTTTTCTTCTCTAGGAAGGAGAAGTAGACTGACTGATTTTGCTCCCAGATGAACTAGTGCCTGAGAATGTTTACAGATGGAGCAAAACTGTCCTCTCTTATGGCACTGGGGTAGCCTCTGTAGCAAAGAAGGAGATCTTCCCCCATTCTGAAACAAGACAGGCTCATGCATAGCCTGGGAGAGGTAGTACAAGGTAATACAAGGACAAACATTTATATTCCAACAATATAAAGAATTAACCATGAGTAAATTCTCTGGTTAATTCATTACCTAGGTTGTCAAGTTGTCAAATGTCAATAAATAATAATTTTAAAGTGTGGAGTTAAAATAAATGATAAACACTAGATTTCATTATTACAACACTTCTCTTATAGGAGCCTATCATATGCTAAAGGGTCTGAGATGGAAAAGTGATTTGCATATTTTATAAAACTTAATTAACTTAATTGTCTCCTAGGCCCATTTTTTGCAATGCTTTTCTATAGCACCAAGAAATATAGAAAGTGTTGACCTTGATATTCCCTCTAGAATCTAGATCTCCATTGGGAAGAGTAAAGAGTTATTCTAAAACTTTCCTATTAACCCTTTTTGAAGACAGATCTGAATTAGGGTAGCTGTAGGAGTACCAGCATTGTTCAAGGCAGCAATTTGAGAAGGGGGAAGGATAAGTTGTGCAGGTTCCGTATGCAAAATGTGTCATTAGAAAGTAGATTGCCTGACCAGGCAGTGATGTAGTGGATAGAGCATCAGATTGGGATGCAGAGGACCCAGGTTTGAAGCTGCATGATCAACAACATAAGCACGAGCTCATCCAGCTTGAATGTGGGCTCACCAGCTTGAGTGTGGGGTCACTGGCTTGATCTTAGGATCATAGACATAACCCCATGGTCACTGGCTTGAGCCCAAAGATTGCTGGCTTGAGCCCAAGGTCAATGGCTTAAGCAAGGGGTCATTTGCTCTGCTGTAGCCTCTCCGGTCAAGGCACATATGAGAAGGCAATCAATGAACAACAAAGGAGACTAAACCACAACAAAGAATTGATGGTTTTCATCTCTCTTCCTATCTATCTGTCCCTATTTGTCCCTCTTTCTGCCTCTCTCTCTATCTCTTTCACACACACACATACACACAGAAAGTAGATTTGGATTTATTGTAAATGTATATTATAATCTCTAGGGAAAGCACTAAAAATGAGAAAAAATAGTATAACTGATATTCTAAAAATATCAGATTGTGTAATTCAGTTGCTGAGTTCAACAAACAGCCAGCAGACAGAGGCTGCAGAAGGATGGACTCAGGAAACAGACTTTTAAGTGGACTTTCCCCCAGCAGCAGAGTGGGTAAAAGCCAGACTAGTTGTGCAGCTGGTATTTTCATGTGCTGCTGGGCCCAGCAGAGGCAGCCACAAACTCTGGATTGCTTGTAGCTCCAAGAAGGTTGCTAAGGGCCAGTAACAGGCAGTGTTTCCCACTGGTCTGCACTGGGTTTCTGCTAGGGAGGCCCAGGGCTGGCCAGCTTCAGAGAGCATTGGTTCAGGACCTAACAATCCTTGCAAGAGTAGTATGCTAAGGAAGGCTCCTCACATGTGGCCCAGCTGAGACTCTTTAGAAAGCTTGGTGCTTTTATGGAGCTGCAGTCAACTCTAAGCAGGAGGAAGCTGATCCTTATACACAGGTTGGCCCCTCCCACACTATCCAGGCATAGAAAATGCAGATACAAACAGCAAAAAGAGCAGCAGCTGCAGACAAGTAGCCCACAATGGGTTACAAACAACAGCTGATGCCAACCCAAGAAGATCTAGAACCAACAAAAGTGGTAGCTGGTGGCAGACAGTTGCCAACACTAGACTCAGCTAGTTACACAAGCAGCACACCAAAAAGAGGAATCTATACACAGATAAAATAAGTAGACAAAGAAATGCGACCCAAATGAACCAACAAGAGAAATCCCCAGAAAAAGAACTAAATGAAATGTAAGTAACCAAACTACTAGATGCAGAGTTTAAAATAATTTTTAGGATGCTCAAGGATCTTAGAGCAACAATGGATGGACAGAATGAGCTCCCAATTAAAGAGATAAGAAGCATCAAAGGACATTGAGAATACAAAAAAGAACCAATCAGAAATGACAAATACAATATCAGAAATGAAGACTGCACTAGAAGGAATCAACAGCAGGATAGATGAAGCAGAAAATTGAACCAGCAATTTAGAAGACAAGATAAACTTAAGCATAGAAGGAGAGCAGCAAAATGAAAAGAGGCTCAAAAAGACTGAGAAAACTCTAAGAGACCTCTGTGACAATATGAAGAGAAACAACATCCACATCATAGGCGTTTCCGAAGGAGAAAAGAATGAACAAGGGATAGAGAAATTGTTTGAAGAAATTGTACCTGAATATTTCCCTAAATTGATGAAGGAAAAAGTCAACACAAATTCAAGAAACACAGAGAGTCCCATTAAAATGGAACTCAAAGAGGCCAACACCAAACCACATGATAATTAAAATGCCAAAATTAAAAGACAAAGAAAGAATACTAAAAACTGCAAGAGAAAAGCAGTTAATTATCTGCAGAGGAACCCCCATAAGGATGATATCTGACTTCTCAACAGAAGCACTTGAGACCAGAAGGGATTAGCAAGAAATATTCAAAATGATACAAAACAAAAACCTACAACCAAGACTACTTTATCCAGCAAGGCTATCTGTAAAATTGAAGGAGAAATAAAAAGTTTCCCAGACATAAAAAGACTCAAGGAATTCATTACAACCTAACCAGTACTGCAAGAAATGTTAAGAGGCCTGCTGGAAAAAGAACAAAGAAAAACAAAAGAAATCAAGAAAAAGAGAATTGTAGATTTAAAAAATAAAATGGCAATAAACAACTACATATCAATAATAACCTTAAATGTAAATGGATTAAATGCTCCAATAAAAAGACATAGGGTAGCTAAATGGATAAGAAAACAGAACCAATACATATGTTGTCTACAAGAAACCCACCTCAGAAAAAAAGATACTCATAGACTGAAAGTGAAGGCATGGAAAAAAGTATTTCACACAAATAGAAATAAAAAACAAAGCTGGGGTAGCAATACTTATTGATATATCTGACAAAATGGACTTTAAAATAAAGGCAATAGTAAGGGACAAAGAAGGTCACTATATAATGATAAAGGGAGCAATCCAACAGGAGGATATAATCATTGTAAATATCTATGCGCCTAATACAGGAACACCTAAATATATAAGCCAGATTTTGTTGGACATAAAGAATGAGATCAACAGCAATAGTATAATAGTAGGAGATTTTAATACCCCACTAACATCATTAGATAGATCCCCCAGACAGAAAATTAACAAAGAAAAAGCCACCTTAAATGACAAACTAGATCAACTGGATTTAATAGATATCCTCAGAACCTTTCCCCTCAAAGCAACATAATATACATTCTTTTCAAGTGCTTATAGTACATTCTCTAGGATAGACCACATGTTAGGAGACAAAACAAGTCTCAATAAATTTAAGAAGATTGAAATCATATCAAGCATCTTTGCTGATGACAATAGCATGAAACTAAAAATCAACTACAGTAAAAAAACTAAAAAATATTCAAACACGTGTAGACTAAATAGCATGTTATTAAACAATGAGTGGGTTAACAATGAGATCAAAGAAAGAATTAAAATTTTCCCTGAAACGAATGACAATAAACATACAACCCAAAATTTATGGGACATAGCAAAAGCAGTCCTGAGAGGGGAGTTCACAGCATTGCAGGCATACCTTAAGAAGCAAGAAAAAGCTCAAATAAACAACTTAATCCTACATTTAAAAGAACTAGAAAAAGAACAACAAATAAAGCCCAGAGAAAGTAGACAGAAGGAAATAATAAAGATCAGAGTGGAAATAAATGACATAGAGGCTAAATAACAATACTAAGGATCAATGAAACCAAGAGCTGGTTCTTTAAAAAGGTAAACAAAATTGATGAACCTTTAACCAGATTCATCAAGAAAAAAAGAGAGAGAATTGAACTAAACTTAAAATAAATAAATAAATAAGATAAAAGATAACAAAATCAGATTGAGAGAAAATTGAAGTATATACATTGTTCAATTAAAATCATAAAAGGCAGAAAAAAGTGAAACAAAAATAGAATCAAAGAACATGGATAAGAAATAGGAAACAGTAACAAACTTGGTAAATATTAATTCAACTCTCTCTAATCACTTTGAATGTCAACAGTCCTTTTTTTTCTTATACATTTATTCATTTCTTTAAAGTTTTTATTAATTTTAATTTATTGTGTTACCATGGATTCAAGTGACTCACTCAATATTACATCCTTAACCCCACTCCCATGTCTCTCATCACACTGCCATTGCCCCCTTCCCCTAATTCCCTCCCACCCTTCCTTCTGGGATTTGCTGTCCTGTTATCTGTATCTCTGTGTTATGTATATATAATTTCACTAATCTCTTCACCTTCTCTGATCCCCTCCCCTCATTCCTCTTCCCTCTGACATCTGTCCTTCTGGTTTCTGTGACACTGCCTCTGCCTCTATTCTATTCCTCAGTTCACTTTGTTCATTAGATTCCACAGATAAGTGAGGTCATAATATTTGTCTTTCTCTGCTTGTCTTATTTCACTTAGCATAATAATCTCGGGGTCCATCCATGCCATCGCAAAAGATAAGGTTTCTTTCTTTTTCACAGCCGCATAATATTCCATTGTATATATGAATGTCAACAGCCTTAATGCAACTGTCATAATGTGGCAATTGCCAACTCTCAGGAAATCGGTAGACTCTAGCAAAGAAGCCAAAGAAGAGAGATGCAGAAGATGCAAGGCTAACAGGAAGTGACTTACTAACTATAGAATTCTGTGGATGGCCACAAACAAAATCTTGAAAGATTTAGATGCACAATTTCTTTTGTTTCCTACAATATCTTACCTTTACAATGAGAATTATTCACTAGTTCTATATCATACACCACTACAGTACTTATTAAAAAAATAGAAAGTTTTTACTATATACTTTACTAATTAAATATTTTGCCACTATACTCCTATTTCATGCTGAAAAAGTACTGAAAGTATAATCTAGTCTTTCATAGTGATACATGTTATATTCTGTTCATAATTTATCTTTGGCTTCTGCCTGTTAAATTTAATTTCCATCAATCAGATTTATATTTAAAGAGTTTTAACAAATACATGGCTTCTCATGAAAAGAAAACTTGGTTTTGACATCTAGTTTGAGATTATGTTTCTATCTTGATAAACATTCACTTTGTTTTCAAGCTCTCTCTCTGTGAGATATTTGGGCAGGAAAAGAGAGTTTGCTTCATAGAAATGTTCCCTCTGTTTCACTAAAACAAAATTGGCTTGGAAACATTGTTTCACATAGAATGCAATATTAATAAATGAACATATGTGAGCAATAAATGGACAGAGTTTTATTCTGAGATTCAGTTATATTCAGTAGGAGAGTCAATTTTATTCATTGGGCCCTAACAAGGAGTTAGTTACTGAAGATGTATGTATAATTTGTTCATAAAAGATAGTCAATCACTACAATCCTTGTATCTGTGGATATCTGGTTATGAAAAGATATACAAGGGCCACCTCAATATGCTAACATTTTCCTGCACAATCTACCCAAGCTTGGGATGCCCAATTCAAAAATGTCACTCAGGGAACTAGTGGAGGGAGGAGACCTAGAACAGATTACAAGGGTTCCTCCAATTATAGTCTCGACATATGACATTTCAAGTTTACCATGCTCCCTTTCATAAAAACTTAAAAAAATTGAGATGGTAGTGTTTCGCCTTACATTGTCAGTGTCATACTTATAGATTACATGGGTGAGCTAATTTGGTTGCCAGTAGCAGAAAAACACACAGTAACAGAATATGAGTGAGGGAATTGGTGTCCCCCAGTACACTTACCTATGCCATTTTGGACTGTTAAAAGCACAAGTGTTCCATTTGTACGGTGTATTTTGACCTACACTAAAATTCAGGTTACGTCACTATCATAGAAATTAAGGTGATCAACTATTTTCTGGCGGGGGCAGAAGGGGAGCATGAATGTGGTCCAACCGGCCTGCAGGCCTGGTAAGCAACAGTGGTCCTGCCTGCAATCCTGCCCACAGGGGCAAGGCAAAAGCTGGGCGAAAGCCGGAGAACCAGCAAAAAGCCGGGCTGAACAGGGGTGCGCAGCCCTGCCCAGGAGCTTCGGAATGGGGCTTGTGGCCCCATAGGACAGCGCAGCCCTGCCTTCGGGGGCAGGGCAAAAGCCCGAGAACAGGCGGAGATCAGCCGCTGAGCAAGGGTGCACAGCCTCACCCTTGGAGGGCAGGATGAAAGCCCAGAATGGGCAGAGACCTGTGGCTGAGCATAGGTGCATGGCCCTGCCTGCAATGCCAAGGCTTGCGGCCCTGTCGTGAGAACACAGCCCTACTGGTGGGGCTGGGGCAAAGGCCGAGGCCTGCCAGGGCTTGTAGCCCCAGCACAAGAACACAGCCCCACCCGTGGAGGAGGACTATCACCTACAAGGAGCCCCCATAAGGATGACATCTGACTTCTCAACTGTATCTATGAGTCTGTTTCTATTTTGTTTGTTAGTTTCATTTTGTTTATTAGATTCCAAATATAAATAAAATCAGATGGTACTTGTCTTTGTTTCTATGCAATTGTTATAAATCAAAATTTTAATTTAAAGTCAAATTTATCAACAAAAATAATACTAGATAAGCTATATAGTTTGTCAGTGCTATATTTGAAAATCATAGAAAAGTGTTTAGTGAGAGTAAAATGAGACTAAAGTAAGAGCTAGAAATAATGAAATGATGCTAATAGAATCATTATTTTTTCTTGTTATTGTTACTTTTCTTTATTTGTCTTGTTACTATTATTTAGCTACTGTAAAAATAATGCTGTGTGACAAAGCAAACTTAGTGGCTTAAAACAATCAGCACTTATCGTCACACTCATAGGTCTGCAGGTCAGCCATGTGTTTTGCTGATCTTGGCTGCATTTGGCTTCAGTCTGTGGTCTGGTTGGGATTGGCTTTAGGTCAAAAGTTAGGCTCAGGTTGGCTTCATATCATTCTGAAATCAGCATGTATCTTGGACATTATCTCATAAAAACTGTAGATGCCAAGGAGCAAACCAGACTCTTCAACCATATTTTTATGCCTGTTATATCACCTCCTACTCACCTTATATTATATATCACCTAATAACCTTATATTACTACATTAGTCTATCATACTTAGCTTATATATGTGAGAATATTTATTTTCTGGTTGTATTTTTCTGGAGAAAGAGACACAAAAACAGCATATTTTAATTTTTTTGCATGTATGTGTGATTAATAATTTTACTTTAGAGTTTGTTATAAAGAATGAGGGCAGGACAATGAAGGGACATAAGTATACATAAAAGTTCTCATTCAAAATAAATATATAGAATCTGAAGATTAAAAAAGAGTTGGCTATTGCATTTTGTTTAATTTTTGTTTTAAGAGGTTCATACTTATTTAGAAGATTTATCCATATTTGTGTCCTCTTTGGTGCTCTTCAACCACTCCTCCATGACATCAATTCAATCTGAGATAGAACACTAACATTTTATCAAGAAAACATTCAATAATACAGCAAAGTGAAAGAATTTTACAGTGAAGAATCATATACCTACCACCTAAATTCTATGATTAACATTGTCCTCAATTTGTTTCAGCATATATTTATCAAACTCTCCATCCCTCTAACTATTCATGCATTTTATTATGATATATGTCTAAGTAAGTTGCAGCCCTCACTCCACTGCTTGCTAACTGCCTCAGAGTACACACGCAGGCATCCCCAAACTACGGCCCGCAGGCTGCAATGCAGCCCCCTGAGGCCATTTATCCAGCCCCCACTGCACTTCTGGAAGGGACACCTCTTTCATTGGTGGTCAGTGAGAGGACCACTGTATTTGGCAGCCCTCCAATGGTCTGAGGGACAGTGAACTGGCCCCCCGTGTAAAAAGTTTGGAGACCCCTGTTAGAGTTTAATATTTATTCAAAATTAGTTTATTTTGAAGTAAAATGTACCCACAAAGAAATGTATAAATCTTAAGAGTTCCATTTAATGGAATATTCTGGGTGTCTAGGTCACTGCATTTAGATTGGAGCAGCTTTAGTTAAATATAAAACTTTCAAGATCCTAAAGTTCTATGAAAGTATGATGAATAAAGGAAACAAAGCCACGGACAGCTCTAAAGAGGTAACAAGAATGACTCTAGCATTCATGCATTTTATATCACTGAGTAACTCTGTTATCTATGTTACAGAACTTGAAAGTCATCCTCAAATCAGATAAAAACTTGTATGCACAGCGTGAGATATTTATATAGCATATAAATATAATTACCAGGTGATTGGGACTGGAAATTACTTACTCTCAAAAATTAGTTATATATATACAACTAGTGAGAAATATTTTAGTATTTTACAATAAAGGTAGGTGAAAAGGGCAAATAATATTATGAAAGAAGAAAAAATCATCTATTTCCACATGATGTTTATCCAAACAATCATAACAGCTGCATAGTAACATTATTCATTACATTCCTTTTTTCCCTGGGTTATTATGACAAGCGTTAATATTGAATGCAGGAATCTGTAATATAGTCTACCTCTATTTTTTTTTCCAATAGTATTTTTAGGGCATCTATGTTATGGTCAGGTATAATGTGTGTGTGTGTGTGTGTGTGTGTGTGTGTGTGTGTGTGTGTGTTTGTTTCTGGCCATGTAATACAGAAAAAGCAAATATGATCACTGTTCATGAGGTGCCAGAGCTCTGCAAGGGTTATCCACAGTTGTAGCTATGTTACTGTGTAGCAAGGGCTTGGCAAAGTTGTTTGCACAGTATGCTTTGAGAAGACAGAAGAGGGGCATAAACCAAGGTAAAGGAGAAAGGGAGGGTAAACTTCTGGAAGAAGGGAAGCCTGAGCTGGATGTTGGCAAACAAATAAACCAATATGCAAGAGAAAGTCCTTCAAAGCAGAAGGACCAAATTAAATAGAGACATATGGTTGAGAAAAAAAATGGCATAGTGATTCATTGATTCAACAGGGATTTATTGGGAACCACTAAGTGTGAGGCACTAAAGAGTTACTGAGGACACAGGGGTGAAGAAAAGAAATACATCCTCCTAGAATCTAAAATCCAGTGGTTACTAGACATGGAACATGGAGTTGCAAGGTTATGGTATAAAAGGGACTATAGTAGGGAACTTAATCATGTGTATACATAGTGACATATGGGAAAAAGCCACCCTGATAAAATAATTTTTAGCAGATAAATAGAAAATAATGAGCAGTGGGATGGGGAGAAAAGAAAAAAAAAGTGAAGAGACTTTGATATAGTTATTTGGCCATGAAGAAGAACGAACATCTGTAGAGCCCTGAAACAAGAGGGAATGATTTGAGATGGCTAAGCAAGTAAAGTATGGCTTCAGGGTAGAATGAAAAGAAGAAAACAGCAAATTGTGATTGGAGAGGCAAGCAGAGGCATGATTTTGCAAAGCCTTTTTTCCCCAATTGTCTATAGACAGTAGTTTAAAATTTATGTTATTGTCTATCCATTGTCTATTTTAATCTCTTAAAGAACCCATATCAAAAATTTCTTTATTTAAAAGAAATTTAAGATCCACATTTTATTACAAAGACATACATTGGCTTTATATTGCTGCTATCAATGTTAATCTGTCACTAAAGTCCAAATTGTCAACATCACTGTTAAAATAAATATCAATAAAAAATGTCATTTAAATCACCAGAGAAATTGTGACAAGTAGGCATATGAGAAAACATTTCAATGTGATGAATGGAATATGTAAGTCTTATTGGTGTCAGTTTAAAACAAATTCAAATTTTTAGTAGAAATTATTATCTAAAGTCCCTGAATTTATGTTTGGCAAATGCAGGAAAGTTTTGAGGTCATGGAAGGAAACCAAGGTAAGATGAAGTAAAAACTCACAATGGACAAATAAATAGTTCAAACAGCAGCCATTCTATTGGTTTTCAGCAACACTGGAGAATCTGTTGCACTTTCCTGAGGCTCAAGTTTCTCCATCTGCTGCACTATGTGTGCTGTGGTGACTGGGCAATTTAGGGCACAGAAAAAAATGTCACATGCACACAAACCCAAAACGTGACATAATGAATTACAAATCACTAGTTCTGGTTGCCAACAACAACAAGATTTTAAAAATCCTGTATGGCCACTAAAACTGAACTTAATATTGGAAGAATTCACCAATGTAAGTAAGACATAGCAAAGGGAGACATTAACCTTGGAAAAGAAGAGGTAAATATACATCTATTTGCAAAGCACATGATTCTCTTTCAGTAAAACTCAAAACCATCCATTGATGTTTGCTCTGTTCTGAAATTATCTTATTTTATCCCAACTCCCAAATACTAACAAAAAATTTACCACCTCCCAAGCAATTGCTTTAAAAGAAGCAAATTTGATTTATCATAATAAATTGTTATATATTTACTATAAGATATTGCTTATATCTTACATTTTACCATGACATACAACTTTGAACATAAAAATATTACCCATCCAGGATTGAAATTTAAAATTTTGATGTTTTTGAAAATCTATAATTCTAAACTTAGTTTTAATATGGAAATATGTCTGGATTTTCTAAAAGCACATGGAGTTTTATATAAGAGTAACAAAAGGGTAATCTTTTTTTTCAGATGGTTGCTTAAACCAAGATGTATCATATGTGTAGCTTTATTTAGACTAGTTGAGAGAGTATTGTTGTCTTGTCAACATCTATGCCTTAAATTCACACCAGCATTATGAACTTTGAATTTCTGCTCAGATGTATGTATAAGGGAAAAGACATACATAATACTTACCTTAACTTTTTTACACCTTTTATAGAAATTCAAAAAATTAAGAACAAAAGTAGCATAAGGAGAATATTACGAGAACTAAGTAGAACATACTAAATATTTTAAGAGCTACTTCTAATAAACTATCTATAAAGTATTAAAATTACTTCAAATATCCAAATATTAAGGCCATCTTGTTATAGTAGACACATAGCTGGGATAATTCAGATGTAAAAAAACCAGCTATTAGGTATTACATGCAACATTGTCTTCTAGATATTTTCTTCAGTTGCTGAATTATTTAAAAGACACAAGAAAAGTTAGGTTCCTGTATTTATTTAACTATTTATACTATTGATGTTTTTGCTTTATAACTGAAGATGATTTTGAGTTATTATGACTTCTAGTGAATCAAATGAGATAATAAATAAAACAAATTCATGGATTCTTTCTGCGTTCAATTCTGGATTGGTCTGAGTGTATGAAGATTTATATAAAAATTAATAGTAATTCAAGAATTCTTCACCTATTAAATTCCATATTTTACTACTATTTAAAATAATTATATATATATTATTAATATACCATAGCATTAATTGGAGTTTTTAATTTTTTCTAGAGCAATAAAAAAATAAAATTATAGATATTTTCTTCACCTTATAGTATATTAATTAAAACATATTAGTTTTATATTTTAACAATGAATCTCTCATTATTTTCAGTCTTAGTAAAAAATCACTGCTTCAATTAATTGCTTACTTAAAATAGAATCACAGCCCAAAATGTTTTCTTCTTTAGTCGCTAGTTTTTGATAATTTCCTCAATTTATTGCTTTAGAAACTTTCTGGAAACTGCCATGAAGCTTGATGTTGTAAAAATATAAAGGTTAATTTGCTCAATTGCTGAGACTTTAATTACAACACATCAGTTAATTAGACTTTTTGACATTTTCTATAAATTCCTCTAATTAGGAAACCCTTAGAGGTTCCTATGAAAGGAGGTATGAAAAAACCACATGTGCCAACCACAGTGTCTTGGCACAGATAGATATTTTCTTTCTTAATGAATGAGTGCAAAATATCATAAACATTTGGAAAAGGTTAAGAATTATAATTTTTCAGTTGAAATTTGAGTGGTGTACCTTTAAATGCTTTCTGGGTTTGTTGTGATTGCTTACAGCCCATATTTGGTGGAGAAGGAGAATGTGCCTGCATTATATACAAACACAGATTGTAATTAAAGAAAGGAGCTCATTATAAAGTGTGTTACAGAAAGGATCCATAAACTGTTAAACTGGAAATTTGGAAGTTCAGAGTTTACATTCAGGAGGAAAAATATTACCTTAGTCTTCAGAATTAAGTAAATAATCACGTTTTATTTAACTCTTTGAGTAGTACGAACATTCATGTACATGCTCGTGCCTCCTGACCATCCACAGTACGATCGTAACAAAACTTTTTATTTTAAAAATGTGTAAGGCAACATTAAAAAAAGGCAAATGCATGTTTTTCTTGTTTCTATAAATGGGTTATTAATCAAACATGACTTTAAGTTAATAAAACTGTAACTGGAATGAATTTTACTTTTTTAAAAATAACTCACTCCTGGGGGTCAGCAAGCATGAAAAAACTGACTACTCAAAGGGTTAATATTCCTTTTCTTTGTTTCGTTTTTTTTTTGTCTGAAGTGAGAAGTGGGGGGCAGACAGATTCCCACATGCACCCACTGGGATCCACCCGGCCTGCCCACAAGTGGTTGTTGTTCTCCAGAATATGGTTCTTTATGGCTGTTTCTTTAGCAGCCATGGGCTGAGTATTTTTTACAACCCTGTGAGAAGAGATTGAGTGGCAATAATGGCATGAACTGGAACAAGTGGTGGAGGAGGCCAACTGCTTTTGAGAGCTGCAGTGTGAGATTCAGGCTGAGCACCAATAGCATCTGGAATTGGAACAATCGCTGGAGAAGGAATTATGGGTTCATGAGTTCCATTTTGCCATGGAAGATAAACCTTGGAAGTGACAATTGTTGGAGAAACAACTGCAGGTTCAAGAGCTAGAGTCTCAGCTTCAGGCTGAGAGTTGGCAGTCATAGAAGCTGAAGCAGGCACCAAAAAAGGAATAGCATCCATACCAGAGGAGTGCCTCTGAGTCAGTAGGAGCAGGCGTTTCCAACTCCTCCTCTGAGGAGGAGGAGATTTGGGCTGAAACTGCCTTCCACAGATTCAGAACTTTGTCGGTAGTCACCCAGAAGGTTAAAATCCAGCAGCCAAACATCCCACAGGGCCAGGCACAACTTCTTTCACAGGTAATGAAGCATTCTGTGGTATGGACCTACAACCAGGCAGAACTAATGGAGTTGAGGGTGCAATTCAGGCAGAAACTCACTGAGCCCTTGGCAGCCTGGTTGCTGTGGTTGTGGGACATAGCTGTGGATGGCATCACACTTTTCAGAACAGAGATAAAGAAATTGGCCACCATTACCATGCACTCCTCCCTGAAGCTATGTCTTCAGAACTGCGATGACAACACAGAAAATCATACCTTATTAGAATGGGTGATGGCTGCCATTTGTACAGTCTGGCAGAATGTTGGGGACCTGCCAGGGGCGGTGAGTTGGTAGCAGTCCTATAGTAAGCTTCCCCAAGTTCTCTGGGAACTAGGCCTGAGGGGTGCTGCTTTCAACATAAGGTCTCATGGGCCAGATGAAAAAGTCTTTATGGCAAGAATGGGGGACCTTATTCTCTGTAGTACCCCATCAGCCCTTTTTATATCACTAGTGGCTATCTTGAGCCCCAATGTGGGGCAGCCAATTAATATCGTTACACAGATAGTGGCAGATTTGGGGGAGATGAAGACAGCATGGGATTGTAAGGCTGCGAGAGCTGCTGCCTACACTACCCCCTCCCAACTAATAAAAGAAATAGGCCTGTAAAGGTTACTTTAACACAGATGTGGGTAGATTTGATTTAGGCTGGTATAGATAGACATTAGATAGCTGGTCTATAAAGTCTTGTTAGAGCTTTGGCAGCAGCTTAAGCTGCAACAGAGATTCCAGCCACTGAAAATGCAGGGACAGCAGATGGCCCTAGCAGCTACCAAGAAAATGACTGGTGTTCAGGTTGCAGGGTTACAGAATTACTTGATAGAGACAGCTGAGGAATAGGAAGCCCAGTTTGAATACAGGGAAGGCCAAGGGATTCATCCAATGGAGAGGAATAGAAGGCTGGAGAGCCCATGTGAATTGGCAATCCACTGGTCCACTTTTAATGCTCAGCAGGTGTTGACATTAGAAAATAATAGGTGCTTTTTGCAGTAGCAGCAAAGAGTATTGTCAAGGTGGCATAAGCCTTGAATGTGTTGGACCCCACCATACCTTGTAAGCTTGCTAAGGGGTTTGAATGGGGCTTGTGGCAATGAAAAGAGCATGGAAAGGTGCTGAGGTCCATTAATAAAAAGCTGTGTGACTAGTTGCCTGCAACAAACCTTCACCTTGGGTGATTTGCACAGACAACTGTGCTGTGTATCATGGACTGATCATTGAGTAGTGTAATAGACTCTTGGACTGCAACCAGAAGGAGATACTGGCTCCTTGTTGAATGGACATGCCACTTATGGATTGTATAAGGGGCCTTGATGGGGGTGTGTGGCACCTGTAGAGGCCCTCCTGCATGGGAAAGCTGCTTCCATCCAGCATAAGGGTTGCACCAAGGACTCTTTGTGGTTTCAGTAGATATAGCCCTGGAAAATACAGGCCCTCCTACCTAGAGGTATCCCTCCAATTAACTCTCTGGGCAAAGTGCTCAGGGAGACATCGTGAAGGGCACCTTTGTAATTATTATGTAACTTGTGCTGTTGCTATAGTATGTTTATTTATGTAATGTACCTCACTCCTTGTATGGGGATAATTGTGGAAGATACCTGTCAAATAGATTGTGAGGTGAGCAATCATAAAGAAGTGGGATGTAGAGAAAACAGCTATGTTATGCTTGCTTGCTGGTTTACTGGCTGCAAACACTTTGCTTTATTAGTGTGTGAGCATGTGGCAGTGCCACGTGTGTATGGTCTATGTAAAGCTGTGAGTGCTTGCACTCAGGGAAGATTGCAAATTGCCTGCCTGCCACTGTGAGGAGCCATTCTGCTGTTCATTTGCCTGAGAAGCAGTTTTCCCCTGCCTGTTTGCTCATCTGTTGTATGAAACTTTATTAAACGGTAATGTCCCAATGCTTTCTGGCTCTATAGTTTTCCTACCAACTGCCTGTATCCAATATGGACCTGCCTGGCCTTGACCATCATCATTATAGTGTCCTTTGATAGAGGATTGGATAAGAAGAAGTGGTACATATGTACAATGGAATACTACTCAGCCATGAGAAGTGTTCACATATTTTCCTATATGACAACATAGATGGACCATGAGAACTCAGTGAAAACAGTAAATCAGAAAAAGCTAAGAACTATATGATATCACACGTAGGTGGGATACAAAACTGAAACTCATGGGCACAGATAAAAGTTAAGTGGGATGGATTCCAAGATAGCAACAGAGTAGGCAGATGTTTCAACTGCCACCTCCCAGGACCAAATTGGATTACAACTTAATTTAGGAAAAAATCTTGAAAAACCAACTTTGGACTAAACAATGAGGAGTCTATAAACAAGGATCACAGTAGAAGCCACATCAAGACCGGCAGGAAGGGCGGAGATGGGAAAAAGGCTGCCCTATCCCCAGGAGCGAGTGATATTGGAGGGTCCAGAAGGGCTCTTACTGTGGAAAGGTTTGCTGTAAAATATAAGGGTCTTAAACCCCAGGCCTGGCACACCAGCCTAGAGCCCCAGAGCCTAAAAAAGGCACCCATACAACATTTGAAAGCAAAAAGAACTGAGGTTTCTTTCTGCAAGAAAGAAATGGAGCTCTCAGAGACACAGGCTCTGTCTTAAAGGGCTAGCAAGGAAACTGTCATTCACAGCCACTTATCTAGGGCTCCAGTAGAGGGAGGACTGAGAGGACCAGAGTTGCAGAAGGAGAGTGTGAAGTAGGTGGCCAATGAAGAGACATAGTGAAGGAAGACCACCAGAACCCCTGTGCTGAGTCATTATCTAATACTGCAGACACCATTATTCTTGAGCAGAGCAGTCCCCTCCATGCATCTTTAGCCTGGGGAAAAGCCGCTGCTCTCCCTCAAGAATCTCTCTTGCCCCACCCTATGGAGACTGGGCTGTTCTGAGGAATAAGACAGGAAGCAGGGATTGTCAGTGATTCACTTTTCTTGTGTTGAGGCTGGAGCTTTTCTCCACACTATCCCAAAAGTTTGGTGCTTTTCCACAAAGGAAACTCAGTAGAAACTGTCCAGACTATGGGCAGACCACATCTCTGGGTTTCAGAGGCCACACTCACCAAACTCTTGTGGGGCACACCCTACTATGGTCTGTGAAATAAGTCTGAACAGACTTACTCCCAAAGCCAAGGGGTGGGAGCCATACCCACCATCCTTCCTAATCCCTGAGTTGCCACAGGCTCTAGACCAGGGGTTGAGAACCTATGGCTTGCAAGCCAGATGTGGCTCTTTTGATAGCAATCTTTAATAAAAAAATAATAACGTTAAAAATATAAAACATTCTCATGTGTTACAATCCATTCATTTCTACCGCTCATGTTCATGGTTGTGGGTGGCTGGAGCCAATCACAGCTGTCCTCCGGGACAACACCAAATTTTTATTGAATATTGCATAATGTACATGGGTCATTGTATGGCTCTCACAGAATTACATTTTAAAATATGTGGCGTTCATGGCTCTCTCAGCCAAAAATGTTCCCGACCCTTGCTGTAGACCAGGCATCCCCAAACTACCCTGAGGCCATTTATCCGGCCCCCCCCGCTGCAATTCCAGAAGGGGCACTTCTTTCATTGGTGGTCAGTGAGAGGAGCACTGTATGTGGCGGCCCTCCAATGGTCTGAGGGACAGTAAACTGGCCCCCTGTGTAAAAGTTTGGGGACCCCTGCCTAGACTCTACAAAAGATTTATTTCAGTGGCTGAGCCCAAGCAGACAGAGGCTACAGGAGGTGGGGTCTCAAGGAACCTTGACCTTCTTTTGCAGACCCTCCCCTAGGCCCAATGTGGGTAAAGCCAACATAGGTGTGCAGTTTGGTATTTCAATGTGTACCTGGTCCAGCAAAGACAGCCACAAACTGGGTTTCTTGTAGCTCCAAGAAGGTTGCTGAGATCCAGTCACAGGCAGTGTCCTCCACTGGTCTTTTCCCTCCACGAAGACCCAGAGCTGGCTGTAAAGCCAGTGGCCACAGCCACCATCACAGCCAACTGGCCCATGCAGGTTTGCATTAGATTCAGACAGACAGTAATGAAACAATGGAGCCAAGAACTGGTGAACCATCATCTTTAATCCTAGCTTGCACCCAGCAGGCAAGTAAAAACAAACATAGGGCTCCAAACCTCAATCATTCAGTGCTCACAAAGCTACTGACTTATCCAAGTTTTCTAGAATCAAAGGTCTCTAGCTCACCAGACTTATTTGCCTCTGTGCCCCATCTCCTTCTCTCTGCACAAACTGGCTTCTCTCTCAGCACTCCACCATCTTGGCTGCCTCTCCTGGCCTCCTCCACATGGCCTTTCTCTGCTCTCTCCTCTAATGCTAATCCCAGGAACCGAGAGAGAGCAAGTTCCCGGTCTGCCCCAGTTTATAGTGTAGAAACCAAAACCTTTAATACAATATAAAACAAGGAAGTCTCTGAAACAAAGTCACTTATCTGAGGCATAATGGGATTCCTCATGAGAGTGCACCACCCCACATCATGCAATCAGTCAAGGTGTGGGGAAAAGCTTAGTCTTAAAACTAAGCCTTAGGCTATAATGACCTGGCCAGCTTACAGCCTGTCCCCACACCAAATGCAAACTATAAGCGAGCAAAAATATATCATATTTAAAAACCTATTTAACCAACACTGGCACATCCAGTGGCCAGTCTCAGTGAGTATCAGTTCAGGACCTAACAAACTTTCTGACTCATCACACAAGGCCCAGCTGAGGTGATTTTCACTTTCTTTGATCAACATCAACACAGTGGCTCCTGCACATTGGACAAGTTAAAGCTTAACAGTCAACTAACCTGGGTTCTGGATATCCTGCACTGCTGGGCTAGTTTCTGTATGGGGAAGGGAGAGAGGTTTGGAGAACAATTAAAGTTTGGGTCCCTACAAGCTTATTGTTGGGACCAGTTGAGAGGCTTAGCTACTTACTAAAGGGAGACAGTCAGCTCTAGGAGAGGACTCTCTCAGTCTTCCTCCCTGAGACCAGAGGCTCTCCAGCTGTTAGAACTTTGGCAGAGGGGACTGCTGTCCTCACCTAGTCTAAATCTTCTGCTCACTTCACTGGTGAGAAATATAATTGGAGTGTCTAGCAGTGTCTGAAGGATTAGGCTCTGGAGTAGGGGCCATTGTCCTTATACTGAGATCCTGACCAAAAGACTCATGAAGTAGGGAGTTCCACTAATGCTGTATTCCCAACCTCAAGTACCCTAAATAATCAAACTTTCAACCTGAAGAGGAATATGTTGGATGAGGATGAAGCCAGTTTGAACCCACACTATAGTTTTTCTACAGAAGACTCTGGGAATGTTATGCAGCAGCAAGAGAAGGTGGAGCAAATATTTCGGAGCTTGAAACTTTTAAGGAGTTGCTCTCATCTCTAAGCAGGAGGAAGCTGATCTTTATACACAGGTTGGTGCCACCCATACTACCCAGGCACAGAAAATGCTGACACAATCAGCGAACAGAGTACAAGCTCCAGAAAGGTAGCCCACAGCAGGTTATAAACAATGATTGATGCCAACCAAGAAGGCCTACACCCAACAAAACCAGTAGCGAATGGAAGACAGCACCAATGCTAGACTCAGCTAGCTACACAAGGATCACACCCAAAGGAGGAGTCCAGCAGGCACCAGACACTGTGAAGAATAAATACACCCAACAGAACAGACAATGCACAGTGTTTAATACACATGATTAAGGTTGACTTTTAGAGCCAGCCAGCCTAAAGGGATAAAAGCATACAGAAAAAGACCAATTGCATTCAATACTCACATACATCAGGAGAGTAAATGCCACCTCAAGAAGCATTCCTAGAGCAAGAAACTCAGCTTGCCTGGAGATCAGTACCATTGAGCTCATATTTTTCATAAAGACACCACAAAAAAGTTCAAAGTAAGACAGTGCTACCTAACAAACAGACAAAATTGGAAGCTGAAGAAATGACCCAAATGAATCAACAAGCGAAGGTCCCAGAAAAAGAACAAATTGGGAAGTAACCAAAGTACCAGATGCAGAGTTTAAAATGATGATTATTAGGATGCTCAAGGATTTTAGAGAAACAGTGGATGATCAAAATAAGAACTTAAACAAAGAGATAACAAGCACCAAAAAAGACATTAAAATCATAAAAAAAGTTTAAAAAACTAGTCAGAAATGACAAATACAAAACAGAAATCAAGACTGCACTAAAAGAAATCCACAGCAGGCTGGATGAAGTGAATGATAAAATTAGCGATTTAGATGACAAGATAAGTGTAAGCACAGAAGCAAAGCTGTAAACAGAAAAGAGGTTCAAAAAGACTGAGAAAATTCTACGAGACTTCTGCAACAACATGAAGAGAAACAACACCCACTTCATTGGGGTTCTTGAAGGAGAGGAAAGTGAAGAAGGACTAGAGAACCTGTTTGAAAAAAATCATAGCTGAAAATTTCCTTAAATTGATGAAGGCAAAAGTCATACAAGTTCAAGAAGCAAAAAGAGTCCCATTAAAGATAAATCCTCACATAATCTTATCAATAGATACAGAAAAGGCATTCGATAAAATACAATACAACTTTATGTTTAAGACACTCAACAAAATGGGTATAGAAGGAAAATATCTCAACATGATAAAGGCCATATATGATAAACCATCAGCCAACATCATATTAAATGGCATCGAACTGAGGACTTTCCCCCTTAAATCAAGAACAAGACAGGGTTGTCCACTCTCTCCACCCTTATTTAATGTGGTGCTAGAAGTTCTGGCCAGGGAAATCAGACAAGAGAAAGAAATCAAAGGCATTCATATCAGAAAATAAGAAGTAAAGGTTTTCACTTTTTGCAGATGATATAATCTTATACATCGAAAACCCCAAAGACTCCACAAAAGATTACTAGAAACAATAAACCAATACAGTAAGGTCTCAGGATACAAAATTAATATACAAAAGTCCACAGCCTTTCTATATGCCAACAATGAAATAATAGAAAATGAACTCAAAAAAATAATCCCCTTCACATTTGCAACAACAACAAAAAATACCTAGGAATGAATATAACAAAGAATGTAAAGGACTTAAGTAATGAAAACTACAAAGCATTGTTAAGGGAAATCGAAAAAGATACAATGAGATGGAAAAATATTCCTTGTTCTTGGATAGGAAGAATAAATATAGTCAAAATGGACATATTACCCAAAGCAATTTATAAATTTAATGCAATTCCCATCAAAATTCCGATGACATTTTTTAGAGAAATGGAACAAAAAATCATCAGATTTATATGGAACTATAAAAAACCCCAAATAGCCAGAGCAATCCTAAGGAAAAAGAACAAAGCTGGGGGCATTACAATACCTGACTTCAAATTGTATTATAGAGCCATGATAATCAAAACAACTTGGTATTGGCAGAAAAATAGACACTCAGACCAGTGGAACAGAATAAAAAGCCCAGAAATAAAACCACATGTATATGGTCAAATAATTTTTGATAAAGGGGCCAACAATGGAGAAAAGAAAGACTCTTCAACAAATGGTGCTGGGAAAACTGGAAAGCCACATGCAAAAGAATGAAACTCGACTACAGCTTGTCTCCTTGTACTAAAATTAATTCAAAATGGATCAAAGACCTAAATATAAGACCTGAAACAATAAAGTACATAGAAGAAGACATAGGTACTAAACTCATGGACCTGGGTTTTAAAGAGCATTTTATGAATTTGACTCCAAAGGCAAGAGAAGTGAAGGCAAAGATAAATGAATGGGACTATATCAGACTAAGAAGTTTTTGCTCAGCAAGAGAAACTGACAACAAAATAAACAGACAGCCAACTAAATGGAAAATTATATTTTCAAACAACAGCTCAGATAAGGACCTAATATCCAAAATATACAAAGACCTCATAAAACTCAACAACAAACAATCCAATAAAAAAATGGTAAGAGGACATGAACAAACACTTCTCCCAGGAAGAAATACAAATGGCCAACAGATGTATGAAAAGATGCTCATCTTCATTAGTTATTAGAGAAATGCAAATCAAAACTACAATAAGATACCACCTCACATCTGTTAGATTAGCTATTATCAACAAGACAGGTAATAGCAAATGTTGGAGAGGCTGTGGAGAAAAAGGAACCCTCATTCACTGTTGGTAGGAATGTAAAGTAGTACAACCATTATGGAAGAAAGTATGGTGGTTCCTCAAAAAAACTAAAAATAGAACTACCATATGACCCAGCAATTCCTCTACTGGGTATATACCCCAAAACTCAGAAACATTGATACTTAAAGACACATGTAGCCCCATGTTCATTGCAGCATTGTTCACAGTGGCCAAGACATGGAAACAACCATAAAGCCGTTCAATTGAAGACTGGATAAAGAAGATGTGGCACATATACACTATGGAATACTACTCAGCCATAAGAAATGATGACATTGGATCATTTACAACAACATGGATGGACCTTGATAACATTGTACGAAGTAAAATAAGTAAATCAGAAAAAAACCAAGAACTACATGATTCCATACATTGGTGGGACATAAAAATGAGACTAAGAGACATGAACAAGAGTGTGGTAGTTGGGGACCCGGGTTTGATTCCCGGCCAGGGCACATAGGAGAAGCGCCCATTTGCTTCTCCACCCCTCCTTCCTCTCTGTCTCTCTCTTCCCCTCCCACAGCCAAGGCTCCATTGGAGCAAAGATGGCTCGGGCACTGGGATGGCTCCTTGGCCTCTGCCCCAGACACTAGAGTGGCTCTGGTCGTGGCAGAGTGACGCCCCGGAGGGGCAGAGCATCGCCCCCTGGTGGGCATGCCAGGTGGATCCCGGTTGGGCGCATGTGGAGTCTGTCTGACTGTCTCTCCCAGTTTCCAGCTTCAGAAAAATACAAAAAAGAAAAAAAATAGTGTGGTGGTTATGGGGTGGGGGGAAGGAGAGGGGAGGGGGGAGGGGGAGGGGCACAAAGAAAACTAGATAGAAGGTGACAGAGGACAATCTGACTTTGGGTGATGGGTATGCAACATAATTGAATGACAAGATAACCTGGATATTTTTTCTTTGAATATATGTACTCTGATATGTTTTATTTATTTTATTTTTTTGTATTTTTCTGAAGCTGGAAACGGGGAGAGACAGTCAGACAGACTCCCGCATGCGCCCAACTGGGATCCACCCAGCATGCCCTCCAGGGGCGACGCTCTGCCCACCAGGGGGCGATGCTCTGCCCCTCCCGGCCGTTGCTCTGCTGCGACCAGAGCCACTCTAGCACCTGGGGCAGAGGCCAAAGAGCCATCCCCAGCACCCGGGCCATCTTTGCTCCAATGGAGCCTTGGCTGCAGGAGGGGAAGAGAGAGACAGAGAGGAAGGAGGGGAGAGGGTGGAGAAGCAAATGGGCGCTTCTCCTATGTGCCCTGGCCGGGAATCGAACCCGGGTCCCCCACACACCAGGCCGACGCTCTACTGCTGAGCCAACCGGACAGGGCTGTACCCTGATTTATTGATATCACCCCATTAACATTAATATAAATTTATTTATAAAAAAAAGATAAATCCAAGGAGGCCTACTCCAAGACACATCATAATTAAAATACCAAAGTTAAGAGAAAAAGAAAGAATACTAAAAGCTACAAAAGAAAAGCAGTTAATTACCTACAGAGGAGCCTGCATAAATATAACATCTGACTTTGCAACAAAAACACTTCAGGCCAGAAGCAATTGGCAAGACATACAAATGGGTGCAAAACAATAATTTACAACCAAGACTATGTTATCCAGCAAGGCTATCATTTACTATTGAAAGAGAAATTAAAATTAAAAGCTCCCCAGACAGAAGACTCAAAGGATTTATTACAACCAAACTATTACTGCAAGAAATGTTAAGGGGCCTTTTATAAACAGAGCAAAGAGAAAAAGAGATTGAGAGAAAGAGGATTGTAGGTTTAAAGAATAAAATAGCAATAATTAAGTACGTATCAGTAATAACCTTAAATGCAAATGGATTAAATGCTCCAATCAAAAGACATAGAGTAGCTGCATGGATAAGAAAACAGGACCCAGACATATGCTGTCTACAAGAGAACTATCTCAGAACAAATCATACAGATAGACTGAAAGTGAAGGGTTTGAAAAAAGTATGTCATGCAATTAGAAAAAAATAAAAAACTGGGGTAGCAATACCTATATCTGACAAAATAGCTTTTAAAACAAAAGCTATAGTAAGGAATAAAGGAAGTCACTACATAATGATAAAGGGAGTAATCCAACAGGAGGATGTAAACATTTTAAATATTTATGTACCTTATATAAGAACATCTAAATATATAAAACAGATTTTGATGGATATAAAGGGCAAGATTGACAGCAATACTATAATAGTAGGAGATCTTAATACCCTATTAACATCAATAGATAGATTCTTCAGATAGAAAATTAATAAAGAAACATCAGCCTTAAATTACACACTTGATCAATTAAATTTTATTAATATCTTAGAAACTTTTCATCTGAAACAAGGAGAATATACATTCTTTTCAAGTGCTTATGGTCTGTTTTTTAGGATAGAACACATTGGTTACAAAACCCATCTCAATATATTTAAGAATATTGAAATCATATTAAGCAACTTCTCTGCTCACAATGGCATTAAACTAGAAATCAACTACAGTAGAAAACCTAAAAAACATTCAAACTCTTGGAGGCAAAATAGCATGTTTAAATAACAAATTGGTTAACTATGAGATCAAGGAAGAAATAAAAAATTTCCTGGAAACAAATGAAAATGAACATACAACAACCCAGAATCTATGGGACACAAGAAAAGCAGTCCTGAGAGAAAAATTCATAGTGTTATAGGTATATGTAAAGAAGCAAGAGAAAACTCAAATCATCATCCTAACCCTGCACTTAAAAGAACAAGTAAAAACAACAACAACAACAATAACAAATAAGCCCAGAGGAAGTAGAAGAAAGAAAATAATAAAGATCAGGGCAAAAATAAATGACATATAGACTAAAAAACAAAACAAAACAAAAAATACAAAAGGTCAATGAAACCAAGAGCTGGTTCCTTGAAAAGGTAAACAATATTGAGGAACCTATAACTGGACTCATCAAGAAAAAGGAGAGAGAACCTATGTAAATAAAATAAGAAATGGCCCTGGCTGGTTGGCTCAGTGGTAGAGCATCAGCCTGGCATGCAGGAGTCCCGGGGGTGATTTCCGGCCAGGGCACACAGGAGAAGCGCCCATCTGCTTCTCCACCCCTCCCCCTTTCCTTCCTCTCTGTCTCTCCCCCTCCCGCAGCCAAGGCTCCACTGGAGCAGTTTGCCCGGGTGCTGAGGATGGCTCTGTAGCCTCTGCCTCAGGTGCTAGAATGGCTCTGATTGCATCAGAGCGACACCCCGAGATGGGCAGAGCATCGCCCTCTGGTGGGCATGCCGGGTGGATCCCGGTTGGGCACATGTGGGAGTCTGTCTGACTGCCTCCCCGTTTCCAGCAAATACAAAAAAACAAAATAAATAAATAAATAAAATAAGAAATGAAAGTGGAGAAGTAACAACTGACCCTGAAGAAATACAAATGATTGTTAGAATATACTATGAAGATCTACAGTCATCCCTGGCCATACCATGGTTTACTTTTTGTGGTCTCACTGTATCAGGATTTTAAAATTCTATATACCAAATTTTGTATCATGATTTGCTATATCATGGGATTTTGTAGTATATATTGATAGTAATTTTTAGATATTTATTATTTTAATTATTTTGGCAGTAAAAAAAGCATTTTGTAGCCTAAAAAATTGAAAACAATATAAAAATTTAAAAATATTATTAAATCATACTAGTACTCACTGGTGAATACCCATATAAAATTTTATATCTTGTTAAAAATTACATAGCTATAAGAATGTAGAAAGTGTTTAAGAACATAAGAAGGGTTTATAAAAGTGTAGAAAAAGTTAGTAGTGGTGTGGGAAAGGTTTATAAGAGTGTGGGAAGGGTTTATAAAGTATTAAAAATATATAAATAATAAAATAAATATAAGGTTGGTGCTTTGTGAATTTTTGCCTATTGCGGTGGGTTCTAGAACCCAACCCCCATGATAGAGAAGGGACCACTGTATGTGCCAAAAAATTGGACAACCTAAGTGAAATGGATAAGTTCCTAGAAACATACAATCATCCAAAACTCAATCTAGAAGAATCAGAAAACCTAAATAGTCTGATCACAACAAATAAATTGAAACAGCTATCAAAAAAACTCACTAAACAAAAATCCTGGATTGAATGCCTTCACAGACAAATTTTTCAAAATATTCAAAGAAGAACAAACACCTATCCTTCTTAAGCTATTTCAAAAAATTCAAGAGGCTGGAAGACTTTCAATCTCATTTTATGAGACAAGCATTTTCTTCATTCTAAAATCAAATGAAGGCACTACAAAAAAAGAAAACTATAGGCCAATATCCCTGATGAACATAGATGCTAAAATTCTCAGCAAAATATTAGCAAAACGAATCCAGCAATACATTAAAATAATCATGCATCATGATCAGTTTGGACTTATTTCAGAGAGTCAAGGCTGGTACAATATTTACAAATTAATAAATGTGATTCATCACATAAACAAAATAAAGGATAAAAATCATGATTATATCAATAGATGCAGAAAAAGCATTTGATAAAATCCAAGAACCATTTATGATAAAATCTCTCAGCAAGGTGGGACTACAGGGAACAGGCCTTAACATAATAAAGGACATCTATGACAAACTGAGAGCCATATCATACTCGATGGGCAAACATTAAAAGCAATCCCCTTAAGATCAGGAACAAGACAGGCATGCCCTCTTTCAAATTCTTATTAAACATAGTTCTGGAAGACTTAGCCACAGCAAACAGACAAGAAGAAGAAATAAAAGGCATCCAAATTGGAAAAGAAGAAGCAAAGCTGTCATTATTTGCTGATGACAAAATACTATACATAGAAAACGCTAAAGTCTCAGTCAAGAAATTACTAGACTTGAAAAATAAATTTGGCAAGGTGGCAGGATATATAATTAATATTCAGAAATTAGTAGCATTTTTATACAACAATAAACTGTCAAAAAGAGAAATTAAAGAAACAGTCTCCTTTACTATTGCAACAACAAAAAATAAAGTACCTAGGAATAAGTTTAACCAAGAAGGTAAAAGACTCTTACTTGGAAAATTATATGACATTGAAAAAAGAAATCAAGGAAGATACAAACAAGTGGAAGCATGAACTATGTTCATGGATAGGAAGAATAAGCATCATTAAAATATCTATACTATTCAAAGCAACCTACCAATTTAATGCAATTCCTATTAAAATGCCAATGGCATACTTCACAGATCTAGAATAATTATTCTAAAAATTTATATGGAACCAAAAAAGAACTTGAATAGCCTCATCAAGACTGAAAATGAAGAACAAAGTGGGAGATATCACACTTCCTGATATCAAGTTATAAAACAAAGCCATAGTTATCAAAACAACTTGGTACTGGCATAGGAACAGACATACAAATATTCTTCTTTAAAATGCTTTTTTAGGCCCTGGCCAGTGGTAGAGCATCGGCCTGGCGTGCAGGAGTCCTGGGTTCGATTCCTGGCCAGGGCACACAGGAGAAGTGCCCATCTGCTTCTCCACCCCTCCCCTCTCCTTCCTCTCTGTCTCTCCATTCTCCTGGCACAGCTGAGGCTCCATTGGAGCACAGTTGGCCCGGGCGCTAAGGATGGCTCTATGGCCTCTGCCTCAGGCACTAGAATGGCTCTGGTTGCAACAGAGCAACGCCCTAGATGGGCAGAGCATTGTCCCCTGGTGGGCATGCCTGGTGGACCCTGGTCGGGCGCATGAGGGAGTCTGTCTGACTGCCTCCTGTTCTAGCTTCAGAAAAATACAAAAAAAAATTTTTAAATGCTTTTTTTAGCTCTCTGTTTTGCATATATCATTGTATTGATTCCCTGAACTTATTATTTACTTGAATTTTTATATATTTTTATATATATTTTTATAATTTATATATTTATATATTTCTATGTATAAGATGCACCTTTTTTTGAAAATTTTGGGTCTATAAACTGGGGGCATATTATACAGTGGTTGTAGATTTTTTTACTTGCATTTTCCACTTTTTCGCACTTGTCTTTGTGCTCTTTGTTTTGCACTTGTTACCAGTATACTATGGTAGGTTACATTTTGCCACACTCTGCCCAGAAATGGCTCAGAAAAGATTTTCATACAGTGCTGAATTCAAGTTAAAAGTGATCCAGTTTGCAAAAGTGAATGGAAATTGTGCTGCTGAATGTAAGTTTGGTCCTCCTCCAACTGAGAAATCAATACAAGACTGGCTACAGGAAAACAAAATCCCACTAAAAATGCCACAGTAGAAGAAGACCATGAGAGGCAAGTTAGCAAGACAGCCTGATTTCGAGAGGGAATTGAAGATACAGATTAAAGAGCAAAGGGCAATTGGAATTCCTGTGTCCACAAAGATGGTTCAGCACAAGGCAAGAATTGATGATAAAAAAGAAGTTACTGATTTCAAGAGGACACAACTGGTGCTTCAGGTTCATGAAACAGAATAGAATAAGCATGCATACATGCACCAGACTTGCCCAAAAGATGTCTGAAAGGTATAAGCAGAAGGGCCTGAATTTCATCATTTTGTCATTCAATGTTGGAAGCCACATCCATTTGAGTTGGGATAGATTGTGAATAGGGATGAAGTCCTCCTTCAATTTGATGTCCCAAGTAACAGAACTGTTGATAAGAACAGGGTGAAAACTGTAACTGTGAAGACAAGTGGCCATGAAAAAGCCATTCTACAGTTGCTCTAGCTTGTTGTGCCGACAGAACCAAGCTGCCTCTAGTGCTGATTTTCAAATGCAAAACAATGCCAAAAGAAGACATTCCTCGAGGAGTGATTGTCCATGTTTTTGACAAGGGTTGGATGAATCAGGATGGATTAAAAGACCAGGTGAGCTCTTACACAAACCTGCCCTATTGGTGCTTGATCAGTTCAGGGCACACGTAACAAAAAACACAAAGATTGCTGCAGAGCAAAAAACTAAACTTGCCATTATACCTGGAGGCTTAACATCCCAACTTCAAACACTTGATGTCAGCATTAACAAACCCTTTAAAGCTGCCATGAGAGGTGAATGGAACCAACAGATGAAGTCTTCTGGGGACAATTTGACACCATCAGGAAAAGTGAAGAAACCAACTATAGGAGAAGTTTGTACCTGGGTGAAAAGATCTTGGGATAATATCAAGATTGAGATTGTTGTTAAGTCATTTAAGAAGTGTGGCATTTCAAATGCCACAGATGGAATTGAGGATGAGGCAATATATGAAAACAATGATTTATCATCAGACACAGATGAGGACAAGCTAATGAATGGGCGTTTTGACAGTGATGAGTTGTATGAATTTTAAGATGAAAAAAACTTGAGTTAAATAACTTTATGTAATACATATTTTTCAAATTTTGGGCCCCAAAATTAAGATGCATTTTTTACATAAGAATGTCTTATACATGGGGAAATATGGTATTCTTAAATGACTAATATATATTCTTAAGCAGTCTCTTTTGTTCCATCGTTTATTTTTTAATCTTCATAACAATGTAGTTTTTTTCTCTCTCTCTTTCTCTCAAATATCACAATGCCTTGTTATGGAATAATTTTTAAAAACTTTTATTTATTAATTTGAAAGAGTGTCTGAGAGAGAGAAACACATTGATTTGCTCTTCCACTTATTTATGTGTCATTGGTTGATTCTTGCATGTGCCCTGACCGGAATCAAACCTGCAACCTTGATGCTTTGGGACAATTCTCTAACCAATTGAGCTATTTGGCCAGGAAAAAATAATTTCATTTTTGTCTCTTTATTAATCTATGAACTTCTTAGAGGCAGAAACTATTGTATTTGTTACTGATATTTTAGAACACCAGGGCAAGTTTGACACCCAAAAAGTATTTCTTGATGATTGAGAAATATATGACTTACAAGAGTTTTTCTTTTGTATATATTTTTAGTAACAACCATTTTACTGGCAAAGTTTAGCGAATCAGTTAGATTTATTAATTATTCTAATTTTTTGTCAGATATAGTTCTATAAATTTTCATGTTCATTTACATGCTTCTTATTTGTCTCTACAGAATGAAAGCCTGGGATATAGCTCACAGTTAATGCATATACAATAGTTTTGAAAAAAGGACAGTGACAAAGCAATTTTGTCATAAATGCAGTGATATTAGGTATTAGTATACATATTTTATTACTGATTTATTAATTATATAATTGTCTTTTAAGTAAAATTTATTTTCATTTCTTTTAAAGCTATTGCTAAATCTGTAATATTTCAATATTTTTAAAATGTGGGTCATTTTAACTTATTCATTTGTTTATTTCATTTCATACATATTTATACTGGTCAATGTTTTGAAAAATAAACTATATGATGCTCTACAAAGATATGGAAAAGATACACTAATCTCATGCCCATTAAAGTACTCTCCTGATTTAAGCTATAATGTCATTCCAGTGACAGAATGAGCAGAATGCCAGGTTGTCACTCTACTGACTTAAAAGGTTAATGAAAAAATGATCCTTTCTAATTTATATAAATACCATTGAAAGCATACAGAAAGTGTTGCATTGGTAGGTGATCACTTCCATTACATACAATGTGCTCTCAATGCTTATCTTTCATTAGCATTCTGGTTTTCATTAGTAGTTCATTTCAACAAATGATGGTGCTTTATTTAAGTGGAAATATGGAACAAAACTTCTGAAAAGAGATGCAATGAGTACTCTCTTTTCTTTTTAAACCTACAAAGTTATCAGCTCTTTTATATGCTAATTGTACACGGTGGCCTTCGATGTGCTGCAGGTAAAACTAGTCACTGCCCTTCATGCCTGTAATTGTAAATTATATACATATTAAACATGATTTCACCTATATGTGGAATCTAATGAACAAAATAAAAGAACAAACAAAATATAAACAGACTTACAGATACATAGAACAGACAGCTGTTAGGGAAGAAAGGGTTTGGGTTGGGGGCTGGGTGAAAAGGAGAAGGGATTAAGCAACAAAAAAACAAGCTCATAGACACAATAGCGTGGTGATTACAGGAGAGAAAAAGGGTAGGGATGTAGAAGAAGGTAAAGGGGGTTAAATGGTGACAGAAGATTTGACTTAGGGTGCTAAACATGCAGTGCTGTGTACAGATGGTGTGTTATGGAATGGTATACCTGAAACCTATAAAATTTTATTAACCAATGTCAGTCCAATAAATTCATATTTTAGAACAAAAAGTGGCTGGGAGCTCACTTGGAGATAATTTTTTCCGGCCCTTTTATTATCAGTTAAAAATAGAACAACCTAGGGAAAGTTATTATGTGTTGGATAACATACTATTAGTTGGAAAATTAATGGCAAAGCTGGAAATGGTACTCAGGTCTCTTGATGTGAAGTTTATTTCTCAATCTACTATACTACATTGTCTCATTTAAGGTAATTTCACTCTTGGTGAAATACTAACACTAGAGAAAAAAAAGAATAAATGACTAAGTTGGCAATGCATCAGTAAAATCATTAGTTACTGGTTAAATTATATCACTAGAAATTATTTCACACCACTTCCAGACCCAAACTGAGAATTATATTTATTGTAGCTAGCATTCTTATTATTATAATTTTTTCTTAAATTATGTTTTTAAATTTGATAGTGTGCCTAAGTTTTATGATATTTTATAGTATAGGTATTTTGGACTTTATAAAATGGTTCAAGAAGTGACTGAATTGCCAGATATAAAAACCTAAATTTTGTCCCAATGTTCAAGTTGCTAACAGTCTGAATAATGTACTTTTGCATCCTTCTCATGAAGAAATATAGTTTCACCTCCTAACAGAGCTGAAAAATGAATGTTAATTATAAGTGAATAATGAAAAATTATGTTATTCATTCCTTACAATGACCATAGCATAAAACACAATGTGAAAAAAATAATAATACAATGTGTAGAATTCACTTACATGTCTCCCAGAGAGATAGTGAACTTTTTTAAGCCACTGTATTACAGGAATTTTTGCAATCCTTAGCAGGTGTTTATTCATAATAAACATAATAAAGATGAATAAATTTTAAGATGTGTAAATGAATCTATGGTATCATTTAGTAATACTTAGTCTTTTTACTGTCTGCTATCATCATATCTTTGGATCATGATGAGCTCTAAAAATAGAGTATGAACAATATGACACTTATTTTTAGGTATCAGGAAACCAACTTGCTAATCTACATGAAATATATGTTCCAGTGGTTTTTAGAGATCCATCTAAAAAAATGTGTATCAAGCCAGTAGCCAAAGACACCATCACAGCCACCTGGCTCATGCAGGTTTGCATAGGATTCGGAAAGACAGTAATGAAACAATGGAGTCAAGAACTGGTGGGTCATTAGCTTTAATCCTAGCTTGCACCTGGTGGGCAAGTAAAAATACACACTGGGCTCCAAAACCCACTCATTCAGCACTCACAAAGCTACTGACTTATCCGAGTTTTCTAAAATCAAAGGTGTCTACCTCACCAGACTTATTCACCTCTGTTCCTCATCTCTCTGCACAAACTCTGCACTAACTGGCTACTCCTTCAGCACCCCGCCATCTTGGCTACTTCTCCTCTCCTCCACGTGGCCTTCCTCTGCTCTCCTCTCAAATGCTAATCTCAGGAAATGAGAGAGAGCAAGCTCCAGGTCTGCCCCCATTTTATAGTGTAGAAATCAAAACCTTTAATCCAATATACAAATAAGGAAGTCTCTGATACAAAGTCACTTATCTGAGGACTCCTCATGAGAGTGCACCACCCCACATCATGCAATCAGTCAAGGGTGTGAGGAAAAGCTTAGTCTTTAAAACTAAGCTTTAGGCTATAACAACTCGCCTGCTTACAGGCTGTCGCCCACACCCAATACAAACTATAAGCGAGCAAACATTTATATCATATTTAAAAACTTATTTGATTTAACAATGTGTCTTACCAAATGATGTATTATAGAATTGTATACCTGAAACCAGTACCAATTTATTAACCAATGCCACCAAAAAATATATAATAAAATATAAAAATAAAAGAATGTGCATTAGCTTCATATGTCTCTTGGAGAAATTGTTAACCTCAAAAATAAAGTTTAGTACTAAATATATCTATATCTATCATCTATTTATATCAATATATACCCCTGTAGTAAGAACTTAGAGGGATAATAATAGCATTTGTATTTCTGTTGTTTTTCTTTGAAAAACACTTTTGAGTGACAATCCTACTAATAAAGTTGCTAACCTTCTTATAATTGTTTCCAAAAGGCTTCTTAGGAGAACAGTTAGATGGTTAAAATGAGAATGACAGGAAATTAAAAGGATCTAACATTTAGTGACATAACAACCTGGTATGTTATCAACTTTTTTTCTTAAAATTAATGAATGTTATGAGAAATGTGGGGGTGTTGGAGAACACTGTTGGGCAGATAAAATGTATTATGCTCACTTTGTTAAAGATGACGCTGCCCACGTGGAGGCCGTTGCCCAGGTGATATTAATGTGTGTCTCTGTGGGCTGTGGGCAGGCAGGATCCTTGTAGCCTGGGGCTTGGTTTTAGGATTAAGCCTTTCCCACCCTTTTTGATGTGGGGTGGTACAATCCAATTATACCTGAGATAAGTGACTTTGTATCAGAGACTTCCTTATTTTATATATTGGATTAAATGTTTTGGGCCCTGGCTGGTTGGCTCAGCGGTAGAGTGTCGGCCTGGTGTGCGGGGGACCCAGGTTCGATTCCCAGCCAGGGCACATAGGAGAAGCGCCCATTTCCTTCTCCACCCTCCCCCCTCCTTCCTCTCTGTCTCTCTCTTCCCCTCTCGCAGCCAAGGCTCCATTAGAGCAAAGATGGCCTGGGTGCTGGGATGGCTCCTTGGCCTCTGCCCCAGGCGCTAGAGTGGCTCTGGTCACGGCAGAGCGACGCCCCAGAGGGGCAGAGCATCGCCCCCTGGTGGGCAGAGCATCGCCCCTGGTGGGCATGCCAAGTGGATCCCAGTCGGGCGCATGCGGGAGTCTGTCTGACTGTCTCTCCCTGTTTCCAGCTTCAGAAAAATACAAAAAAAAAAAAAATTAAAATAAATAAATAAATAGATAAATAAATAAATAAATAAATAAAGGTTTTGATTTCTACACTATAAAATGAGGGCAGAACAGGAGCTTGCTCTCTTGGTTCCTGAGATTATCATTAGAGGAGAGCAGAGAAAGGCCATGTGGAGGAGGCCAGGAAAGGCAGCCAAGATGGCGGAGTGTTGAGTGAGAAGCCAGTTAGTGCAGAGTTTGTGCAGGGAGAAGGATGGAGATGGGGAACAGAGGTGAAAAAGTCTGGTGAGCTAGAAACCTTTGAATCTAGGAAACTTGGATAAGTCAGTAGCTTTGTGAGCACTGAATGTGAGTGGGTTTTGGAGCCCAGTATGTGTTTTTACTTGCCTACCAGGTGCAAGCTAGGATTAAAAATGATGGCCCATCAGTTTTTGGCTCCGTTGTTTCTTTACCGACTGTCCAAATCCAATGCGAACCTGCATGGGTCAGGCTGCTGTGATGGTGGCCCTGGCTACCGGGTATACAAACACCCAAATTCATTTTCAAATGATAACCAACTGAAGAATACATAAAATATATCTCTTGATGGTGATTACAGAATTTCAGATTTAGGAGGAGTAAGTCACGCATCCAGTATCTTACTCATGCTGGAATACTTTCCATACATTTATCAAAAAGATATTCTTTGAATATCTATAGAATAGCAAACTTTTGGGTCTGGGAATAAAGTAGTCAACAAAAGAGTTCATGAAATTTATACTCTAATTGGGAGATTCAGATATTAAACAAATAAAAGTATACCAAGTTAGATGATACTGTGAAGAAAAAGGAAATAGAGGTGATATGCAATGGCTATACTACATATAAAGAGAATTCAGGGAATGTCTTTTTGATAAGCTGATATTTGAGCAGAGCGTTCATTGAAATAAGAGAGCAAGCCATTCAGATAATTAAGATAAGATATTCCAGACACAGGAAACAATGAGAACCATGACTTTACCAAGAATATTTGTGATTCGAGGATTAAAAGGAAAAGGAATATTTGTGATTCTAAGAGCAACAAAGAGAACTGAAAGTGGGGAAGGTGGTAGAAGATAATGCTAGGGAGTTACTCAGACACAATAGCATGTGATTGCATTGTAAGACATGGTAAGAATTCTGGATTTTATTCCAGGTGAAATGGTATGTTATTAGAGGGATTTCAACAAAGGACTTGAATTATTAGATATATTTTTAGAGGTAGCTCTTGTCAAATAAGTTTGTAAATATGATGTATAGGTTTGCTTGCTTATAGTTTGCATTGGGTGTGGGAACAGGCTGTAAGCAGGCTGGGTCATTACAGCCTAAGGCTTAGTTTTAAGGCTGAGCCTTTCCCACCCTGGAGTGGTGTACTCTTATGAGGAATCTCATTATGCCTGAGATAAGTGACTTTGTATCAGAGACTTCCTTGTTTGTATATTGTATTAAAGGTTTTGATTTCTACACTATAAAGGAAAGCAGAGAAAGGCCATGTGGAGGAGAAGAGAAGCAGCCAAGATGGCGGAGTGCTGAAGGAGAAGCCAGTTTGTGCAGAGAGAAGGAGATGGAAAACAGAGGTGAATAAGGAAGTTGGAAATGGGGAGGCAGTCAGACAGACTCCCGCATGCTCCCGACCAGGATCCACCCAGCATGCCCACCAAAGGGCGATGCTCTGCCCATCTGGGGCGTTGCTCTGTTGTAACCAGAGCCATTCTAGCACCTGAGGCAGAGGCCATGGAGCCATCTTCAGTGCCTGGGCCAACTTTGCTCCAATGGAGCCCTGACTCCGGGAGGGGAAGAGAGAGACAGAGAGGAAAGAGAGGGGGAGGGGTGAAGAAGCAGATGGGCACTTCTCCTGTGTGCCCTGGCCAGGAATTGAACCCAGGACTCCTGCATGCCAGGCTGACACTCTACCACTGAGCCAACCGGCCAGGGCCATATTCTATTTTTAATATGCACATTAAGCCATACAATTTGCTGTTGTATTGGATGAGAATAATGAGAAAAAGAAGGGAAGAGTTATATAAATGATTCTTCATTTTTCAGCCTGAACAATTTACCATTTAGATTGGTATATTTGGGAGAAAGTGCAGACTGGGAAGATTCAGAACTTGTTTGGAAGTGTGTGTCCTTTGAGGTGCTTATTAGACATCCAAGAAGAGATGCTGGTTTACAAGGGAATAATACATAAACAAGTCATCTTGCTTAAATACTACTTTTACTGATTTCACTGCTTTTGAGTTAGTCTGAGCCCTGCAGCCAATCTTAATTATTAGAAAATCTTGTTAAGCCAAAATTACCTTATATTTATCTTATACCTAAGATCATTATTTTAGTTTCTGAAGAATAAATATGAGTAAACTTAACCCCTCTTCCATCACAGCCTATGCAGATTTACACACAAAAATTTTACCCTAATGATCTCTTGTCCAGGCTAAGCATTCCGCTCCCAACATTCCTCATCTCAAATGGTTTTCTAGTCATGGTTGTTCTGAAATGAGCACTTCCCCTTCCAGCCCCCACCATTCACTCACCAGATCTCTAATTAGAATGAATACCAAGAGATCTAGCCAGAATTTGACAGATGGAGTTTGTTTGTACATTTATTTTTCTTAGAAATATATAAATGTATTTGCATCTTATTCCTCTTACTTGAATCATTGTGAGTTCATTATGTCTTACAGGCTACATGTGGTTTAAACGTCTAAACCATAGCCTGAAAAACTAATTATTATAATTGTGATATTTTTCTTTTGCTATGGTTAGCATTTATTTCTAACTGTAAATTTCCCTAAGAAGGCCACTGATTTTTTCTAAGAATATTATTTCTGTGCAATAGGTTTTTAAAAGAAAAGTATTAACACGATTGCCTAGAAATGATGAAGGCATTCATAATAATAGAAAGAAGAGGGAAAATCAATAAAAATATCATCCATGATGATATTTGATTTAGGCGAGAAAACAACTAAAGTATTTCGTGTAGCCTTGATTTGATGAAACAACAATTTTTTGGTTTTGTGTTTTTTGTTTTTTTTTTAGTGAGAGAGAGACAGAGAGAGGGACAGACAGCAAGAGAGAGAAATGAGAAGCATCAACTCATAGTTGTTCATTGATTGCTTTCTCATATGTGTCTTGATGGGAGGGGGCAGCTCCAGCTGAGCCAGTGACCCCTTACTCAAGCCAGCAACCTTGTGCTCAAGCAAGCAACCTTAGGCTTTATGCCAGCTACCTTTGAGCTCAAGACAGTAACCTTGGAGTCATGTCTACAATCCCATGCTCAAGCCAGCAACCCCATGCTCAAGCCAAATGAACCTGTGCTCAAGTCAGTGATGTTAGGGTTTCTCTGCATCCCAGGCCAACCTTCTATCCACTGCACCACTGCCTGGTCAGGTGTATTATCATGTTTAATCAAAGAATCTTCTCGTCAAATGTAAACTTACTTGAAGATTAATGACTGTGTTATTCTAGTATATCTTTTTTTAAATTATTTTTATTTATTCATTTTAGAGAAGAGAGACAGAGATAGAGAGGGAGAGAGAGAGAGAGAAGTGGGGAAGAGCAGGAAGCATCAACTCCCATATGTGTCTTGACCAGGCAAGCCCAGGGTTTTGAACTGGCAACTTCAGCATTCCAGGTCGACGCATGATCCACTGTGCCACCACAGGTCAGGCTCTAGTATATCTTTATCATAATTACAATATACCTTTTCATTATTTTATTTAGTAATTCTCTTGTTTTCCTCACTACAAAAGGTTGTTTATACCACATATTTTCTTTGATATCTCTTTATGGAGACAAAGCTAGTCACAGATTTTAAGGTTTCTTAGTAGCAAATATTTACTGCCATATTAATTCATCTGTTACTTGATTTGGGAAGAGAGTGGATTTGTTATACAATATTGACAACAAATTAGATTTGTGGTTAAATACTCTTCCTTTATTTATATATTTTAAGATTTTATAATCCAGTGAGTTTGCAACATTTAGTACTAGAAATAAGAAATGGAATGAATAGATTGGTTCACTAGAACAGAGTAAGATTTATTCAGTTGTTTGTTTTTTAAAGTTGCTTTAAAAAGCTGCTGTGTCTCTGAAATCACTCATGCCATCCTTTCAACTTAAAATTTCTTCTGAAAAATAAAGTTTCTAAATTCAAACTTCAGCTATATTTTACAGCAAAAAGCAAAAAAGAAAGGCTTTTAGGCTTGCAACTTCATATATGCATTTTTCAGAGACTATTCTTTACATTTTTTTGGTATGATCTCACTTATTTTTAAGTATTTTCAGAGTTGTTGTCTTATCTCCCTGATTCATTGTGTTGTTTTACAGCTTATTAAGAACTTTTAATAACAAATATTTTCAATATATATTTCTAGCTGAAAAATTCCACTAAGTAAAGGATCAAAAATACAAAATAATTTGATATGAAAGAGTTGGGTTTCACAAATAAAAATCCTATCAGAGTGCTTTAAAGAGACTAAAATATAAAAAGTAGGCAAAGATAACGGATTCTTCTAATTATTTTTTATTAAAGCACTAGGTAAAAATGATTATATGATGTTATAGAATTATGGAACTGTAAAAAAATTTGAATACAATTTAAATTGATACATTTCAGAGAAAATAGGCAGTGCATTCACTCACAGCCTCTTTTTCTGGCAGATGGTCATGCCCAAAGCCACTGATGCTTGAGCAGAATACCATGTGATCTTAACTACAACTGTGGAAAAAATGGGGAGACAATATATATTTTTTTTCTTTCAAGAATTATATACATGAGGCCAGATTATAGATAGTCAATGATAGCTTGTTGAGCTTAAACGTCATATATAATCAGGGCTGGAATTGATTACATGGCAATCTATTTTATAAGATAGCCACCTTTATCAATTTCTAAAGGGAAATTTTGTAAAAATATGAAACAGGTTAATTGAAAGTAACTGAATCTCCTCCATAGAATGTTCTGTAAGGCAATTAAACATATTTACAACAAACTACAACCAGATTGTAGATGCCAAGAAGACAGAACCCTAGACTGAGTGATTTCTGCAAGTCTACCAAAATAATTGGCACCTAATAGGTACTAGTTTATGTGGTTATGCTATTAACTTCTATTACTTCCTTCACCTTTCTAATAATTTATTGAATCTCTTCACCAAAGATAAATGGCTGTAGATACAGGTCTTTGCTTTTATCCTCTTAACCTTTCTTTTTATTTCCTTAATACTTTACCATTCAGTGACCCTCTTCTGAGTCTCTGGCTGTTTTACATACAAGTTCAAACTGAATCCAATGGATACGTTTTACTAACAACAAAAACCTAGAGGTCTCTTTGTGATTCCTCACACTTCACAACATGAAACTTAGCCTTCAATTTAAACTTATATCACAAAATATCTTTGCTTCTGACAGATGTAAAAAACTGCTAAAATTTAGTTAGATTTGTTTTCTTTCATGAAAATAGTGATAAAATCAGGATAGCTGAAATTGACTTATTTTTCTTTGTCCTTTCTGCACCCTCTTGGCTTGCTTTATGTACTCTCTAAAAGCAGAAACAGTGAGAAGAGGTACCCCAAGGTTGATCATGAGAAAAAGTGCTTTAAACCAAAAATCTTGTAGTACTCCAGCCCCCTGGGAACTACCAGTGTTGCGTGGAAGAAACCCACTCAAGACACAAACTTATGTTGAGAGAGAGGGGGAGGCCTGCCAAGGGAGCCAAAGAAGACCTCCTGAATTTTCTTTTCCCTTAGCTTTTATTGATCAGAAGCAGAACAGAAGTACTGTATCAGGATTACAAAGGAGGGAGGCCAGGTGATAAGGAGAAAGACTGACTAATGGCCATTTTGCTAACATGAAGAAAAGGCTAATTTGGGTCAGTACTTTTTCTTTTGCTAATTAACAAGGACAAAGGAAGGGACCAGAACCTCTAGGCCAATTTTCTAAAGCCCTTCACTTTCATTCCTTTGTGTCTGCACAAAGGTCACTCCAGAGTTTCATGGTGTTTGCATCCAAGAGACACTTATTCAGGGCTTTTAACTAAAGTTCCCCAATCCAAGTCATAGAGGGTTCAAGGTTAGATGGGTGATTCCCTATAAAACTTTATATGAAAAATTATACTAGTTGGAAGACATCCATCCTTTCACACTCTCACACATCTCCCTTGTCTCTAGCTACTGCTTAACTGTTTGTTTTCCATCTCTGACCAGGCTTCATTACCAATTTATACCTCTGTGATCAAATAACACCTGATGGGAATTAGGTAACTACTAATTATTATATATTTATTATACATCAGAAATGGTGTTAGAAACTACATATTCATTACCTTAGCTACTTTGAGATTTACCTTGCCCCAGAAAATTTAATGAAACTGCCAAGAAAGAGCTTGTGGGATGAACATGATTTTCACATTATTTAGGGGTATTTTGATATGCTAAATATGATCCTCTTCATTAGAATAAAAGTTCAGTGAAAATAAGGCAAAAATCAGACACATTTTGCATAGCATTCTAAAGCCTAGGATAGTATCTGGCTCATAGTAGGAACTAAAAGATTTTAATTAAATGAGTGAAAGAATGTCAGATGACGTATGAACTCACAGCCATTGATAATAATGGAAGTAAAATCATTAATATTTATGAAATGGTACCAAGTAAGTGAGGAGAAGTACAAAATAAGAGCTGTGTAGAGAATTAGAATAACAATATTTCTCATGAAGCATCTTATATCTATATACATGTATGAAAAATCATGAGTGAGTAAATACAGACATTTAGTTTTGTTTAAACTAAATTTATTGGGGTGACAATGGTTAACAAAATTATGAAAGTTTCAGGTGCACAATTCTATAACACATCATCTGTACACTGTATTGTGTGTTCAGGTCTCTACCCATCACTAAGTATTCCCCTATACCCCCTACCCTATCCATGACTTTTTTTCTCTCTTTTTTCCTTTTTTGCTCAACACCCACACCCTACCCCATCCAATACCCCAGCCCCACTGCATCCTCATGACCTGCTGTCTCTCTATGAGTCTCACTATTTTGCTTGTTAGTTCATTAGATTCCACATATGAGTGAAATCATATGGTGTTTGTTTTTTGTTGACTGGCTTATTTCATTTGGCAGACACTGTTGACTAGGGGAGTTCTTTCTAATTGTATGACTTTGAAGAACTAATATATCTGAATATCAGTTTGTCTCCTCAGCTGCTAAATAGGACAATTGCTCCTACTTTATAGGATTGCTCTGAATATTGGAGAAAATTTAAATAAAGCACAGAGCCTCATTCTTAATGATCATCAATAAGATATTTATTTCTTTACTTATTTACTAAGCAAATATTTATGAAATATCTACTGTGTGACAAGCATTCTGGTAGCTACTGTGATACAAAGTGAGCAAGAAGAACCCTGACCCATCCATCCTCTCAAAGCTAAGATTTCAATTATAGAAGAGGAGGTTAATAAAAAAATCACTCAAATAAATTAAAATCAATAGTCATCTTTATAATTAGTGGTGCATGTATATTGGTATCATTTTGTTTTTAACTTCAGGGATTCCTCTATAAGAATAAAAGTAACTGAAATTTAGTACTTCTCGAAAGGGCACGGTTGCAGACTTCGGTTATTGGACACTTTCAGTGTGATACTCATATATTGATTTTACTTGCACAGAAGTAATACTACTATTGACTCCTTTATCATTTCAAGCATATATGGGAAACTTGGAAATAAAATATTTGTTATATGAAGTATTATTTCAATCTTGGGTAAAAAGATAATCTTCATAGTAGTATTTAGTGATAAAGTTGCAACTTTTTATTCCGTGAATTAGTCTGTATTAGGGTTCATCTGTATTAGTTAGGGTTCTTCAGAGAAACAGAAAGGAAACAATTTTATATATATACAATTTTATATATATAAAGAAAGAGAGAGAGACAAAGAGACAGAGAGAAAGAGCTAGAGAGACTTATTAGGAATTAACTTACATAAAATTAGCTCACATAATTATGAAGGCTGCCCAGGAAAACCAGTAGCATAGTTCCAGTCTGAATCCAAAGGTCTAAGAATGAGAAGAATTAATGATAGGAGTTCTAGTCTAAGTCTTTAGGTCTGAGAAGCAGAGGCTCAATCTCAGGATGGAGAAGACTCACCTCAGTAGTCATGCAGATGATAGTGCAGGTGCTACTTTAATTACCAGCTTGTGATATAAATATTTAAGATAATTGAGGTCTTCAAGAGTGTTATCTTAATCTTAAGTGATAGCTTATATCATACATATTATAATCTAAATAACTTATTATCAAACATTACCTTTTTCTGAGATTTATTTATCTCTTTCCGCTACGTTGGAGCCTGTGAAGGCCTGTTGGGAAAAGGACTTCTAAAACAACAAATGTATCTGGAAGGCTGTGGTCTCAGGCCATCTTTGCTACTAGCCGGGTCTCTGGAACCAGAGGGAGCACACAGCTCTTCTTGAGACTTGTTTGGAGGTTCTAGGCAAGGAGCGCAGCTACTCATATACCCTTGACTGAAGAACGGTCCTCTCCTCTATCAGGGAAGGTCGTTCTATTCGACCAAGCATGCAGCTTCAGGAGGGACGCACATGGAGTAGTGAGGGAGGAAGGGGACACTTGCCTAGCCAGCCAGATCAGCCGAATTAACCCTGGCAATCAATAGGGTGACAGATGTCGCAGCCAGATCGCCCTCACATCCCACATAGCTCTTCTTAATGTTGAAGATGTTTATGCTAAGATGAAATTGAATTCTGTCTGGGCAAGAGGTGTGCTAATGTGTACAAAGCAAAGAACAACATAGTGGCAAACTGAAAAAAAACAAAACAAATGTCACCAGAGAAAAGGTAACTTGGAACAGTAGCATGGTTTGTGCCAGATTCTGAGTAATCTTCTGGTTAAGGCCATTGGATACAGAATCCATGTGATGCTGTACCCCTCAAGGATTTAAACTTATTGAGAAGTAAACAAATAAAAGTGGATCTATCCTCTTTAAAAAAAAAAAAGCTTGTTTGTGATAACAGAGTCACAATTTAGTTAATCATGAAAAGTAACTATGCATCTATTTTAAAAGTAAATTTTTTTACATGATCAGGTGGTGGCACAGTGGATAGAGCATTGAACTGGAATGCAGAGGACCCAGGTTCAAAACTCCAAGGATGTAGGCTTTATCACAGCTCACCAGCTTGAGCACGGGGTGGCTGGCTTGAGTGTGGGATCATAAACATGACCCCATGGTCACTGGCTTGAGCCCAAAGGTCACTGGCTTGAGTCCAAGGTTGCTGACTTGAGCTCAAGGTTGCTGGCTTCAGCAAGAGTCACTCACCTGCCTCTTTCTCTTTCACTGTCACAAAAGAAGTATTTTTCTAAAAGGGTAATGTCCCATTTTTTTGAAAGATATGACTAGTAATTTCTTTTACCAGCCAAAGAAAACTCTATCAATAGCCAATGACATTGACCTAATAATAATTCTTTATGGATGTGTAAAAATTATAGATTATGAACTATCCTTATGTGTTATTTCATTTGATTTTATATATATAATCTTGGGTTAGGGAGATATATATATATATTAGAAAACTTGTTTAAAGAGATTTGTCAAAGGGGATACAACAATTAATAGCAGAACAGTGGTTTTAACCCAAACCTCTAACTTCTATTCCAGAGGCGAAGTAGTGAGAAATGTGGCAAACCTGTGGACTGTGTTAGGCCACCTTGAAGAGACATGCTGATGCTAAGCTAACTATAAAACAGCATTACCAGCCCTGGCCAGGTAGCTCAGTTGATTAGAGTGTCACCCAATATGCCAGAATTCTATTCACCAGTCAGGGCACATGCAAGAATCAACCAATGACAGCATGAATATGTGGAACAAAATAAATATTTCTCTCTCTCTCTCTCTCTCTCTCTCTCGTCTTTCTCTCTTCCTCTCTCTCTAAAAATCAATCAATAAATTAAAAAAAAATCCAAGATAACCTGTTTCTATCATGGCCATTTCTCTTAGAATATGATTGAAGTGCAGAATAGTAATCATTCTTCTATACTCTTTGAAGAGAAATTTTTCAATTAGAAGTCAATGGGAACATTTTACATAAGATGATTAAATGTTTCTAATTTTTTTTGGGGGGGGAAATATATTTCTAAAGAGCTAAAGTACATAACTGAGTTTAGAATTTATTATCATTTTAGAGTACTCAGTCCTAATATGCTAAATATTCCAACAAGTTACATTTTCTCAGGAAAAAGTTTATTTTTCTACATAAGAGAAGGAAAGAGAGTAGAAAGTAAAGAACAGAAGGATGGAAAATAAATGATAAATGGGGGTGGATGTATGGGTATTTGCAACACTTCAAAAAACTATTTAGAGATTTTAAAAGGTACAAAATCCACGCCCTTGTATCAAACTGGAGAAGTCGAAACACGTGTTATATTGATTTTAGCCTGTTACATCACTTGTACATACTGCTACTTAATTTTGTCCTAGAATTTGGCAGCTGAAAGGCTCATTGCAGCCCAGAACTTTTCCAGCTGGCTTAAATAAAAGCTCTCTGTGCTATGGCAGGAGGACTCTTTTGGTCAGACACAGCTCTCTGAACCAAATTCATTATTATGTTTTCTAGTACAAACCAGTGAAATCAACTAAGTCTCCCTTCTGATAACTCTCAGATTATCTTATTAATATTTCTGAAGAAAGAGCTACAAATGAGATTCTAAGTGTTTCATGAGGAGACTGTATTTTTTGTGAGTGGCTAATATGTGTAAAGGAGTTAAGTCAGATATTCCAGAAACTGAAAATCTGAATCTACATTGAAATTAAAACAGAAAAATCACAGTAGCTGCTATAGCTCCTTAGGTAAATGTGAGATATAAACATACAAAATTAGTGAGGCTGCAACTTTGCCCCTTCTCCCTGTGGCAAATAGAAATAGTGATGTAAGGGAAAAGAAATGAGCCTTTCGGCTTCCTGACTGGACAGGAAAATTCACCACTGGAAACAGCTTCCACAGCAACCTATGAGAAAAGAATTATGATTAGTCACATGTTCATATGAAAAAATTAAGGCTCGTGTAATTTAATAATTTTCTACATTTATAACTATTCAGTTTGGTATAAAATAATGGTGTCTACATTTTTTATTTTACTTTCAAAATCTTTTTTTTTTTCCGTATTTTTCTGAAGCTGGAAATGGGGAGAGACAGTCAGACTCCTGTATGCGCCCGGCCGGGACCCGGCACGCCCACCAGGGGGTGACGCTCTGCCCACCAGGGGGCGATGCTCTGCCGCTCCGGGGCGTCGCTCTGCCGAGACCAGAGCCACTCTAGCGCCTGGAGCAGAGGCCCAGGAGCCATCCCCAGCGCCCGGGCCATCTTTGCTCCAGTGGATCCTCGGCTGCGGGAGGGGAAGAGAGAGACAGAGAGGAAGGAGAGGGGGAGGGGTGGAGAAGCAGATAGGCGCTTCTCCACTTTCAAAATCTTTTGATGTGGGTTTGATTTCTTTTGTCACTTCCTATGGCCTAAGTTATGTCTTATTTTCTTTCCCTTTGCACATAACTTCATTGCTTCTCCTATGAGATCCATAAAAGTTAAAGTTAAACTAGCATAAATAGAGGTTTTTAAAAAATCAATTTTGACTGGCACTTTCAGTGATTAATATGTACAAAACAGATAATTTAGGGGAAATATTTCTCATTTTATACTTTTTTTTTGTATTACTTCCATTTTACTTTATTTCACATCAGTTACTTTTATGTGATCCTTTGCTCTTTATCCTGAGTATGTGTGCATATGTATTTCTGATACTGTGGCCATTTCCTTCGGCATTTTGAAAGAGCCCTGGTTGCTTTTCATATCATTTGATAAAAATATTTGATTTAATATTTGATTTTTAATTTTGTGCACATTTGATGCAGTATTTTGTACACGTTTCTGGGTTTTAAGATATTTTGTAAACTTTTTTTTAGTCTTTTTAAAATTTTCGTTCTGATCCAGCTCATTTTGCATTTCTAAATAAGTTTTTAGCTGGATTTATTTTTCTCCCCTGTTTAGTTTTTATGACTCTTTTAAATACTTTTTTCATGTTTCAAATTCCTGAGCAGTGTCACTTAAGTTCCCATTAGGTAACAGAGTTCCAATCAGATGTTTCAACAGAAAGAACTTTTAAGAAAAGTCCTACTTTCAAAGTGTAGGCAGGGTAAAAGAAAGAGACAAATATAATGAGGCTCCGATACCAGCAACTGTTGAGAAAACCATACTGTCTCTTAGAACTGAAGAATCCAAGGACAGAAATATTTCTGGGGCATCCTGTGATTTGGAGCTTTAGAGAAGGGAGCAATGTGACAGATTTCACAGTCAGGCAAGATTTGGCCAGGTATGGCCAGAGAAGTACAGTGCCAGTGCAGGAAAAGGGAGAAGAAATATTCCAAGACCCTAGTTCTCCTCAGTCTTCAGTGTCTTGCCTGTGCTTCCATGGGTGTGGGGACTTAGAAGTCAGACATTGAGGATGTTTGGGGGATGCGATCCATAGGGCTCAGGGCAGGTCTCAGGACAAAGGACAATAAAGAATGAGGGTAGACATGTGTATTTTGGAAACAAAATGAGAAATGCTTGTATGACCACTTTCTAGATTATAGCTCAGTTTCTAATGGCAAATCATTTCCAAATTATGTTCTTTTACTTCCTTCTTCAGTATTATACTAACTATTTTTCTGTGTTGCCAAGCACTTCAGTTCCTTAATTTTATATAGTTTTTATCATGGTCATGAACTGGTCTCTCTATCAAGTCTTGATGATGTTATGAATTTACAGAGTTTATGGATTTTCCATCTTCCCTTTGATGTTTTACTGATTTTTACTAATGTTCACATAATTCCTAAGGCACATGTGTTACATGTGCTTAATTTCTTGATATCTTCATGATGTTTTACTATCTTATTTTGTGTGGATGTTCTAGCCCAAAGAAGAATTCCCTGAGTCCACTATATGATTTTCTCAGTATGAATATTTTTCCCATACTTAATCTGAAGCCATTATTTTTTTCTTTCCTTAAAAGAAGTGACACTTTCTAGGATACTTCAACTTTTCAATTATTTCAAGGTAATTTGTTAATTCTGTTATCTGATCAAGATTGCTTTCTTTATTTCATTTCCTTCTTTCTCCTATTTGTTGTTTATATGATCTGGTAACCTCTAAGAAGAAGAGGGATTAATGAAGGAAAGTAGAACAAAAAACACCTGTCTACTAGAATCTATGTAAACACAATTAATTAAATAAAAAGAAAACATAGGCAGTAAAATCTCAGAAACAAACAAACAAACAAACAAAAAAACACCTGTCTATCAAAGAAAACAAGTCCCATTAGTGAAGGTGCATGAGTTTATATGTGTGTGTGTGGTTGTGTGTATATGAAGTCTTTCCCCAGTGGAGGTGAAAACTTATATCTGTGCAGCAAGACAATGCAACAAGGTAGATTGCCATCTTACAAGGGTTGTTACTATCTCCCTGACTTCATATAGATGCAGTGAGTGGACATTGCCCAGGTGCTTGGTAGCTATTGGTACGCAGTTCTATATCCAGAAGGCTTTCAAGGAAAAGAAGGAAAGGTAAAATAGGTTGCACTAGGTATTACTAGCTTTCCACATCCTTATCCTCTTCAATTTGTTTTCACTTACTCATCACTGCAGGGATGACAAAATTCCTTTCATTCTTTCCTTTTAGAAGCTACATCCTCGAATCTATTCTAATTTCTGCAAGAAATTAAGATCAAGAAAAATTATCTTCATTGGATGTGGTAAGAATCTACTAATTCTTTAGCCACTTATTTTATTTTATTTTTTTTGGATTTAAACTCAGTAAATACTTTTAAGATGAGAGGTTGGAATAAAGATCACATTTTACATTAATATCATTATCTCATTTTATTTGAATTTTTAAGAATGTATTTTATGAGTTAGATGACATATTTTTTCTTCAGAGGCATTTAACATCACACAGTTTGTTGTATGAGAGAAAGGATGGAGACATTACAAATACTGCCTCTTTTATTTGGCAGGGATTAGCTTCCTGTCCTTGACCAAGAACCATTAAATGACACTGGTTTTGAAAAGAAACTTCCTTTTCATTGGCTCTGTATGACTGACATGTGAAATCATCTTTGTAATCTCAATATTTCAAAGAAGTAGTTTATTGTGTCTCTTCTTTTTAATTACTGTTTTGATGTTTATAAATATCTTGCTCTCTCTAGTACTCCTAACTTGCCTAAAACTCTACTTACCCATGGATTTTAAATATTTTTAATAATCAAAGAGAACAAGGTAATTATTTTATAATTACTCCAATTCCTAAAGTGGAGTTATAGCAGTTAATAACTTTTAACTTCATACCATTTGTTGGCATTTAGTCTGATTACTTACCTTTAAGGACAGATTTTTTTAGAAGAAAAATACATTTGAATAAGTAACTGTTTAAAAAATCCAGGAATCTATAGTGTTTGTGCAACTTCATACAGAGAATTTCGATAACAGATTACACTGCATGGCTAACACACTCATAAATTGAGAAAGCATATTTTTGAAACTTCAACCAATGGAATAATCTACAGGAAAAAATAAGGTAATATTTTCCCATCTTTACAAATTGCTGATCAATAAATCACAATTTAAAAGGAGCTGACTAATTATATGAGGTTTGAAGCAATAAAATCCTCATTTACATATTAACAGAAATTTATAACAATGATTTCTGTCATGGGTTTGTATGCGTGTAACATGATAAATTACAGCAGTAAATAAGATAGACTTTTCTAATGCATAATAAAAAGGCATTGAAAGTCTAAAAATACATATTTACTTACTATAGAAAAAATGCAGTATTGATTTTAAAATTAAAATTAATTATGAAATATATATGTAGTCATTCTTAAAGCATCCACAACTTTATCAAGAGGTAGGAGGAGAGTAGATTTTTAAGTTTTAAGAATCATAAATTTTATTAAAGGCAAAGATAACAGTCCATCAATTAGGTTACAGATTTTTCAACAGGGTTATAGATTTTTTTTTTGTCATTTTATAGTTTTATTTATACAACCAGTGAAGGGCATGTTCTTAATATACTAGCTTTAATTCTTTTTAAACATATTGATGTAGGAAGCCAGATTGTAATGATTCAGCAAATGAGGCCAATGGCATTACTATTGGTAACAAAGATCCACATTGGGTGGTAGTGACATCAGAGAAAAATCCAAAACCATTTGCTGTCTAAGAATAGTTGCCAGGGACAAAACCTTGAAATAACCTGTATTCACAGAGGGCTATTGGCATTAGTGCATGTCATAATTTGGACCTCTTACAACAACTCAACAAGGAACAAGGAAGCCCAGAAATGCAGAAAATGGGATTCGGGAGATGTAAGTGTCAGGAGGGCCGTGACATTGATATGTGTATCCAGAATGATTTCAGGGAGTCGAGGCCAGAGTACACACAGCCTCCTGGAGATATAGTGAGAGGAAAATGCAGAGAATCATAGCCTAGATCAACTTAGCCAGAGCAGAAGACACTGGAGACTTAAATGAGAGAGAAACACCTGCATGTTAATTTTGATAAATTTCTGGATAGTGAATGTGTACTTTCATGAGAATAAGAAATGACAGAGGGCTCAATATTTTGAGGGCTATTATATTTATGGGTTTTATCTCTAGAAACCCTACCTGGTTCTCATGGTGAAGAAACAAGTAAAAAATTGTCATTTTTCTTGCCTGGAGAAGAGAAAAAGTCAACAGTTTGGAGTGTAGGAAAGCAATATTTGTCACCTCATTATGTGTCTCTCTAGCAATAGGATTCTTTTATTTTTAAGAAACACAAGACTTGTCTAACCAGGTGGTAGCATGGTAGATTGAACATCAACCTGGGACACAGAGGACCCAGGTTTGAAACCTCAAGGTTGCCTACTTGAATGCAGGGTTGCTGGCTTGAACGTAGGATCATAGACGTAACCCCATGGTCACTGGCTTGAGCCTAAAAGTTGCTGGCTTGAAGCCCAAGATAACTGGCTTAAGGTCACAGTCACTGACTTGAGCGAGGAGTCACTGGTTTGGCTGCCCCTCCCCCATCAATGCACATGATAGAGCAATCAATGAACAACTAAGGAGTTGCAACAAAGAATTGATGTTTCTCATCTCTCTCCCTTCCTGTCTGTCTGTCCCTGTCTGTCTCTCTGTCTTTCTCTCTCTCTAAAAATAATAAAAGAAACAAAAGACTCAAGAAGACCTTTTGACCTTTTCCCTTATACGCCTTCTTTCACTTACCGTAATATTTTCTTTTTTTTTTTTTTTTTGTATTTTTCCGAAGTTGGAAACGGGGAGGCAGTCAGACAGACTCCCGCATGCGCCCGACCAGGATCCACCCGGCATGCCCACCAGGGGGCGATGCTCTGCCCATCTGGGGCATCGCTCTGCCGCAATCAGAGCCATTCTAGTGCCTGAGGCAGAGGCCACAGAGCCATCCTCAGTGCCTGGGTCAACTTTGCTCCAATAGAGCCTTGGCTGCGGGAGAGGAAGAGAGAGACAGAGAGGAAGGAGAGAGGGAGGGGTGGAGAAGCAGATGGGCACTTTTCTTGTGTGCCCTGGCCAGGAATCGAACCCAGGACTCCTGCACACCAGACCGACGCTCTACCACTGAGCTAACCGGCCAGGATCACTTACTGTAATATTTTCAAAGTTTATTCATTGCAAAAAGAAATACCAAACTGTAGAATCCATTTATTATTAATGACATTGCTAATAAGATTTTCCTTTATATTTTGTCTTGTCTATTTGATCCTCTGTTACTACATTACTGCCTTCTTTTTTGTAAAATGGATATTTTCTAATGTACGGACTGGAAGGAAACACTAGAAGAACACTTTGTGGTGACAAAGTTGTTTTTTTTTAATTAGAAAACAAAGTTGGCCCTGGCCGGTTGGCTCAGCGGTAGAGCATCCGCCTGGGCACATAGGAGAAGCACCCATTTGCTTCTCCACCCCCCCCCCCCACTCCTTCCTCTCTGTCTCTCTCTTCCCCTCCCGCAGCCAAGGCTCCATTGGAGCAAAGATGGCCCGGGCACTGGGGATGGCTCCTTGGCCTCTGCCCCAGGCGCTAGAGTGGCTCTGGTCGCGGCAGAGCGTTGCCCCGGAGGGGCAGAGCATCGCCCCCTGGTGGGCAGAGCATTGCCCCTGGTGGGCGTGCCGGGTGGATCCCGATTGGACGCATGCGGGAGTCAGTCTGACTGTCTCTCCCCGTTTCCAGCTTCAGAAAAATACAAAAAAAAAAAAAAAAAGAAAACAAAGTTATAAATCATAGCAATTAACTAAATTTTTCTTTATCAAAATTAAAACTTCTGGTTCTGGACAATATACTCTGCTAAGTAAATGATAAGACAAGCCACAGGCTGGAGAAAACATTCAAATTCATGTTTGACAAGGGAATTGCATGCAGATTATATAAAGTACTCTTAAAATAACAAGAAAACAAACAAACCAAACTGTAAAGGGGGCAAAAGAGCTTCACAAGACAAGAGATAGGAATGACTGATAAACAGTATTAGGATAGAAAGCAACTAAATATCTTAAATATTGCTGGTTTGAACTGCTCTGTTGTCATCTTGGAAATTTGTTTTTTAGTTTCTTATTTATTTGAAAATAAAATTCCCAGGTGATCTAGTAATCCCACTTCTAGTATTTGAAAATATAATTCCCAGGTGATCTAGTAATCCCACTTCTAGTATTTGACCTTTTCCCTTATACGCCTTCTTTCACTTACCGTGAAATTAAAGTGCAATTAAAATATATGTCTACATTAGGGGTTTTATAGGAATATTGTAGTTATTTTATTCATAAGAGCTGACCCAATCAATAAATTGGGTTATAGTCACACAGAAATTACTACTCGAAAAAAAATAAAACTATCAAACCATACAGTTAGGATAGGCACAGTGTTAGGTATATCTAAAACCTAAAGAAATAAAGAAAGAAAGTGAACTGCTAAATGCAACAACTGGGATAAATTTCAAAACATTATGGTGACCAAATAAAGCCAGTCACAAAATAGCACATAAAATATACTTCTTGAATAAAATCCTAGAATAGGCAAAATTAATTTATCTTAAAAAAGATAATATGTGGTTGGTTGCCTGGAACCAGAGAAACACAAATAGGAGGTAAGTGTCTACTTTACCAAGCAAGATAGAGTGGACCCCAGTCTATCGCAGGGTTTAGGTTCCAGAACCCCCAGCAATAGGTGAAAATCCGTGAAGTAGCAACCTTATATTTATTTTATTATTTATATATATTTTAAGGCTTTATAAACCCTTCCCACACTCTTATAAACCTTTCCCACACAGTTATTAACCTTTCCCACACTCTTATAAACATTTCCTATCCTCTTAAACACTTTCCACGTTCTTAAACCTATGTAATTTTAACAACAGATAATATTCTATATAGGTAATATTCTTTTAATATATTTTAGTTAATATTTTTATATACTTTTATATTGTTTTCAAATTTTTAAGCTAAAAATGCTTATTTAATTGCAAAAATAATTAAAATAATAGATATATAAAAATACCTATATACAGCAAAATTCCACAGTATAGCGAAAAATCCACGATACAAAATTAGATATATACAATTTAAAAATCTGTGATTCAGTGAGACCATGAAAAATGAACCACGGTATGGTGAGTAACAACTGCCAAAGTAGTTTTAAAGTTTTTTTTTCCATTAGACAATGTCCTTCTTCATAATGGCAGCAGTAATAATTAATAGTGATTGTGATAAATATCAGGCACTTTATACATACACGGTGCCAGATTGTTCTATCACCAGCTTGGTTGAAATGAGAATCTCTTCTCTGTGAAGGCCCTTCTTGTACAGGTCCAGGTTTGAGTTGGCCAAAAGTAGAGAAAGAAGTGAAATAGCAGCCATGACCCTGAAAGTCTTTTAGATCAAACACAGAGGTTAGTGAGGGTTCCAGCATTTGTGTCTTGTCCTGATTTTTGCCCAACTCGCCTCCTGCTGACCAGCAGGAAGATCTACACCGAACTCTTGACTGTGAACCTGCAGAAGTGCTATGTACACAGAGGGGAGAGCTTCTCTTACATCTCTGAGAGCCTCCCTGTCACAGTCCCATGTAGGCAGTTTGATACGGTTCTTCAAGACTCTCTGCAATTGTAATATTTTTTAAACAACCAGTTACCTGCTCTGATCATTTATTTTCCTAGCTCCTTTGACAACTGTGTAAGTCTCACTCCGGTAATGAATCACTTATCCCATATCACTCATAGCATTCTGTTACCCTGACTGAACGCTAGAACAGGTGCCTCTCTCTCTCTCTCTCTTTCTCCACACACACACACACACACACACACACATCCACATGCACTCACATCTTCAATCAGGTGTACTGTTTTTTAAAAAAATACGTTTTTCTGTTTTGTTTGCTTGTTTGTTTGTTTTGGTGGTGCAGAAGATAGAGCGTCAGACTGGGATACAGAGGACCCAGGTTCGAGACCCCCCGAGGTCGCCAGCTTGAGCATGGGCTCATCTGGTTTGAGCAAAGCTCACCAGCTTGCACCCAGGGTTGCTGGCTCGAGCAAGGGGTTACTTGGTCTGCTGAAGGCCCACGGTCAAGGCACGTATGAGAAAGCAATTAATGAACAACTAAGGTGTCACAATGAAAACTGATGATTGATGCTTCTCCAATGAAAACTGATGATTGATGCTTCTCATCTCTCTCCATTCCTGTCTGTCTGTCCCTATCTATCCCTCTCTCTGACTCTCTGTCTCTGTAAAAAATAAAGAAAATTTAAAAATTAAAAAAAAAGAAAGTGCCAGTGGAACCCCCCATGGGTAGTCTCTCATCCTTTCTCTTCTGCTTTTCTGTCCACATTCCCATAATTATTCATTTAAGAAACATTTGCTAAATGCATATTTTGTTCCAGACATTATTAAAAATGGCCTTGTCCTGTCAAGGTGGCTCCGTGATAGAATATGCTGAGGTCAGGGGTCCCATCCCAGTTCTGGGCAAGTAGTAGAAGCAATCAATGAGTGCACAGCTAAATGGACCGACTAAGTGGAAGGATGAGTTGATACTTCCTCTTTCTCTGTCTTTCTCTCTCCTTACGTCTCTCTCTCTCTCTCTCTCTCTCTCTCTCTCTTAAATCAATGGAAAAGTTTTAAAAAATGGCCTCAAGAATTTCACAATAGAGAGGCAATCATAAAATAGAAAAATGAGCTTATAAAGAAGCATGTGCAAGTTGCTATGGATTCACTAACAAGGAAGTGACTAAATATGTAAGAGTTTTTCAAGGCAACCTTTACAGAGAACTATAATGTGGCTAAACTGAATCTTATTAAAAATGCCTAAAGTAAAATGTACAAAGTTTACTTTTTATGTATCATATATTAATTTTCCTTATATAAGTAAAAGCTATTCTGATAGAAAATTGGGCAAATAAGCAATTTACATAAAATAAAATTCTGCAATACTTCAAACATACAAATATCTATTTCATAATTATATAGTAATGTTATTTTTTATGTTCTGATTTATTTTTATGGAGATATTTATCATTAAGTTTCCTGAGAGTTCTAAAGAACTCTATCATATGACCCCTGTAAATTTACTATAAGCACTTTCTGTAATGCAGGTTGCATTTTCTTAATAAGTTTGTCACTTGCTGTCTTGGTTGTGATGTTTCACTCTGGATCACTGAAGAAAACAGATGGTTTACACAAAGAGTTTAATTATAAAAAGTTTAAAAAGCTATGGACATGGCTAAAAAAAAGGGAGGGATAATGAAACACCCAGGAATTAGCCACAGCAGGGAGCTCTTACCCTTTCTGGTTTGGGAGCAGAAATGGGGAAACAATGTTATGGAGTCTAGCCTGAAATGGAACCATAGAAGGGGGTCCTTCTGGGCTCCTGCTGGTGCCAACCATTGGCCAGTCTAATCAAGAAGCTAGAAAGCAGTGGGAGCCCAGTGTTATAATTCATAGAGGTTGGGCTCCAGGAACACAAAGTAAGAAGAGCAAAGATGAGTCACAGGAATTCTTTGATTTATAGAAGTTTCTATATTTCCTACAGTCAACTAACACCCTTTATTCAGTTTCAATAGCATCATTAAAATACTTTTTTCACACAGAAATAATATAACTTTTTCTTTTACTTTTAGGTTTTTAAAAATATATTGTCCATTTGAGTGGACTTTTTTCAGTTCTGAGCTGATTTATTGATCTTTCTTTAAGAACTTCACTCTCACTTTTCCTTTTATCTGAATGGTTATCAATTTAATCAAGTTGCAGCTATTCTTTAGATCTTTAACAAGTCAGAGTCAGAAATAAGCAATAAAAGGTGTTGTGGTCATGGGACCAAATAATCACTTCCTGTGGACAGTGTTAAATTTTACTTGAAAGCTCCTGAAAAGCAGTGACAGGTAATGAATTCCCCATCTTTTGTGTTCCAGGAGATGGTTTAATAATGTAAAGAACCACTCTTACTCATATGCCTTAGATAAAACAAAGACACTAAACATTTCTACTTTGCCTTAAATATTATTAGTTGAAATGCTTCTACCCACTGAGCAATCCAGCTCAGACACCTGCTAACCTGTCATGATCAAATTTAGTGGAGCTTCTCTTTTCCTCCAATCTGCCAGGACCTTACTTAACTTTGACCCACCCTGAGCAAGCACTGGCACCCAGAGCAACCTCTTCTTAAGTCAGATCAGGCCACTGCTCATCTCACTTTCTCACCCCTGGCCTTGTTCCCATCTTCTTATAAAAGAAAAGCCCTTTTCTGCCTGACCTTTGACTCACTTACAGATTCTATGGTCCTTACGGTCAGTCAGAGCATAAATCTATCCTCAACCTTTTTTTCCTGCTTGCAAAGACCCTTAATTTATTGTTACAGTCCTGCTTCCCAACTACAATAATCTTACTGAACAAAGTTTTTCTTATATGGAACCAAAAAAGAACATGAATAGCCTCAGCAATCTTGAAACTGAAGAATAAAGTGGGAGGTATCACACTTCCTGATATCAAGTTATACTACAAGGCCATAGTAATCAAAAAAGCTTGGTGCTGGCATAAGAACAGGTATATAGATCAATGGAAAAGAACAGAGAACCCAGAAATAAACCGATGCTTTTTTGGTCAATTGATATTTGACAAAGGCGATAAGAGCATACAGTGGAGTAAAGACAGCCTCTTTGACAAATGGTGTTGGGAAAATTGGACAGCTACCTGCAAAAAAAAGAAACTAGACCACCAACTTACACCATTCACAAAAATAAACTCAAAAATGGATAAACGACTTAAATGTAAGCCATGAAACCATAAACATCTTGGAAGAAAACATAGTAAGCTCTCCAATATCTCTTGTAGCAATATTTTTGCTGATTTATCTCCACGGGCAAGTGAAATAAAGGACAGGATGAACATATGAGACTATATCAAACTAAAAAGCTTTTGCACAGAAAAAAACACCATGAACAAAATAAAAAGACAACTCACACAATGGGAGAGCATATTTGCCAGTACATCTGATAAATATATTTATCAGGGTTAATAACCAAAATTTATAAAGAACTTCTAAAACTCAATACCAGAAAGGTAGAAAATCCAATTAAAAATGGGTAAAAAGGGCCCTGGCCTGTTGGCTCAGTGGTAGAGCATCGGCCTGTCGTGCAGGAGTCCGGGGTTCGATTCTCGGCCAGGGCACACAGGAGAGGCGCCCATCTGCTTCTCCACCCCTCCCCTTCTCCTTCCTCTCTGTCTCTCTCTTCCCCTCTCACAGCCAAGACTCCATTGGAGCGGGGTTGGCCTGGGCACTGAGGATGGCTCCATGGCCTCTGCCTCAGGCGCTAGAATGGCTCTGGTCACAACAGAGTGACGCCCCAGATGGGCAGAGCATCGCCCCCTGGTGGGCATGCGGGAGTCTGTCTGACTGCCTCCCTGTTTCCAACTTCAGAAAAATACAAAAAAAAAAAAAAAAGCCCTGGCCGGTTGGCTCAGCGGTAGAGCGTCGGCCTGGAGTGTGGGGGACCCAGGTTCGATTCCCGGCCAGGGCACATAGGAGAAGCGCCCATTTGCTTCTCCACCCTCCTCCCCCTCCTTCCTCTCTGTCTCTTTCTTCCCCTCCCGCAGCCAAGGCTCCATTGGAGCAAAGATGGCCCGGGTGCTGGGGATGGCTCCTTGGCCTCTGCCCCAGGCGCTAGAGTGGCTCTGGTCGCGGCAGAGCGACACCCTGGAGGGGCAGAGCATTGCCCCCTGGTGGGCAGAGCGTTGCCCCTGGTGGGCATGCCGGGTGGATCCCGGTCGGGCGCATGCGGGAGTCTGTCTGACTGTCTCTCCCCGTTTCCAGCTTCAGAAAAATACAAAAAAAAAAAAAAAAAAAAAAAAGGCAAAAGAACTGAATAGACACTTCTCCAAAGAGGACATACAGATGGCCAATAGGCATATGAAAAAATGTTTAACACCACTCATCATTATAGAAATGCAAATTCAACCACAATGAGATACCACCTCACACCTGTCAGAATGGCACTTATTAACAAAACACACAGTAAGTGCTGTTGAGGGTGTGGAGAAAAGGGAACCCTCCTACACTGCTGGTGGGAATGCAGACTGGTGCAACCACTGTAGAAAACAGTATGGAGTTTCCTCAAAAATTTAAAAATGGAGTTGCCTTTTGACCCAGCTATCCCACTTTTAGGAATATATCCGAAGAATACCAAATCATTGATTCAAAAGAAGATATGCATTCCCATGCTTACTGCAGCATTGTTTACAATAGCCAAGATCTGAAAACAACCCAAGTGTCCGTCAGTGGACGAGTGGATTAAAAAGCTGGGGTCTATATACACAGCGGAGTACTACGCAGCTGTGAAAAGGAAGGAAATCTTACCTTTTGTGACAGCATGAATGGACCTGGAGATTATTATCCTAAGTAAAATAAGTCAGGCAGAGAAAGAAAAATATCATATAATCTCACTTATATGTGGAATATAATGAACAAAGTGAACTGAGGAATGGAATAGAGGCAAAGGTGGGGTCATAGGGAGCAGAGGGACATCTGTCAGAGGGAAGGGGGATGAGGGGACAGGATCAGAGAAGGTGAAGGGATCAGTGAAATTATATATATATATATATATATATATATATATATATATATATATATATATACATAACACATAGATACAGATAACAGACAGCAAGTCCCAAAGGGAAGAGGGGAGGGAGTCATCAGGAGGGGAGCAAAGAGGGAGTAATGGGGGACAAAGGGGTGGGGTGGGGGAGTTATACTGAGTGGGACACTTGAATCCTTGTTAACACAATAAATTAAAATTAATTAAAAAATTAAAAAATTTTTATTAAAACAAATCAAAAAAATAAAAGTTTAAAAGAATTGGGTTTTCTCATAATATAGTCTTAAAATAACATATTAAATAAAATACATTATTATTATTATTTTTAAAAGTTTCTCTTTACTTAGATTTGTGTTTGTTTTTTTAATTTGACAACTCTTTTGCCCTTGCTCATCTTTAGACCTGCTGGAGTCTGGGTAACAAGAATATTCATTCAGGAAACATTTATGGAGCAGCAACTCTGTGCCAATTCTCTGAGAAATGCTGGGGATACAGTTAGGAGAAAGGCTTAGTTTGTTCCCTTAGAGAATTTACAGGATTATTAAAATGCAGTACATTAAGTGCTATCAGGCAAAAAAAGAAAACAGTTGCTATGTACAGTGAAGGGGCACTTATCTCTGAGCTAGGTAAATCAGAGGATGTTTTCAGAAATCTGTAATGTTTGAGATGATCAAAATATATTATAGAATAAAATTAATTCAGGGAAGTATTTTGTAGGCAGTAAACACTCTTTAAAATTGGAAATGTCAGAGATGAATATAGCTGAAATAGCAAAGGCTTCATTTGTAGATAGTGAGGTGAGCCTTAAAGAATAATGAGGATGTAATGGTGTAGAAAAAAAATGGTAGATGCTTTAACAAAGTTTTTAAGTACTGGAATCTGGAGCAGAGTGTGTATGATGAAGATAAAAGAATAATCAGTCTTATCAATCTTTGCCTTTCTCTACTCAGAGTGTTCTCTCCGCACCCTCTGGAATCTACACCTGTGCTTAGCTTATAGTGTGCCATAAAAATTATGTCTCTTTTACTTGCTCTATTCATAGTTTATTTCACATAGGCATCTGTTTGTAGATCTAAATGCACTAGAGAGCACAATGATTGCACACACTTTCCCCCAAAGCAGGACCTATGGCTCTGCCATGTTTCCCCCAAAATAAGACAGTGTCTTATATTAATTTTTGCTTCTAAAGATGCACTAGGTCTTATTTTCAGGGGATGTCTTATTTTTCCATGAACAAGAATTCACATTTACTATTGTACAAAAAAAAAATCAACATTTATTAATATACTGTAGTCATGTCATCATAAACATCAGCATAACCAGCCCAACTCTGAATTTCATTAAGAATTTCTGGTGACTCTATTTCCATGTACAACAATCTACCCTCTTTCCCCGAAAATAAGACACTATCTTATATTAATATTTTCCTTCTAAAGACACACTAGGTCTTATTTTCAGGGGAGGCCTTATATTTCTAAGGTTGAAAAAAAATTGCACTAGGCCTTATTTTTGGGGGATGTCTTATTTTTGGGGAAAGAGAGTATTTCCATAGTAGCATCATGTAGTTTAGTTACAATGAGCAGCAGTTCTTGCTGCAACACTGATTTGACACCAGACAATTTCAGTCTTCAATGTAGAAGATCATAACAATTTTATGAAGTCATTACGCTGAATGGAATCTGGTTGGTCTGAGGTGGATCGACTGTTATTCTGAGGATGGAGCACATTTGTCAGTTTATTTTCTGCTTGTGACAGATCTGCAGGGATGGTCCAACTGACTCAAACCTTATGGTTAATTTCTTGCATTGTACTGTGATTTCTACTTTTCTTATCCAACAGATGGTTTCTCCCATCCTGTTGGACATAATGAGCAAGTGGATCATATTCATACCATGGTAAAGCCACTATTGAAATTCCAACTCAGATTGTGAGCATCTTCACACATGTGCACAGAAAAGAAGTACTTCTATCCCCCCCCCCCCCCCGCCTACTTATCAAGTGTCATTGACGTAGTCCCACTTCTCTGGCTTGGCTTCATGCTGATAAGCAGGGATTGTGGAGACAGATTCCTGGAGATGAAAGTTTTCTTTATTTTTCATACAAGTACTACAGTTTTCTAGGCCTGATAATGGAAAGTTTTCTATTTTCTTCTAAAGCAGAAAGTAAATTTTGTTTCCTCTCCACATTACCAGACAAAAAGTGTGCCGGCCAAACTTTCACATGAGTTGTTTCCATGTGAAGAATTTTAGTTTTGAAAATAGACACACTTTTAACACGTGTAATTTGATTGAGTAAAAAATTCACATATTCGCCAGCTAGATTATATTGATATGAATGTGATTTGGTTTTATGGGAGCTCTACTAGAATATTGCATTTTAACCACCAATAAACACATTTCAATATTGTCAGCCTTTCCTGACACAAGGTGAGAGATGACCCTTTACCTTTTATTGCCCCTCATATTTCATAGTCAATCTGCAGTAAGACCCTTAAAGTCACTTTATGAAGAATCCTTATTTCCACATTTATTGGGAACCTTTAAATATAAAACACTAGGAAAGGAGAAAGAAAGAGATGTTCTTTGTAGTATATTATATTATGAGTTCACCAAATAGTTTTTTAGAAATAATAACTTTGACCCTGTGTTATAATGCATTGCTAAATATTTTTTTTAAAACTATAGCTCCAACACCATATAAATCCAATTTGAATATGGGTTTGGTGTTAATACATACAATATGTAGGCATTTTTCTCAGAAAATTTTAATTCTGGAATTAAAATTGAATTAGTATTGAATTAGTATTGAATTACAAAGCATAAATTATAAATCTATATACATATAATCTAATAGAATCCTCACAATTCATACCATTTATGATAAAAAAGAAGACTTTCTAAAATAAAATTTGTAGTTTGGTATTGTTAGAATTAAATAATCTTGGATGAAAGTTTAAATATTATCTGGAGTCCTGTGAATAAATGTGCAAATAGTTTTATTTTTAAAATAGAAAACGGGTCCTAAAACCAGCCTCTGTAAAAATTCCACCAAAAATGTATTTTCTACAGTGTTTTTCACTAGATTGCAGAGACCACACTGCTAAACAAATGACCTAACAAAATTTAAATCTATGGCAAACGTATAGCAAATATTTTAAGTACTGTACCTAAAAGAGTGCCCGACAGATAGCAGATACTCAACTTGTTGTCTTCTTGTAAGTAACAGGATATGTGTTTTCTGTTCACAGTGACCAAGACATGGAAACAACCAAAAAGCCCTTCAATAGAAGATTGGATAAAGAAGATGTGGCACATATACACTATGGAATACTACTCAGCCATAAGAAATGATATTAGATCATTTACAGCAAAATGGTGGGATCTTGATAACATTATATGGAGTGAAATAAGTAAATCAGAAAACAACAACAACTACATGATTCCATACATTGGTGGAACATAAAAGCGAGACTAAGAGACATGGACAAGAGTGTGGTGGTTACCAGGGGTGGGGGGAGGGAGGACGCAGGAGGGAGGGAGGGAGAGAGTTAGGGGGAGGGGGAGGGGCACAGAGAAAACTAGATAGAGGGTGACGGAGGACAATCTGACTCTGGGCGAGGGGTATGCAACATAATTTAATGACAAGATAACCTAGACATGTTTTTTTTGAATATATGTACCCTGAATTATTAATGTCATCCCATTAACATTAATAAAAATTTATATAAAAAAAAAGATATGTGTTTTAAGTTCCAATTGTCTTTTGATGATATGCATACTATATTAGTAACACAAAAATCTATTCATTAACAGTAGTCAGACCAATTCTCTAGCATAATAATTCAGCCCATCTTTCCAGGCAGAAAAATCCAAAAAAGTTATGCCATCCCTTTAGTGACTTGGATCTCTCCAACTTCTCTCTATTCTAACATCTCAACGCATTACCCACACATCATGCATTCTAGTTGTCCTGCACATCTGACTTTTCACTTTTCAGATTCTTTGGCTTTGTTTTTATTCTTTTTAAAATTCCACCCTGAGTGTGTTGCCTACAATCCTATTCATCATTTACATCTAGTTCTCTAACACAACTTCTGCACCATGAGCCGGTCCAATCTCCTCCTCTGTCAAAACTCATCCTTCCTTCCACTGAGCTCAGACTGTTTTTCTCTACTTGACTCATACTTTATTCTATCTTTTATTTTACTATTTTTATGCTGGTTTCTTTTACAGTAACATTCATCAGGATGGTAGGGATATTTTGTTTGTACTCTTCACGATGCCTCCTCCTTTTGTGCTTATAATAAAGCACTAAAGATCATTCAAGGTGGAATGAAGGGATGTAGGCAAATAAAAAATGCTTAAGAGGTATGCATGGATTTTATAAATACAAATTTATAGACACACATACATATTTGCTATAGTTTTCTAATTGTTTAAATGTTACTGAGAGCTAAAACACACTGCTTCATTTTATTTTGCTCTTTTTATTTTAGTAAGATATGCTTAACCTAGAATTTGACATTTTTAACCTTTTTTATGTGCACAATTCAGTATTGTTGAATACATTCATGTTTATATGCAGCCATTGCCATTATCCATCTCCAGAACTTTTTGTCATTTCAACTGAAGCTCTATATCCACTATCACACACACCATATCATTTTATAACTGCTATTAAAACAGACACTTTACATAAGTATTCTTAAAACATTCATATCTATTGCCATTTCTGACATTATAGGATAGTCACAGGAGATGCACTCTGAGATATTTCAGACAGTCTGGAAGGAAATGTGAGTCATGTAAAATTTAAGGATTAAAGAAGTAATAGACTGTGAGCTGAAGTTTGAAAGAAGTGAACTAGAATAAATTATCCTGAAATAAATGCCACTATGTGAAGTAAAATCATATCAATGGAGCTACTTATATCTTAAATGTTTTTATAAATGTTCCTTGTCATTAATGTTTTTATTCATTAATATATTTTGTGAATAGACCTAAGTGTCAAGTTTATGCATTGATTTTATGCATTGATTTTAAAATTTAGGATTTAAATTCCTTGAGAAAGCAACAGTATATTTAGAACTCAAACATATTTGTTAGGTGAAGACATAAACACACATTTCTAAACATGGAACTGTAGGCATTACTGCTGATTATGCTTTGGTCAGAAACAATATTACAAATTGGAAGCCATGAAAAGTTATATTTGGCTTTGCAATTTCAAAATATTAATACACCAGTGCAGGGGTGATTACATTTATTATCTAAAAACCAGTTAGCGCAAACAGAAAATTACATAAATAATATTCTCAAACATTCTTCCTTTTCAACTGATAGATTTGAAGTATGACTCAAAAATGATACATTAGGTAGCATGGGCATATGATTTAATACTCCCTATAGTGCATGAGAGTTCCCTATTCTCCAGATCCTCACCAAACGTTGTTTGTTGATTTATTGATGATAACCATTCAGATAGGTATAGGTAATATCTCATTGTGATTTTAATTTGCATTTATCTGATAATTAGTGACATTGAGTATCTCTTCATAAGTCTATTGGCCATCTATTGTCTTCTTTGGAGAAGTATCTACTCAGGTTCTTTGCCCATTATTTAATTTTTTCTTTTTTTGGTGTTGAGCTTTATGAGTTCCTTGTAATTTTTAGATATTAACCCTTTATCAGATGTATTGGTGAATAGCGAATATGTTCTTTCATTCAAGAGGTTTTCTTTTCATTTTATTAATTGTTTACATTGCTGTGCAAAAACATTTTAGTTTGATGTAGTACCATTTGTTTATTCTTTCTTTTTTTTCCCCTTGTCTGTGGAGATATATCAGAAAAAATATTGCTATAAGAAATGTCCAAGATTTTACTACCTATGTTTTTTTCTAGAATTTTTATGGTTTTGAATTTATTATTTAAGTCTTTAGTCCATTTTGACTTTATTCTTGTGTATGGTATAAGTAGTTGGTCCAGGTTCATTTTTTTTTTTTTTGCATGTATCTGTTCAACTTTTTCAACACCATTTATTGAATAGACTATTTTTACCCAATTGTATGTTCTTGACTCCTTTGTCAAATATTAATTGATTATAAACATATGGGATTTTCCTGAGCTTTCTATTCCTTCCTATTCTGATCTATATGTCTGGGTTTTTGTTTGTTTGTTTTTTGTTTTTTTTGTTTTGAAAGAAGCAGGGAGAAAGAGAGACAGGAACATTGAGCTGCTCCTGTATGTGCTCTGGAAGATGCTCCAACCAACTGAGCTATCTGGCCAGGCTTAATTTTTGTATTTATTAATTTATTTTTAAAGACACAGAGGCAGGAAGGAAGAGAGTGGGGAGGGGGAAGGGAAGCATTCACTTCTTCTTCCACTCAGTTATGCATTATTTGGTTGTTTCCCCTGTGTGCCCTGATCAGAGTTTGAACCCACAACCATGTCATTTTGGGACAATGCTCTTATCTGACTGAGGGAATTGTCCCATCTATATGTCTGTTTTTAAACCAGTACCATGCTGCTTTGAATACCTTGAGCTTGTAGTATAGTTTGATAATGGGTAATGTGACTCCTCCAGGTTTTTTTCTTCTTTTTCAGGTTTGCTGTTTGTATTCAAGGTCAAACATACTTTTTGTGGTTCCATACTAATTTTTGAAATATTGTTTCTATTTCTGTGATTGCTTTGGGTAGTGTGGGCATTTTAATGATATTAATTCTTCCTATCCATGAACATAGTATATGCTTCCACTTATTTGTATCTTCTTCAGTAGCTTTCTTTAGTGTCTTACGTTTTCTGAGTACAGTTCCTTATATCCTTGGTTAAATTTATTTCTAGGTATTTTATTCTTTTTGAAGCAGTTGTGAATAGGATTGTTTTCTTAATTTTCTTTTCTGATAGTTCGTTATTGGTGAATGAAAATGCAACAGATTTCTAGATATTTGTTTTGTATCCTGCTACTTTACTGAATTCATTAATCAGTTCTAGTAGTTTTTTGATGGCATCTATAGGATTCTCAATATACACTATCATGTCATCTGCAAATAAGTACAGTTTTACTTCTTTCTTTCTAATCTGGATGCCTTTTAGTCCTTTTTCTTGTCTGACTGCTGTGGCTAGGACTTCCAGAACTATGTTGAATAAGAATGATGAAAGCAGACATTCCTGTCTTTTTCTGATTTTAAAGGAAATGCTTTTAGTTTTTGCCCATTTTGTATGATGTCAGCGATGTTGGCTGTCAGTTTGACATATATGGCCTTTATTATGTTGAGGTATGTTCTTTCTATTTTCACTCTGTTGAGAGTCATTATCATAAATAGGTTCTGGATTATATATATATATATAATTTCTAAAAGTTTTAAGAATAAATACTTAGCTCCGATTTTCCTGTTACTGCTGCTTCAGCCTACTTCCTTCCCATGTAACCTCTAGCCACTCATCTTCCAGCTACAAACAACTCGAAACACACTCAATGCCCTATATGGCTTGTTCAGGTTGTTTTGGTTTTCTGAAATTCATGTATCTCTTTGGTTTTTCTGGTATATAATTCTGTGGAGGAAGTTCTTAGCTTATTTATCATCATAAAATTAACAGTAGCTTTCTACAGTGAGTCTTATATGTATTTTTAAAGACCTTTCATATGCCAAAATGCTTCTCAAAATAAACGTAAATTTTCTATTCTATAGTCAATGCTTTGGTACTCTAAATTTTATTACTATCACTAGCTTTTGGAATCATATTATATCTTAAAGTGTATATGTTTTATATAATATATTATAACTCAATGATGTTTTAACTTGCATCCATTCAAACAATGTCTAATGTTTGTTTATTATTTGCATTTCCTAGAGTCATTTTACTGTTTTTGTCTTTACATGTGCATTTATTAACATTGTGATGCTGTTCTTATGATTGGAACTAAAGATTTCACATTTTAAGATACTCTATTTCTTACAGTGATAGTTATAGGGAATAAATGAAAACATTATGAAATGGTATGAACTCTAATTTAAGATTAGGTGAATCAGACCTTCTGTCTGTCGGGAAGTGGGGAAAGAGAAATGTGATATCTTAATTATGGAAGTCACATATGCTTCTACACCCATAGGATGCAAACATTATGTATAGTTCATTCAGATGCTAGTTTCTGAGTCAATGGTACTTTTGTTCAGAAAAGATGCTAAAATGCTGAGAGTTTCTACTTTTTCGTAGTCTCACTTTACTTGGTGTGAGGTTGGCACTGGAGCATCTGTCAAGCATAACAGATGCTGGGAACAGAAAATTCTCTGCAAGCAAGTTACAATCTGCCATTTGCATATTCTGCTGAGCACACAGACTGCAGTTTCCTTTCAACAGAAGAAAGACAGTTTATTTCATCTGCAAGTGTATTCCCTTTTCAGCTTCTAGAGAAAGGAAAGGCAGTGATTTTCTTATTGGTATTTAAGGAAACATAAAGGGAACAATTTCCACAAGAAATCTGTTCATCTAAATGCTTCCCTCTCAGATATAATGTTAAAGATATAAATGTATACTGTTAAACACAGACAACACTGAACAAGCAAAGAATGGTTTCTTTGGATGCATAATGAGAATAGGTACATGAGGTACTAATCTTACTGAGCACCTTCTTTAGAATCATGGACAGAATTGTAAAAAAATAACCCCAAAACATGGCTTATTTTTACCTGGTTTTATGTTGACTTCAAGTCAAATATTCTGAATAAATGCTTCCTAGCTTTTAAGGAGGTGCCCATGGCTCTCTGCCTTTCTTTACTAGAAACCCACAGTACAAGACTTTTACTTCTGTAAAGAATCTTAAAACTGTATGTAGGAGGAAGAAGGAAAAAAGTAAAGAAATATAACATATTTTAGTAAAATATACATTATATATCATATTCTTAGTATTCTATTTTTTAGTAATTAAATTTAAATCCTTTATGAGATTAAAAAAAAACTGGAAAAGTATGAGACATCACAGCTTTAGCTATTTCTTTTTTGTCCTCTATTTTTATTGTAATAAGATATATAACAAAATTTTCCATTTTGATCATTTAAAGTGTACAATTTAGTGGCATTAATTTATATTTATAATGTTCTGCAACCATCTCCACTGTCTATTTTCAAGCTTTGTCTATATTTCAAAGAGAAACTGTAACCATAAGTAATACATCTTCATTCCAGTTATTCCCCAGCTCCTGGTACCCTCTACTCTGCTTCTACTCTATAAACTTTCATAAGAAAGGAATCATACAATACTTGTTATTTTGTTTCTGGCTTATTTCACTTAGTGTAATGTTTTCAAGGTTCTTCCATGCTGTAGCATGTGTCAAAACTTCATTTATATATTTTTTATTTTTTTCAGTTTTATTTAGCTTGACCAGGCTGTGAAGCAGTAGATAGGGCATCAGCCTGGGATGCAGAGGACCCAGGTCTAAAACCCCGAGATTGCTGGCTTGAGCATGGGAGCACCAGCTTGAGCATGGGGGTCAGTGGTTTGAACATAGGATCATAAACATGACCCCAAGGTCACTGGCTTGAGCAAGGGGTCACTGGCTCAGCTGGGGCACCCTGGTTAAGGCACATATGAGAAAGTAATCAATGAACAACTAAAGTGCTGCAAGAAGTTGATGCTTCTCATCTCTCTCCCTTCTTGTCTGTCTGTTCTGGTCTGTCCCTCTCTCACTCTTTCAGTAAAAAAAAAAAAAGAAAGAAAGAAAGAAAGAAAGAAAGAAAGAAAAAAAATTAAATTTATTAGGGAGACATTGATTAATAAGGGTACATAGGTTTCAGATAAACATTTCTATAGCATTTCAACTGTTGATTGTGTTGTATGCCCATCACCCAAAGTTAGATCATTTTCTATCACCATATATTTGTCCCTCTTTACTCCCTCCTCCCCACTCCCAGCTTCTCGTAACCACTTCACTTTTATCTATGTCCATAAGTATCATTTTATGTCCTACCTACTTGTGATATGATATAGTTTTTAGCTTTTTCTGATTTACTTATTTCATTTAGTATAATGTTCTCAAGGTCCATAAATATTGTCATAAATGGCATTATGTCATCATTTCTGACATAGTACTCATGGCTGAGTAGTATTCCATTGTATATATGTACCACATCTTTATCCAATCCTCTATTGAGGGACACTTTGGTTGTTTCCATGTCATAGCCACTGTGAATAATGCTGTGATGAACATGGGGGTGCAGGTGTCTTCATGTACCAATATTTTCAAGTTTTTTGGGTAGATACCCAGTAGAGGGATTGCTGGGTCATATGGTAGTTATATTCTTAATTTTTTGAGGAACCACCATACTGTTTTTTGGTGTTTTTTTTTTGTATTTTTCTGAAGCTGGAAACGGGGAGAGACAGTCAGACAGACTCCCGCATGTGCCCGACCAGGATCCACCCGGCACGCCCACCAGGGGCGAAGCTCTGCCCACCAGGGGGCGATGCTCTGCCCCTCCGAGGCGTCGCTCTGCCGCGACCAGAGCCACTCTAGCGCCTGGGGCAGAGGCCAAGGAGCCATCCCCAGCGCCCAGGCTATCTTTGCTCCAATGGAGCCTTGGCTATGGGAGGGGAAGAGACAGAGAGGAAGGAGGGGGGGCGGTGGAGAAGCAAATGGGTGCTTCTCCTATGTGCCCTGGCCAGGAATCGAACCCGGGTCCCCCACACACCAGGCTGATGCTCTACCGCTGAGCCAACCGGCCAGGGCCATACTGTTTTTTATAATGGCTGTACCAGTTATATTACTACCAGCAGTGAATGAGTGTTCCTTTATTCTGCAGTCTTTCCAATACTTATTATTACTTGTTTTGTTGATAACCAATCAAAGAAGTATGAGGTGGTATCTCATTATAGTTTTGATTTGCATTTCTCTAATGGCAGTGAAGATGAGCATTTTTTCATATATCTGATGGCCATTTGTATGTCTTCTTGGGAGAAGTGTCTGTTCAGGTCCTCTCCTCATTTTTTAACTGAATTTTTTGCATGGTTGTTGCTGAGCTTTGTGAGTTCTGTATATATATTATATTTTGGATATTAAACCCTAATTAAAGCTATATTTGTGAGTATCCTGTTTGATTGGCTACCTTTTTGTTTTATTGTGAGTTTTTTCTGCTGTGATGTAGCTTTTTGTATGGTCTAGTTCCATTTATTTATTTTTGCCTTTACTTCTTTTGCCTTTCGGGTAAAATTCATAAAATGTTCTCTACGGTCAAGGTCCATAGTCTAGTATCTGTTTTTGTCTGTGTAATTCATTGTTTCAGGTCTTATATTTAGATCTTTTATCCATTTGAATTAGTTTCTGTGCATGAAGACCAAGTGTAGTCAATTTTATTCTTTTGCATGTGGCTTTCAAATTTTCCCAACACCTTTTATTGAAAAAGTTTTTTTTCTCTCCATTGTTTGTTTTTGGCTCCTTTGTCAAAGATTATTTGTCCACATATATGTGGCTTTATTTCTGGGCTCTCTATTCTGTCCTATTGGTCTGTATGTCTGTTTTGCTGTCAATACCATGCTGTTTTGATTGTTTTGGCTCTGTAGTATAATCTAATATATGTAGTGTGATGCCTCTACCTTCATTCTTTTTTCTCAGGATTGCTTTGATTAATTATGGTTTTTTTTTAATAATTTCATACAAACCTGGAGGTTTTCTGTTTTATTATTTTTTTAATGACAATGAGATTTTAATGGGGATTGCATTAAGTTTGTATATTGCTTTAGGTAATATGAGCATTTATAATTGTGTTGATTTTTTTAATCCATGAACATAAAATACTTTTTTCATTTCATTGTGACTTTTCCCATTTCTTTCAATAATGCTTTGTAATTTTCAGTATATAGGTCCTTCACATCCTTTGTTAAGTTTATTCCTAGATATTTTATTTCATTTTTTTGTACTTGTAAAAGAAATTGGGTTTTTTTAGTTCACTTTCTGAGATTTCTGTATATTGATTTTGTATCCTGCAACTTTACTATATTGGTTTATTGTTTCTAATAGTTTTTTGGTGAAGTCTTTTGGATTTTCTATATACAAAATCATGTCATCTGCAAAAAGTGATATCTTTACTTCTTCTTTCCTGATATGGATGCTTTTTATTTCTTTCTCTTCCATGATCACTCTGGCTAAGACTTCCAGCAGTATGTCATATAAGAGTAGAGAGAGTGGGTAACCTTGTCTTGTTCCTGATTTTAGAGGAAAAGTCTTCAGTTTTTTACCATTTTCTGTGATACTGGCTGATGGTTTGTCATACACGGCCTTTATTATGTTATGGTACTTTCATTCTATTCCCATCTTATTGAATGTTTTAAACATAAATGGATGATGTATTTTATTGAATGCCTTTTCATCTGTTGATAGAATCATATAATTTCATTCTTTGTTTGGTTGATGTGGTATATTACATTGACTGATTTATGTATGTTGAACCATCCTTGTGCTACTGGAATGAATCCCACTTGATTGTGATGTATTATTATATTCTATTTGCTAGTGTTTTGTTTAGGATTTTTGCATCTGTATTCATTAGAGATATTGGTTTGTAGTTTTCTTTTTTGGGTGTGTTGTCATTGTCACTTAGTCCAGAATGAAAGTGCCAAACCACCTACAAAAGGAATACTACCACTGAAATTGCAATTGATCTTTTTGCTATCAACATCTCCCTTGGTCTCTGCTAGACATTCTTCTGTAGTCCCTGTGGTCCATTATTCATGTTGTTGCTTGTACTTAGTTGCATTTTAAGCTCTGAAGTCCTACTTCTCTTCAGCATACCTCCTTTGTTTTCACAGGACCTTGTCAGGTAATCTTTTCCCTGAGCCAAGCACAGAATGCACAACTGGCTTGATGATTTTTTTCTGAAGTTATGTTTTTACCTCCTCCTAAAGCACAGTTCATGCAAAGTCTTTACTCAACAGTTAGCAATAATCTATTCATAAAACATAATGCCTTTATTTTCTGTATTCATTCTTTCTGTCTTCTCTGCACTATTGACAACTTGCTTCTTGACATTTGCCTTCTTTCTAACTCCATGACTTTGATGCTCTATGTTTCTGACTTCATCTTTAACCTGAGCTCTGCCTTTATAACTTCCCCCAAAATTTCTCTCAACTTTGTTTTACTCCATCTTGCCACATATTTTGTCTAGTAGTTGTCATTCACCTGACTAACTACAACTATTACTTTAAAAAACTCAGACCTTTGGCTTCTCTTTTTACATTCTTTCATTTTTAACATATAATCTATTGTTGGGCAAATAAAATATATTATGCTCACTTTGTTAAAGATGGTGCTGTCCACAAGGAAGCCTGTCACCCAGGTTATAATATTAGGTTAAAATTATATTAATGTGTATTGGGGGGATAGGCTGAAAGCAGGGAGGATCCTTATAGCCTAAGGCAGGGGTCGGGAACCTTTTTGGCTGAGAGAGCCATGAATGCTACATATTTTAAAATGTAATTCTGTGAGAGCCATACAATGACCCATGTACGTTATGCATTATCCAATAAAAATTTAGTGTTGTCCGGGAGGACAGCTATGATTGGTTTCAGCCACCTGCAACCATGAACATGAGCGTTAGAAAATGAATGGATTGTAATACATGAGAATGTTTTATATTTTTAATGTTATTATTTTTTTATTAAAGATTTGTCTCTGAGCCAGATGCAGCCATCAAAAGAGCCACATCTGGCTCGTGAGCTATAGGTTCCTGACCCCTGGCATAAGGCTTCGTTTTAAGACTAAGCCTTTTCCACCCTTTTTGATGTAGGTGGTGCACTCTCATGAGGAATCCCATTATGCCTCAGATAAGTGACTTTGTATCAGCGACCTCCTTGTTTTTATATTGGATTAAAGGTTTTGAATCTACACTATAAGGTGGGGCAGACCGGGAGCTCTCTCTCTCTTTCTCTCTCTTTCTCTTTCAGTTCCTGAGATTAGCATTAGAGAGGAGAGCAGATAAAGGCCACATGGAGGCAAGGAGAGGCAGCCAAGATGGTGGAGTGCTGAAAGAGAAGCCAGTTAGTGCAGAGTTTGTGCAGAGAGAAGGAGATGGGGAACAAAGGAGAATGAGGCTGGTGAGTTAGACACCTTTGATTCTAGGAAATTTGGATAAGTCAGTAGCTTTGTGAGCATTGAATGAGTGGGTTTTGGAGCCCAGTGTGTGTTTTTACTTGCCTGCTGGGTGCAAGCTGGGATTAAAGATAATGGCCCACCAGTTCGTGGCTCTGTTGTTTCATTACCATCTGTCTGAATCCAATGCAAACCTGCATGGGCCAGATGGCTGTGATGGTGGCCGTGGCTACTGGCCTTACATCTTTGTAGTACAATTTCTTATAGCTCATTCTTTCATCTATTCCTTTTACTCAGTTCTAGTTCAGACTCTTCTTAACTCTTCTTTACAGTGTTGCAATAACTTTCAATGGGGTTACATTATTTCTAACTACTCTCTTCTTCAATTCATCATAACCCTAATGTAACTAAAAAATGGTTGGAACTGCGCCAAGGTGAGTCTACTCTTGTATGATCTGGAATGTGTGGGTACTTGACTTTGTGTAAGAAAGATTTCATAACATGAGTCCAGGTGATTTTGAGAGTACATAGTTGTAGTACTCCAGCCTGCTGGGAAATACCAGTGTTGCATGGAAAAAAACATACTCAAGACATAAACTTAATGTCAAGAGGAAGAGAGAGAGAACATAAATTTATGTCAAGAGGAAGAGAGAGAGAGGCCTGCCAAGGGAGGCAAAGAGAGACCTCCTGAATCTCCTTCTCCTTTAACTTTTATTATCAGGAGCAGAACAGAGGTAACAGGATTACAAGGCAGGGAGATCAGGTGAAAGGGGAAGAGTAATTAATGGCCATTTTGCTGACATGGAGAAGGGGCTAAATTGATCAGAACATTATTTTCTTTTGCTAATTAACAAGCACAAAGGAAGGGGCATCCAGAACCTCTAGGCTAATTTTCTAAAGCCCATACACATAGATTTCTTTGTGTCTGCACAAAGGTCACCCACTCACTTGGTGTTTTCATCCAAGAGACATTCACTCAGGGCTTTTAACTAAAGTTCCCCAATCCAAGGCGTAGGCCATAGAGAGTTCAAGGTTAAATGGGTGATTCCTCACACATAGTAAAGCTAGGGGCAGTGAAACAAAGAAAGGGCTTAAGCTAGAAGAGGCAAGGCCACAGCTACAGAAGTGAACCTAAGAAGAACTGTCTTAGCCCTTTGTCAATGTAAGGAAAAGATTGGAGCTGGGATAAAAGTCATGCATGTACTCAGGAAACAGGTTACAGAGTGTTGGGCAGATAAAATATATTATGCTCACTTTGTTAAAGATGGCGCTGCCCACATGGAGGCCGTTACCCAGGTGATAATTAATGTGTGTTGGGGGCAGGCTGTGGGCAGGCAGGATTCTTGTAGCCTGGGGCTTGGTTTTGAGATTAAGCCTTTCCCACCCCTTCTGATATGGGGTGGTACAATCCTATCATGCCTCAGAAAGTGACTTTGTATTAGAGACTTCCCTATTTTGTATATTGGATTAAAGGTTTTGATTTCTACACTATAAAATAGGAGCAGAATGGGAGCTTGCTCTCTTAGTTCCTGAGATTAACATTAGAGAAGAGAGCAGAGAGGAGAGCAGAGAAAGGCCATGTGGAGGAGGCCAGGAGAGGCAGCCAAGATGGCAGAGTGTTGAGTGAGAAGCCAGTTAGTGCAGTTTGTGCAGGGAGAAGGAAGGAGATGGGGAACAGAGGTGAATAAGTCTGGTGAGCTAGAAACCTTTGATTCTAGGAGAACTCGGATTAAGTCAGTAGCTTTGTGAGCACTGAATGTGAGTGGGTTTTGGAGCCCAGTGTGTATTTTTACTTGCCCGCTGGGTGCAAGCTAGGATTAAAGATGTTGGCCCATCAGTTTTTGGCTCCGTTGTTTCTTTACCGACTGTCCGAATCCAATGCGAACTTGCATGGGCAGGGCTGCTGTGATAGTGGCCCTGGCCTTGTCTGCTGGCTTTACATTTGGCGTAGGCTGTGGCAGGATTCGGAGATCGGTATGAAGCTGCCACCTTTGAGTGGTGGAGTAGAGGACTGGCTAGTGTTATGGTTCCCCATGGCTGTCCTTTTGGGGACCGTAGGCTGGCTGACTTTTACAGCCATGCATGAGGAAACTGAGAGCTCTGTGGAAGAGGCTGCCTGGGACCTGCAAACTGAGCAGCGGAAGGAGCTGGAGCAAATGTGGGAGAAACAGATGCTGACCCTGGAGCTGGAGGAAGTGCTGGAGGAGGAGGCCGACCAGGTTTGCGAGATTCCCCTGGAAATGGAGCAGCTGCTGGAGGAGGAATCACAGGTTCCTGAGTTGCAAATTGCCCTGGATGCTGTGGAGAGCCAGAAGCAGCGGGAGGCCGGGGCCGGGGCCAGGGCTGCAAGCCCGGCAGTGGGAGCTGGTGTTTTCAGTTCCTCTTTGGAGGATGAGGAGAATCGGGCTGGAGTTGCAATCCGCAGTCTCCAAAAGATGGAAGCCCAGCTGGAAGGAGCACCTACTGCAGCCCTGGTAGGTCTGCGATTTTGGTACATAGGGCTGGGCATGCTCTCCAGAGCAGAGATGGAAATGCTGACTGCCATTGCCACGTGCCCTTCTTCGGGACAGTGTAAGACCTGCCAGGACAGCAGGAATGAGGGGGGTGGCTGACGCCCTATGTGCGTGGACTGATTTCCTGGATTACGACCGGAGTGGGCACTGACTCCTTTGTTGAACGGACTTACGGATTTTGGACAATGTGAAATACCCTGATGGGGATGGGGGCGGCTTTGCTGGAAGCACTCCCCTGCCCCGGGAAGCTTTTCCCGTGGCTAGAAAGAAGGCCGAGGATATTTTGCGCTTTAGGCGATATTTTGCGCTTTAGGCTAAGTGCTCAGACTGGTGAAGTGTACCTTTGTAATTGTTGAAAGTGTATGATTTCTGCTGTTGTAATTTGTGTAATGTGCCTAATTACCTTGCATAGGGATGCCGGTGATGTAGATTGTGGGTAATAAAGTGAGCATAGGGGTGGATTGTTGGGCAGATAAAATATATTATGCTCACTTTGTTAAAGATGGTGCTGCCCATGTGGAGGCCGTTACCCAGGTGATAATTAATGTGTGTTGGGGGCAGGCTGTGGGCAGGCAGGATTCTTGTAGCCTGGGGCTTGGTTTTGGGGTTAAGCCTTTCCCACCCCTTCTGATGTGGGGTAGTACAATCCTATCATGTCTCAGAAAGTGACTTTGTATTAGAGACTTCCTTATTTTGTATATTGGATTAAAGGTTTGGATTTCTACACTATAAAATAGGGGCAGAACGGGAGTTTACGCTCTTGGTTCCTGAGATTAACATTAGAGGAGACAGCAGAGAGCAGAGAAAGGCCACATGGAGGAGGCCAGGAGAAGCAGCCAGATGGTGGAGTGTTGAGTGAGAAACCAGTTAGTGCAGAGTTTGTGCAGGGAGAAGGAAGGAGATGGGGAACAGGGGTGAATAAGTTTGGTGAGCTAGAAACCTTTTGTTGGGCAGATAAAATGTATTATGCTCACTTTGTTAAAGATGACACAAGGAGGCCGTCGCCCAGGTGATATTAATGTGTGTTGGGGATCCTTGTAGCCTGGGGCTTGGTTTTGGGATTAAGCCTTTCCCATCCTTTTTGATGTGGGGTGGTACAATCCAATCATGCCTCAGAGGTGACTTTGTATTAGAGACTTCCCTACTTTGTATATTGGATTAGAGGTTGTGAAGCTACAGTATAAAGTGGGGGCAAAACGGGAGTTTGTGCTCTTGGTTCCTGAGATTAGCATGAGAGAGCAGAGAAAGTAGAGCCAGCAGCGGAAGGCGGCCACGTGGAGGAGGCCAGGAAAAGCAGCCAAGATGGTGGAGTGCTGAGTGAGATGCCAGTTTGTACAGAGTTTGTATCTGGGATAAGGAAGGAGATGGGGAACTGAGGAAAATAAGGCTGGTGAGCTAGAAACCTTTGATTCTAGGAAACTCGGATAAGTCAGTGGCTTTGTGAGCACTGAGTGTGACTGGGTTTTGGAGCCCAGTGTGTATTTTTACTTGCCCGCCGGGTGCAAGTAGGATTAAAGGCTATGGCCCATCAGCTTTTGGCTCCGCTGTTTCTTTACCGACTGTCCGAATCCAATGCGAACCTGCATGGGCCAGGCGGCTGTGATAGTGGCCCTGGCCATGGCCACTGGCTTTACACAGAGGCATAAGGAGGGCCCTTGTGAAGAGATTTAGGGGTTATCCTGGGATGAGTAGTCATTGCTCACTGCTCCTCTGGTTGCAAGTCTGTGGAAACCCTTAGAGTTTAGGAGAAAGAAAGCAAATATATATGCCTGATGAAGGAAGGGAGTATTGGGCAGATAAAATATATTATGCTCACTTTGTTAAAGATGACGCTGCCCACGTGGAGGCCGTTGCCCAGGTGATATTAATGTGTGTTGGGGGCTGGCTGTGGGCAGGCAGGATCCTTGTAGCCTGGGGCTTGGTTTTGGGATTAAGCCTTTCCCACCCTTTTTGATGTGGGGTGGTACAATCCCATCATGACTCAGATATGTGACTTTGTATTAGAGACTTCCCTATTTTGTATATTAGATTAAAGGTTTGGATTTCTACACTATAAAATGGGGCAGAACAGGATCTTGCTTTCTTGGTTCCTGAGATTATCATTAGAGGAGAAAGCAGAGCAAAGAGCAGAAGGAGGCCACGTGGAGGAGGCCAGGAGAAGCAGCCAAGATGGCGGAGTGTTGAGTGAGAGGCCAGTTAGTATAGAGTTTGTGCAGGGAGATGGAAGGAGATGGGGAACAGAGGTGAATAAGTCTGGTGAGCTAGAAACCTTTGATTCTAGAAAACTCGGATAAGTCAGTAGCTTTGTGAGCACTGAATGTGAGTGGGTTTTGGAGCCGAGTGTGTGTTTTTTACTTGCCCGCCAGGTGCAAGCTAGAATTAAAGATGAAAGCCTATCAGTTTTTGGCTCCGTTGTTTCTTTACCGACTGTCCGAATCCAATGTGAACCTGCATGGGCCAGGCGGCTGCTGTGATAGTAGCCGTGGCTTCTGGCCTTACAGGGAGGAAAGGCACAGGTGTGCTCAAGAGAGGGCCAACACTGGGTCCTTTGTCTTAACAGTTTTCATCTGTTTTCTAAAGGCAGCGATTTTAAGGGAGGTCTCAATGAAAATAGTCATCAGTTTTCCAGGTGTGCCCTTTGATATGTGGATGCATCAAAATGAATGCATAGAGGAATCAGGGTCATTCTATGATCAGTTTCACCTTCAAAGAATGTCACTGGAAAGGGACCTGGAGTGAACATGGTCCAGAATATGTAAACCATTTGCTCCAAGTGTCTTTGGCTAAGGAAGAAGAGATCTTGTGGTTTACTAGCTGACTGTTAATTGCTCAGCCATATGTTTAAGCTATCTGTCTCAGTTTTCCCATTCCACTTGCCACGGTATTTTTCTACCTTCTTAATAACCTGCCTCATTGATGCCAAATTAACTTCCCTAGATCATCATTTTGATTTCAGACTCTTTTCCTTAAAAACCAAATTGAGTCACTCTTTTATACCAAACTCCTTAAACTTTCATTTAAAATTTCTTACAGTATAATAATTATCTACTATTTATTATTTCATAATCCTTCAGCCAGTTGCACTGATCACCCCCATTTTTTCACATTGTGTAGTTTCCCACAGTGTTGCCTAAATAAACAGTTCCTCCTCATTTCTGGCTATTGAAATTTAAGGCCCAATACCACCTTTTTCATAATATATTTTTAAGTACTTGATTAAAAGTAGTGGCTTTTCCCTTTGGACTTATTACTTTCTGGAATTATTAAAGGGTCATTTATCATAATAAATCTTGAATTATAGCAATATCTTTCAAACTATCTTGGAAATTCTAGGAAATAATAAATGTTTTCTAAGAAAATAGTACCTCCTTATTTTTGAATGTTTGGATTGTGTCTTCTCCAAACATCAGATGCAGAAAGGAGAAAACATACACTTTATTATAAATTTTTAAAATCTCCATCCCTGTGAATAAGCATTAGTTTATATTGGTTATTATACTTGCTTTGTACTTGATTGCAATTCAGAATGGCAGTTGAAACTTTCAATGCCCACGTACCATTGGCACTGCTTGTTTTTCCTCAGGTAGTTCTATTTTAACACTTTTGGTTTTACTTGGATCTTCATTGAAGGACCTTGTTCCTTCCCTCCCTTTCTCCTTTTTTTTTTCTTGGTATGGCCTTGGAATTGATAAAGAGCATTACTCTTTGAAATATGCTTACAAATAACTCATTCATATTTTCAAAAATACCCTACACACACTTCGACTTGACTTTAGTTATGAACTCAGAAATTTGCTGTTTGCTTACCTTTAGTTCTGGTAATGAGTGGTGTTGCAATGTCCTGAAAAGAGCACTCAAGTATTCCATAATTAAGTTCAGGTTCATCTGGGGAGTTTTTATTAATGACACATTTGTTTTTCAATATAAGATTAAGAAGCAAAATAAACCTAAATTTTCTTGCTCAAAAGTTCAAGTGTACAAGTTCAATAACTGTGACTACATTGGGTATAAGTTGAGCAGTGTAAGAATTTCTATTTATTTCTTTTTTGAAATTTACTTTATTAATATGTGCTGTTCTACAATTTGGTGCTTTGTATACAGGATGGGATAAAATGAGTTTACAGTTCTTCTTATGGAAAATAATACAATAATTAATTAAAAGTTATACAAAAATAAACTCTGTGTCTCATGTACTCACAACAGTAAACCTACTGTTGCCCACCCTGTAGAATTCAGAGCCAGTTTTGGAGAATTAGCATTCATGAAGATAGAAATTATTTGAAGGTAATCACTTCTATAATCCTCATATAATTAATCTCCCATACAGGCGGGACTCCAGTTTGTTTTAGTTCCTAATTGTCCCTTCCTGTTTTGTATTACTGTAATTATACTTCTATACTTCTTTTTATTATTAATTTTAATGGGGTGATGTTAAAAAATCAGGGTACATAGGTTCAGAGAAAACATTTCCAGGTTATTTTGACATTTGATTATTTTGCATACTCATCACCCAAAGTCATATAATCTTCCATCACCTTCTATCTGGTTATCTTTGTACCACTTACCTCCCCTGACCCCCACCATCTCCTCCTCCCCCCCCCCCAGTAACCACCACACTCTTGTCCATGTCTCTGAGTCTCATATTTATGTCCCACCTATGAATGGAATCATATAGTTCTTAGTTTTTTCTGATTTACTTATTTCACTCCCTATAATGTTATCAAGGTCCATCCATGTTGTTGTAAATGATCCGATGTGATCATTTCTTATGGCTGAGTAGTATTCCAGAGTATATATGTATTACATCTTCTTTATCCAATCATCTATTGAAGGGCTTTTTGATTGTTTCCATGTCTTGGCCACTGTAAACAATGCTGCAATGAACATGGGGCTGAATGTGTCTTTACATACCAGTGTTTTTGAGTTATAAGGATATATTCCCAGTAGAGGGATTGCTGGGTCATATGGTAGTTCTATTTTGAATTTTTTGAGGAACCACCATACTTTCTTCCATAGTGGCTGTACTACTTTACATTTCCACCAACAATGGATGAGGGTTCCTTTTTCTCCACAGCCTCTCCAGCATTTGTTATTACCTGTCTTGTTGATAATAGCTAATCTAACAGGGGTGAGGTGGTGTCTAAACGTAGTTTTAATTTGCATTTCTCTAATAGCTAATGAAGATGAGCATCTTTCATATATCTATTGGCCATTTGTATTTCTTCCTGGGAGAAGTGTCTCTTCATGTCCTCTTCCCATTTTTTTTATTGGATTGTTTCTTTGTTTGTTGTTGAGTTTTATGAGTTCTTTGTATATTTTGGATATTAGGCCCTTATCTGAGCTGTTGTTTGAAAATATCATCTCCCATTTAGTCGGCTGTTTTGTTGTCAGTTTCATTTGCTGTGAAAAAGCTTCTTAGTTTGATGTAGTCCCATTGATTTATCTTTGCCTTCACTTCCCTTGCCTTTGGAGTCAAATTCATAAAGTGCTCTTTGTAACCAAGGTTCATGAGTTTAATACCTGTTTTCTTCTATGTAATTTATTGTTTCAGGACTTATATTTAGGTCTTGATCCATTTTGAATTAATTTTAGTACAAGGGGACAAACTGTAGTCAAGTTTCATTCTTTTGCATGTGGTTTTCGAGTTTTCCCAGCACCATTTGTTGAAGAGGCTTTCTTTTTTCCATTATGTATTGTTGTCCCCTTTATCAAAAATTATTTAACCATATACATGTGGTTTTATTTCTGGGCTTTCTATTCTGTTCCATTGGTCTGAGTGTCTATTTTCTGCCAATGCCATTCTGTTTTGATTATTGTGGCTCTATAATATAATTTGAAGTCAGGTATTGTAATGCCCCCAGCTTTGTTCTTTTTACTTAGGATTGTTCTGGCTATTCAGGGTTTTTTTATACTTTCATATAAACCTGATGATTTTTTGTTCCATTTCTTTTAAAAAAATGACATTGGATTTTGATGGGAATTGCATTAAATTTGTATATCACTTTGGCTAATATAGTCAATTTGACTATATTTATTCTTCCTATCCAAGAACAAGAAATATTTTTCCATTTCATTGTATCTTTTTTGATTTCCCTTAAAACTGCTTTGTACTTTTCATTATATAGGTCCTTTACATTCTTTGTTTTGTTTATTCCTAGATATTTTTGTTGTTGTTGCAACCATGAAGGGAATTGTTTTTTTGGAGCTCATTTTCTGATGTTTTATTGTTGGCATATAGGAAGACAAATGGACTTTTGTATATTCATTTTGTACCTTGTGAACTTACTGTATTGGTTTATTGTGTTTAGCAGTCTTTTTGTGGAATATTTGGGGGTTTTGATGTACAGGATCATATCATCTGCAAAAAGTGAAACCTTTACTTCTTTTTTTCCAATTTGAATGCCTTTTATTTCTTTCTCTTCTCTGATTGCTCTGGCTAGAACTTCCAGCACTATGTTGAGTAAGAGTGGAGAGAGTGGACAACATTGTCCTGTTTCTGATTTTAGGGGAAAAGTCCTTAGTTTTATGCCATTTAATATGATGTTCACTGATGGTTTATCATGGGCAGCCTTTATTATGTTAAGATATTTTCCTTCTATACCCATTTTGTTAAGTGTTTTAAATATAAAATGATGTTGTATTTTATCGAATGCCTTTTCTTGATAAGATCATATGGTTTTTGTTCTTGTTTTGTTGATATAGTGTATTACGTTAACCGTTTTATGTATGTTGAACCATTCTTGTGATACTGGGATGAATCGCACTTGATCATGATGAATTATTTTTTTAATGTGCTGTTGTATTCTATTTGCTAGTATTTTGTTTAGTATTTTAGCATCTGTATTCATTAGAGATATTGTTTGTAGTTTTCTTTTTTTTGTTGTCCTTGCCAGGTTTTGGTATGAGGGTTATGTTGGCCTCATAAAATATGTTTGGCAGTATTGCTTCTTCTTCAAATTTTTAAAAGACTTTGAGTAGAATAGGAACCAAGTCTTCTTTGAATGATAAAATTCACTAGTATAGCTGTCTGGCCCTGGACTATTATTTTTGGGGAGGTTTTTAATAGTGAATTCTATTTCCTGCCTAGTTATGGGTCTGTTTAGGCTTTCTGCTTCTTCATGACTCAGTCTAGGAAGATTGTATTGTTCTAGGAATTTATCCATTTTTTCTATATTGTTAAATTTGGTGGCATATAGTTTTTCATAGTATTCTATAATAATTCTTTGTATATCTATGATATCTGTGGTGATTTTTCCTCTTTCATTTGGATTTTGTTTATATGAGTCCTTTCTCTTTTCCTTCATGAGTCTTACCATGGGTTTTTGAATTTTCTTGATCTTTTCAAAGAACCAGCTCCTTGTTTTATTAATTTTTTCTATAGCTTTTCTGTTCTCTATTTCATTTTATTTCTGCTTTGATTTTTATTATTTCCTTTCTTCTGCTGGTTTTGGCTTATCTTTGTTCTTTTTTTTTTTAGTTCCTTAAGATATAAAGTTAAGTGGTTTACTTGGGCTCTCTCTTGGTTGTTCATATAGGCCTGTAGGGATATGAACTTCCCTCTTATTACTGCTTTTGCTGCATCCCAGAGATTCTGATATGTTGTCTTATTTTCATTTGCCTATATGTATTTTTCTTTTTTTTGTATTTTTCCGAAGTTGGAAACGGGGAGGCAGTCAGACAGACTCCCGCATGCGCCCGACCGGGATCCACCCGGCATGCCCACTAGGGGGTGATGCTCTGCCCATCTTGAGGCGTTGCTCTGCCGCAACCAGAGCCATTCTAGTGCCTGAGGCAGAGGCCACAGAGCCATCCCCAGTGCCCAGGCAAACTTTGCTCCAATGGAGCCTTGGCTGCGGGAGGGGAAGAGAGAGACAGAGAGGAAGGGGAGGGGGAGTGGTGGAGAAGCAGACGGGTGCTTCTTTTGTGTGCCCTGGCCAGGAATTGAACCCGGAACTTCTGCACGCCAGGCCGATGCTCTACCACTGAGCCAACCGACCAGGGCTGTATGTATCTTTTAATCTGTGTGCTTATTTCTTCTTTGACCCACTCATTTTTTAAAAGTATGTTTTTTAGTTTCCACATTTTTGTGAGTTTGTTTACCTCTTTTTTGCAGTTGAATTCTAGTTTCAACGCTTTATGATCAGAGAATATGCTTGGTATAATTTCAATCTTTCTGAATTTGTTGATTTTTTTTTTTTTTTTTTTTTTTTGTGGCCCAACATATGGTCAATTTTTGAGAATGTTCCATGTACGCTAGAGAAAAATGTATACTATGGCACTTTGGGATGAAATGTCCTATAGATGTCTATCATATCCAATTGTTCTAGTGTTTCACATAAGACCAGTATTTTTTTTATTGATTTTCTGTTTGGATAAACAATCTAGAGCCATCAGCAGTGTATTGAGGTCTCCATGTATGATTGTATTTTTGTCAGTTTTTGTTTTTAGGTCAGCCAGTAGCTGTCTTATATATTTTGGTGCTCCTTGGTTTGGTGCATATATATTGAGAAGTGTTATGTCTTCTTGATTCAATGTCCCCTTTATCATTATGAAATGACTGTTTTTGTCTCGTAGTCAGCATTGTTAGACCTGAGTATTGATACACTTGCTTTTTGGGGGGATGTTATTTGCTTAGAGTATTGTTTTCCAAACTTTCACTTTGAATTTGTTTTTATCTTTGTAGATACTCTGTATCTTTTTATTGGTGAGTTCAATCTATTTACGTTTAGTGTAATGATTGACATTTGAGGGTTTTCTATTGCCATTTTATATATTGATATGATAGTTTTATATCTCGTTTGGTTCTTCTCTTTTATTTTCCTATCATTTGTTTTTGTTTGGTTGTAATCCATACTTCTTTTCTCTGTTACTTCTTTTTTCAAGTCCTGTGCTTCTGTGTTGGTTTTTTCAGGTATGGTTAGCATTAAGTAATGAAAAGCATATATATCATGTTTATTGTAGTACATTATCTCATGAGTGCTTCTGCACTCCATCTTCCTTTGTTACTGTTAATCTTTGTCCTCTCCCCTTTTTTGTTTCTTTGTCACAGATTAATCTTGTTTTTGTTGTGACCTTGATTTAGCTTTTACTTTTAGTTTAGTTTTGTTTTTTTTCTCTGTGTCTGGTTAGAAAACACCCTTTAGTATTTCCTGAAGTGGGGGTTTTACTGGTGATAAATTCCCTCATCTTTTGCCTGACCTGTGGTGGCGCAGTGGATAAAGCATCGACCTGGAAATGCTGAGGTCGCCGGTTCGAAATCCTGGGCTTGCCTGGTCAAGGCACATATAGGAGTTGATGCTTCCAGCTCCTCCCCCTTTCTCTCTCTCTGTCTCTCCTCTCTCTCTCTCTCTCTCTCTGTCTTTCCCTCTCCTCTCTAAAATGAATAAATAAAAAAAATTAAAAAAATTAAAAAAAAAAAAAGAAAAAAAAATTCCCTCATCTTTTCTGTATCTGTGTTTTTATTTCTCTGTCATATTTGAAGGATAGCTTTGATGGGTATAGTATTCTTGGCTGGAAGTTCTTCTCTTTCAGAACTCTGAATATTGAGGTCCACTCTCTTCTAGCTTATAGAGTTTTTGCTGAGATATCTGTTGATAATCTAATGGGTATTCCTTTATATGTTGTATTCTTCTTTTCCCTGGCTGCCTTGAGAATTTTTTCTTTGTCATCGGTTTGTGCCAATTTCATTATGATGTGCCTGGGAGTAAGTTTGTTAGGGTTAAGATAACTCAGTGTTTTGTTTGCTTCTTGGATTCAAGGCTTTAGTTTTTTCCACAGGCTTGGGACGTTCTCATCTATTAGTTGTTTGAGTATGTTCTCCATTCCATTTTCTCTCTCTTCACCTTCTTATATGCCCATTATTCTTATGTTGCTCTTTCTGATGGAGTCAGACAATTCCTGTAGGGCTATCTCATTTTTTTATATTTGTGAATCTCTCTCCTCTTCTCTCTGTAGTACCTCTAGTTGCCTGTCTTCTATGTCACTAATTCTCTCCTCTATCTCTCCTGTTCTATTGACTAAGCTTGTTACCTCATTTTTCAGTTCATGAATTGAGTTTTTTATCTCTGTTTGATTTGTTTTCATAGTTTCAATTTCCTTAGTGAAGCATTCTTTCTGTTTTTTGAATTGTTTTTTGAGCTCCCTAAATTGCCTTTCTGTGCTTTCTTGTATATCCCTGAGTATTTTTAAGACTTCAACTTAAATTCTCTGTCATTTAACTCTAAGGTGTCTAAGCTATTAAAAATTTTTTCTATAGATTTTTCCTCACCTATCTGAGCTATATTACTGTCTTTTGTATCCATAATATTTAATTTCTTTTTCTTTAATGGCATTTGAGGGTGATATTGTTAATAACACTAATAAAAGTTGATCAAAAAATTTTCTTGAGACAATGCAATGAAAAACTGAAAATTCTATTGTGCTAAGTGTAACAAAAATATGCAGAATGGATGGCCTTGGTTGGGGGGAGTGACAAAGAGGCAAAAAAAATGAGGCAAGAAACCACAAAATGTCACATGAAAAAAATTTAGATCAAGAATAAAATAATTTGTTTGTAAATGATGGTTGAATGAGAGAAATAGCATAATAGAAAAGAAAAAAAATACAGTGAAAAATGAAAATTCTATTGTATTAAGTGGCACAAAAACTATAGAATGAAGAGCCAGAATTTGGAGAAATGCTAAAGAGATAAAAAGTGAAGTAAAAGAGCATGCAAAATGCCACTAAGAAAGAATTTGAATCCAGAATGAAATAATTTGTTTGTGGGTGAGATTTGAATGAGAGAAAAATTGAAAGAGAAAAGAAGAAACAAAAAGAGAAAAAGAATTAAATTTTTTGAAATGTAACACTCTTAGAAAAAAGAAAGAATAGGAAATGTAACACCTATGGGTAATAACGTTCAAAATGAAAAGAAAGGAATAAAATGGAAAGAGGATACAATGACTAAAGTGGAAGGAAAAAAAAGATTAAAAATACAAGAAAAATATGGAAGAAGTTATTAAAACTGTGAATTTTTCCTGGTTTTGAGAAGTTATCTTCGTCCTTTTTCTTTCTTCTCTCTCTTTTTGGCTGGTGGCGCTGTACCCCAGGTTATGCCCCTGTGGCACTCTTAGGGATTTTCTGTTGTGTCGCTATGGTGATGACATAAACTAGGCCTCAGTCCCATTGGTAGGTGGGGCTTGTTAGCGTTTGCAGGCTACGACAATTGTAGAGTCCATTTTCCGGAGCCTCTTTCCAAATCTCTTCTTCCTGAACCAGCAGCCTGGGACCCAGCTGCGAAGTTGCCCCAGCCACTGCCTGGAGAGCAAGAGGTTCTAAGGGCTGCAAAATCCCCCCTCTAACCTCACTCAACACAGGATTCTGGGTAAGGCTTTGCCAGCTAGAGCCGCCAGCATAATCAGGCAGGGCTGGGAGCCGATTGTATTTCAGGTGTCTTTCTATGAGCCTCTGGGCATGTCTAGAATGCCTCAGCACTCCACAAGTCTGCTCTACAGAGGCTGTCTGCAAGCTTCCTCTGCGCCCTTCCCCCACCACTTCCACAGTTCTCTTCCCCAGGAATGTGCTTTGTTAGCTTTTATAGCTGGCAAAGGTGCCATGTCCAGACAGGTCCAAGTGTAGAGAAGCCAGCTTTAGTGCACTTCCCGTGCGCTGTTGTTTGGGAAGCCGGGATTATTCAGAAACTCTGGTCACAGCCCACACAGAGGGTCACTACTGACAGTCTCCAACCTGGCCCTTCTGTCTGGGAATGCGGGCACCCACGCCAGAAGCACCAGGTGGATCGACTCACACACTGCCCGTGCTCACTGACCAGCATAACAGGAGTAAACAAGGCAATTGCTTGCCCACCTCTGCCGGGGTTTGCCGCTGACATTAGCTCAGCGTGGGCTGAGCCTCAGGCACACTCTCTCCTCGGCTTGAACACCTCTGCCCTAGGCTGGCTTTTTCCATGCCCCCAGTCCTTGCTTTCTCTCAGTTCCAAGTGAAAGCAGCCCTTGCTCAGGTCAGTGAGGAAATTGGAATACTCTATTCTCTGTCTTATTTCCTTCAGAGTGGATTATATATTCAGCACCTTTTCACCCAATTGTACCTTTGTTTAATGTATGTGTATTTCAGATGCTCCTAAGATTGTTTTTCTGTCTCTAGTTGTTGAATTTGTTGAAATTTCAGGGAGTGGTTCTGGGAGGACTCCTCATGGCGCCTTTTCTCTGACGTCACTATATACTTCTCCATGTATCCAAAAGCATGTTGTTATAAAGTTATTGAATGCCTATGAGAGCAATAATGTAGTATTTGAGAGGAAATAATACAATGCACTTGAATGTGGGAAATTGCATGTTATGCCTTTATTAGCTATTGTTTACTGTTGTTGTTCTAAAATAAAATGTTATTTACTACTTTGTTTCAAAAGGTTGTTTTGTTTTTTTCTTTGCACTGAAGGGAATTTTCAAGACTAAACCATTCTGCCTGATGGATAGAAAGATAGATAAGCATGCAAAATAATGAAGCATCAGGAAATCCTACCATGTTTTTATAAGTCATATATGTCCCTTTATGAGTATTTCCTATGATTAAAAATTTCTGTTTATTATAGAAATTTAAAAATGAATATAGATACAGTTACATAAAATAATAAAATTACTGTATTCACAATCTCAACGTTTCTCTCTCTCTCTTTCCCAAATCTTCCTCAACCAAGAGATACAAATTAGGTCATATTATGAGTTATATTCAATAGTTGTGACAACTCTCCCACCTGTACAGCTTCAGGGACAGACCCCCCCTATTTTGTAAATCTTTTCTTTCTCATATTCTGGGAATTTCTAGAAGAGATCTCCTGTGCTCTGAGTGTGAGAGCAATTCACTGCCCTCATTGCTCTGAATTGCTAGTGGGATACTTTGTGGCATTGCTCCATGTCATTGTGCTCAACAGCTTGCTTCAACTGTAGAAGGTTCCATCTTTCTGGAGGGGTGTCACAGTAGAGTTCCTTGGGTTGCAATATGTGACACAGGAGAGTTAATCTATTTTACTTAGGGAGGAGGAGGGCAGATTTGGTAACTGTTCTTTTCTTCCTCATGACAGCAAGGCCAGCAGGTTGCTCTACTGGGAACAGACTCAATTAACAACCATCACTCAAAATTCAAAATCTTGTCAGTCTTGTCTTTAGTCTTCTTGTCTGTGTCTGATTTTTATTGATTTCATCTGAAAACTATTTGATTTAATGTCTTAGTGGCCCTAACCTTTATTTCCTGACATTTAGTTGCTTAGATGTGCCCCTGTTTCTTAGGTTAGGTGCTAATTTCTTTGATTACACTTTGTGAATTCCTACATAAAGAAGCTCTTATTCTGAAGTAAGTAAGAAAATGGTGATGAACAAAGGTATAAAGCAATGCTTGTTGAATGACAAAATTAACAAAATTATATCTATGCAGCGATAGGACATAACTTTCCATGTTTGTTTTTTAACTGCCACAATCCTTTATAAGTAAGATATATATATATATATATATCTCAGTTGGATCATAGCACTTCACCAAGTTTTAAGATACGTTGGATGATGAGAATGTTTTGGTGAGACCACTGCCAAATTACAGGGAAATGTGTGCTTTGCCCAAGGGCTCCGTCATCTGCTGGGTCCCAATTTTTTTTCATTGAGAATAAAGACACTAGGGAACACTAATCAAATTTGTGTATTGTGAAGCTTCGATAAATGGTTAATTCATACCAAAAAAATAGGCTGCCAATAATCAACTAAGCACAAATAATTATCAAAGTCTAATAGGATAACATGGAATAGAAATAAATTTCCTACCATGGGCTTCAAAGGACAATTTTACAGGCTACAGGCACAGGTCAGAAAGGTTAGGTTATCAGTGGAGCTATTAGAAAACACCTGTGTTTTAGTGGGCTCAAATGTCTGTGGGGAGTAAAATGCTGCACAACTGTCATGAAAATCTCAGCTGTCATCAATGCAAGTGTTCTCGAATGAAAGATGATTACAACCAAGTTTATGTTAGACAGACCATACCTAGAATATTGTGCTCTGATTCAGGCTCTGCACTAAAAGTGAGATGATAAAATGCTAACGAGACGAGGATGATGAACTAGCTCAAAAATCAAGAAGTATTAGAAAAACAATAAATGGATGGCTCTGAGCCTGCAATATTAAAAAAAAATAGTGAAGGCATTATCTGTGTTTTTTACATGCCATGTTTATTCCATATCACTGCTGAGAGAATAGGGAGAGAAATAACATGTATTTAGCACTTATCATATGCCCAGCCTGATTAGTTTGTTTCACATATATGTAAATAATTTCATTAAAATTTCACAACAACCTTTTAATTGAATAGCCTGAGATACAGAGAACTTTAAAGGTAACATGAAGAGCTAGGGAACACAGAGTTAGTGTTGTAGAATTTGAATTCCATGGCAGATGCTTATGATTCTCTGGGGAAGCAACTTCTCCTCCTCCTTTGTCTGTGTGGTTTGGGAGACTCCAGATTGCCTTCTTGAGTCCAAGAGTGGGAATGTAGTCCTGTCCTGCTCAATCCTATCATTGGATACCTTGTTCTCAGTGACTTAATCCATCATGTGAAATCAATTCTAGGGTCTTTGAAGGAGACATCAGGGGAGAGTCATTTTTACTTTTTAGTGGAATTCTTCAAGACTAAACTGTAAAATGTAAGCTGCTGGCAGACACTTTCCCCACTGGGAGGCAAAGAATGTTACCTGACAATGGTGCCAATACGTAGGAAAACAGAACTTACATGTCATGATAAGTACATAAAATATTTTTAAATTTAATCTTTATCATGTATGTGAAGATAATTCTATTACTATCTTAGTTTTAAAAAAGAAAAAGCAGGATTACTGACACTATCAAGTTCACAATGCCATTTCTAGGAAAGCCAGGATTATTCTTCAGCTCTTTACCTCATCAAAGCTGACCTAACATTACAGAAATTTAGGTTTGGGAGGGGTTGATTAATACATTAACACATTTAGGTGGAGATGAAGAGCTAAGTAACTCTTCAGAGCCGGTTTACATTAGAGTTCAAAGAGTTCACTTAAATCAACTTTTTACTCTTTAATTTTACAGTCCCTTTTTGTCTCTGCTGTTTAGAAAGCCAAAGAAAACAGTTTATGTGTTTGCACTGCCTCTTTTTTTTGGAGGGGGGGGAGCACTGCTTCTTGCAATGGGATGTATAATGGCTTCTTTTACATTATGATTCATTAGCAACAATAGGTTTGAACCATACAGTTTGCTTGGGAGTGGTGAGACGGTGCCAGTTGTTCCCAGATCAAAATGATATCTGAGCTTTTTTTTTCTAAGTTATAGATCTTCTGCTAAGGTATTTCCACATGGGAAAGAAGAATTGGTATAAAAGTCAGGTGAACAGACTTCAGGACCCTATGCCCTTTATGCAAAATCATGTCTCTTAGTTTAGATCAAGCTGCGGCTCCTGCTTAATAGTTGTAAACCTCCCACTACTAGCAAAAAGTAAAAGTACCTGAGGTCACCAAATCATAAATGAGAAATATTATTGACTCTTTTTTTTTATGTAACGCTAAAATCTAAATAGTACTACTTCAGTAGTCTTGTAATTTGTCACATTTTACCAAGTCTGAACTTGTTCTTTTTTAAAAAAAAAAAACCCAATATATTTTAATATTACGTGGTGGTGAGCTTCTGCATTGGCAGTTAGTTCATCTTTAAGCCATTAACTTTCCTGGCTGACTCAGTAAAGCAATTGAAGTTGAAGTTATTTAAAAAACACCAATAATGTGAACCTTAGAAATAGATGATATTTAAATATTTTACTTTATTATTCATAAGCTCTAGAAAAAAATAGAAATAAATCATGCAATAGAAATAAATTTAGAATTGAAGCATGCTATTAAATAGCCTTGTTCTTCCAATCCCCACAATTACATTTCCTTCCATGCTGTTCCCAAGAAATCAAATGCATAGGTGAGTACTGTCAGCTGTTCGATTGTATTTGAACTACGATAACATTTTCTGAACCCCTGTTTCTGACACACAATAGCTCTTGAATAGGTTACTATGATAGCCTTCAAAATGAGTATCCTGCCTTTTCTAGTGGACCTCCTATATTTCATTCTTTATACAGTAGCTGGAGTGATAATTTGTTTAAAAATAAATCAGGCTGTATCAAAATATTGTTTATAATCCTTTTGGACTCCTTATGGCACTTGCAATAATCCTGTCCCTTCATCTTGTCTCCCAGGGTCCTAAGTGGTCTTGGCTCTTCCTTACTCTCCAACCACATAACAGGCTTCTCTTATCCTTGCTCAGCATGCTTCAGCCATAACAGCCTTTTTTTTTTTTTTCTGCTTCTTAAACAGACCAGGTTCAATAATGCTTTGGAACATTTCCACCTGCTGCCTTTTCTTTCTGGGATTCTCTTTTCTTAGATCTTTCCATGCCTGGATCCTGGTCAATTAGATCACAACTTTTATAGCATCTCATGAGCGATAGCCTTTCTGACTGCCCAGCCAAAGCAGCCAATTTCAGTCCCAACACCCTGTTTAGTTGTACAGTAGCCATCATTTCATGTATTTTCTCTTTTAAGTTGTTTATGGTTTGTCTTCCATCATTAGAATGGTAGCTTCTCAACAACCTGAAAAAGTGTCTGATATGTGAGGCTCTCAACACACTTGGTAAGTAGGTAAGTTTAATTACATATCAATTAGGAGAAAATACTTGAAAATGCTACAAATAATATAAATATTATATGTTATTTCAATGATGTATAATAGTATAAGTGTGGTAGAAAAAGGTTAGGAGGATTATAATAAAATGTAATCCTTAATTTTAAGGTAGGATAATTTTCTTTTTAATTATTTTAGCTTAATAATTTTAATTGTTTGTCTTTCTTATAATAAGGAAAAAACTGAAAAAAACCTAAAACACTAGTAAGAACTTTGCAAACTATCAAATGGCTTCCTCTGTACAGATGATGGCTAAAGTTTTTTTTCCTCTTCAATTTTTGCCATGCTTTGCAAATTTCCAAGAGCATGCATTGCTTAATTTTATAATCAGTCAACAATTAACCTTTTATTTTAAAGCTAGTGATGTCCAGATAGCCTATAAGGAAAAACCATCTTAATATCATATATATGAAAATTTACATAATCAGTTGCCTAGGAATACTAGTATTTATTGATATGCATAATGCTGTATTAAAAAGGGCTACAAATTCCTTTGACATGTCTCCATAAATGGAGTCTGTTTCTCTTCTTGAACCTGTGACTTTTTAACGATAAAGTATGATAGAAGTAGTCAATTTTGAGCCAGCCTATAGCTGCAGTTTTTTTCTTGTTCTCTTGAGCCATGAGGAATTCTAAGTCAGTTACCTAAAGAGGCAAAATGGAAAAAAAGGAATCTGCCCATCCAGTCCCCAACCGTTGAAGCCTCTAGTCATACAAGTCATCCCCGCTGAGGCCTCAGAAATCATGAAACAGAAACACCGAATGAATTCCTGACTAATAAAATCAAGAGAGAATATAATAATAAGTTGTAATTTAAAGTAACAAGTTTTGGGGTGGTGTGTTATGCAATAAAGAGATTAAGGTCTAGCCATGATAAATGATAGCACTATCATATAAACCCAGGCAATCTACCATATATAGCATATTGTTTGCATATATACATAAAAAAGTCCAAAAAAGAGAAAAATTATTTAAAAAATGAGGAATAACTGACATTTATTCCACGTCATGAGAAAATTAAATTAAAGAAGTTTAAAAATTGTCTAAGAAACAGTGTTTAAAAAGTAATCAAGAGGTTCAACTTTTTTTCTTTTTCTTTTTATTATTTTGGTATTTTTTTGAAGTTAGAAGCGGGGAGGCAGGCAGACTCCTGCATGATCCCGACCAGGATCAACTTGGCATGCCCACCAGGGGGTGATGCTCTGCCCATCTGGGTGTTGCTCCGCTGTGGGTGGAGCCATTCTAGTGCCTGAGGTGGAGGCCATGGAGCTGACCCAAGAGGCTCATTTTAACTTTATTGCTATTTTAGTAGAGACAAGGAGACATTTTAATGTTTTTGATTGTTTGTTTTGAGAATTTGGGGTGGTTGATCATGTTTGTTACCTACTATATAGCCTTTCTTCTCCCCCTCACAAATTTCCCAGAAAATATTTAAAATTGAAAATAAAGGATTAAGTTATTTTGGGGTTATAGCAGGGCCAACTGTTGCCTTCTTACGGCAGTTTCACCAATAAAGAATTTCAAAGGGCACAGGCATGGGAAAAGTTTAATCAGAGTGATAAGATTTATTGGGGTGGAAAGAAATAATATGCTTTTGAGACTGTAGGGAGCAGGCAGGCTCTAGCGGCAACTGCTCTGAGATCTTTGATAATACTTTATATATATTTTTTTGGTTTTTGGTAGCAAGTAAGCTTGTCAGTCAAACTATCTAATCCACTTTGTGGGTTTTCCCAGGCTTGTGCTGCCTCCTCCCCCAAGTAATCATTTCTTTGATCTTCTGGGATTCAGTATACTCATCCAATTTGATTCTTTTCCCCAATTTTCCCAGGCTAGAATCCACCCCTTTACGTTGCCATTTTTGCTTCTACTGCACTTGCTCTAAAGTTCTGCTTCCTCACCTGGTTTCTGTTGCACATGCTCTTACTTCTACCTCTGATATCTTGGCTTCTACTGTACATGCACCTAGCAAAAGAATTTTCCCTGCTATTTTATCCTCCCTTCAGTAATCTGGGCTAATAGCCAGTTGTTCCTGGGGGATATTATAAAGCCAATTTTTCTTGCCCTGCTGCCCACTGGAGGATTAAATTCCTTTAGCAGAGGATGCGGCTATCCCTTGGGGAGCTATAAATGATGCAGCTTCCTAGCAGATCAGGTTTAATATCTCATTTAGCTCCCTGGTAGGTTAAGCTTAATGTCTGATTCTGTTTGCTCCCTTCCTTCAATAGTGACTAGCTACCTAGCTAACAGATGTAGGCAAGTGAAACAGAGAAAGTAGGACTTCAAGAACAACAAATAAAAAATAAGACCTCAGCTTCTATCTAAAAAAGCAAGGACGATAGGAGTAAATTAAATCCAAAGGAAACAAGCAGAAATAACAAAGATTATAGAAAAGAACAATAAAATAGAAAATAGAAAATAAAAGAAAATTAAGAGAATAAAAGTCTGGTTTTGAGATGTTAATCAAATTTATAAACTTCCATAAAGAACTACCAGACAAAAAAAGAGATAGAGAGATGATAGAAATAAAGATTGACATAAACTACCAAAATTAATTTAAGAAAAAGTGTGCCTGACCAGATGGTGGCTCAGTGGATAGAGCATCAGACTGGAGTGTGGAGGACCCAGGCTCGATACCCCAAGGTTGCCAGCTTGAGCATGGGCTCATCTGGTTTGAGCAAGGCTCACCAGCTTGAGCAAGGGGTCAACTTGGTTTGCTGTAGACCCCCAGTCAAGGCACATATGAGACAGCAATCAATGAACAACTAAGGTGCCGCAACAAAGAATTGATGCTTCTCATCTCTCTCACTTTCTGTTCTTTCTGTCTGTCCCTATCTGTTCTTCTCTCTGTCACAAAAATAAATAAATAAATAAATAAGTAAATGGTCTGAATTGTCCTATATCTAATACTAAAATTAAGTTTTTAGTTAAATTCTTCTCACAACAACAACCAAACATCTAGGTTTAGAAGAGTTCATTGATAAACCCAACATTTAAGTGGAAATAATATTAATTCTACCCAGTTTCCCAAAAATTAAAGAAGATGTAATACTTCCCAACTCATTCCACGAAGCCATAATTACCATGATACAGAAGAGAAATATAGGAAAAAATTAAAAAACAAAAAACTACTGAACAATTTTCCTCATGCAAAATAGCCTAACAAAATTTCAGGAAATAAAATTTAACAGTATATAAACAATACATCATGACCAAATGAGTTTTATTCAGGAATGCAAAGTTAGTTGAACATTTGAAAATAAACCAATGCAACTCAGCACTCTGAGAAACTACCAAAAAAAAAATTTGTATGATTGTTTATGTTGTTCAAGAAAACAATTTAGCAAAATCTTACATCTATTTTGTTTAAAAACTTTAGAAAACTAAGAAAAGGAGGAAACTTTCTCAACTTGATAAACAACTTTTATAAAAACTCACAAATTAACATCATATTTAATGGTGAAAGATTGATTGTTTCCCCCCAAAAATCAGAAAGAAGATTTTTATCTCTTTCACCACTTTTAGTTGATATTTTACTGGAGTTTCTAGTTAGTTCAAAAATAAGAAAAAGAGCCTGACTTGTGGTGGAGCAGTGGATAAAGTGTCAACCTGGAATATTGAGGTCACCAGTTTAAAACCCTGGGCTTGCCCGCTCAAGGCACATACAAGAGGCAACTAGAGTTGGTGCTTTCTGCTCCTCCCCAACACCCTTTTGTTCTCTCTCTTTCTTCTTTTAAAAAAAAATCAGAAAAAGAAATAACAGTAGTTCAGATTGGAAATGAAGAGGTAAAACTATTCACACATGACGTGATTATCTATGTAGAAAATTCAATGGAATCTACCTAAAAAAAATCCAACTATTTTTTTTAGCAATAATGGAGTTCATCAAAGTTGAAGGATAAAGGACCACTATACAAAAATTAATTATATTTATATGTATAATCAACAAACACTAAAATAAAAATATAATCATTAAAAATGTATAATACCTATACACTGCAAATTGCAAAGCATCATGAAAAGAATCTGATATAAGGAAAGATATAACACTTTAATAAATAAGAAAAGAGTATTTTTTTTAAATGACCAGCATCCCCTAGTCGATATACAGAATCAGTGCAATCCCTTTCAAAATCTTGGAAGTTTTTTTTATAGAAATTGTGTTTTAGAATTAATATGGAAATAAAAAAGACCTAGAATAACCCAAATAATTTTGAAAAAGAACAACAACCCAATTTCAAGTCTTATTAAAAAGCTATAGTAATCAAGGTAGTGTAGTTGTAGTATAAAGGTAGATAAATAAATCAATGAAACAGAATAGAAAATTCAGTAATATATTAACACACATGGACAAATAATCTTTGAAATAGTTACAAAGACAATTCTACAGAAGGAATACTCTTTCCAACAAATGAACAAATGATGTTGGAATAATTGGATGTCTAATAGCATCCAGTAGACAAACTTGCCAATTCCTTTACATCATATTGCAGAAATGGAGTAAACATACAGAGAAAAAAACCCAGATTGCATGAAGTTTGCAATTGATTTAATACCCTTTTATGATATAAACACTCAACAGGCTGGAAATAAAAAGAAACTTTCCCAATATAACAAAGGCTATAAGAGTCAGCATCATAGAAGTATAAGGCATCTCTCTTTTAACAATAAAGGTAATAGTAAAAAAGCCCACAGCTAATATCACACTTAATGGTGAAAGACTGAAAGTTTTCCCCCTAAGATCAGAAACAAGAAAAACATATTCCCTTTTTTATACTTAGGTTCCACATAGTCTTGGAAGTTCTAGCCAGGATTATTAGACAAGAAAAAGAAACAAAAGGCATTTAAATTGGAAACAAGTAAAATATTTTTTTATTCACAGATGACATAATCTTATACATAGGAAACCCTAAAGATTCCATAAAATTAATAAATTAAGCAACATTGAAAGATATAAAACCAACACTCAAATATCATTTGTTTCTGTGCAATAAAAGAAAATTTTAGAAACAAATATATATATATATATATGAATGTTCATAGCAGCTTTTTTTAATAGCTGAAGACTAAAAACAGCCCAAATGTCGTCCACTTCTGTTTAAATATAATCTTTTTAAAAAACAGAACCTCAATCTAATGTTAAGTAATCTTATTTATGATTTTGTGATTACAGAGGATCCTCGGGTTACAGTAGTCTTGACATATGATATTTCAAGTTTACTACGCTCACTCTCATAAAAACAAAAAAAATTGAGACATGAATGTTTTGGCTTATGCCGTTAGGGCCATACTTATGGACTACGTCAGCTTGGAGGAGTCAGTAGAGGCTGTAACAGAGAAGGTTGTTGCCATGGGTAAACAGCTTAATTTGAAGGTAGAGTCTGAGAATGTCACAGAGCTACTGACATGGAGAGGAGCTGTATGCTGAGGACCTCATTCAGCTAGAGAAGCAGCTGATTAAAGAGGAAGAGTTAGAAACCCCAGAACCCAAGAGATTTACTACCAAGGGTTTGGCAGAAGGTTTTCCTATGGTAGAGGATAGGTTGGCAAAATTTCAGGCTAAGGACTCCAGTAATGACAGATTCAGTAAGGTCTACAAAGCTGTTATGGATGCCTTGCAAAGCTATAGGCAGATTTTGGAAGAAAAGACATCAACCTTCCAGATTAACCTGGAACAATTCTTTAAGAAGGTAGAGATCCTGTACCCTCTACATTAGCTGCTTCTCAAAATGAAACACTTGTAGTAGAGGTAGAATTATCCAGCGTCTCCTACATGTTCCTTAAGCAATCCTGATTCACCTGACCCAGTATCTACAGCACCTTCTGCAGGTTCTCTTGCCTCTTTAGCTTTATCCTCCCAACAGGTCACTATCTCCCAACTTGCAATGCCCCTTCCAGTGTGCAAGCCAACCACAGGAATAAAGGTAAGGAATGTTTTTACACTCATTTTTTTACTTTTTTTCTGTTACTATAGTACAGTGTACAGTACAGTATATTTATGTCCTTTTCCTTTTTCTGTGGCTTAGTTATGTTTTTATGTTCTAGATTATGATTGTACAACTGTGTTAGGATAGGTAAGTGAATTAGGCTAGGGTGTGTTTTGACTTACACCAAAATTTGGGTTATGTCACTGTCATAGGAATGGAACTGTGTCATAACCTGAGGAACCCCTGTAATTAGTAGATGCTCTAACTGATACCTTTTGAATAAATAAGAAAGATATTTACTTAAGATATTTCCTTATTTTTACTTTGAATAAAATTTCTTACTTTGCTTGGATCCCAAGCAAGTATCATAGCTTTCAGATTTTACTTTCCAATTGCACTGCTAGATGTCTGTTTTTGTCTTTCCTTATAATGATATAATAAATTCTCATTGATAGCATAATAATTAACTATAAATAAATTGTTCTACATTGTTTTATTTTAAACTAATCTCCACTGCTTATATAATTCAGTGTTAAATGCTTGTCTTGACTGTAATTATTTTATATATTTTTTATTAATTTTAATGGGGTGACATTAATAAATCAGGGTACATATGTTCAGAGAAAATATCTCCAGGTTATTTTGACATTTTATATATTTTTAAATCCTAAAAGGTAATAAATAGAAACAGCTAGAAACAGCTATACATTTTAAAGTACTAATTCATCATAGCCAGCATACATGAGGTAGGGGGATCTCTCTTGTTCATTGTGTTCTCATGACTGTGCCATGGCTAGTGATTTTTGATGAGACTATTAAATATACAGAAAACAATGAGAGTTTGATTAAATCATTCATTTTTAAACAGTTTCTTCTGTTCTTTGCCCTATCAAAACAGCCATCTTTCTGCCTCTTTCTCTCTTCTTTCTCCCTTTCCTTCTGTAGATAAAGCAAACAATATAGGACCTTATACAATTTTATGTCATATTTTATACTTTTGAAAATGACTTTTATAGAATAAAAGGTGGAAGGCTAAACCTTACTACCCAGTATGTAGGCTTTGAAGCTCATTAAAATCTGCTGGCTTATGAATTAATTTGTGGGTCCCTACAGTGATGGAAATTGCTTCTTTTTAGTATTATTGACTGACAGAGCAGGTGATAACTTGTTTGCATCCTTTGAACAAGTTCATTAGTTTCTCATAATGGCTGTCACAGGTAAACACTCCAATATTTAATTTGCAGACTCTCTCCAGTAAACTTATAAACATTTACAGGACCTTTTCTCCTATTTGTGTTCAGGACTTGAATGTTTTTTTATGGCCTGTCTGACTCATCTCCAGTCAAGAGTTGTATGCCTAATAGCAACCATTAATATCTAATTTAAAAATTGCCTATATTTTATTCATGATCTAAAAATAAGATTCTATTAATATTTAAAATTTGCTGACTTGACAACAAAAGTTTGAAGCCTCTTCAATTCATGTCTTCAAGTTACCCTAAATCTTCTATGTAATTGCCTAATTAGTTGAAGCAATATGTAATTGGTGAAACTTTCTATACTAAGCACATATGTGTGTTCCATTGACAATAACTTGTAAGTAGACATTCGGTTTCAACATATGTCAAGCACCTGCCATTATCTTGTCCCTAGGGACATAAAGAGTATAAAGAAATATTCCTCCCCCCTTGCCTCTCTCTTTCTCTATCTCAAAACCAATACATAAAATCTAAAAATAAAAAGAAGAAAAAAGAAATAATCTTTATCATAAAATAATTCTCAATATAGTAGAGGAAATAGATAAGCATTTAACGGTAGTATGTTTTAAAAAGTAGATGTGATGAGACTCTGAGAGATGTTGTATATTGAATAGTGGGACTTTGAACTAATCCAGGATAGGATGACAAGTGGAAATTGATAACCTAGAAGATAAAGGAAGGGTCAAGGAACTGGATGTCAAAGGACTCTCTTACTTCAGAAATTAGAGGAGGCTAAAAAGCCCTGGTTGGATACAGGAATTTCTAAGGTTAAGATTTTAAAGATGGGACATTTATTGAGTAATAAGAAAAAGCTTCATGTTGTCAGATGACAGGGTGAAGAAAGGGTGAAAGTGAAAGGGCTTCAGAAATTAAAGGACTAGGGAGCCTGGTAGATAGTTGTGTGGTTTTTGGAGTTACAATGGGCTTAGGAGTTGGAGTGAAAAGGAAAATGAATTTGACCAAATGTTCCAGGGAAACTAGAAATTGCTATCTATTGGTGCTGAAAATAAGAAATAGGTGGTATGTGTTGTGTATGTCAAGATTCAGAGTCTATTGAGCAAAATTTGTTAATATTAAATGCTAATCTCATTTCTTGAGATTGGGGTGGGAGATGGTGTCATTACACTTGAGAGGATTGGGAAGTCATCAGAGAATTGCTGGGTTAGTTAAATCCAAGTAGTAAAATATTTTAGGAAAAGATTAGGGCTATATAAAAGTCTCTTTAAACTAGTGTGGGGGGTCTTACATACTGCTAATAAATCATGAAAATGGAAATAGAGTATGGAACCAAACTGTTTCCTTAATGAAAAAATCTGGTGGGTAAAAAGAGCTTACCCAGGCCATAATTCAGGGCAAGGAGATTGCCAAACACAAAACCCTTATATGTAGTGTTAAGTCTGAAATTACCAAAGGTGAGAGTAATTCAAAACAAAACTGAACCTAAACACTTAATAGTCACATGTGACAGAGATCAACGAAAAGGCAGTCAGAAATAGACCACACATCATTTGAGAATTGTTGCAATAAGTTCATCTTTGTTCCCTTATGTGAATTCTGCAAAGACAGCAACCATGCTTGTTTTGTTCACTGTTGCATCACTAGTACAATGCTCAGGAAATGGGAAATAATGAACAAAACAAGTACTTATCAAATAAATAAATACAAATAGAAATCATCTTGATCATATTAAGAATATCTGTTCATTAAATGTATATTGTGCATCAGGGATAGTACTAAGCAATAGCTTATATATATTACGCACCTTAGTCTATACATTTATGAGGTAGAATCATCAAATTCCAAATAAGGAAACCAAAAGGTGATAGTACACATGCACATAGTTGTAGGGCTAGAATGTACAAAAAAGGGGAGAAAAATGTATTTTTTACATAGTAGTAACTATGAATTGTTGGTTGAAGCCTCAGAAAGCTGATGGAGATAAAGGAAGGACATTATTGGAAATAATGAAACTCTAAGATCCAACTGGAGCTTTGATGATATTGTAGTGATGCACCTACAACTTCTCAGGTGTAGCAAATGGCAAGGATCATTGGAGTCAGATGTCCTGGATGGCCACATGTGAAGAATAGTTACTCTTCCTGTTACAAAATAAAAAAGGCAATAAAAAGAAAAATCAAAACAACAGTTCCTAAGGCTTCATTCAACTGGAATTTGATGTTTAAAAACATAAATAATTTACTCTCCATTTATCAATTCAATCTCACTTAGATCAATATCTAATTAGTATAATTCAGCTGTACTTGAATATCTGCTTAGGTTAAGTTTCACTCTGCAGAAATCTATATCACTGTCACTTTTATTTAAACTTCTCTTCCGAGCTCATAATGCAGTGTTTGTCTCAGCCTCATTATGCCTTGATATATCCTTTGGTTTATAAAAGATTTGTTTCTGGTTCTACCAGGCAAGGATACCCTTAAAAGCCTAAACGTACATGATGAGGTGCACTTCCTCAGATAGCACACCTCTTCCCTCAATTGAACAGTCATCTTCAGAGTCTCGTTTTTCCTATAATCATGATGGCCAGCTGCTGGGAATTTTCCAACTACTTCCACCAATATTCTGTTTGAATTCTTTTTTTTTTCTTTTTACAGAGACAGATCGAGAATCAGAGAGAGGGATAGATAGGGACAGACAGGAACGTAGAGAAATGAGAAGCATCAATCATCAGTTTTTCGTTTTGACACCTTAGTTGTTCATTGATTGCTTTCTCATATGTGCCTTGACTGTGGGCCTTCAGCAGACCGAGTAACCCCTTGCTCAAGCCAGCGACCTTGGGTCCAAGCTGGTGGGCTTTGCTCAAACCAGATGAGCCCATGCTCAAGCTGGCAACCTCGGGGTCTCGAACCTGGGTCCTCCACACCTCAGTCCAACATTCTATCCACTGTGCCATCGCCTGGTCAGGCTGTTTGAATTCTTAAAGCAGAAATGGAAACTTCTGAACAGTTGTGCACACTGATGTCCTTGTTATATTTCACACAACACATGGGATTTGCCTCTAGCTGGTCATTTGAGTCTGCCATGCTTCCCCTTTCTGTCATGTAATGCTAACAAAATTATAATTTAAGGTCTGCAATTAATTTAATTGTAATTACCTTTGTATTATGTCTTTTCTCCACTTCTATCTTCTTCCTTTATTTTTATTTTTATTTATTTATTTATTTATTTATTTATTTATTTATTTATTTATTTATTTTTTGCATTTTTCTGAAGCTGGAAACAGGGAGAGACAGTCAGACAGACTCCCGCATGCGCCCGACCGGGATCCATCCGGCACGCCCACCAGGGGCGATGCTCTGCCCACCAGGGGGCGATGCTCTGCCCATCCTGGGCGTCGCCATGTTGCAACCAGAGCCACTCTAGCGCCTGAGGCAGAGGCCACAGAGCCATCCCCAGCGCCCGGGCCATCTTTGCTCCAATGGAGCCTTGGCTGCGGGAGGGGAAGAGAGAGACAGAGAGGAAGGCGTGGTGGAGGGGTGGAGAAGCAAATGGGCGCTTCTCCTGTGTGCCCTGGCTGGGAATCAAACCTGGGTCCTCCACACGCTAGGCCGACACTCTACTGCTGAGCCAACCGGCCAGGGCCTTCTTCCCATTTTTGCTTTCCTTCCACACCTGTTTTATGATGGCGTGTGTCATTCACAATTTGTCATAAATAGATACAACTATTTCATTAGTTCTCAGTTCTCTTTATCCCTTTGGCAGAAAGGAAACCTAATGTTCCTCCAAGATATAATTTTCTAGGCAGCTAGCACTCCTGAGTTTTAGCTTTTTCTTTATTTTTATTTCTGTCATCTGCTGATTTAAAAGTTCTTTTTATCAATCATTTTGGTCTTTGCTTTCTTGTCTTCCTTTTTATTTCAACCACTGCTCTGTTCTACTCTACTCCATGTTCTCTACATGTCCTATGCTATATCAAAAGCCATGTGGAAGAGCCATTAAATGCTATACCCTCAAACTCTTATGACTTCCTCAATATATGCTATTGTATCTGTACAAGAAATCTTGTCCTCTCCCAAAGTTACAGAACTTTTTTTTCTATTATTTTATAACTTTGCCTTTGACACTTCGATCTTCATTACATTGAAATTGAATGTGTATAGGAGTCTAATTTCATGTTTTCTGTAGCTAGATTCTTAATTGATGCTCCATTTATTGAAAATGTAGATCTTTTCCCAAAGATATAAAATTCTAGCTCAGTGATAAAGCAAGTTCCACTGACTATGGGTAAATTTGTTTCTGGGATGTTTGTTTTGTTCTAGTGTCTAATTTATCTATGAGTGTGTAATGCCATACTGGCTCAATTACCATGGCTTTGTGGCAATTTTTGATATCTGTTAAGGTGATTCTCACTACTTTTTTATTTTATAAATACTTGTTTGAACTTTAGACATATTCCTCTAGTATATCAATTTTAAAATCAGTTTTTTTAGGCCTCATAAACGACTTGTTGAAATTTTATTGGAATAGCATTGAAACTACAGATCACTTTGGGGAGAATTGACATCTTTATTATACTGAGACTGTCAGTCTATATGCACGATATGTCTCTCCATTTAGATTCTTTTAAATGTTTGTTAATAAAGTTTTATTGCTTTCTCTGTAGAAGTCTAGAAATCTTATGTTTGATTAATTCCTATGTTATTCAGTCTCTGATGCTTTGATTAAATAGTATTTTTAATTTTTATTTTTCTATCTTTTCCTGGCATATGAGGACATAATTAATTTTCACGTACTAATTTTGATCCAAAAATATGATAAACTAGAATAATTTTAATAACTCATGTAGATTCTTTTGTAAAAATAACAGCATTGTTTCTTCCCTTCCTAACCTTTTAACTTCTATTTCTTTTCTGCCCATGGTATGCCTACTGGGATCCCCAGTATATTTATTAAAATTAGTGATAGTTGATAACCTTGTCTTTTTTTCTATGTTAAAGGAGCTGTTCTGAACTTTGCACCTTTAAGTGAAATGTATGCTGTAGTTTTTGTATAGATATCTTTTATTAGGTTAAGATTGCGGCTGTGTTGAGGATTTTTGCTATAGAAGAATGTCACATCATATTTTTCTTTGAACAATGCTAATGGATGAATTATATTAATAGAGTTTCTAATGTTGATCTGTGTTTATATTTTTGGTGAATATATATTATCTGTTTTACATTGGTGGATGCAGTTGCTAATTTACCCAGTTGTTTAAGATTTTTCATATATGTTTGTGAATGAGATTGGCAAGCAACTATTCTTTCTCTTAATGTCTTTATCTGATTTTGATATAAAAGATTTTCTAGATCCAAAGATGATATGGATAGTGTTGGGCAGATAAAATATATTATGCTCACATTGTTAAAGATGCTGCTGCTCACGTGGAGGCCGTCGCCCAGGTGATATTAATGTGTGTCTCTAAGGGCTGTGGGCGGGCAGGATCCTTGTAGCCTGGGGCTTGGTTTTAGAACTAAGCCTTTCCCACCCTTTCTGATGTGGGGTGGTACAATCCCATCATGCCCCAGATAAGTGACTTTGTATTAGAGACTTCCCTATTTTGTATATTGGATTAAAGGTTTTGATTTCTACACTATAAAATGAGGGCAGAACAGGAGCTTGCTCTCTTAGTTCCTAAGATTAGCATTAGAGCAGAGAGCAGAGAAAGGCCACGTGGAGGAGGCCAGGAGAAGCAGCCAAGATGGCGGAGTGCTGAGTGAGAGGCCAGTTTTGCAGTTTGTGCAGGGAGAAGGAAGGATATGGGGAACAGAGGTGAATAAGTCTGGTGAGCTAGAAACCTTTGATTCTAGGAAACTCGGATAAGTTAGTACTGAATGTGAGTGGGTTTTAGAGCCCAGTGTGTGTTTTACTTGCCCGCCGGGTGCAAGCTAAGATTAAAGATGATGGCTTACCAGTTTTTGGCTCCATTTTTTCTTTACCGACTATCCGAATCCAATGCGAACCTGCATGGGCCAGGCTGCTGTGATAATGGCCGTGGCTTCTGGCTTTACAGATAGTATTTCCTTTTTTTCTGTGCACTGGGATAATTTGATAAGATTAGAATTGTTCAAATATCTTTCAAATGTCAGTGATTTCTGAAGTTATATATACTATTTTAGGAATGTCTTTATTTCACCTGTTTTTGATTTTATTGTTGCTTTAAAATGTTCACAAAATTCTACTTTGTTATTAATATGTTTGTATCTGGATTATAATCCTTTTATTTTTAAATATTGTTTTTTGTTCTTGCTGCCTGTGGGTCAAATAAGTTTGTAAATATGATATATATGTTTGCTCGCTTATAGTTTGCATTGGGTGTGGGAGACAGGCTGTAAAAGCTGTAAACCAGCAAAGTCATTATAACCTAAGGCTTAGTTTTAAGACTAAGCCTTTCCTGCCCTTTTAATACTAAAATCTTTTTACAACTAAGCTTTTCCAGACACCCTTGACTGTTGTATGATGTGGGATGGTGCACTCTTATGAGGAATCCCATTTATGCCTCAGATAAGTGACTTTGTATCAAAGACTTCCTTATTTGTATGCTGGCTTAAAGGTTTTGAGACAGATCAGGGGCTTTCTCTCCTAGTTCCTGAAATTAACATTGCAGAGGAGAAGCCGCCAAGATGGCGGAGTGCTAAAGGAGAAGCCAGTGTGTGCAGAGAAAAGGAGATGGGGAACAGAGGTGAATAAAGCTGGTGAGGTAGGAACCTTTGATTCTAGGAAACTCGGATAAGTCAGTGGTTTTGAGAGCCCTGAATGAAAAGTGAAGTTTTTTCCCACTGTGTATATTTCTCTCCCGCAGGGTGCGAGCTAGGATTAAATGTAATGGCCCACCAGTTCTTGGCTCCATTATTTCATTACCCTCTGTCTGAATCAAATGAAAACCTGCATGGGCCAGGTGGCTGTGATGGTGGCCATGGTTACTGGCTTTACATTGCCTCTACTCTTTCTCTTTCCCTTCCTCTTTTGTCTTACCAGAAAATTTTCAATTTGATTAGTCTTTTTATAGGACTAACTTTTGGTTTTAGTAATTTATTTATTCTGTGTTTGTTTTCTGTTAATTCAATGACTGTGGAATACACATGTGTGCACAGAACATTAATATCTTGCTAGCATTTTTTTAATTGACATACTTTGAGGAGCATATTTTTTAAGTTTTTGATTTTTCTTTCCTTCCTTCTTCCTTCTTTCTTTCCTTCTTTCCTTCTTTCCTTCTTTCCTTCTTTCCTTCTTTCCTTCTTTCCTTCCTTCCTTCCTTCCTTCCTTCCTTCCTTCCTTCCTTCCTTCCTTCCTTTTTTCCTTCCTTCCTTTTTTCCTTCCTCCCTTTCTTCCTTCCTTCTTTTCTTTTTTCTTTTCTTTTCTTTTCTTTTCTTTTCTTTTCTTTTCTTTTCTTTCTCTCTCTCTCTCTCTCTTTCTTTCTTTGTCATTTTTTTTTAGGTGAGAGGAGGGGAGATAGTGAGGCAGACTCTCACATACTCCCAGACAAGGATTTACCTGGCAACCTCATTTGAGGTCAATGCTCAAGAACGAAACAAATTTTTTTTTTTTTTGTGGCAGAGACAGAGAGAGGGACAGATAGGGACACACAGACAGGAAGGGAGATATAAGAAACATCAATTCTTCATTGTGGTTCCTTAGTTGTTCATTAATTGATTTCTCATATGTGCCTTGACTCGGGGGCTACAGCAGACTGAGTGACTGCTGCTTGAGCCAGTGACCTTTGGCTCAAGTTGGTGAGGCTTGCTCAAACCAGATGAGCCTGCTCTCAAGCTGGCGACCTCTAGGTCTCGAACGTGGGTCCTCCACATCCTAGTCTAATGCTCTATCCACTGTGCCACTGCCTTGTCAGGCAAGAACCAATCTATTAACCAAGCTATTTACTGAGCTATCCTCAGCACCCTGGCTGACACTTGAACCAATTGAACCACTGGCTGTGGGAGGGGAAGAGGGAGAGAAAGGGAAGAGGGAGGGAGAATGAAGCTTCTCCTGTGGGCCTTGACCAGTAATCAAAGCCAGGATGTTCATACCCTGGCCCCATGCTCTATCCACTGAGCCACTGGCGAGAGCCTCTCTTTTTATTTTGAAATTGATCAATAAGAGTACTTAGGTTTCAGGTGAACATCTCTGTAACATTTGAACCATTGATTGTGTTGTGTGCCCATCACCCTAAGTCAAATCATTTTCATCATGATCTTTTTGTCCCTCTTTACTCCTCTCCTCTCAACCCTTCCCCAGGTAACCATTTCACTTTTATTTATGTCAGTGAGTCTCAATTTTATATTCCACCAATGGATTATTTAATTATTTTTTATTTACTTATTTCACTTAGCATATTGTTTTCAAGGTCCATCCATATTGTCATAAATGGCAATATGTCATCATTTCTTATGGCTGAGTAGTATTCCATTGTACATATGTACCACATCTTATTTATCCAATCCTTTATTGAGGAACATTTCAGTTTCCATGTCTTGGCCACTGTAAATAATACTGTGATTTTAATTTTTTGATTTAGTTTATGTTACAAATATATTGAAGGTTTTTGTTTCTTATTACATAGCTGAGAAAAAATTTGCTTACTCTAAGATTGAAATATATTCTTAAAGTATTCTATGAGTTTTAGAGTGTTAGCTATTATGTTTAGGTTTATGACCCATTTTGATTAAATTTTTGTGTATGATATATGATAAGGGTCAAAGTTTACTTATTTTTTTATTTGTTTATATTTTCTTTTTCAATTACAGTTGTTGTATAGTATTATAATAGTTTCAGGTGTGTATTTTTTACCCCTCTTTCCTATACCCTCCTACTACCCTAAATAGATATGTATTTATTGCCATTTTTTGTCCATATTTTTATCTTTTTAAAAATTCTTTTTAAAGAAGAACTTTTAATATTTCATGTAATATTGGTTTGGCGGTGATGAAATCCTTTAACTCATTCTTGTCTGGGAAGCTCTTTATATATATTTTTTATTCTAAATGATAGCTTTGCTGGGTAGAGCAATCTTGGTTGTAGGTTGAGTGAGGGAAATGCTTAGTAAAGAAGTTGATCTGGTGGGAGGCTGGGTGAGGGAAATTTGAGTTTAAAGGGGCTTTGGATATAAGGGAGCCCTGAACCCAAACCTAACATCCATCTCAACATCCTGTATTTATGAAAAAGTTTAATATTTCTTTGAGTTTATATTTTTTATATTTAATCTTATTTATATAACTTTTTCCAACAAAGGTTTTCAAATGGATAAATTATGAAGAATGAAGCACATAGTAGAATGCACAGTACATTTTCCCCAATGATAAATAAATAAATAAATATTTTGTATCCCTTAAAAGGTGATACACTCAAATCTTAGGGAATCAAATGGAATTTTTGGATGAATTTATTATAAATATATAGGATTTCAAAGATTATCACAAATATTCTCATAAAAGGAAAACCTAAGATCTCTAAAGCAGCTCTGAAAACAGGATCAGACAAGCTTCACTGCTCAGGAGGGGCAGGAATGTTTTATGGTAGAAAAAGTATTTCCTGGTGGTTTTGCCAAAAGTTGATGGTCCTTTTAACTTTTAGGGAATTGGATAAAAACTTTTCCCCATAGCCCCCACCCCCAATTACAAATCTCTCAAAGGCTTTTTGTTTAGTGGGATACACTTGAATTCATCTTAAACAAAATCTTAGCAAAATTTATCTTAACAAGATTTCAGAAAGAAGAAGAGAGAAAGCAATTACTAGAAACATATTATTGAAAGCATAGTATTATTTCATTATGGAAACTGAAAAAATCACCAGCATACATTATGACAGCAAGATCTGTCATAATTTTTATTAATATACTTAACTATCAGGAACAAACATTTAGTTCTCTTTTTACATTTCAGTTTCTACCTTATACAATTATGCTGATTGCCATTATACAAAATTAGTCACCTAATAAAATACATACTTTAAAAATGAGTCTTATGTGCCAAAAGCTTAATAACCTTCCAATACTCTCTGAATCATGAATAGCTAAACTGCTGAATATATAAAAGGAAGTTTTCACACTTAATATCCCCCATTTCCTTAGTCTACGGATGGTGTCTGATAACCACTTTGTGCAAGATATTAACCACAAACCCCTGTGCCAGTGGGGTTTAATGTAGTCACCAGGTATAATCTTTTCTTAATAAACTTTATCTTTCCTCTGGGAGATATTCATATGTCATGATCTCTACTTTTCCTTTGTTTTCAACCCTCACAGTTTACTTAGCTCTGCTTCACACAATAACATCTTCTTTGACCAATTCCCCAAACTTTACACAGGAGAATAAGCACAGGGTTTCTGACCCCAATCTACCTGTCCAGAATCTGAAGATCCTGCTCTGGAGACAAAGAGCCCCCATGGGCATGATCTGCGCCCTCCAGGCCAGCACTGTTGTAGAACATACTGTGATGATTCAAGTGTTGTTTATTATGTGACTACTGACAACTTCAAAGAGGTTTATGTGACTGAGAAAATGAATTTTTGAACTTATTCAATTTCGATTTAATTTAACATATACCTAAGTCAATGAAATTTACATTTTATTTTATTAAACTTTTGTTAAACTGATTTGCTTAAAGTTTAATTTAAAATTAAATTAAATATTCAAAACTGCAACCATATTAGACAAGGACACTTGACTCATACTCTAAAGCAGTGGTTCTCAAAGTGTGCGTCAGGGCACACTGGGCACCATAGAAGATTTCCAGGTGCACCCTATGGTATTTCAGAGAAATATGTGCGTGTTGGGGACCAAAAAACCAACAGGGTTTTTGGAGTTTAGATTTTTGGGGGACAGAGGTGTGGGGAATTGGCTGTAAGCTGACAGTCTGTCCAACCCCCCACCTTACTTGCCTGAATAGGTTGCAAAAGGCAGTTAAACTGTGGTGCTGAATTGTTTACACTGCTCCCCATGTTCCCTGGAAAGACTGGAGGCAAGTTTCTTCTATCTTTTGTTTGGTATAAAGTTAAGATGATATTTATGGTGGGGTTTTTCTGCATTCAACACAATTAAGAGTAAAAAGAGAGGAATTTTTCAATGTATCGACGAGGAAATGAGAGTTTGTCTTTCAAATATATGTCCAAACATTGAAGAAATCACTAGTACACATCAGGTTCATGTTTCTCATAAACACAAGAATGAAAATACTTAACACATTCGTAACAGGACCTGCCAAATTTACTAAATCTTACTAAGAATGTATCTATATATATGAAAAGATAACTTGTTTGTTTTTTTAACCCCTCTTTTTTACAAATTCTAAAAAGTATAACAAAAAATATAACGTAAAAATGTTTTTTAATGTCAGAATACATTTAATTTTGTCATATTTATTTCATTTAATTACCATAAAAGCATGCTAGGACTTTATATATTTTTTCTTTAATATTTGACTTATTATAACATATTTCTCAGAAATTTGTATATAGTGCACCTACAATTATTTGTAGAATTTTAGATGTGCCTTGACTTCAAAAAGTTTGAGAACCACTGCTCTAGGGTGTCTGGAACTGCAACTTTCCAGTAGAGTAACTAAGCTTCCCAGTGCCAGCTTACCATGGCTTATTTCTCTTATTAATGTTTAGCTACGTATGTTAACATTACCAGGTCAGATGGCAAATATGTGAATGCAGATAATTCTGGAGACCTTCTATCTGAGGCCTTACAACATGCTGAAGCAGAGAGAAGCCATCTCTGCTGCATCCGTTCTGAATTTCTGATTCACAGAATCCATAAAGAAAACATATATATTACATATCCATGAACAAACAATGTACAAGGCTTTTAATTTCTCCACATCCTCATTAACACTTTTCTTTTTGTTACAATAGTCATATAATAGTCATCCTGATAGGTTTGAGGCACTATCCATTGTGGTTTATGTGTAGTTTTTGATTTACATTTATCTGAAGATTATACCTATAAAATCACTACTGCACTATAGATAAAGGTCAATGTTTAAAAAAAAGAACAAAGAATAAAAGTAGAGAAAAAGCATTTTAAATGGAATATACAAAATGATAGAAATAAGTTCTTACAACATATTAGCTATTAAAATGATTACAATGAGCCTGACCAGGCGGTGGCACTGAGATATGGAGGACCCAGGTTCGAGACCCCGAGGTCGCCAGCTTGAGCGCGGGCTCATCTGGCTTGAGCAAATACCTCACCAGCTTAGACCCAAGGTCACTGGCTCGAGCAAGGGGTTACTCAGTCTGCTGAAGGCCTGAGGTCAAGGCACATGAGAAAGCAATCAATGAACAACTAAGGTATCGCAAGGAGAAACTGATGATTGATGCTTCTCATCTCTCTTTGTTCCTGTCTGTCTGTCCCTATCTATCCTTCTCTCTGACTCTCTCTCTCTGTCCCTATAAAAAATTATTACAATGAGATAAATTTAATAATTATAAAAATATATTAATATAAGATAAAGCCATAATATCATATATAAAATAAGAAAACAGAAAGATTAAAAGTGGATTAATTAGAAAAATTATGCCAGACAACTACTGGTTAAAAAAATATCACCCAAAATATAGACTTTAAAGTAAAAAACATTTTTTTTAAAGAAAAGGTTATCATAGGAAAATTCAACAGGAATTTATGCAAAATTGAAAATTGTGCGCCTATAAAATATTTTTAAGTAGGTAAAACTTAAATTGACAAATTTTGAGAACAAATTAATATCTCCAAAATTATAGTGGGATGATAGATTCGTGAATTCCAAACTGTCCTCTTAATGTTCCATTTATCTGTCAGACCTCACCCTTACTGGACTATTGTCCCTGAGACAGAAGAATTCCAAGAAGCTGGTCAGCCTGCCCCAAGAAGGAGCATTCCAGAAAGCTGAAATCCTAAAACCGTAAAAGGGACCATACCAGAATCTTTGACTCAGTATCCCCTCAGGCTCTCCCAAACACTATATAATTTGCCCCTAGTCTGTAACCAACCGGTGCTTTTCTCCCCGAGAAGTGCCAGGCAGGGTTCCTTTCTTCCTTTCAATAAAGCCTGTTACTCTGGTCTTTCGGACTCCCATGGATTCCAACATGGGAGAGTTTAGGATATCTTTTGTTCATTAATTTAAAATGAATCAGAAAAAAAATTAGTAAGCGTCTTGGATGTAAACAACATAATTAAGTTAGATATGCTGGCAAAATGTAGAGTTCAACAGGCTCTAATTAGTGAACTTAGTTCTTCTCAAACATTAATCAACATTAATCAGATGCCAAAATTGATAACATAACAAATTTCAACATATTTTAATAAATCAGCTATTATACAGGCAATCTTATCTCAACACAATTAAGTTAGAGATAAACAATATAAAGATAAAAAGACTTTATGTTTGAAGACTTATTAAAAAACAAATAATTAATCAAAGAATTCATACTGTGAATTAGTATTTTGTTTTTTATTGCTAGCCCCAGATCAATTTTGAATTCTGTCATATTTTCTCAGGTCTAAGAGCTTACTTTTCAGCTGTGTGAATGTGTTTCTAGATTGACCTCAGTGAGGCAAGCACAGCATACATTTAGGAATCTCTGGAAATTTTTTTTAGAGCTTTCTTCTGCGCAACTAGTTCACTTCTAGTGTGTTTTCATGCAAACCCAGCTGTTTCAGCCACTCCCAGAATTAACTGACCTCTCTTTCTTCAGGGTGACAGCTAGCTTTTCTGCTGCTCTCCTTGCAAGATAGAGTGAGCTCTCTGCAGGAAAATGCCTCAGGGCAGAGAGCTGCGGTTGGCTCAGCCAAATCCTTTCTCTTCTATTAGTGAGTGCACTCCTGTGTTACTCTGAAGGCTTTTTTTTTTCTTTTTTTCCTTTTTGATAGGGCAGGGAGAGAGACAGAGACACAGGAACATGGAGCTGGAACATCAATGTGTTTCTTTTTCTTTTTTTTGTATTTTTCTGAAGCTGGAAACGGGGAGAGACAGTCAGACAGACTCCCGCATGCGCCCGACCAGGATCCACCCGGCACGCCCACCTCTGGGGCGTAGCTCTGCCACAACGAGAGCCACTCTAGCACCTGGGGCAGAGGCCAAGGAGCCATCCCCAGCACCCAAGCCATCTTTGCTCCAATGGAGCCTCGGCTGCAGGAGGGGAAGCAAGAGACAGAGAGGAAGGGGGGGGGTGGAGAAGCAAATGGGCGCTTCTCCTATGTGCCCTGGCCAGGAATTGAACCCAGGTCCCCCGCACGCCAGGCCGACGCTCTACCGCTGAGCCAACCGACCAGGGCCTCAATGTGTTTCTTTATGTACCCTGACTGGGGATTGAACCAGCATCCTCTGTACTTTGGAGTGATGCTCCAACCAACTAAGCTATCTGGCCAGGGCTTGCTTGCTTTTTTTTTTTTTAATTGATTGATTGATTTTTAGAGAGACAGAGAAAGGGGTGGGGGAAGGGAAGTATTCATTTGTTCCGCTCAGTTGTGCATTTATTGCTTGCTTCCCATGTGTGCCTGTAACCTTGTTTCAGGGCAACACTCTAACTGACTAAGCTAAAGGACCAGAGCCGATAGTTGGGTTTTTTATTTATGTTTTTTATATTACATACTCATTTTCATATAAAAATATATTTTATTCTGTTTCCTAGTATTCTCTGATGACAGAGCTAGTCTGTATCTGATTACATACTTACTTAGGACTTTTCACCTTTTCTTGGCACTGGTTCCAGTCCAGGACCCTCTGCCCCCTCCTTGCCCTCAGAGGCTTTCTCCCTCACCCCTCCTATCATGAGCAAGCTAGCACAGTTTCCTCAATAAGCTTAGCTTTTTGGGGAACAGCTAGGCAGGCTTACAGAAGAAGGGCCAAAATTCTTTCAAAGAGTTTCTGTTATCTATCCAAAAAATCGTTGGCAAAAGGCCATATAAAGGGAGAAATATATAGATTGAAATTTTTATAAAACATTCTGGCTAAAAACTTTTGTTATTACTGTTAAGCCTAATTTGGAGGGACCTGAAACATTGAAGATAGGAACAAGATCCATCGGTTACACATCAAAGCTTTATTGTATAGCTTGGCCAAGCGGCAGCTACTCCAACAGAATTCTGAAGGAGAGCGCACTGGCCCTTTGTAAAGCCAGAAGCCAAGGCCAGGGCCACCATCACAGCAGCCTCCTGGCCCATGCAGGTTTGCATTGGATTCGGACAGTCAGTAAAGAAACAATGGAGCCAAAAACTGATAGGCCATTTTCTTTAATTCTAGCTTGCACCCAGCGGGCAAGTAAAAACACACACTGGGCTCCAAAACCCACTCACATTCAGTGCTCACAAAGCCACTGACTTATCCGAGTTTCCTAGAATCAAAGGTTTCTAGCTCACCAGCCTTATTCTCCTCAGTTCCTCATCTCCTTCCTTATCCCAGATACAAACTCTGCACAAACTGGCATCTCACTCAGCACTCCACCATCTTGGCTGCTTCTCCTGGCCACATGGCCTCTTTCTGCTCTCTGCTCTGCTCCCTCTGCTCTCTCATGCTAATGATCCCAGGAACCAAGAGAGCAAACTCTCGTTCTGCCCCCATTTTATATTGTAGCTTCACAACTTCTAATCTAATATACAAAATAGGGAAGTCTCTAATACAAAGTCACTTCTCTGAGGCATGATTGGATTGTACCACCCCACATCAAAAAGGGTGGGAAAGGCTTAATCCCAAAACCAAGCCCCAGGCTGCAAGGATTCTCAACACACATTAATATCACCTGGGCGACAGCCTCACGTGGGCAGCGCCATTTTTAACAAAGTGAGCATAATACATTTTATCTGCCCAACACCCTTCGTTCTACTTAGTTTTGATAGTTTTGTAAGTGGGAAGTACAGAAGCAAAAATTGTAATTAGGTAGCTCCTAATTGGTTATAGCTATTGGTAAAGGGCTATTGGTTATAGCCCTTGACCACTATTGGTTATAGTCATATGTCCTTTAACATGATAGGACCATGTTCAATTTGCAAGCCATACATCCTTTTGGAGAAAACAAAATTTACAAATCAACACAATGGTAGAAAGATATCTCTTTACATATTAAAAGGCCTTCCTATATTTTCTAGTGTTCATCCACTATCTCTCTGTCCAGAGTCAGAGGTATTAACCACATGCATTTACATAAGAGAGGTAGTTTCCATGAGGACAAATGCCTGCAAATGGCTCATAGTTATAAGAAAAGGTTTATTTTGGCTTTTCTCTTCCTGCACCTGGCTAGCCATTCACCCCTTTCCCCACAGGTGTGGTGGAATGTCTGGGAATCCATGTTTTCCTTCCCTTTGCATTTACAATACAATGGCAAGAGCCATCCTGGTTATGCCAATCACACAGTACAGAGACTATTCTCACAATTTCTCTGCACACCTTAACCCAAATTAATAAAATGTTCTCCAAGCCTCTTAAAATATTAATATTAATTCTGTAGTGTTTGGTACTTTACAACACCTGCTGGTGAAGTGGCTCAGTGGCTCCTCAATTACTGCATTAGTAATTTCATATAACTCTTTTTTTCATTTTTGGCACAGAACAATACTATGACATTTCTGTGATAATTTTGTGTCAACTTGACTGAGTCATGAGGGTGCCCAGACATTTAGTTAAACATTATAGTTGATGTGTTAACATTTGAATAAGTAAAGTAAATAAATCAAATTGCTTCTGTATGGCCAGTAGCCACAGCTGTCACAGCTGCCTGGCATATGCAGGTTCACATTGGATTTGGACAGACAGTAATGAAACTGGAGCCGAAAACCGGTGGGCCATTCCTTTTTCTCTAGCCTTGCACCCTGACAATGAGTAAACAAAAACACACATAGGGCTCCTAAGCCCATTCATTCAGCGCTCACAAAGCTACTGACACATCCGAGTTTTTCTAGAATCAAAGGCCCCCACTAGTTTCCCATCTCCTTCTCTGCACAAACTGGCTTCTCCTTCAGCACCTCGCCATCTTGGCTGCCTTCTCTTCATCAGCATGGCCTACTTCCTCTCCTTTCTCCTTTTTCTTAAAACATTTTGGTGAGACAATCCCTCCTCCAGCACATATTAGCATAACAAAGCCCCTTCCCAAGCAGGAAGGTAATTAGCCATTTCACGTGGGTAGCAGCCATTTTTAACAATAAAAGTGAGCATAAAAATCACATTTTACAAACTTATTTGCCCAACAGCTCCCCTCACTAAAGTCATGAATAGAACAAAAGGGCTGAGTTAAAGGAGAAACTATATATTTTCTCTCTGCTTGACTGGCTTCAGGCTGGGACTTCCATCAGTTCTTGTCTTTGTACTCAGACTTATATTGAAACTATTATCATAGGTTCTCCTGCTCTCCAGCTTGGTTACTGCAGATGTTGGGACTCAAACTCCATAATCAGGTGAATCTATTCTTTTTTTTTTTTTTTTTTTTGGATTTTTCTGAAGCTGGAAACGGGGAGAGACAGCCAGACAGACTCCCGCATGCGCCTGACCGGGATCCACCCGGCACGCCCACCAGGGGCGATGCTCTGCCCCTCCGGGGTGTAGCTCTGCCGCGACCAGAGCCACTCTAGCGCCTGGAGCAGAGGCCAAGGAGCCATCCCCAGCGCCCGGGCCATCTTTGCTCCAATGGAGCCTTGGCTACGGGAGGGGAAGAGAGAGACAGAGAGGAAGGGGGGGGGGTGGAGAAGCAAATGGGTGCTTCTCCTATGTGCCCTGGCCGGGAATCGAACCTGGGTCTACTGCACACCAGGCCGATGCTCTACCGCTGAGCCAACCAGCCAGGGCCTGAATCTATTCTTATAAAAAGATTTCTTTAAATATAAATATTGTCCCATTAAAGCCTGAGTTGTATCTCGACCAGGCATCCCCGATTTGACTTCCCCATACAGTGGGACACTCATGCTTAATAGCAGGGCTGGCAGCCTCCTTGAGACTACTCTTGAGAGGGCTATTGTAGTACTCCAGCCTGCTAGGAACTACCACTGTCATGTGGAGAAAACCTACTCAAGACACAAACTTATGTCAAGAGGTAGAGAGAGGGAGGCCTGCCAAGAGAGACAAAGAGAATCTCCTTCTCTCTGAATCTCCTGAATCTCCTTCTCCCTTAGCTTTTATTATCAGAAGCAGAACAGAGGTAGCAGGATTACAAGGGAGGGAGATCAGGTGAAAAAGGAAGAATGATTAATGGCCATTTTGCTGACATGGAGAAAGGGCTAAATTGGTCAGTACATTCCTTTCTTTTGCTAATTAACAAGCATAAAAGAAAGGGCAATCCAGAACCTCTAGGCTAATTTTCTAAAGCTGTTCACATGCATTCCTTTGTGTCTGCACAAAGGTTACCCACTCACACTTTCTTGGTGTTTGCATCCAAGAGACATTAACTCAGGGCATTTACAGTAACAAAAGTTTCCCAATCCAAGTCATAGAGGGTTCAGTGTTAAATGGATGATTCCCTACAGGCTAGGAGGATTCTACTTAATGATACTGAGACCAATCACCACTGAAGAAAAGACATGACTGACACACAAGTTAGTTGCAAGAATCATGGGCAGTTTATTACTCACAGATCTTATGGTGTGCCTAGGTACAGCTGAAGGGGGCCCCGTTGGTGTACTCCTCTTGGCTGTCCTTGGTCAGAGCAGCATGGAGAAGACCCATGTTCAATGTTAGAGTCTGGATGACTAACTGCAGCTGAGGTCCTATAAAGCTAGTAGCCACAGCCATCATCAGAGCCACCTGGCCTGTGCAGGTTCACACTTGATTTGGATGGATGGTAATGAAACAACAGAGCCAAGAACTGGTGGGCCATTACCTTTAATCCAAGCTCACATCTGACGGGTGAGAAATATACACAGTGCAAAGACACTTCCCTTTCCATTCAGGGCTTCCAAAGCCACTGACTCATCTGAGTATTCCTAGAATCAAAGGTTTCTAGCTCACCAGCCTTATTCACCTCTGTTTCCCATCTCCTTCTCTCTGCACAAACTCTGCATAAACTGGCTTCTCCTTCAGCACTCCACCATCCTGGCTGCCTCTCCCCTGCAATGCTGACGGTAGGAACCAAGAGCAAGAGTGCCCCTGTTCTCCCTCATTTTATAGTGTAGAAATCAAAACCTTTAAGCCAATATACAAACAAGGAAGTCTCTGATATAAAGTCACTTATCCGAGGCATAAATGGAATTCCTCATAAGAGTGTACTACCCCACATCATGCAATAGTCAAGGGTGTGGGGAAAAAAGCTTAGTTTTGAAAAGATCTTATTAGAGGATGTTGAAAAAATCTTAGTATTAAAAGGGTGGGAAAGGCTTAGTCTTAAAACTAAGCCTTAGGCTATAATGACTTTGCCAGATTACAGCCTGTCTCCCACACCCCATGGAAACTATAAGGAAGCAAACAGCTACATCATATTTGCAAACTTATTTGACCCACAGGCCTCTTTGGTTTACATACCCTTTCTGGCATATGCCTTCTAACAGGTGTTAATCTACAGGATTATCATAGCAAGCCACTTTTTAAGTGTTCCTAGCAGGGAGCTCTTTTTATCTATATATCATTTCACACACACACTGACTGGGCCCTGCACAGCTTTGCCTATGACATCTCTACACACTAAGTTAGCTCTTGTCCAAAGGTCATAGCCTTATTCACTTGCCTTAATGACATTTAATATTGTTTCCTAACTTATTTCTATATATTTTCTATATTTTTTATATTTCTATATATTTAGTTACTATAACCTTATATTACTAAACAAATATAAAGTATAAGTATAACTATAAATAGGTTATAAAGCATATAAGGTATACTTTTAAAAGTATAAAAGAATACTTTATATAGTTTATAGTTATTTATAAAATAAATAAGTATAAATTGATTCTGTTTCTTTGGAAAACCCAAATTAACGGTGTCTTTTTCAATGATTTCAATTCCACTAAGCCTTATTGGCCAATGTACTTGGCCATAATAATTTGCACTGTCTTTTAGGGATCACTCTGATTCCTTTACTTCATAGTGGAGCTACTTTGGGGGAATTTAAGGTGAAAAAGAAGAAGAGGGCTGTACAAAGGAAAAGAGCCAGGTTCACAGGCTGTCATGTAGTTGAGTATGTGATGCTTATACATATATATATATCAGAACAGTTTCAAGTCTTGACATGTGCTGTTATGTGACTGAATTGGTGTTCCTAGCCATTGCACAGGTGGTCAGATGAGATATGTTACAGTCTCCTGGTGGGAGGGTACACTGAATTGTCCTGGCTAAGAAAGACCTTGAAATAGGACCAACTCCATGCAAATTTTATCAGCATAGCAGTTTCCTGTAATTTTTTAGCATAAGCTAATATATATTTTGAATTATATGCTCAATAAAAACAGAAAATTTTTGAGAAACACAATTCCTGTAGAACATAAACACTTTTAAATTTTTTTAGTTCCTTTTATATCTGAATAAATGGTATTTAGAGTTTTTCAGTACTGTTTAACTCAAAAGAGTAAGATACGATTACTCTGAAAACATTTAACAAATATTTACTTAAAACAATTATGCTCCAAAGAGGATGAACATGGTTTCAAGTCTGACTCATACACTGTAATTTACTAAGCCTGTGACCAAAAGGATGTAATTGTAAAATTCAATTACCTTGTATCTAGCCATATCCATTGGTATGTCAAAAGACATTTACTGATGGAAATAAAATAATTTAGTAATGCACTAGAGATTTTTATTTTTATTTTTTAAAAACTAGAAACAAGGGAATTAAAAAAAAGTGTATTGACTGATTTTAGTGAGAGAGGAAGGGTAAAAGAGAGAGAAACAGGAGCATCAATCTGTTCCGGCATGTGCCCTGACCGGAAATCAAACCAGCAGCCTCTGTGCTTTAGGATGGTGCTCTAACCCAGTGGTCCCTAACCTTTTTTGGGCCATGGACTGGTTTAATGTCAGAAAATATTTTCACAGACCAGCCTTTAGGGTGGGACAGATAAATGTATCACATGATGGAGACAAGTGTCAAGAGTGAGTCTTAGACAGATGTAACAGAAGGAATCTGGTCATTTTTTAAAAATAAAACATAGTTCAGACTTAAATATAAATAAAACAGAAATAATGTAAGTTATTTATTCTTTCTATGCGGACTGGTACCAAATGGCCCATGGACCGGTACTGGTCTGCGGCCTGGGGGTTGGGGACCACTGCTCTAACCAACTGAGCTATCCTGCCAGAGTTAAAGATTTTTAATGGTGTTTGCTTTGTAAAAGTAAATTTCTATAAAATACAATAAGATCTTACTTGGTTTTAGTAGGTGTATGAATGCCAACTAGCTTTTCTTCTAAAGTTACAAATGAAGATAAATAGTTAAAAAGAAAAAGAATTAATTCTAAAGAAAACTTGTTTCTGATTTTCTGTTTCAATTTTATAGGTTATTCAGTATGTGCATTTGAAAGAGCACTATAAGTTTTTAGTGGAACTATTTTTTCAGATAAATGTCTTTAAAGGATTGCTGAATAAATGCAATATAAATGAGAATCCACTGAAGAAGACATTGCTTAGGAAGAAATGTTTATCTCCTTTACTCAGTCAATAATTGAAGTCAACTATATGAAACAGAGGTCTGAATTACTAAGATTATATAAATATTATCTTAGAAAGGAAGAAAAGAGAAAAGGAAGGGAGAAAAGGAGGGAAGGCTTATTTCATACTTCTTCACATCTTTCACATAGTGACTGTTAACATATTTTGGTATCTCTCAATGGTTCTAGAAAATAACAAGACATTATGATCTAGCTCATTGGCTATCTATAGTTTCTTTAAAAGGTATAATTATTTTGAATACAACTATATCACTGACATATACCTTAATATCAGAGGACTGACTGGTTGGGACTGGTTTTGAGAATAAAAAGTGACTCTTGGAAAGAAAAATAACCAAAGGAGCAAAAATGGTAAGAGTCAAAGAAATATTAAAAGACATTTTTGAGAAAATACATACAATGTTACGCAGGGCTCCTGATATTTAAACAAAAAGGTGTGGTTTTCTTTGGGGATTTTTTTTTTTTGTGTGTGTGTGTTGGGTTTTTTTGTTTGTTTGTTTAAGTGAGAGGAAGGAAGATAGACAGACTCCTGCCTGCACCCCATTGGAACCCACCCAGCTATCCCCATCGGGGGCGGATGCTTGAATCAACTGAGCTACCTCAGCTCCCAGCCAATGTTCGAACCAATCAAGCCACTGGCTGCAAGAGGGAAAGAGGGAGAGAAGAGAGAGTGGGCAGGAAAGAGAAGCAGATGGTTGCTTCTTATGTATGCTCTGACCAGGAATAGAACTCGGGATGTCCACACACTGGGCTGACACTCTATCCACTGAGCCAACTGACCAGGGCCTAAAAAATTTTAGAACAACTTTGATGCTTGCAGATTGTGGAAGGAAAGAAAGTTAGCTCACCTGTCCAGGTTGGTGAAGCAATGACAAGAGACTTCAAGGGCAATCCTCCATCCACTTGCCAGGTGAGGAAGTTATGCTGACAACTGGAGGTGTGGTGGCAAAGGAATTGAACAAAGGACAATTGTCAGTATTAAAATAATCAAGCAAATTAAAAAACTTACTGATTGATTTTAGAGAGAGAGAAAAACATCAATTTGTTGTTCCACTTATTTATGCATTCATTGGTTGATTCTTTTATGTGCCTTGACAGAGGGATTGAACTTGAAACCTTAGTATTTCAGGACGATGTTCTAACCCACTGAGCTACCTGGTCAGGGCCAAAAATATTTTCTTTTTAAAGTTTCTTTGTTAATTAAGATTGTGAACAGACTTCTGTGTCCACAGTGCCAAGCAAGGTAAGCATGCAGTTATGTTGAGTAAGATCACTGCATGAGTGAAATAATTTTTATACAATATGACATGTAATAAACAAAGTGGGAATTTGAGAAACAATTTGTATGTGCTAACCCTGGAAATGGAAGTGCAATGATAACGTTACATTATATTTGAATAATTGTTTTGCATTTCAAAATTCTTTTATTATTATTTTATTTTACTTATAATCTAGAAGTTTTTCATATGTGTATTTTTTCCCAGAATATCAAAGGTTTCTAAAAATAAAGGTTTCTGAACAAGTGAACAGTAGGCTCCCAGGAAATAGTGACATTCAAGGATAAATAAAAAAAAAGGCGTGATTTCTTTGTGGAGAGCTCTACTTTGAAAAATGGAAACAGAATCACCCCTAATATTTTTGGGCCCAGCAGGTAAGAGTACAAATAGAGTTGCACACTCTTTATATCTAAAAAATATTTTTAAAATTATCAACCATGTTAAGAAAACTGTTAAATGAAATATTCTGTTCTCATATGTGGACAAAATATACCTTTATGGTGAATTTAATTTTAACATGATCAGAAGTCAGCAAAATATCAAAAATCATGAAGTGTATTTATGATTGCCCATGTCTGAGAATTCTCTCTACAGAATGGGGATTTAAGCTAAGTAATAAAATAAAGGTACATAAATATATGTGTGTGTGTGTGTACATATATATATATCATAAATATTATACATTTATTTACTAAAATTTTTAAACTATGTTTCAGCAAAACATTACATTTAGTTATTATAAAAAAATTTACATAATTTCTTTATTGTAGAAATGGTATACTATGCAATCTTTTTAAAGTCATTGCTATTCTTAGATAAGTTTTCATTTAAATTTGAAGAAACTTTAATCTGTCAAGTAAGTAACAAATAAAATTGTCAGTAAGACTCCTAAAGCAATATTTATTTTTGGAAATAAACCATTCTTTTATGCAGCATTTTCAAAACATTATGACAAGGTGAAATGTAATGTACATAACTACATAAATTCCTACAAATTAATTTCATCATAAAAATTTTATTATTTATGTTGTGATTTTTACTGTTTTCAAAGTAATATATAATCTCACTAAATATACATTTTTACTCTTTAAAATTTTTAATATTCAGAGATTTAAAGTAAAACAAAAATAGTAATTTATAACTCCATTTATTCAAATCTTTTTAAAAAATTTAAATATTCTAAAAAAATTAAAACTACATTTGTTGATAACTAGAATTTTATTTTCATAAATTCTGGATTATTTTCTCATATTTCTTCTGCATTGCAGTTATAAAAGTGATTTTGTTTTATTTTTCTAATTTATTTAAAGTTGATAATATTCAGCGGTAAAGCCATGCAGTCCAGGAACTTTGTTGAGTTTTTTCATTACTGCTTTAATTTCACTGGCTGCGATCTCCCTATTCAGATTCTCTGATTCTTCCTGATTCAGTTTTGGAAGGTTGTATGCTTCTAGAAATTTATCCATTTTATCCAGATTGTTCAATTTGTTGGCATATAGTTGTTCGTAATATGTTCTTACAATCCTTTGTATTTCTTTGGTGTCGGTTATTACTTTCATCTCTGATTTTATTTATTTGGATCCTCTTCTTTTTTTCTTAATGAAGCTGGTAAAAATTTTATATTTTCAAAGAACCAACTCTTGGTTTTATTGATCTTTTGTATTGTTTTTATAGGCTATTTCATTAATTTCTGCTCTGATCTTTATTATTTCCTTCATTCTGCTCACTTTAGGCTTTGTTTGCTTTTCTTTTTCAAGTTCCTTAAAGTGTAAAGTTAGATTGTTCATTTGAAATTTTTCATAATACATCTGATATGGGATTAATGCCAAAATTTATAAAGACATAAAATTCAACACCAAAAAGATTCAACTAAAAATGGGCAAAGGACCCGTTAAACACTTTTCTAAAGACTTACAGATAGCCAATAGACAGGTGTAAAGAAACATTCTCAAAATAACTAATCATCAGAGAAATTCAAATTAAAACCACAATGAAATATTACTTTACACCAGTCAGAATGGCTATTATCAATAAATCAGCAAACAACAAGTGCTGGCAACGGTATGAAGAAAAGGAAACCCTTGTGCACTGTCAGTGAGGATGCAGATTGATAACACCCACTGTAGAAAGCAGTATGAAGCTATCTCAAAAAATTAAAAATTAAACTGCCTTTTGATCCAACAATCCCACTTCCAGGTAATATATCCCTAGAATCTCTAAACAGTAATTCAAAAGACGATATGCACCCCCATGTTCATTGCAGCATTGTTTGCAATAGCCAAGATTTGGAAACAGCCCAAGGGTCCATTAGTGGATGAGTGCATAAAAAAGCTGTGATACATTTACACAATAAAATACTATGCAGCCATAAGGAAAGAAGGAAATCTTACCTTTTGTGACAGCATAAATGGACCTGGAGAATTTTATGCTAAGTGAAATAAGCCAGTCAGAGAAAGACAAGTGCCATATGATTTCACTCATATGTGGAATCTAATGAGATAAATGAACTAACAAACAAAATAGAAACAGACGCACACATAGAGAGCAGACTGACAGCTGTTAAGTGGGGTGTTGTGTGAGGGAGGTAGAGAGATAAAGCAAAAAAGGATAAAAACCAACCTCATGAGCAAGGACAACAATGTGGGAATTTGCAAGGGGCAGGAAGGTGGAAGGAGTTATAGCCGTGATAAGTGGTGATGGACAGAGACTTGACTGGAAGTGTGAACACACAATATGCTGCACAATATAGGTTATAGGATTGGGTATCTGAAATCTGTATAATTATATTAACCAATGTGACCCCAATAAAATTCAATTAAAAATATCTTTACTTGTTATAAAATACCTATTTTTTATCTGGAGTCAGTTAAAAATGTGTTTTACTGGGATTTTTATTATTTTATCTAATATTGACATTTTTTCATAATTTCATACATATATAAGTCTTTTAAATATCTGCCCAATCTTTAGTTATACTTCCTTTTTAAGTTTTTAGTGCTGATTATTTGTGCCTCTCATTTTTTTTTTCTGGATCAGTCATCAAGAAGTCAACTATTGTCTGTGTTGATTTATTTTTTTGTTGATTTCTAGTTTATCCATTTTTTCCCATTTCTTCAATTTCTTTATTAAGTTTCTTTGGATACAACATTTAATTCTCTTTCTAGCTCCTTGAAATTAATATTCAGATAATTGACTTTTAGTTTTTCTTATGTAGTACTATAAATTTTTCTTGAGGACAATTTTAGCTGCATTATACACACTTTTCTATGTATTAATAATCTTTACATTCAGATAGTTAAAATTTTATTTTGAATCCTTCTCTGAAAAATCCTAGGCTATTTTGAATAATTTCCATAATTTTTGGATTTTCTACTTCCTTTTCTATTATTAATGTCTAGCTTAAGTCCACTGACATTAGAGATCCTTGTTTTATGTCACTCTGATATATATTGATTCTTGTTTCATGGTTTAGTAGGTGGACAATTTTTGCAAGCGACTCGTGTGCTTTATAATAATATATATTGTGCCTTTTTTGGATTCTGTATTTTATATATTAATTATTTGATGTCTTAATATTTTATGTCTCTTCTGATAAATTTTCCTTCATATGTTACTGAGAGATCTGTGCCAAAATATTTTTTTATGTTTGTGAATTACCTTTGTCACCTTTCATATTTTTGTCCTTTGCAGTTTGAGGCTATATGCATAGATGTGTATAAATATCTTCCTATAGTATGTTTGGTTTTCTATTATTTTTTCTAAAATTTTATTTATTCATTTTAGAAAGGGAGGGAGGATAAGAGAGAGAGAAGAGAGAAAGGGGGAAGAGCAGGAAACACCAATGTTCATATGTGTCTTGATCTAGTAAACCCAGAGTTTTGAACTGGTGAATTCAGCTTTCCAGGTTGACACTTTATCCACTGTGCCACCACAGGCTAGGCTGTTGTTTTGTTTTATAATGAATTTTCAATTTTTTAAATTGATTTAAGAAAGGGAAGAAGGGAAATAGAAAGAGAAAGAAACATCTATTTGAATAGACCTTCTAACAAATTTCCTTTCTTTCTCTGTCAAGGTCACACTACTGGTGTGGCAAAACTGACACTAAAAATTCAACCCATAGCAATCGTTAAGTACTTATTTTGCACTGTCTCTGGGTAGTAATGGGTCTGGGTCAGATCCAAGCCAATTCAAGCAGCTAATAGATAAAGTCCTAGCCTTAAAGAACACCAGGCCCACAATTAGGGGCATCATTTTCTGACAAAAAAATTTTTCTATTTTTTCATATCAAGTAAAAATGATAGCCAAGAGTAACAAATCTTAATTATTGAGAATTTAGAATAAAAAGCCTTAGCTTAAAAGGTACTTCTTGCCTGACCAGGTGGTGGCGCAGTGGATAGAGCATTGGATTGGGACGCGGGGGACCCAGGTTCAAGACCCCAAGGTTGCCAGTTTGAGTGCGGGCTCATCTGGTTTGAGCAATGCTTTGGACCCAAGGTCGCTGGCTTGAGCAAGGGATTACTTGGTCTGCTGTAGCCCCCTGGTCAAGGCACATATGAGAAAGCAATCAATGAACAACTAAAGTGTCGCAACAAAAAACTGATTGATGCTTCTCATTTCTCTCCATTCCTGTCTGTCTGTCTCTATCTATTTCTCTCTCTAACTCTCTCTGTCTCTGAAAAAAAAAGGTACTTCTTATCTACTTAATGTGTGAACTACTTACATATATATTTCTCTTACTCTGGAAAAATTAGAATACTCATAAAATAGAGCTTTGACTAAACAACTTGACAATACAGATAACTTGTAAATATAAACTTGCATATTAAATTATAGATAAATTTTTACCCCAGCTATCATTTCTCTTTTCTTATGAAAAGTGTCTTAAATATTTATACTTTGATAATTGCATATTGCTTTGTAACAGAGCTTTTAAAAACTTTTTCAACTGTATTGGACACCTACCATGTATAAAACTTTCATTATAGGTTACCCCATGAGCCCATTTTCTCTGGGTGTAAACAATACTATAACTTCATGTTTATTTAAGGTCACAGAAAGATTGCAGGCTAAATTTGCTGCTATAAAAGTAAAAAGAAAACACCCAGATGTAATAAAATTGCCTTGGCAAAACTTCCTTCCTTTAGAGACAAAAATAGTCAATTTTTCATTGCAGATTGAAATTAAAAAAAAAAAAAAAAGATATCCAGCATAAGAAAAATAGATGGCTCCTAATTACATTTAGACTCTTAGTTGCATGTATAAACAGAGCAAAGAATAGACCCAGCAAAGTTAGTTAAAATAAGCATACAGTTAGAAATAGAACACTTGTTTTGTTAAATAGTAGCAAAAATATTTAGAAATATACAAAAATGTCTATTAAAAGTATTAATTTTAAAATGTAGAACCTCTAAATCCACTAATGACGTGACAACAAATGTTGAGCAGAAGTTACACAGATGGCAATTATTAATTTACAGATGGTCTTATCGCTATTTGGCTGAAACCGCCGTGACTTGGGAACAGGAGTGTAACTCTGAAAGCCGCAAGACATCCCAGATGGCACACCAGATCTACTACAGAATAAATTTCAAGAATCATTTATATCGTAAAACTAACATTTAAGGAATTTGAGATCCAGAATTTATAGAATCAAAGTCCACTAGATTCTCTTTTTGAAACTAGCTACCCAGACTTGAAGACTGTAGTCATCTGTGTAGGACCATAACTTAAATAAAATGAACACATATGCAAAGCACATTTCTAGGCATCTCAGGAGAAAAACAAAGTTACATGATACATGTTGCTATATTCTCTGGTAGCCAATTATTATCAGAGGAAATCACATAATAGTACAGATATGTATACAAATTCTTGGTTTCCCACTTCTATGTGGTCCTCAGTACAGTATGGCAATCATTTATAGATTCCTGTTTCACTTTCTTTCTCTTTCCCACACAGGCATACCTAGTGCATAGCAATCTTTCATATAGTCCCAAAACTATTCTTACTTTTTTTACTCTCAGGAGGTAACTATGCTTTCTATTGATACTTCCTGGAGAAAATAGAGGCTCTATCCATATTATCAAATTACATTATTATTTGTCTTTACGTTATTTCCTTCCTTCTCAGGGGGAATATTTCCATTTTTTTCTATCAAGCTATTCTCTACTTGTGTCTTGAAAGCTTCTTCTGCTAATCTCCTATAAAATTTAAAATTATCTTCTCTTTTTTAAGTCATTAACCTCCTTTGCACTGTCTTCCTCCCATTTTCTATTTTAAAAGTTCTTTTTCTCCAGCCACTACTCTTTTCGTAGACCTGATCCTAAAAACATCACTGATGTCCACTGTCTTCACTTCCTGCATGCCATTGATTTTTTAACCCAATACATTCTGCATTCTGATAACATTGTTCTACCTAAGATCCTTGCCAGTGTTCATTTTATATAGCCTCCTTCTCACCTTTAGTCCTTATGAGCCATTCTTTGTTCTTCAGTCTTTCCACTCCCTTGGATTTATGGCATGCTCTTTCCAGGCTATTCTTGTACTCCTCTGTTCAAATCTCCTATGCAGGTTCCTTTTCTTGCATCTGCCTCTGAGTGATTGTACTCCTCCAAGTGCCAAACCTTGTTGTTCTCCTCTTACTCCTTTTGTGTGTGTGTGTGACAGGGACAGAGAGAGAGGCAAAGAAAGGGACAGACAGGGACAAGCAAGCAGGAAGGGAGAGAGATAAGAAACATCAATTCTTTGTTGCGGCACCTTAGTTGTTCATTGATTGCCTTCTCATATGTGCCTTGACTGGGGAGCTACAGCAGACAGAGTGACCCTTTGCTCAAGCCAGTTACCTTGGGCTCAAGTTGATGAGCCTTGTTCAAACCAGATGAACCTGGGTGCAAACTGGTGACCTGAGTGTCTCGAACCTGGGTACTCCGCATCCCAGTCCGATGCTCTATTCACTGTGCCACCACCTGGTCAGGCTCCTCTTACTCTTTCCTTGATTGTCTCTTCTACTTTATTTTTGATTTTTTTAATATACTTTCTAAGATTTTATTTATTCATTTTAGAGAGAGGAGACAGAGAGAGAGACAGAGAGAGAGAGAAGGGAGGGAGGAGCAGAAAGCATCAACTCCCATATGTGCCTTGACCAGGGAAGCATGGGGTTTCAAACCAGTGACCTCAGTGTTCCAGGTCGACGCTTTTACCCACTGCGCCACCACAGGTCAGGCCTGTCTTTTCTACTTTGATAGTTTTGAGAGCCACAGATATATAAGTGTAAGTGCACCTTGGGTTGAGACACAAATGTATTCTGACTTCTAGAGAGCTTTGTCACTATTCTCTAAACATTTCAAATCCGGTATGTGAATTTATCTAGCATCTGAGCTTCACAACAGATCCTTCTGAGTTGTCCTTCCCCCTGTGTGTTCACCTGGAGAGCATTTTCTTTTCTATTTTTTTTTTAAATGAATTTTTATTAATGGTAATGGGATGACATTAATAAATCAGGGTACATATATTCAAAGAAAACATGTCTAGGTTATTTTGTCATTAGATTATGTTGCATACCCCTCGCCCAAAGTCAGATTGTCCTTCGCCATCCTCTATCTAGTTCTCTGTGCCCCTCCCCCTCCCCCTAACTCTCCCCCTGTCCTCCCTCCCCCCACCCCTGGTAACCACCACACTCTTGTCCATGTCTCTTAGTCTCATTTTTACGTTCCACCAATGTATGGAATCATGTAGTTCTTGTTTTTTTCTGATTTACTTATTTCACTCCTTATAATGTTATCTAGATCCCACCATTTTGCTGTAAATGATCTGATGTCATCATTTCTTATGGCTGAGTAGTATGCCATAGTGTATATGTGCCACATCTTCTTTATCCAGTCTTCTATTGAAGGGCTTTTTGGTTGTTTCCATGTCTTGGCCACTGAACAGTGCTGCAATGAACATGGGGCTACATGTGTCTTCACGTATCAATGTTTCTGAGGTTTTGGGGTATATACCCAGTAGAGGGATTGCTGGGTCATAAGGTAGTTCTATTTGCAGTTTTTTGAGGAACCACCATACTTTCCTCCATAATGGTTGTACTACTTTACAGTCCCACCAACAGTGAATGAGGGTTCCTTTTTCTCCACAGCCTCTCCAACATTTGCTATTACCAGTCTTGTTGATAATAGCTAATCTAACAGGGGTGAGGTGGTATCTCATTGTAGTTTTGATTTGCATTTCCCTAATAACTAATGAAGCTGAGCATCTTTTCATATATCTGTTGGCCATTTGTATCTCTTCCTGGGAGAAGTGTCTATTCATGTCCTCTTCCCATTTTTTTATTGGATTGTTTGTTTGTTTGTTGTTGAGTTTTATGAGTTCTTTGTAAATTTTGGATATTAGGCCCTTATCTGAGCTGTTGTTTGAAAATATCATTTCCCATTTAGTTGGCTGTCTGTTTATTTTTATATCAGTTTCTCTTGCTGAGCAAAAACTTTTTATTCTGATGTAGTCCCATTCATTTATCTTTGCCTTCACTTCTCTTGCCATTGGAGTCAAGTTCATAAAATGTTCTTTAAAACCCAGGTCCATGAGTTTAGTACCTATGTCTTCTTCTATGTACTTTATTGTTTCAGGTCTTATATTTAGGTCTTTGATCCCTTTTGAATTAATTTTAGTACACGGGGACAGGCTGTAGTCGAGTTTCATTCTTTTGCATGTGGCTTTCCAGTTTTCCCAACACCATTTGTTGAAGAGGCTTTCTTTTCTCCATTGTGTGTTGTTGGCCCCTTTATCAAAGATTATTTGACCATATATATGTGGTTTTATTTCTGGGCTTCCTATTCTGTTCCATTGGTCTGAGTGTCTATTTTTCTGCCAATACCATGCTGTTTTGATTATCGTGGCCATATAATATAGTTTAAAGTCAGGTATTGTAATGCCCCCAGCTTCATTCTTTTTCCTTAGGATTGTTTTGGCTATTCTGGGTTTTTTATAGTTCCATATAAATCTGATGATTTTTTTGTTCCATTTCTTTAAAAAATCTCATAGGGATTTTGATGGGAATTGCATTAAATTTATATATTGCTTTGGGTAATATGGCCATTTTGATTATATTTATTCTTCCTATCCAAGAACAAGGAATATTTTTCCATCTCATTGTATCTTTTTCGATTTCTCTTAACAATGCTTTGTAATTTTCATTATATAGGTCCTTTACATTCTTTGTTATGTTTATTCCTAGGTATTTTATTTTTTTTGTTGCAATCGTGAAGGGGATTATTTTTTTGAGTTCGTTTTCTAATATTTCATTGTTGGCATAGAGAAAGGCTATGGACTTCTGTATGTTAATTTTGTATCCTGCGACCTTACTGTATTGGTTTATTGTTTCTAATAATCTTTTTGTGGAGTCCTTCGGGTTTTCGATGTATAGGATCATATCATCAGCAAAAAGTGATACCTTTACTTCTTCTTTTCCGATATGGATGCCTTTTATTTCTTTGTCTTGTCTGATTGCTCTGGCCAGAACTTCTAGCACCACGTTAAATAAGAGTGGAGAGAGTGGACAACCCTGTCTTGTTCCTGATTTAAGGTAGAAAGTCCTCAGTTTTATGCCGTTTAAAATGATGTTGGCTGATGGTTTATCATATATGGCCTTTATCATGTTGAGATATTTTCCTTCTATACCCATTTTGTTGAGAGTCTTAAACATAAAATTGTGTTGTATTTTATCAAAAGTCTTTTCTGCATCTATTGATAAGATCATGTGGTTTTTGTTCTTTGTTTTGTTGATATGGTGTATTACGTTAACCGTTTTACGTATGTTGAACCATCCTTGAGATTCTGGGATGAATCCCACTTGATCATGATGTATTATTTTTTTAATATGTTGTTGTATTCAGTTTGCCAGTATTTTGTTTAGAATTTTAGCATCTGTATTCATTAGAGATATTGGTCTGTAGTTTTCTTTCTTTGTGCCATCCTTGCCAGGTTTTGGTATGAGGGTTATGTTGGCCTCATAAAATGTGTTTGGAAGTATTGCTTCTTCTTCAATTTTTTGGAAGACTTTGAGTAGAATAGGAACCAAGTCTTCTTGGAATGTTTGATAGAATTCACTAGTATAACCGTCTGGGCCTGGACTTTTATTTTTGGGGAGGTTTTTAATAGTTTTTTCTATTTCCTCCCTGCTGATTGGTCTGTTTAGGCTTTCTGCTTCTTCATGACTCAGTCTAGGAAGGTTGTATTGTTCTAGGAATTTATCCATTTCTTCTAGATTGTTGTATTTGGTGGCATATAATTTTTCATAGTATTCTACAATAATTCTTTGTATATCTATGATGTCTGTGGTGATCTCTCCTCTTTCATTTTGGATTTTATTTATTTGAGTCCTGTGCCTTTTTTCCTTGGTGAGTCTTGCCAAGGGTTTGTCAATTTTGTTGATCTTTTCAAAGAACCAGCTCCTTGTTTTATTGATTTTTTCTATAGTTTTTCTGTTCTCTATTTCATTTATTTCTGCTCTGATTTTTATTATCTCCTTTCTTCGGCTGGTTTTGGGTTGTCTTTGTTCTTCTTTTTCTAGTTCCTTAAGGTGTGAAGTTAAGTGGTTTACTTCGGCTCTCTCTTGTTTGTTCATATAGGCCTGAAATGATATGAACTTTCCTCTTATTACTGCTTTTGCTGCATCCCAGAGATTCTGATATGTCGTATTTTCATTTTCATTTGTCTGTATATATCTTTTGATCTCTGCGCTTATTTCTTTTTTGACCCATTCATTTTTTAGAAGTATGTTGTTTAGTTTCCACATTTTTGTGGGTTTTTCCCCCTCTTTTTTGCAGTTGAATTCTAGTTTCAAGGCTTTATGATCAGAAAATATGCTTGGTACAATTTCAATTTTTCTAAATTTGCTGATATTGTCTTTGTGGCCCAACATATGGTCAATTCTTGAGAATGTTCCATGTACACTAGAGAAAAATGTATACTCTGTCGCTTTGGGATGAAGTGTCCTGTAGATGTCTATCATATCCAGGTGTTCTAGTATTTCGTTTAAGGCCACTATCTCTTTATTGATTCTCTGTTTGGATGACCGATCTAGAGCCGTCAGCAGAGTATTGAGGTCTCCAAGTATGATTGTATTTTTGTTAGTTTTTGTTTTAAGGTCAATAAGTAGCTGTCTTATATATTTTGGTGCTCCTTGGTTTGGTACATATATATTAAGGATTGTTATGTCTTCTTGATTCAGTGTCCCCTTAATCATTATGAAATGACCATTTTTGTCTCTGAGTACTTTTTCTGTCTTGTAGTCAGCATTATCAGATATGAGTATTGCTACACCTGCTTTTTTTTGGGTGTTGTTTGCTTGGAGTATTGTTTTCCAGCCTTTCACTTTGAATTTGTTTTTATCCTTGTTGCTTAGATGTGTTTCTTGTAGGCAGCATATAGTTGGATTTTCTTTTTTAATCCATTCTGCTACTGTGTCTTTTTATTGGTAAGTTTAATCCATTTACATTTAGTGTAGTTATTGACACTTGTGGGTTCCCTACTGCCATTTTATAAATTGCTTTCTGTTAGTTTTGTATTTTGTTTGATTCTTCTCTTTTGTTTTTCTATCATTTGTTTTTGTTTGTTTGTGTTCCATACTTCTTTCCTCTGTTGCTACCTTTTTTAAGTCAAGTGTTTTTGTGGTGGTTTTTTCTAGGGTGGTTACCATTAAGTAATGAAAAGGGTACCTACCATATTCATTGTAGTACCCTATCTTATAAGTATTTCTGCACTTCATCGTCCTTTGCTACTGTTAATCTCCATCCTCTCCCCCCTTTTTTTCCTTTGTTGTCACAGTTTAAGTTTGGTTTTATTGTGTTCTTGGTGGAGCTGTTACTTGTGGTGTTGTTTTCTTTTGTTCTTTGAATCTGGTTGGAAAACCCCCTTTAGTATTTCCTGGAGTGGGGGCTTTCTGTTGATAAATTCTCTCATCTTTTCTGAATTTGTGAATGTTTTTATATCTCCTTCATACTTGAAGGATAGCTTTGATGGGTATAGTATTCATGGCTGAAAGTTCCTCTCTTTCAGGGCTTTAAATATTGGGGTCCACTCTCTTCTAGCTTGTAGAGTTTCTGCTGAGAAATCTGATGATAATCTAATAGGCCTTCCTTTATATGTTGTACTCTTCTTTTCCCTGGCTGCCTTGAGAATTTTTTCTTTGTCATTGGTTTGTGTCATCTTTATTATGATGTGCCTTGGAGTGGGTTTGTTGGGGTTAAGAAAACTTGGTGTTCTGTTTGCTTCTTGAATTTGAGGCTTTAGTTCTTTCCACAGGCTTGGGAAGTTCTCGTCTATTATTTGTTTGAGTATATTCTCCATTCCATTTTCTTTCTCTTCTCCCTCTGATATACCTATTATTCTTATGTTACTCTTTCTGATGGAGTCAGACAATTCCTGTAGGGCTTTCTCGTTTTTTTTTATTTTTGAGTCTCTTTCTTCTTCTCTCTGTTGTGCCTCAAGTTGTTTGTCTTCTATTTCACTAATCCTATCTTCAATCTGGGCTGTTCTGCTAGCTAAGCTTGTTACCTCGTTTTTCAGCTCGTGAATTGAGTTTTTCATTTCTGTTTGATTTGTTTTTATAGTTTCAATTTCCTTGGTAATATATTCTTTGTGTTCATTGAGTTGTTTTCTGATCTCCCTAAATTGCCTTTCTGTGTTTTCTTGTATATCTCTGAGTATTTTTAAGATTTCTATTTTAAATTCTCTGTCATTTAGCTCCAAGGCTTCCAATATGTTAAGTCTTTTCTCCATAGATTTTTCCACATCTATTTGTGTTACCTCTCTTTCTTTTGTATCCATAATATTCGATTTCCTCTTTCTTATTGGCATCTGAGGGTGGTCTTGTTGATAGCACTAATTAGAATTAATAAAGAGTAAAAAGTAACAAAAAAAAAAAAGGTAAAACACCCCACAAAAAAAACCAGTAATAATTTATTATTTCCCCCTTTTTTTCTTTCTTCTCTTTCCCTCCTCTCCCCTCCTCAGGGAAATATCGTGCCTATAATGGAGGGCCTGATTTGGGGTGAAGAGTTCAAGGGGCAAAAAAAGGAGAGTAGGGACCTACTAAATGCAAAAAAAAAAAAAAAAAAAAAAGGAAGAAAATCTTAAACAAGCATAAGGTGATTTGCTTGTGAGTGATGGTCGACTAAGAGATATAATGAGAGGGATAAGAGGGAACCAGAAAAAAGGACAAAAAAAAGAATAATAAAGAAGAAAAAAATAAAAATGATAAGTAAAAATCTGTTGTATTAAATGGAGCGAAGACTAAATACAATGGAGACCTTGGGTTGGGAGGACCCAAAATGCCACAAAAATAAACAAGAAAAAAACAGAAACAAAAGCGAAAAAGAAAAATAAAGCCAAAAAAAGCCTTGAGTCCCAAATTAACTAATTTGTTCGTGATTGAGGATTAAATGGGATGAAAGTAAAATGAGAAAAGAAAAAACGAATAGAAAGGAAAAAATAAGAAAAAGAGAAAAACGAAGGAAGAAATAAAAAAGGAAGAAAAAAAAATAAGATAAAGCAAAACAAAATAAAACAAAAGAGGAGAGAGTGAGAGTTAAGTGTTTTGGAGTATAACCTTAAAGGAGGGTGAGGATGAAGAAGAGAAATAAAATGTAACACTTATGGGTAGTGTAGTTCAAGAAAAGGGAAGCATAAGATGGGCAGAGAATAGAAGGACCGAGGTGGAGGAAATAAAGGCAATAAGATAGAAGAAACAAACAACAACAACAACAAAAAAAATTAGTGGAACAATTTGTAAAGTCTGTGGATTTTTCTTGATTTTGAGAGGTTAACTTCTTCCTTTTTCTTTTCTCTCCCTCTTCTTGGTCGGTGACTCTACCCCAGGCTCTGCCCCTGTGTCACACTTAGGTAGGGATTTGCAGTTGATGGGATTCTATGGCAATGTCATATAATTGGCTTTAGTCTTACTGGTAGTCAAGGCTTGTTGGCGTTTGCAGGGTCCAACGATGAGAGAGTTTGCTTTCCTGGATTCTCTCTCCTAGTCCCCCCTTCCTGAATTAGCAGCCTGGTGATCCAGCTATAAGGCTGCAACTGCTTCTGCCTGGGGAGTAAGAGGCTCAAAGAGCTGGGAAATCCCCACTCTATCCCCACTCAGTGCAAGGCTTTGGGAAAGGCTCTGGCAGTCAGGGCCTCCAGTGTAATCAGGCGGGGGTGGGAGTCAATTGTTGTCAAGGTGACTGTTCAGCGCCTAGCATTCAGTTGGACCTCTCAACCCAGGCTTTCCACTCTTTGTAGCCTGTTTTGGCTGGGAAGAAGAGGCACTAGTCTCTGCTTGTGACTAGTATAGTATAGATCTTATTATCTGCCAAGTCCTTCTTGTTAGCGTTTATCCCTGAATATGGAGGCTCTATCAATCAGAAGTTGCCCCCGCCCCTTTAGCGAGAGGCACTAAAAAATATCACGCCTCTTGTCTTGGGTCGCTGAACTGAGAGAGATCTTATCAATTAGAACCGAGGGTGCGCAGATTTCACGGGTTAAGCTAATTTCAGTGATTGGGTCGCAGCTGTGCTCCCGAGGGTATTTCAGGCTGCCTGCGCGCTCCCCTCCCCCAACGCTTGATTGTTAGCTTGAATGGCTGGGTGAGGTGCCCCGCCCACGGAGAGAATCTCCCAAGTAGGGAATACCGCCCTGGGGCCTCTCCTGCTCCCCCCGCTGCTGGCGGCTGGGGCGCACCGGGCACAGGAGAGAGCATTTTCTTATTTTCAAAGACTTTGATCAAATTTAACTTTATGGTCTCTTATAAGATTTTACATTTTTTTCTCTTATATTCTTAAACGCTTATAACATATTTTTATTAGAGTGTATGCTAACTTGTTACACTTATTAATATGTCTCTCTTGCACTAATCTTATTGAAGCTGATTTGTATGTATGTTTTATCGACAACAAGCATGCTATCTAGCATACAGTAGTTATTTAATATGATTTTTTATGTATGGAAGGAAGAAAGAAAAGAAAAAAGTAAAGAAGAAAAGGAAGGAAGGAAGAAAGGAAGGAAGAAAGGAAGGGAGGAAGAAATAAAAGTAGATTCTGGAAATATAAATCAATATCCTTAATATTAACTATGGCAAAATTTTACACTGGGTTATTAAATATACATTTATAAATATTTAAAGGCAGAATAGAAAATAATTGAAATATAATATGAATTTATTTAAATCAATCAGAGTAACACATGCTGACATTTACTTTAAAACTAAGGTTAATAGTTTCATAGAGCTACAAAATAAGTACAGAATGAATTGAGATTCTGTAAAACATTTGGCCAAAACTATTATCTCCTTGTTAGCATGGTAGATAAAGCTAGGTAAGATAATCATGTTAAGTAGATTCTTAGTTGGTTTACTTCATCTGATGAAGATTTTGGTTTCTACAGTTTTTGTCTTAGTAGAGGGTCTTTACTTACACTTTATTCTGATTATGTTGTTTTATGTTTTTATCATTAATTCATAGAGCTATAAAAGACAAGTGCTGTATGTCAGAGTCAGATTTGTACAATGATATAAATCTGTAGGAATACTGTATAATAATAGATATAACCAAAATTTTAGAATTAGACACACTTGGGTTTATATTTCACAACAACACATATTTATTATATTTTGTGGGATCTTAGTCTGGCTGACTATGGCTTTCCTTATACGTAAAAAGATAATAGTTATATATAACACTCATAGGAGTGTTGTGGATATTACTATGCCTGAGAAATTATAGACATTAAAATATAGTTCTTAGATATTATTGTTATGATTTTAAAGAATCATAATCTTTATAAAATGCTCAGTTAATCCTGAAACTAACAGTGTCTAATCAAAACAGGATAATTGTTAACTCCTCTGGCTTAGTTAAAATATTAACTGTCATGTCCTGCTCTGTTTTATTAGCTATTTATATAAGATCAAGGTTGTTGTTTCTTTTAACAGAGACCAAATTCATTATGAGTCAACAATGAGGCATGACTGACATATACAAAAATAAAAGATTTAATTTTAGCCTATATAACCAGAAATATAGCATCTAGAACAATTTGTGAAAAATTCCTCACCCTACCTTGTTATATTAGTCAGTCCACAGCTGGTACATCATGTTTATGAGTGCCAAAGAAGTGTGACTGGAAACCATGTCATTAGAGAGCCATTAAAAAACACTCTTATTCCCATTCAAAGGCTGACTTTCAAAAGCATTAGCTTAGTCTTTCCATTTTGAAGGGATGAATGTGAACTAAATATTAACTTCATGCAGTGTGACCTGAGAGGGGAAAAACAGACCTTTCAGTGAAGGGATATTTTTTACTTAATATAAATAAAAACTTACATTTAGGAATTTCCAAACATCAGACTATTTTATAAATCAGTGTATTCTTTGTCCCTGTGTCACCAGAAATGTTCAGAGAGTATACAATCAACAGGTAGGCCATCCTAGAAGATATTATTGTACTGAGTTGGAGGTGAAAGAGATAAGATCTAAAGTTAAATATATTTGAGACCCTACAGAGCTTGCATTTTTTTTAACCTTCTTTGTATATTTAAAAAAATATATGTATTAGAATATATGTCATATATCTATAAGAAGTAGTTTTAGTAGAATTTTGCTCTGAGTTTATAAGCTTAAGTTTGAGTCTCAGCTCAGCCCCTTGCTAATTTGTGACCTTTTTCACTTTATTATTGACCTCTCTGAATTTAGTTTCTCATTTGAAAAAGCAGGAAATATAGAGAATATCTGACAAGATAAAATCCAATAGAATATTTTTTAATGAATACTTCTGGCACATATTAGTTCTGAATACAGATCTTTGTTTTCCTTTTACCCTAGGTGTTGTGGGTGTATGTGAAAATTAAATTATAACATTGGAGAAAATTTCCTGCCAAATAATTCATTGACATGTGGCAAATCAGTGAGAGTCTGTCACATACACTTTAATACTAGGTGATCTTGGAAACAGCTTTGTTTTCATAGCTAATACTGTTAGCCTGAGCAAAGCATCTGAATTCTCAGCTTATTTGGGGCAGGCATACTACTGACATGGACTGCATAAGATTTGGCAAAGGCCACATTTTCACACATCATCCCAACCTAGAGAGAGAACACAGAAAAGGTTGGCAGAGTAAATCAACACAAAAACAGTAGAGGGATTTTCCAACATTGTTGTTCACATTTAAGGGCAGGTGTTGCTTAGGTAACTGCTCTACCACTGACATATGCTGTGACAGAGTGCATGGTAAAAGAAAAACAGTGTGCAAGCTGAGATCTCTGACAGGCTGGAAATGAAGACATCTGTTTTCCTTTTGAAAGTGTGAGACAATGTGGTTGACATAGACACACTATTTAAATCAAAGGCATAAGTATTCTTGACCTTGGTTTAAATTATAAATAATAATAGGGAATTGCTTCTATTCTCCCCTCACCATTTTTTTCTGGTATGGAAGAGTAAGTATGAACAAGATTGAATGACTCTGGGGAATAACTGCCCCTTTATTTTTATCTGCAATAAGGTGTTAAGAAGCATAAGATCTTCAAAAGTTGAGTGGAAGGTCAATGAAGTAAAAATAAAGAACCTGTTGTCATTTTCTTATTAGTCAAAAGTTAATGATAGCGCCTGACCAGACGGTGGCGCAGTGGGTGGAGTGTTGGACTGGGATGCGGAGGACCCAGGTTTGAAACTCCAAGGTCTCTGGCTTGAGCGCGGGCTCATCTGGGATGAGCAAGGCTCGCCAGCTTGAGCCCAAGGTCACTGGCTTGAGTAAAGGGTCACTCGGTCTGTTTTAGCCCCCTGGTCAAGAAACATATAAGAAAGCAATTAACGAACAACTTAGGTGCTGCAACGAAGGACTGATGCTTCTTATCTCTCTCCCTTCCTGTCTGTCCATCCCTATCTATCCCTCTCTTTGTCTGTCTCTTTCAATGTCACACACACAAAAAAGTTAATGATATCTTTTGAAATCTTCCATGGTTCTGCTTAATCCATGATTGAATTTGAACAGGCTGTTCATCTTTCTGCATCCCATTTACTCATCTGTGAACTAGAGCTTACATATCTATACCTTAGAGTTGTCATTGTTATTGTAAGATAAATTATGAGTGCATAAGCACTGCTTGGCTCATGTGATTCCTGGCAACATATGATTTCAGAAAAATAGAGCTTTTTTTCTCTCCAGGATTCTATATTGTGTCCAATAAAGAAATTTACTCTGCATGTAACCACCCATGAACCAATCAGTGCATCTCAACGTTAAGGGAACACTGAGATGACCCAGACTGGTTCACAAGACATATAAGCCAGCATGTGATAGACAGTCTCACCATGTGAAAGAAGAGCATATCTCAATTACAAAAATATCCTTTGTTATCAAAGAAAAAAAAAGTGAGGCTGAGCAACCAAAATAAATACCCACTGTAACCTTTTTTTAAAAAAATCTCATTCTCCTTTCTTATTATCCTAGATCCCCTACTTTTTATTATTTTGAATTTTAAAGTACACATTTCTAAAAATGTGTCAAAAATTAGAAATCAGTCCCTAGCCAGGTGGTTCAGTGGATAAAGTGTCAGTGCAGCACACCAGAGGCCAGGGATTAGATCCCCAGTCAGGGCACATAGAAGCAGCAGTCAAAGAGAACACAACTAAATGAAACAATTAAGTTGATTCTTCTCTCTCCCTCTCTTTCTTCCACTTTCTCTCTCAAATCAATAGAAAAAATTAAAAAAAAAAGATCATTCTCAGGATTATACTTTCTTCTGAAAACTTCAAAAGATGTTTATTTCTTATATTTGCAGAGTATTTGACAGGTTCTATTGTATACTGTTTTTTTTCCCTTTATTCATTGTCAAGTGTTTTCAAACAAATAAGCTATGCAACTTACTTTAAACCCATTTTCTACTCAATTGGTTTTTGTTCTGTTATTCTTTACACATTGAGAACAGAACCAAAGGTTGATTTGTATAGTTCTTAGAACATTCCAGAATACTCTAGAGAATGCACACATGTAAGATTATCTCCTACTTTCACATAATCTTTTTAATATTTTGAACATATTAATATATGAAAAAATTATAATCACAGAGTCCATTGCAAACAGAGCTCTTATTCTGTCATTCTGCCCCATGTCTTCTGAGGATGCTTGCTTTGGAAGGACTGTAGTTTTCAGAATTCAATGTGCACTAACACAATCACTTCCTTCACTATACCTCTACCACCATCGCCCAAATCACCACTGCTAAAACTGATACTTACCATATCATTTCTTTCTGATGTCAAAATATCTGGAAGATAAATAAAGAGAAGAATCAGGAGTATAGAGCTATGTGTATTTTATGAGAAACTATTAAAGGCTTTTGAAATTTTCTTCAAATAATATCAGAAACCTAATTTATAGATTTATTTTAGTTTGGGGTTCTTTAACATTTTTTATTTGCTAAATTCTCATTTTTAGATATAAAATAATTCTTTAATATATATCTCTAATCTGTTTAATTTATATATGAGTATATATACATACATATATTATATACATACAAAAATAGATACATATAAACATATTACTTTTAAAAATTCTCAACTCTTAGTAATTTATAACTTTTTCTACTTTAGTGGTCTTAATATTTTATCTCCAATTTTAATCTTTAATTTCAATGTTTCTTTTATGCCTTTAATTTTTCATCTCACTGGAATTGTTTTTTATTCTTTAAAAAATCCTTTGGGAAAATTTTAGATTTACAAAAAATTGCAGCACAGAGATTTTATATTCCTTTTACTTCTTTGCCTAATGAAAGACCTTACTTAATATGGTGGTTCCTCAAAAAACTGCAAATAAAACTACCTTATGACCCAGCAATCCCTCTACTGGGTATACACCCCAAAACCTCAGAAACATTGATATGTAAAGACACATGTAGCCCCATGTTCATTGCAGCACTGTTCACAGTGGCCAAGACATGGAAACAACCAAAAAGCCCTTTAATAGAAGACTGGATAAAGAAGATGTGGCACATATACACTATGGAATACTACTCAGCCATAAGAAATGATGACATCAGATCATTTACAACAAAATGGTGGGATCTTGATAACATTATATGGAGTGAAATAAGTAAATCAGAAAAAAACAAGAACTACATGATTCCATACATTGGTGGAACATAAAAACAAGACTAAGAGACATGGACAAGAGTGTGGTGGTTACCAGGGGTAGGGGGAGGGAGGACATGGGAGGGAGGGAGGGAGAGAGTTAGGGGGAGGGGGAGGGGCACAGAGAACTAGATAGAGGGTGGCGGAGGACAATCTGCCTTTGGGCAAGGGGTATGCAACATAATTCAATGACAAAATAACCTAGACATGTTTTCTTTGAATATATGTACCCTGATTTATTAATGTCATCCCATTACCATTAATAAAAATTTATTAAAAAAAAAAAAGACCTTACTTAATGATGGAACCTTATATAACATGGTACATTGTCAAAACTAAGGTATTAACATTGTTACGATCATAATAACTAACCATTGAATTTTATTTGAACTATCCAGGTTTTTCATTAAAGTTTTTTTTTTCTGTTTTAAGATCTTATCCAGGAGATTATATTCCATTTTTTTTCATGTCTTCTTAGTTTCCTCCAATCTATATATAATGGATTTTCAATCTCTTCTCTTTTTTTCAATATATTGACTGTTTGGAAGATTGCTTGTCAAGTTTTTTTGTAAAACATTCCTCAGTTTGGGTTTGGTTAATGTTTTTTGATGATAGACTGTGTTTATAAGTTTCTAAAGAGAGCACCACAGATACAGAGTGCCTCTTATACCAGGGGCTACATGAAATTTGTATGACATGACTATTGTGTAATTTGATCATTTAAGATCATATTTGCCAAGTTTCCACCTATAAAGTTAAACTCTCTTACTAAAATAAATATGCAAAAATCAGTTGCATTTCTATCATGAATAATGCACTATTTGGAGGGAATATTAAGAAAATAATTCCATTCATAAGTGTACTAATAATCACAAAAATACCTAGGAATAAATTTAACCAATGAAGTAGAAGACATGGACACTGAAAATTACAAGATGCTAATGAAAGAAATTGAAGAAGACACAAATTATGATCAGATATTCTTTGTGTGTGTGTGTGGGAAAGAGTATGAGATAGAGACGAAGGGAGAGAGATGAGAAGCATCAACTTTTAGTTGTGGCACTTTAGTTGTTCATTGATTGCTACTCATATGTTCCTTGACAAGGGCGATGCTCTAGCCAAGCCAATGACCCTTTGTTCAACCCATCAACCTTGGGTTTCAAGCCAGCAACCATAGAATCATGTTGATGATCTTACACTCAAGCCGGTGAACCTGCGCGCAAGGTGGTGAGCCTGCACTCAAGCCTGTGACCTTGGGGTTTTACGCCTGGGACATCAGCATCCCAAGTCAATGCTCTATACACTGTGCCACAACTGGTCAGGCAATGGTAAAATATTCTGTGCTTGTAGATTAGAAGAGTTAATACTGTTAAAATGGTCATACTACCCAAAATACTCTACAGATTCAATGAATTTGTATCAAAATTCCAATGACATTTTTCACAAAAATAGAACAAACAATCCTAAAATTTGTATGGATCCACAAAAGACTCTGAATAGCCAAAACAATTTTAAGAAAGAACAACAAAGTTGGAGCCATCTTGCTCCCTGATTTCAAACTATATTGCTAAGTGGAATAAATCAGATAAAGATAAATATCTTATGATCTCACTGATATATGGAATATAAAACAAAACAAAACAAAAACCAAATTCATAGATGCAGAGAACAGATTGGTGGTTGCCAGAGGTGGAGGTAGGGGTAGAGATGAGCGAATGGATGAAGGTGATCAAAAGACACAAACTTTAATTTGTAAAATAAGTTAAGTCCTGAGGACATAAGGTGTAGCATGGTGACTATAGGTAATAATGCTTACTGCATATTTGGATTTGTTGAGAAAATAGATCTTAAAAGTTCTTATCACAAGGAAAACATTTGTAACTATGTTTGTGATGGATGTTAACTACACTTATTGTGTTGATCATTTCAGAGTATATACATAAAACAAATCATTATCTTGTACATATGAAATCATGATATGTCAATTACATCTCAATTTAAAAAATTAAAAATAACTTGATCACTGTAAAGGTAAATTCTTTTTCCCTTTCCATACTTTAGTCTTCTTAAAATAGACTTTATTTTTTAGCTTAGTCACAGGTTCACAGCAGTATTGAGCAGCAAATTAAAATTTCCTATATACCTTCAGGCATCACATACACATACCTTCCCCCATTTCAATATCCCCCTTGCTCCAGAGTGATTCATTTACTACAATCAATGAACCAACATTTACTTTTTATTATCACTTAGACTCCATACTTTATATTAGAGTATAATCTTGGTATTGTACCTTCTATGGGTTTAGAAAACTGTATGACGTGTACCCACCCTTAGAATATCATATAGAGTATTTTCACATCTTATAAAATTTGCATGGCTCTGGCTGGTTGGCTTAGTGGTAGAGTGTCATTAAGGCATGTGGGCACACAGGAGATGTACTCATCTGCTTCTCCACCCTTCCTCCTCTCCTTCTCTATTTCTCTCTTCCCCTCCTGCAACCAAGACTCCACTGGAGCAAAGTTAGCTAGTGCGCTGAAGATAGCTCCATAACCTCTACCTCAGGCACTAGAATGGCTCTGGTTGCAACAGAGCAATGCCCCAGATGGGCAAAGCATTGCCCCCTAGTGAACTTGCTGGGTGGATCCCAGTCAGGAGCATGCAGGAGTCTGTCTCTCTGCTTCCCTGCTTCTCACTTCAAATAAATAAATAAATAAATAAATAAATAAATAAATAAATAAATAAATAAATAAATAAAATCTGCTTTGCTCAGCCTGTTTACACCCTCACCCCCAACTCCTGTTAATCACTGATTTTTTTTACTGTCTTTTTTAAGTTGCCTTTTCTAGGATATCATATAGTGTGTTCTTTATTCTTTAGAAATGAATCACTAAGTCCTGCTCACATTAAAGAAAAGACTTGAGTTCCACCTCCTGAAGGGGGTAGTATCTGCATTACATTATTTAAAATTCATCTATAAGAAGTATTGTCCTTTCTCTCTCAATAATTAATTAATTTATTTTCATATCATTATGAACTACTGTATATTTAATCATATGAAGTAAGATACAACATTACATTTAAAAAAAAGTGTTGCTCAAATTGTTCTAGACTTTGCCTGTGGGAGCTTTTTTAAGTTGGCTTTCATTTCTCTTGTAACATAAGAATGTGTTTTGAAATATATCTATAAACTAAAGTGACTTAAATATGGAGCAAAAGGGTTACTATTTAGCAGGATTCATAGTATATGTCAGACCCTTGTCTTCCATCTTTTAATCTTCTTAAATAATAATTCTCTGTAAAGAAAATTATATTTAATTGTAGATTAAGAAAAACTGAAACTCATCTTTGTGTAACTTTGCAAACATTATGTAACTAACAAGTAGTAAATTCAGAATTTAACACTAGGTCTGTCTGAATCCCAGGCAATCTACTTCTATGAGTTGAAAGAAGCATGGCTGAAATAGAGTATAAATTAAGCACTGGTAGCCTAGAATCTACTCCTTAGGACTTTGCAGCAATATTAGAACTACATTTTTGCCCTCTCGTGTTGGGAAGTTTTTCTTTTTCTGTATAATTTGGATGTTTAGTGGTAATATGGTAGCTAGATTAATTAAAGTCATCACTGTTTTTTTGTTTCATTTTGTTTGTTTGGGTTTTTTTTTTTTTTTTGCATGCTCTGTACTTTTCCAATTAATCTATTAGCCTCAATCCAACCTCTGTTCCTCTGCTTGCTATTTATTGTTTTTATAACTGTTATTGTGGATTGGTTCTCTTAGTATATAAATTATACTTTTTTTACAGAGACAGAGAGAGAATCAGAGACAGGGACAGACAGACAGGAACGAAGAGATGAGAAGCATCAATCATTAGTTTTTGGTTGCACATTGTGACACCTTAGTTGTTCATTAGTTGCTTTCTCATATGTGCCTTGACCACGGGCCTTCAGCAGACCAAGTAACCCCTTGCTCGAGCCAGTGACCTTGGGTCCAAGCTGATGAGCTTTGCTCAAACTAGATGAACCCACGCTCAAGCTGGCGACCTCGGGGTCTTGAACCTGGGTCCTCAGTATCCCAGTCTGATGATCTATCCACTATGCCATTGCTTGGTCAGGCTAAACTATACTTCTTTAACAAGCAGTTTTTTTTTCAGTAGTTGGAATTTTCATAAGTGAAATTTTCATAAACTAGTATGGTAAAGAATAGGAGACAGATTTTTCCACTCTAAATGTTCTCTCAGGAGCACCTAAGCTTTTAACTTAAACCAATCACATGATAGTACCTAAAAGTTACTGCCTAAAGGGAGAAATGTGTCTAGAGCCAGAGACTTTTAGCAGTACTAACAATGTACAGGAACAGCAGTGTTTTAATTATGGTGGCACAGAAATTCTGAAGTTAGCAGTGGTGAGTTGCAGAGTCTCATACACACTGCTGATTATCCTGTCAGCAGAGATGGTATGGTATCCAGTGTCAGTGGCAACCATGCTGGTGGTAGAGTCAGTGACATTTTCACCAGATATATCTGATGACATGACTTCAACTGAACTTTGAGTTTTTCAGCTTGCATTGCTTTTGGTCTATTTTCAAACTTGCTTCTTCAGCCTTTGTTTTGAGTCTGATATTTCTGTTACTCTTTAGTTACCAAAGTAACTCAAGCAGAACTCTCACTAGAACAGATGGAAGCAGAATTTAAAAATAAAATCTCATCCAGTGAAATTTCCAAAACAAACAGGGAGAAAAAGTTTCAGGTGTATCCTGTTCATACTTTTAACTGAGTTATCCTATATTTATCTTTAAAAGAACCTTTTCAATTAATTGCTCTCATGCTAATTAGGAAGCTTAAACAGCACAATAGCAAATATTTCCAATAGTTTTACCTGTCCAGACCAGGAGCTCTGTTGCTCATTCAACACCTGTAAATCTGTGTTTGTAGGCTGGAAATGAGCATATTTGGTAGATATTATCCTTGAGCAAAAACAAAATACAAGATGCTCAGTAAAGTTCTAAGTAAAGGGAGAATTTAATAAATGTTGACTGTCAAGATCTGTGAGCTAAGGAAAAAACATTAAAACTTTTGACTACTTAAGGCATTTAATAGTAGGTAATTATTTAGTATATTTTAACTATCCAAAAGGCACTTTCACAAAACTGTCTTCTACTCTTAAAGATTTATTTCAAACTTCCCTTCAGTTTTCTCTATTGAGTACTAATTTTGTTCTTGTTGTCAACCAGTTCCTAGTCCTTGTCATTGATAAGTTCAGCAGCTGCAAAGGTGAAATGTTTTGACAAATATTGAACGTCATACTTCTTATACTGTGCATCAGCATGGATGTTTTTTAGCTTCTTCAGATGGTTCAGTAATGAAGTTATATTTGGAAGTTTCTCAGTAGGGTGCAAAAGCCTCACAGAGAGAGGAAGTTTATAAACTATAATTCTACAGGAAGAAGAAAGGCCAGCTGCTCATCCTGCGTGACTCCTCCTTGAGCTTTTGTATTGTCCCAGCTAGACCTTTCGAGCTTCCTATTTATAAATTTGTCTTTAGTGTACTGAGTGCTGAAAAAGATTTGAATTCGCCAGCATATTTTCACTCAGTGTGGAGAGAATTCATTTAAAGGCTGAGATAATAAATCAAGAAAACAAAGTAAAATTTGACCATAAGGGAAGATGAGGGAAAAGGATCATCCTTGACAATGGTTTTGAGAGTCATAATGTTTTAACTCATCCTCTTTCCTGAAAAGATGGTCTCATCTCCCTGTTTGGGTTACACAAAAATCTATAAGTTTAAAGAACTGTTAAGAGTTTTTCTTTCCCCCTATATCTGTAACATTTTGAATATTCTGTGGAAGTTCTACAGAAAATGTCAATGTTTCTCTTGCGGAAAATTAAAATATAACTTGTGAAGACATTTTTAAAAAGACTTAGTCAGTTATATTCTGATTTATTTTATGACCCAGTTACATATCAATAAAATAGGTAGCAAAGTTATATCAGACAACTACTAAAACTTATTTATATTTAACAATAGCAGTCAGCATTGGGAGACAACAAATTTCATGAAAAAAGGATACTGCAGGTTATTTTTAAAATATATTACAGAATTTTCCATTTTATTGACAGTTGTAGTGACATTTGCAAAGCCTAAACTTGAATTGTGCCAGCTCTGCCTACATACTGGGAATGATCAATGAGAAGGCTAGTTCATGGGTGACAAATTCTCTTTTCAATATTGTATGAAGTAATATCAGTTGACATCTCCTATTCACTTAGTTCTTCTAGTCAAACTGAATTCTATTGTCTAACTTTTATCTATTTATGAAAATAAAAATTTTTATTAGTTAGATCTTAGATAGGTTGGTTAATATCACTTACTATTTGCCAGGCATTGCTTAAAGAATTTCACATATATTAACTCATTTGCTCATCACAACTACCCTAGATAATAGGTTCTGTAATATTTCTCATTCTACAGATGTGAAAATTGAAACAAAGAGAAGCAAAGTAATTTGGTTAAATTTACACAGTGAGCAGCAAAGAATGGATTTGATTTCCAGAATCTGTACTCTTGATCACTGTACTTCATTGTTTCCAATTTTAAAAATTAGCCTCATGAGAGTTTTATTTAATTTCTATGTATTTTAAATATGCCATGTTTTGTCCAAGAATATTATTTATTATCTTTTAATCTCAACTTGCCTTATAACTGATTCACAGTTTTGTGACACTCTATATTAGTGGGAGAAGCACTATAGCCAATGCCCAATCCTAGAGCTTTGCATATTGAAGCAAAAGACAATGTGTCATCTTGGAATGTGTGTGGCTATAAGTGACACAAAGCCTCAGATAACAGGGGATTAAATAAAATGATTATTTCTTGCTCATAAAAAAGTTGGCTGGAGGTTGGCAGTCTAGCAAGTGGCTTCCTCAACAAGTGACTTTTATCTCAAGGTTCAGGATGTTGCTCAAGTCCAGCCAACACGGGTGATATAATTGAGAAAATGGGGGCCAATAAAGGGCGTTTCCTGGAAGCTTGCATTCTATTGGGCATAAATTAGTTACATGGATAAATCCAGCCACAAGGGAGGCTGGGAAATGTAGTATTTGTTTATACAGGCATGTGCCCAGTTAGAATTGGACATTCTAATAACAAGAGATAAGGACAAGTGGAGAATAGGTATTAAAGGATGCCTAGTAATTTTCTTTGGATAATAGTGAATTCTACAAACTTCTCTAATAACCAATTTATTAACTTAGCTTTTTCTTCACATACCCCTAATAAGTTCCTTTGGTTATATTGCCAACATTCTATTTCTTAAACCCCCCTGTACAATTAAAAACAATCCAAGCCACAAACCCTCAGTGTGATTACTATTATTTCCCTCCCAAACACCATTAATCTCTTATCATTTTCCCTATGAGTCTTTTTCACTGTGCTTTTAAATGAGGAAAATTACATTATTTTTTAGAGCTTTCTGCCTCCTTCTCTTACTGGAAAATAACATTGCTTTGACACCAAAACATCCTTTAAAGAACTTTCCAATGAAGGCTTTCTTCTTTTCCCACTGATTCACAGAGAAGAGAAGAAATCAAGATGTTCCTTTCTTACATCTATCCCTTTGTACTATCAGATGACTATATCTCCCAGTCCACAAAACCTGATGCTGTGCTCCACTCACCTTCCAGGAAGCCTCTCAACTTCCTTAGTGACTCACGCTCCTGCTCTTTACTTCTCTCCTCTCTATCATGTTTCCAAAGTTCCTCCTTGCTTATGAAATTTTAGATATTGAGGCCATGGGAATGGTGTCAAACTGGATGTACTAGGTAATGATAAAGTTAATACAATAAATATGTACTTTTCATAAAGTAGGCTTGAAAAGTTGCATGCTTCATCCTGTAAACCTGTAATAACTGCATTTGTTCTTTAGCAATAGGACAGGACTTAATTTTGTGAAGACTAAAACCATAGACTCTCAGAAACTTTGCAGTTAGATACCATTTTCCTGAGAACAGAACAGCCTATTCTTACATTAATGATCCGAGTCTCTGATACATAAAAACTGTTTTTGCAGAATTTCAGATAAGGGATACCCAGACACAGCATTCCATATTTATCACAATATTATATTTCTAATGAAATATAGTCTTGAATCTACCTTGCAGTCTTGGAATGATATTAACCTCTTTACACACAGATTTGTTTTGCTTTGAGCTAAACATTGTTTAGTGAAATCCTCTAAACTCTTCAACTTCCTACCCTACTCCCAAATTCTATAATAACCTTATCTATTTCTATGGGGAAGAGCAGTCCAACTTTTTCATAGGGTGTCTTTCTTTATTATAATAAGCTAGTGAACCCTATTTTTTTTAACTATAGGTTTGTACCAGTAGTCATCAGACAGGCAATTATAAGCCCTATCATGGTGCTAAAATCCTGAGGTCAATAAGATGTCATAGATTTTGTAAGCTAATTCTATTTAGTTAGATTAAGACCTCAAGGGATCAAAACTAATAATCTGGCAAGTCTCCATTTGAGTAAAAGTTTCCAGGCAAGAACTCAGAGGAAGGGGGTTTCAGTAGTAAGTACTTAGAGTTCAGTGTTACATAAATATAAATTCCTCTCTTGGCTCCAATTAAAATTATATGCAATTGTTTGTTGCTTAAGCTCTTAAATCTTGTTTTTCTTCTCTACTAAGTAAAAAATAATAACATGACATTGTTTTACATATAAAATATAATTTATTTACAGAAGATTTGGCAGGTGATACACTCAATAAGTGATAGGTATTATTGTTTGGGACTTCATTCATAGTCAAAGAGAAATGAACTCCACATTTCTATACATAGCTTTTTAAAAATATCTTAGTCAACTTACTTTATCTCTCTTTGTTTCATGTGCAAAATGGGAATGACAATACAAACTGACAGAGTTAAGTATGGTTACATATCAAACATTTCCAATATAGTATCTGGTAAGCAGTAGGCATTTCATTAATGTTAGTTTTCTTATTCTCCCTACTCTTGTTTTATAGTTATGCTTTGAGGAATACAATAATTGAAAAGACTGTAATTTGAAGAGAATAATATGTTGGTTACTATTCATATGTTATATGTGAGTAGTCTGTTTTTCCTGCTTCTTTCCACATGGTATATTCCTAGCTGTCAGCTGGGGCGACTCCTCTTCTTATGACCGAGCAGTCATATCATGCTAACCCTTCCTGACCCAGTGTACACCAGAAAGGAGTTTCTGAGTCTTCTGATAACCCCACATATGTGTGTGTTGGGAGTAGTGGTGATGGTGATATTTTTCTAGCAATTCCAGATATCAACTGATCTCTATTCAACAAAGTGAAAGCAGGTAAATATAAAATATGGAGTCACAGATAGGAGATTGGACACAGGGTCCTAGTCCAATTTCTTTTGCCCTTTGCACCAGCTAAGATTGTAGGCTCTTATGTATGATGTCCCATACGAGTATTCTCTTTCTCTTTTCAGATCCTTTGCTTCTTATATCCTGACTTCCTCTGGTCCCAGTGACTTAAGACCTCTCATTCCAAATATATAGTCTCAAATGCTCTCCTCTGTCTTACACATACTCTGGCACTTTCTCTGAACCTGTTATTCGTGTGTGTGTGTGTGTGTGTGTGTGTGTGTGTGTGTGTGTGTGTGTGTGTAAAACCATTATATATAGCTTGAAGTTAGCATTTATTATTACAAGGTGTCTTCAACGGTATTTTATTTTTAAGTTGGAGCAAAGGTATCAACATTCTTCTTGCATACCAAAATCTTATCTATTTTTATGCCTAAAAGTTTCCTTCCCATCCTTAAGTTTGTTCATTCTGTTTTGCTTTGTGTTTGAGTCTAATAACCTGTGTAAAAAGCAAGAAACAAGCAAAGACATAAGCTAGTGAATTACTTTAGGTCATTCATTTCCAATTTGTAGGGCCAGTTTTGATTCCAAGGTATCTTTCAGATATCAAATAAATTAAGAATAAGTTGAGAAAACAATTAGGCATCACACTATCTAGTATAAAAGATTTACTCTTTTATTCAGGATAATAAGATCTGGGAGAAAAGTTTAGAGTAATTCACAAACTAGGAAGTGTTTAGTTTATGAAACATATCCATTTTATATTCTACCCTGTATGATAATTTCCAGCAAGTCAGTCTTCCTAAGTCTATAGATTTTGAGAATATTTCTATAAGTACTCTTTAACCAGGAACATACTAGAGACATCCACAATCTGGGATCACTTTATGTTTTTATATTAAAAATTTCTTAATTCAGATATTTCAAAGTACAAATGATACAAAGGGATTGACCCTGGGGATTCTCTCTTTTATTCTTGTTTTTTCATGTGAGTGATATTATTAGATCAGAATCTTGCATATCATTTGCAACCATTTTAAACTTAATTCCTGCCTTTAAATTCTTCAGAAAATTCAAATAACTTTAAAGTTTGGTTGGAAACCCATATGAGGCCTCATAAAGATTCAAATCCTCATGGAACATTTTTTTACCCTGAAATCAACACCAAGACCTTAGTTTTCCTAGTGGTTGGGTATTTCTTTCTTACTCCTCTTTGTGTTTTTGGTTTTATGGGGAAAGGAAGCTGAGCAGGAGAAGTTGTTCTATTAATTTTCCAAAATTAGAATGCCTCCATTTATTTCTCTGTTTTAGTCCATGCTATATTCTTCTACTTTTGAAGAATGTTATTCAGTGACTTCTATTTTAGACTATTTAAAGATTATTATTGACTTAAAGTCATGCTGTTGTATCTATTACTCTTGCCTTATTTTTTAGTATTATATTTATAATAACACAATTTTAATTCATATTACTATTGTTTTATGTCATAGTTTATGAATAGTTTATAATAGCAAACTGGGTATAATCAATTTTACAGGTACAATTTTTGTTTTGAAATATACTGCAATATTATGGTTAGAGGCAACACATTATTAGGTTATATACATTTTAATTTATAACTAAGAAAAATAAATGTGCATTGAATTCACTTATAGAACTGAGATAAACATTAAGAAGGAATAAGAATATCTCATAAGACTTAACCTCAAATTTGCATATTGTAATTGGCTATTTCTCCACTATTAAAACTGTCTTTAAAAATAAACAAACCTGGGGAGTGACATCAGAGAAATGGTGTCATGAGGGAGACTCCCAGTCTCTCCCCTTGAGATGTCAACAAATTCAACAACTAAACACAGAGAAAAAAATCTTAGGAGCACCTGATATATACACATAGCAGACAAAGGTATGACTGGGCACAGAGGTGGCTGAATATATAATCCAGTCTGAAGGAAATAAGACAAAGAACGGGGTATTTTGCTTTCCTCACTGATCTGAGGAAGGGTGCTTTTGTCTGGAGCCGAGCAAGGTGGAGAGTCTGAGTTAGAGGGGAAGGAGCTGAGTTAAGGTAGGTGCTCAAACTGGAGAAAAAACATGCCAGCTCTGCCTGAGATTGTGAACGTGGGGCACACAGGGGCAGCGGGTTCCACATAGAGTTGCCAGTGCAGGGTGCCTGCGTGAGCCGGTTCCAGCATCTTTGTGTATTCCCAGCTCCACGATCACCAGCGGTGTGCAAGTGGCTCCACCTAGTATTACCGGATGGTTTAGCCCGAGATTATCAGTGATAGGTACCTGCATGCATGGGCTGTTGCCAGCATCTTTGTGCATTCCCGACTGCATGATCACCAGTGCGGAGTGTGTATGGGCAAAAACCCTTGGCCTGAGACCACCCTGGCTGGGCGCTTCCACGGGCAAATCCAGGCTTCTGAATGCATTCCCAGCTCTGACTGAGATCACAGGCACTGGATGCTTGAGTGGGAAGGTGCAAGCATCTGTGCGCATAGCCGGAGTCATGGGAACTGGGCACACATGTGGCTTACTCCAGGCTACCAAACAGTGCGTGAAGGAGAAGCCTGTGGAGATTGAACCCATGTCATGCTGAGATATGTTAGACCTCCCAGCGGGGCCCATAGAGGGGTGCTTGATCTACAATAGACTCCCAGCCCTGCCTGCTCTTGCTGGCAGCTCTGATTGCCATCGCCTTACCTAGACTGTGTTTAGTGGTACTGGAGGAAGAACCTGGCTGCTCTTGGAACCTCTTGCTCTGCAGAGAGTGGCTGGAATGCTCCTCATGGCTGGGTCCCCAGGATGCTGGCTCAGGTGGGAGGGACGTGGGGAGAGAAGCCTGGAATGCTGAGACTGCCATTGTTATAGCCTTAAAGTCCTAATAAACCCCACCTACCAATGAAACTGAGGCCCAGCCTACATCATTGCCACAGTGACACACCAGCAGACCTCTGCTCAAGAACCCCACAGGAGCAAAACTTGGTAGTACAGTGCCACCTGACAAAAAAAAAAAAAAAAGAAAAAAAAAGAAGTTAACTTCTCAAAACCAGGAAAAAATTAATTTTTATAGCTTTTTTTTTCATATTAGTCATTTTATTTTCTTTCCTTTTTCTCTTTTTCTTTTTTCTAAAACTTCACTATCCATAGTTATTATATTTTTCATTCTTATATTTTGTGAGAGTTTCTGAAATATCAGAAACCTTTTGTTGTTGTTGCTGTTGTTTTTGTTTCTTTTTTTCTCTCTCTTTCTTCTTTCTTCCTGTTTCTTCTCCTTTCTCTTTTTTTCTTTGTTTTTTTTTTTCTTTTTATCTCATTCGCTCCTCACTTATCATCAAATTATTATATTTTGGACTCATTTTTTTGTGGCACTTTACTTGATTTTGACTTCATTTTTTCTCTCTTTTGTTATTTTCCCTCAGTTCCTATTTCTTGTTCTCTGTAGTTTTTGTTCTGCTTATCATTACATATTTTTCTCTGTTTCACCGTATTTTCTCAATTTTTATTTTATTTTTTTAATCATATCTTATTAGTGTTATTAAAAATACCACTGTAAAATGCTATTAAGAAAAAAGGAATCAAGTATCATGAATACAAAAGACAGATATGTAGCTCAGATAGATGAGGAAATATCTCTAGAAAAAAGTTTCAATTACTTGGAAATCTTGGAGTTAAATGACAGAGAATTCAAAATTGAAGTCCTAAAAATACTTAGTGAAATACAGGAAAGCTTGGAAAGGCAATTTAGAGAGCTCAAAAAACAATTTAATGAAAAAAAAAAGAATACTTCACCAAGGAAATTGAAACTATAAAAAGAAAACAAACAGAAATAAAAAACTCAATACATGAACTGAAAAAGTAGGTAACAAGCTTAGCTAATAGAACAGGCCAGATAGAGGAGAGAATTAGTGACATAGAAGACAGGCAAATAAAGATATTACAGAGAAAAAAGGAGAAAGCCTCATGAATTAAAAAAAAAAAAAAAACACCAAAAAAAACCACAACTGAGAAAGCCCTATAGAAATTGTCTGTCTCCATCAGAAAGAGCAACATAAGAATAATGGGTATATCAGAAAGAGAAGAGAGAGAAAAAGGAATGGAAAACATAATCAGACAAATAATTGATGAGAACTTCCCAAGCCTGTAGAAAGAATTAGAGCCTTGGATCCAAAAAGCAAACAGAACACCAAGTTACCTTAACCCAAACAAATCTACTCCAAGGCACATAGTAATGAAATTATCACAAATCAATGACAAAGGAAAAATCCTTAAGGCAGCCATAAAAAGAATACAACATATAAGGAAGGCCAATTAGGCTATCATTAGACTGCTCAGCAGAAACTCTACAAGCCAGAAGAGAGTGGACCCCGATATTTAAAATTCTGAGAAAGAGGAACTTCCAGCCAACAATTCTATATCCATCAAAGCTATCCTTCAAATATGAAGGGGAAATAAAATCATTCACGGATATAGAGAAGATGAGGGAATTTATCACCAGAAAAACCCTACTTCAAAAAATACTAAAGGGGGTTATCCAACCTGATACAAAGAACAGAACAAAACAAAATCACACGTAAAAGATCCAACAATATCACAATAAAAACAAAAATAATCTGTGACAACAAAAACAAAAAAGGGGAGGAGAGGACAAAGATTAACAGTAGCAAAAAAGGATGGGGTGCAGAAGTATTCATGAGATAATGGACTACAATAAATATAATATAAAAATTATATATTCTTAAAAAAATTATATATTCTTTAAATTACCCTATGGTAACCACCCCTGAAAAAACCACTACAGAAATATATGGCTTAAAACAAAGAAGAAACAGAGAAAAGAAGTATGGAATACAACCAAACAAAAACAAATAACAAAAAAAACAAAAGAGAAGAACTAAACAAGAAACAGAGATATCAGAAAATAATATATAAAAAGGCAACAGGAAATGCTCAAGTGTCAATTATTACATTAAATATAAATGGATTGAACTCACTAATGAAAAGACACAGTAGCAGAATGGATCAAAAACGAAAATCCAACCATTTGCTGCCTTCAAGAAGCACATCTAAGCTACAAGGATAAAAACAGATTCAAAGTGAATGGTTGGAAAACAATTCTCCAAGCAAATAATTTCCAAAGAAAAGCAAGTGTAGCCATACTCTATCTAACAATGCTGACTACAAGACAACAAAGGTAATCAGAGACAAAAATGGTCATTTCTTAATTATAAAGGGGGCATTGAATCAAGAAGACATAACACTTCTTAATATATATGCACCAAACAAAGGAGCACCAAAGTGTATAAGAAATCTATTGAATGAACTAAAAATAAAAACAAACAAAAATACAATCATATTTGGAGACCTCAATACACCACTGACAGCTCTGGATCATTCATTCAAACAGAAAATCAATAAAGAAATATTGGCATTAAACAAAACACTAAAACAATTGGATATGATAGACATCTACATGACATTTCATCCCAAAATGTCAGAGTATACATTTTTCTCCAGTGTACATGGAACATTCTCAAGAATTTACCATATGTTGGGCCACAAAATTAACACCAACAAATTCAGAAATATTGAAATTATACTAAGCATATTCCCTAAACATAAACTTTTGAAACTAGAATTCAAGTGCAAAAAAAAAAGTAAGCCAACCTACAAAAAATGTAAAAATTAATCTACATAGTTCTAAAAAATGAGTGAGTCAAAGAAGAAATAAAAGCAGAGATCAAAAGTTATATACAGACCAACAAAAATGACAACACAACATACCAGAATCTCTTGGATGCAACAAAAGGTGTAGTAAGAGGGAAGTTCATATCACTACAGGCTTATATGAACAAACAAGAGAAAGCTTAAGTAAACAACTTAACATCACATTTTAAGGAACTGGAAAGAGAAGAACAAAGTCAACCTAAAACCAGTAGAAAAAAGAAAATAATAAAAATAAAAGCAGAAATAAATAAAATAAAGAACAGAAAAAACATAGAAAAAATCAATAAAACAAGGAGCTGGTTCTTTGAAAAGATCAACAAAATCGACAAACCCTTGGCAAGACTCACTAAGAAAAAAGGAGAAGGGACTCATATAAACAAAATCCAAAATAAAAGAGAAGAAATTACTACAAATATCATAGATAAACAAAGAATTATAAAATACTATGAAAAACTATATGCCACCAAATTTGACAATCTAGAAGAAATGGATAAATACCTAGAACAATAAGATCTTTCTGGACTGAGTCATGAAGAAGTAGATAGCCCAAACAAACCCATAAGCAAGGAGAAAATAGAAACAACTATCAAAAACCTCCCAAAAAATAAAAGTACAGAACCAAATGGCTATACTAGTGAATTCTAGCAAACATTCAAAAAAGATTTGGTGCCTATTCTTCTTAAAGTTTTCCAAAAATGGAAGAAGCGATACTTCCAAACACATTTTAGGGGGCCAACATAACCTTCATACCAAAACCTGGCAAGGATAACACAAAAAAAGAAAACTACAGACCAATATCTCTAAAGAATACAGATGCAAAAGTACTAAACAAAATATTCAATATTAGCAAACCTAATATAACAGATTGAAAAAAATAATTCACCATGATCAAGTGGGATTCATCTCAGAATCACAAGGATGGTCCAACATACATAAAACAATTAACATAATACACTGTATCAACAAAACAAAGAACAAAAACCACATGATCCTATCAACTGATGTAGAAAAAATATTCAATAAAATACAACATCATTTCATGTTTAAAACACAACAAAATGGGTATACAAGGAAAATATCTCAATATAATAAAGGCCATTTATAACAAACCATTAGTGAACATCATATTAAATGTCAGAAAACTGAAAACTTTTATTCTAAAATCAGAAACAAGACAAGGTTGCCCACTCTCTCCACTCTTATTTAAAATAGTGTGGAAGTTCTATGAAACTATAAAAAAACTCGAATAGCCAGAGCAATCCTAGGGAAAAAGAACAAAGCTGGAGGCATTACAATACCTGACTTCAAATTATATTATAGCGCTGTGACAATCAAAACAGTATGGTATTGGCAGAAAAATGGACACTCAGACAAATGGAACACTCAGACAAATGGAACATAAGTGAGAGCCCAGAAATAAAACCACATGTATATGGTCAAATAATTTTCAATAAATGGGCCAACCACACGCATGGAAAACAAAAAAAAAAACCTCTTCAGCAAATGGTGCTAGGAAAACTGGAAAGCCACATGCAAAAGAATGAAACTTGACTACAGTTTGTCCCCCTGTATTAAACTTAATTCAAAATGGATCTAAGACCTAAAACAATAAATTACATAGAAGAAAACATAGGTACTAAACTCATGACCTTTGGTTATAAAGAACACTTTATGAATTTGACTCTAAAGGCAAGGGAAGTAAAGGCAAAGATAAATGAATGGGACTATATCAGACCAAGAAGCTTTTGCACAGCAAGAGAAACTGACAACAAAACAAACAGACAGCCAACTAAATGGGAGATGATATTTTCAAACAACAGCTCACATAAGGACCTAATATCCAAAATATATAAAGAACTCATAAAACTCAACAACAAACAAACAAACAGTCCAATAAAAAAATGGGAAGAGGACATGAACAAACACTTCTCCCAGGAAGAAATACAAATGGCCAACAGATATATAAAAAGATGCCATCTTCATTAGCTATTAGAGAAATGCAAATCAAAACTACAATGAGATACCACCTCACACCTGTTAGATTAGCTATTATCAACAAGACAGGTAATAACAAATGCTGGAGAGGCTGTGGAGAAAAAAGGAACCCTCATCTATTGTTGATGGAAATGTAAAGTAGTATAACCGTTACAGAAGAAAGTATGGTGGTTCCTCAAAAAATTAAACATAGAACTACTATATGACCCAGCAATCCCTCTATTGGGTATATACCGCCAAAACTCAAAAACATTGGTACGTAAAGACACATGTAATCCAATGTTCATTGCAGAATTGTTCACAGTGGCCAAGACATGGAAACAACTAAAAAGCCCTTCAATAAATGACTGGATAAAAAAGATGTGGTACATAAATACTATGGAATACTACTCAGCCATAAGAACTGATGACATCGGATCATTTACAACAACATGGATGGACCTTGATAACATTATACAAAGTAAAATAAGTAAATCAGAAAAAACTAAGAGCTATATGATTCCATACATAGGTGGAACATAAAAATGAGACTCAGAGACATGGACAAGAGTGTGGTGGTTATGGGGGGAGGAGAAGTGGGACGGGATGGAGGTAGGGGCACAAAAAAAACCAGATAGAAAGTGACAGAAGACAATTTGACTTTGTGTGATGGGTATGCAACATAATCGAATGTCAAAATAACCTAAAGATATTTTCTCTGAACATATGTACCCTGATTTATCAATGTCACCCCATTAAAGTAAAAAGAGCAAGCAACAAAAAAACAAAAAAACAAATGGCCAATAGATATATGAAAAGATGCTCATCCTCCACTAGCTATTAGAGAAATGAAAATCAAAACTACAATGAGATACCACCTTACACCTGTTAGATTGACTATTCTCAACAAGATGGGTAATAACAAGTGTTGGAGAGGCTGTGCAGAAAAAGGAACCCTCATCCATTGTTGTTGGAAATGTACAACCATTATGGAAGAAAATATGGTGGTTCCTCAAAAAATTAAAACAGAACTATCATATGACTCAGCAATCCCTCTACTGGGTTTATACCCTCAAAACTCAAAAAACATTGGTATGTAAAGACATAAAGACATATGCAGGCCATGTTCATTACAGCATTGTTCACAGCAGCCAATATATGGAAACAACCAAAAAGCCCTTCAATAAAAAATTATTAAAGAAGATGTGATATATAGATATAGCTATATAGATATAGATAGATAGATAGATATACACACATACACTATGGAATACTACTCAGCCATAAGAAATGACATAGGATCATTTATGACAACATTGATGGACCTTGATAACATTATACTGAGTGAAATAAGTAAATCTGAAAAAACTAAGAATTGTATGATTCCATACATAGGTGGGATACAAAATTGAGACTCATGGACATAGATAGGAGTGCAGTAGTTACCAGATGGAGGGGGAGGGTGGAGATGGAGGGGGTGGGAAAAGGGGAGGGGCATAAAAAACAAATAAAAAATGACAAAGGATAATTTGATTTTGGGTGATGGGTATACAACATATTCAAATGTCACAATTACCTGGAGATGTTTTCTCTAAATCTATGTACTCTAGTTGATTAATGTCATCCCATTAAACTGTCTAAATAAAATTATATAAAAAAATAAACAAACCTGGAAAAAATGTGTTTATAAATAAGATTACTGTACTAGCAGAGATATCTTATTTTAGGAACATAGGAAGGCATAATTATTTCCTATGCTTGTTTTCTTCTGCAAAGAAGAATTATAAAGACTATTTTACTTTACCTTCCCTATAAAAATCATACCATTGTAAATAACATGTTTTCTACCTTAATCTCTCTGTTGAGCGTGTAGGATCACTTGGCTCTAAAGTTGTTCTCAGATTAGGATAGTCTCAGTATAAGGAGAGAAGCCTTTAGTCTGTGAAACTGAAAGGTTACTGATAATTGGCAAATAAAAATAAGGATATCCAATTAAATTTTGAAAATAAAATATTAAATTTAGTTTTAATTGTGCATCCTGTATTATATATGGCAAACCCAGACCATAATACACCAACACTATGTATTTGTTTTCAATTTAACATGTATTTATTGAACATCACCAAAGTAAACATTAAGCTAGACTTTCTTAGGCAAATTGATATCCTTAGGGAGTTTATGATTATTGCAAGATATAGGCAAGACACTGAAATTAAATGTAAATAAATGAATAGTACAAGTATAATAATATTACAACATTAAGCTGACTGCCAATCTTTATTTAGTTTAGTTTGTTTCTTTGAATTTTGAATGTTAGTCCCTTCCAGGACTGTATTTATTTGTAAGAACAATGAAGTCATTCCTCCGTAGTAAAGCTCTATCTTGATATTGGCATTACTTTGCCAGTTCATTGCTACCAAAGCATGAACATATGGTATTAAACAGGACTGTCCAATATTTTAACTTTCTGTACAGTAAAATAAAAAATTAGAAAAAAATTTTGTATCTTTAATGTTGGAATCATTTAGTATACATCGTTTTTGCTTACTTTTTAAAAATATCTATCTGTACAATGTTATTGAAAATTCTTTACAGCCCTGGTTTAATTTGTTGTATAGTCTGCTATCACATGTATGTAATACATCCTACTTTCTTTTAACCAAACCTTTTGTTGGAGATTTATACAGTTTCCAATTATTTAGTATTTTAGATATTACTGATGCAATAATTGCTTTTGTACTTTAATGCACCTTACATGCCTATATTTCCTTAAAGTAACTATTTAGAAACAGAATTTTAAGGTTTTTTAAATGTTATGATACCTATTAATATTCCTCAGGATGATCACAAAATTCACATTGCCTTAAATTCTTACTAGCAACAATGGATATTAAGATTAAATTTTTCTCCTCTAGTAAACCAACATTATTACTGATGTACATTATTTTAGTAATTTACCACAACAAGAAACTGGCAAAAGTTTTAAACTTACTGCTTTAATATTAGTTTCAAAGGGACAAAGAATACTTCATGAAATAAAATTCTTTTTTAGGGTAAATAGTGGTTGAAAGAACAGTGCTCATCTTTTTAAGTCTCTTCAACTACTTTACACTCTTGTGTGTAGTTTTCAAATGTACTCAACTATCATTGTAGTCTTATTCATTCTTTCTACTTGTGTGGGCTTCAGCAATTTGGAAAGTTCAAAATGTTTGGTATATAGTGCTATTTTAAATAATTTTTTATAAGGTTTACCATTTCACTTCACTTTAGTTTACTCATGAGTTTGTATTTAAAAACTTAAGGTCTTGGCCTGACCTGCGGTGGTGCAGTGGGTAAAAGCGTCGACCTGGAATGCTGAGGTTGCGAATTGAAAACCCTGAGCTTGCCTGGTCAAGGCACATATGCAAGTTGATGCTTTCTGCTACTGCCCCCCTTCTCTCTCTCTGTCTCTTCTATCTAAAACATGAATAAGTAAAATCTAAAAAAAAAAAAAAAAAAAAAAAAAAGATCTACTGGAAGACATTTAAAAAAGGTAAAAAGAAACTTATGGTCTTGACTCCTGCTTATGCTTATACTTCTGTCTCAATTACCAGTGTAGACCTTGAGCAAGTAACTATGCTTTTTTTTTTTTTAAACTTTTTTTTTATTGATTGAATTTAGAGAGAAAGAACGGGAGAGAGACAGAAACATCAGTCTGTTCCTGTATGTGCCTTGCCTGGGGATTGAACCGGCAACTTCTATGCTTCAAGACAATATTCTAACCAACTGAGCTATTCAAACAGGGCAAGTTACTGGACTTTTCTATGCCTCAATGCTTGTTTTCTTAAAATAACTATAATAATAGTAATGTACCACATACAGTTGTTTTGATGAATGGATTAGTTGATATATGTAAAATTCTAAAAGGAATGTCTGACATGTTAGCTATTATTGCTACTTCTGTATATTATATAAAAAAATTTATTTAAAGTAAAAAAAATAGATATTTCATGCACACCTCCCTTGCTGGGGTTCTAATCATGTGTATGCATAATAATTGTGGACTGCTTATTTTACTAATGTGTCATAATGCAGCAATGGTAAATACTGGCAAAAGCTGGCTAAAAATCTCTTGATTTAGATTTAGAGATGAAGTGAAACTAGAATTAGATTTGTCTTTCTCCTTATGTTCTTAGAAGTGTGTAAAGAGATGAAAGAGAGGAGAGAGAGAGAATGAGAACCAGTGCTTTTCAGAGCAGACTTAGGATAATCAATTACAGAAGAGAGGATGGCACCCACCTAGTCACAAATGAAGACATTCAGAACGATTGAGACAGGAAAGCTCAGGAAGAAACTGAGATGCCTTTCAGAGAATGGTATATCAACCACTAGTTATGCAGCCCAGTGACTATGTCAAATTGTTCTCAATAAGATTGGTCGTTATAGCCTTGGGAATGTGAAAATAGGTATACTGAGAGAGGCAAGATGTATGCTGTCCACCATAGCCTCAAGAAGTCCAGAAAAGTCCCCCTCTCTGGCTTGAAGCTGAAACATGAGATGGAATTATGTGCCTCACTTTCTCCCCACTCCAAGAATTGATAATTTAGTTTTGAAAGATTATAATGCCATGAAAGCTATGGCATAGCCATTACAGATTTTTACTGTTCACAGTGTAGACATAATAAAAATTCTCAGTCTGTTCTTTGTGCCAAGAATATACAAAGAGCCATGAATGATGCAAGGTTCAGTGTGATGTTGTCCCATAACTTTTGTGTAGCTTCAAGTTTTCTGGCTTTTAATTTCTGCTGCCATGGAAACTGTCCTTACTGGCACAGACTCACAGTGATTTCCTGCAGGCAGAGTGAAAACATAGCTAAGAAGAGTGATACTGTCTCAATTATCATCAATCAATATTTATTGAACTCCGGCAGCCTGTCTTAAGCCACATTAGGAGCTTGCACTGAGATTTGCCCCCAGTTTGCACATGGTTGAACTGAGACACAAGAGGTCAGACGGGTAAAGTTGAGTGGCTCCAGTATATAGCCAAGAATTAAGGCCATAAATTCTGCAGAATCAGGGCTTTCATGATTGAATCACTAGGGTCTTAGTGAAAATTTAAAAACACTCTAAATGTCAAGCTGTGAACCAAAGGAATTAAAGAAAACCAGCTAGAAGGTGACGGAAGACAATTTGACTTTGGGTGATGGGTATGCAACATAATCAAATGTCAAAATAACCCAGAGATGTTTTCTCTGAACATATTACCCTGATTTATCAATATCGCCCCATTAAAATTAATAATAAAAAAATAGTAACATTGGAATTAGATACTTTCCAAATTCACATTTGATAGATTCATTTTCTTAGTGTTACTTCTAGTCCTTTCTACTGTTTTTTACTTTAGATCTCTGTTTTATAAATATCCTATTATGTTCTGGAACCTTTGTTATTTACTAAGTGTTTTACAGAAGCATTCAGCTTGAAACATCTACATGGCAGGGTAAAGTTTCTGGATAAACTCATTCTTTTGGGATTCATGTCTTATTTGTTTCTGTCATAAGCCGTTTCCCATCTCTTCACCCTCTATTTTTGTACATGGCCAGTTAGCTGGAACAAAGGATCCCTGGCAACCTCAAATGTGCCCTTTAATCCTTCCTAGAGTTTCTTCCTTTCTGAACTTATAATAGGTCTCAGAGTTTACAACTCTTGGCTGTACTGCATTTTCTGTTTCTTCTCCTATGAGCAAACAAAAATGAAAGAAAAATAGCATCAAAACCCAATACTGGCTCTTCCCACACACTGCTCCTCCTGTCTAGAATTTTAATTCTCTTTACTAACTTACCTTCTTAGTCCTGACTATTCTGATTCTTTAAGATTTAGAATGCTTACTCCTCAGTGAAGCTTTACACCATTTCCTAGACTAGTTAGGTATGCTCTTCCTATGTCCTCTACACTTAAAATAATAATCTAGTTATAGCATTTAACCCTTTCTAGTGTACTTGCTAATTTAAATGATTTTCTGCATTTCCCTGAGAGTTCCTTGACTGAAGTGGCTACATCTCATGTATCTTTGTATTTTTTGTTTCAAACTCTGCAATTGGTATCAGTACAGATATGTTTATTTACATGAATGAACAGGAAAACAAAAGATTTAACAAAGAAAGACCCACTCTCTATAACCTTACTATTTTCTTCTTCAGAATGATGCACTACTTTACATCTGTAATGTGCTGAAGGACAGGAACTGCAGTTAAAATCTCACTCTTGTAGACTATATGTCAACATCTGATAACATACTGAACCAATGTTTGATGATATTAGTTTATATTAAGTAAGTTTATTATGTTAATATTATTAATCACTCACTAGATAATTCCTGGATCCACCAAATGGTTCAATGATTCTAATTCTCAGCTGCCAGCAGTGACATTTGCAGATCCTGTGAAATACCACTACTGCACTTCAGTTTTATGGAGTTTTGGCACTGGAAGAGAATAGTTAATGTTTGAGGTATTCTCCTAGCATCTGAATGACTGTATCCTTAGTTACTCTCCACAATAGATCATAGATTGTTTCTTTTAAACCTAGTTATCATTTTTGTTTTTCAAATGGGGAAAATGAAGAAACAGGGATGCATATGTGTTCATCTGTGGAAACATATTAACATTTTAATGGCATTATCACATTCTCTGCTCTAGCATTTTGTTGGTATCATCACCAATTTATTCATATTGTTTTTTAAAAAATAACACTTTATGGAAATATGATCAACATGTAATGACTTGTATGTATTTCATGTATACAACTTGATGAGTTCAGGAATAAGTATTCATCCTTAAATCCGTCACCACCATCAAGGCCATAGACTTGTTTATCACCTCATAAAGCTTCCTCCTGCCCTTTTATTTATTTTTATTTATTTTTTTATGGTAAAAACACAAGATTTTTCTTAGAAAATTTTAAGCATACAGTACATGTATCGTTAGCTGTAAGCACTATCTGTATAGTAGATCTCCACAATTTATTTATTTTATATGACAGAAACTTTATACCCTTTGACTATCATGGTCCCATTTCCCTCTCCTCCAACCCCTGGCAATCACCATTCTACTCTCTGCTTCTGTGAGTTTATTTCATATTCCACATGTAAGTGTGATCATGTAGTATTTGTTTTTCTGTGTCTGGCTTATTTCTCTCAGCATTTTCCAGGTACATTTATTTTGTCACTAATGTTAGTATTTTCCAGGTACATTTATTTTGTCACAAATGTTAGTATTTCCTTCTTTTGTTTAAAGACGAATAACATTCCATTGTATACATACCCCACATATTTTATTCATTTATCTGTCAATGGACATTTAAGTTGTTTCTATATCTTGCTTATTTAATAATGCTGCAATTTAGATGGGAGTTCAGGTATTTCTTTGAGATCCTGATTTCAATTCTTCTACTAACATTTTATTCTGACTAGCACAGGAATGATAGAAAGTTGGAACTCTTTTTCTCAGTTTGAAATTATATATATTTTTTCAATTTGGAAATGTTTAAACTAAACAGCTGGACAATGCAGAGAAAAGCAGCTTCTTCCATGTATGTTGGCACCTCAGTAGGTGGTGCTGTGGCAAAGACTGGTCGGACAGGATAGTAGGAAAAAATTAGCTTTTCAAAATGTCTCATATATAATCTTGTCATGTATTTGTGATACTCTAACATAGCAACTATATTTAACACATTCATATAGACTTTAGGTAATTTCAAAATTAATTATAATGAAAGTTACTTGCTATTTTAGCTTATTTACACTGTTTTATCCTTCACCTGTTAACTTGATATTATATAACCTGCTGATTATAAACAAAGCTAGCACTCAGAAATCAGAATTAGATGCTTGTTAAATCTCAGTTTTTAATCAGTTGCTTAGTTACTAAGTAATGCTGTTTCCATTCTATATTTTTGCACTAAATTTTGCATATCTGGCATTTAAATTGGTAACCCTATGTTTGTTTCAGTTATTTTTTATAATAGTCTAAAATATTCAGACCACTGCATTAAGTCAAATGGTATCAAACTCCAAAATTTTTATGCTTTAATTTTAAAAAATCATAGTTGTTCCAAAAAGAGAGAGAATGACTTAGCAAAATTTACAGATAAATGATGATCCTAATATTGCATTTCTTAAATCCTAAATGAAAGATAACATTTAAAATATAGCTATTTTTGTCTCAGAGATGTAGTCTCTCAGGTCATTATATCCTGAAGCACTTTGAAATGTATGTTTGCTTAGTGACTATATTTTTTAACATATTGAAAGCACTTGTCACCATATTTTATCAAGTTTCACTATATTTTATTGCCATGGAGACCCTGCTGCTTCTTTATCTGAAACCTAACAGAAGAATCAGTATGGAGTATTTTCTCTTAATATCTTTGTTCTCTTTCTTTTATGTAAGTATATAACTCTTTAGCATATGTTATCCTCCTGTTGACCCCAGGTGGTATTCAAAATTTGAATATTTGAACAAATGACTGTTTTTTTCCCTTTCTAAAGTGATTGCTATGCAAGAATAGCTATATTTTAAGAAATAGGAAGAATTTACTTAAAAATTATTATTAATAACATGGCCAAAGGAGAAAAACATGATGGTTGCATATACTCAAAATCCAACATCATTGGGCCATGACTAGTAAGCAATGGTTTGATTGACAGAGGGTAAGAGAAAACACTACGTATAATATAATGGAAGTTTTTCCAGGGTCAGTTTTCAAATATAAAAATAAGAAAAATTAAGAAAATATCATATGTCATTAAAATCTTGATAGATTTTAGTGGGGGTTTTTTTGTTTTGTTTTGTTGTTTTTTGTTTTTTTTAGAGAGAGAGAGGAACAGATAGGAACAGATAGAAAGGGAGAGTGATGAAGCATTAACTCATGCACCTTAGTTGTTCTTTGATTGCTTTCTCATATTGCCTTGACTGGGAGGCTCTAGCTGAACCAGTGACCCCTTGCTCAAGCCAGTGACCTATGGCCCAAGATAGTGGCCTTGGGCTTCAAGTCAACAACGATTTTTTAGCTTAAGCTAGTGACCATGGGGTCATGTCTGTGATCCCATGCTAAAGCCAGTGACCTCAAAGTCAAGTCGGATGAGCCTGTGCTCAAGGTGGTGTCCTCGGGGTTTTGAACCTGGGTCCTTTGAGTCTCAGGCCAGCCCTCTATCAACTGCGCCACCAGCTGGTCAGGCAAATTTTAATAAAATTGAATATAATAAAAATAATCACAACCAAAATTGGTACAATTAATTCATAATCTTTTATTCACTCAATCAACAGATGTCCAAGAATGCCTTCTACGTGTCAACCATTGTCTTAGATGTTCAGTATAAAGTGCTAATGAGATGAAAAAAGTCCCTGACCATATAAAGCTTAGTGCATAGCTATATTTGACATTATATGTAGATTTTCATGCCTTTGTCAGTATTTAGATGTTCACAGTTGACATTTCTAAAGATACCTGTAGTCTGATATTTAAAGGGAACATTGAGCTACATCTAATTTATCTATTTATGATTTTTCAGTGATCTTTTGTAATTCCTCTTCCACATCAAGGGGAGTTTCCTTTGTGTTGTTCAACAGAGTATTTCTTTTGTATCTAAAAAATCTAAAAAAATAAAATGCAGAAAAAAGAAATAAGAAAAGCAAAGTCATATTTACATTTGACTTAATATAAAGGAATACTAATGATGAGTATGTTTTCATTGGCCTCTGCTTTAAATTCCCAAAATTTTAAATCTCTTTAAATTCCCCTTAAATAATCAAGGCTAAAGTTAAGACCTCTCTGAGAAACAAAAGACCCTCTCTCCTTCTAATTTTTTAGACTGTTTCTTTATCTAAAATGGAACTTTGAGATCGAGTCTAAACACCAGAGCAGGAAAAACTCATATTTTCTTTTTGTGAACACTTTTTGAAGTCTAATTTTTTAAACAATCTTTTGCTGCTGTGAAAATTATTAAGGGATTTATAGGCACATAGCCAATAAATAAAGAAAAATAATACCACACATACTAATCTCATGAAGTTTGCTAGATTATTCAATAGAACACCAAAAGAAATACCTGTCCTCAAGACAGTCTTAGACTAACTGAAACACAAGGAGTTCTCAGGTTATGACACAGTTTCATTTCTATGACAGTGATGAAACCTGGATTTTGGTGTAAGTCAAAATACACCCTAGACCAGGGGTTGTCAACCTTTTTATGCCTACCACCCACTTTTATATCTCTGTTAGTAGCAAAATTTTCTAACCGTCCACTGGTTCCACAGTAATGGTGATTTATAAAGTAGGGAAGTAACTTTACTTTATAAAATTTATAAAGCAGAGTTACAGCAAGTTAAAGCATATAATAATAATTACCAAGTATTTTATGTCAGATTTTCGCTGTTTGGCAGAATATTTTTTTTTAATATTTAATAACTCTTAATCATAATGTATGAGTTTGTAACAGGTAGATTTTGTTTTTAATTTATTTATTCATTTTAGAGAGGAGGAAGAGGAGAGAGAGAGAGAGAGAGAAACAGAAAGAGAGAGAGAGTCAGAGAGAGAGAGAGAGAAGGGGGAGGAGCAGGAAGCCTCAACTCCCATATGTGCCTTGACCAGGCAAGTCAGGGATTTGAACCGGCAACCTCAGTGTTTCCAGGTTGACGCTTTATGCACTGTGCCACCACAGGTCAGGCAGAATAAATCTTTATAAAACAACTTACTATAGTTAAATCTATCTTTTTATTTATACTTTGGTTGCTCCACTACCACCCACCATGAAAGCTGGAACGCCTACTAGTGGGCGGTAGGGACCAGGTTGACTACCACTGCCCTAGACTAACACAAACAAAACACTTATGCTTTATTTTTTTTTATTTTTTTTTTGTATTTTTCTGAAGCTGGAAATGGGGAGAGACAGTCAGACAGACTCCCACATGCGCCCAGCCGGGATCCACCTGGCACGCCCACCAGGGGGCGACGCTCTGCCCACCAGGGGGCGATGCTCTGCCCCTCCGGGGCATCGCTCTGTCGCGACCAGAGCCACTCCAGCGCCTGGGGCAGAGGCCAAGGAGCCATCCCCAGCGCCCGGGCCATCTTTGCTCCAATGGAGCCTTGGCTGCAGGAGGGGAAGAAAGAGACAGAGAGGAAGGAGAGGGGGAGGGGTGGAGAAGCAGATGGGTGCTTCTCCTGTGTGCCCTGGCCGGGAATTGAACCCGGGACTTCTGCATGCCAGGCCGACACTCTACCACTGAGCCAACCGGCCAGGGCCTCACTTATGCTTTTAATAGTCCAAAATGGTCTAGGTAAGCATACTGAAGAATGCCAACTCCCTTATTCATATCCTGATTACTGAGTATTCTTCCACCTCACACAACCAAACTGGTTCATCCATGTAGTCTGTAAGTATGACATTAATAGTGTAAGCCGAAACACTCATATCTCAATTTTTTTTAAGTTTTCTGGGAGTGAGTGTCATAAACTCGAAACAATGTATGATGAGACTATTGTAAGCTGAGGACCCCCTGTATGTACAATATAAAGGTATAAGACTCCATATGTTCTGTGACAGTAAAAAAGATAATTAGTGACAATTACATTAGGTTACTGTAATGAGGCAATACCTCATTGACTCTTAAGGGCTGGATAAGCATTAAACTGGTAGATATTTCAGTACAATCAAATTATAGTAGAAATAGGGAAGTGAAAATACATAATATTTGTCCAAGAGCAATATGAAGAATGGTCTGGCTTATGGTGGAATAGCAGGGATTGGAGTATAGGTTTTAGACATCAATTTATTGTTATTAAATAAACCTATAAATAATAGAGAACTGGTGACAGTGGTTGAAAACAAAATAATAAATAGGTCTATAGGATAAATTAGTATAGAGATACACAAAATTATAGGTTGGAGATAAATTTAGAGAAGTGTGGTGCAAGTAGAAATTAGATAGGGTTATATTCAAATAAATATTAGGAAGGAAACAAAATATGTTAACTGATTTAGTAAAGAATAAAATTTGAGCCTGACCAGGTGGTGGTACAGTGGATAGGGCATCAGACTGGGATGTAGAGGATCCAGGTTCAAAACCCCAAGGTTGCCAGCTTGAGGCTTGAACTCAGGCTCATTTGGCTTGAGCACGGGATCACCAGGTTCAATGCAGGTTGCTGGCTTGAGCGTGGGATCATAGACATAACCCTATGGTGGCTGGTTTGAGCCCAAGGTTCCTGGCTTGAGCAAGGGGTCAGTTGCTCTTCTGTAGCCCCCAGTCTAGGCACATATGACAAAGCAATCAATAAACAACTAAGGTGCTACAACAAAGAATTGATGCCTTTCATCTTTTCTTTCCAGTCTGTCTGTATTTATCTGTCCCTTTTGCTGATTCTCTCTCTGTCTCTGTCAAAAAAAATAAAATAAAATAAAATTTGAAACTGTTCAGCTGAGCATATTAATGAATTTATTCAGTCTACTAGAGGGAATCAGAAAAACTGCCATGCTTGATTACTTTCTTTTAACAGGATTTTTTTTTTTTTCGTGTACCTCTTTTATTGTTTTTTCACATTTGATTATGTTGCATACCCAACATCTAAAGTAAAATTGTCTTCCGTCACCTTCTATCTGGTTTTCTTTGTGCTCCTCACCTCCCTCGTCCCCCCTCATAACCACCACCCTCTTGTCCATGTCTCTGAGTCTCATTTTTATGTCCCATCTATATTCAGATTCATATAGTTCTTAGATTTTTTTTATTTACTTATTTCACTCCATATAATGTTATCAAGGTCCATCAATGTTGTTGTAAATGATCTGATGTCATCATTTCTTATGGCTGAGTAGTATTCCATAGTATATATGTACCACTGCTTTTGAATCCACTTGTCCACTGATAGACACTAGGGCTGTTTCCAGATCTTTGCTATTGTGAACAATGCTGCCATAACAATGAAGATGCACTTCTCCTTTTGAAACAGTGCTATTGTGTCTTTGAGTATATTCCTAACAGTGGTATAGCAGGGTCAAAAGGCAGTTCAATTTTTAATTTTTTGAGGAATCTCCATACTGTTTTCCATAGTGGCTGCACCAGTCTGCATTCCCACCAGCAGTGCAGGAGGGTTCCCTTTTCTCCACATCCTCGCCAGCACTTATTCTGTGTTGTTTTGTTGATGAGCGCCATTCTGACTGGTGTGAGGAAATATCTCACTGTGGTTTTAATTTGCATTTTTCTAATGATTAATGATGTTGAACATTTTTTCATATGCCTATTGTCCACCTGTATTTCCACTTTGGAGAAGAGTCTATTCATTTCTTTTGCCCATTTTTGATTGGATTTTTTGACTTTCTGGTTTTGAGTTTACAAATTCTTTATAAGTTTTGGTTATTAACCCCTTATCAGACATATTGTCAAATATGTTCTCCCATTATATAGTTTGTTTTTTTATTCTGTTCTTATTGTTCTTAGCTGTGCAAAAGCTTTTTAGTTTGATATAGTCCCATTTGTTTGTCCTGTCCTTTATTTCACTTATCTATGGAGATAAATCAGCAAATATATTACTGCAAAAGATGTTGAAGAGCTTACTGTCTATGTTTTCTTCTAAGAGGCTTATGGTTTTACAGCTTACATTTAAGTCTTTTATTTGAGTTTATTTTTCTGAACGGTGTAAGTGGGTGGCCTAGTTTCATTTTTTTGCAGGTAGCTGTTCAGTTCTCCCAACACCCTATGTTAAAGAGGCTGTCTTTACTCCATTGTATGCTCGTTCCTATTTTGTCAAATATCAGTTGTTCATAGATGTGGGTTTATTTCTGGGTTCTCTGTTCTGTTCCATTGATCTATATGCCTGTTCTTATGCCAGTACCAGACTTTTTTGAGTATAAATGGCCATGTAGTATAACTTGATATCAGGAAGTGTGATACCTCTCACTTTATTCTTCCTTTTCAAGATTGCTGAGGCTATTCGTGTTCTTTTTGGTTTCATATAAATTTTTGGAATATGTGTTCTATATCTTTGAAGTATGTCATTGGTATTTTAATTGGTATTACATTGAATTTATAAATTGCTTTGGGTAATATAGACATTTTAATGATGTTTGCTCTTCCTAATCATGGGCACGGTATATGCTTCCTCTTGTTTGTATCTTCCTTGAATTCTTTTATCAATGTTTTATAATTTTCCTAGTACAATTTTTTAATGTCCTTGGTTAAATTTACTCCTAGGTACTTTATTATTTTTTTGTTGTTGCAATAATGAAGAGGATTGTTTTCTTAATTTCTCTTTCTGACAGTTCATTGTTGGTGTATAAAAATGCCTCTGATTTCTGAGTTTTAATTTTATATCCTGCCATCTTGCTGAATTCATTTATCAGATCTAGTAGTTTTTTGACTGAGACTTTAGGGCTTTCTATATACAGTGTCATATCATCTGTAAATAATTATAGTTTTACTTCTTTTCCAATTGGGATGCATTTTATTTCTTCTTCTTGTCTGATTGCTGTGGCTAGGACTTCCAGGATTATGTTGAATAAGAGTGGTGAAAGGGGGCACCCCTGCCTTGTTCCTGATCTTAAGGGGATTGCTTTTAATTTTTGCAAATTGAGTATAATGTTGGCTGTGGGTTTGTCATAGATGGCCTTTATCATGTTGAGGTATGTTCCCTGTATTCCCACTTTGCTGAGAGTTTTGATCATGAATGGGTGCTGGATTTTATCAAATGCTTTTTCTGCATCTATTGAAATTATCTTGTGGTTGTTCTCCTTCCTTTTGTTTCTGTGATGAATGACATTGATTGATTTGCGAATATTGTACCAGCCTTGCCTTCCCTGAATAAATCCAACTTGATAATGATGTATGATTTTTTTCATATATTGCTGGATCTGGTTTGCTAATATTTTGTTAAGGATTTTAGCATCTAAATTCATCAGGGATATTGGCCTATAATTTTTTTTCTTTGCATTGTCTTTGCCTGGTTTTGGAATCAGAATTACGCTCGCCTCATGAAAGGAGTTTGGAAGTCTTCCTTTCTCTTGAATTTTGGAAACAGCTTGAGAAGGATAGGAGTTAGTTTTTCTTTGAGTATTTGGTAGAATTTACTTGTGGAGCCATCAGGCCTAGGACTTTTGTTTGTTGAAAGTTTTTTGATAACTGTTTAGATCTCATTTGTTGTAATTGATCTGTTTAGGTTTTCTGATTCTTCCAGATTAAATTTTGGAAGATTATATGTTTCAAGAAATTTGTCCATTTCATCTGGATTTTCTTATTTTTTGGCATACAATCCTTCATAGTATTTCCTTACAATATTTTGTATTTCTGTTTTCTTAGTTGTTATTTCTCCACTCTCATTTCTAATTTTATTTATTTGAGTCCTTTCTCTTTTTCTTGGTGAGTCTGGTTAAAAGTTCATTGATCTTGTTTACCTTTTCAAAGAACCAGTTCCTGGTTTCATTGATCCTCTGTATTGTTTATTTAGCCTATATGTCATTTATTTCCACTCTGATCTTTATTATTTCCTTCCTTCTACTACCTCTGGGCTTTACTTGCTGTTCTTTTTTTAGTTCTTTTAAATGCAGAATCAAGTTGTTTATTTGAGCCTTTTCTAGCTTCTTAAGGTATGCCTGTAATGCTATGAACTTCCCTCTCAGAACTGCTTTTGCTGTGTCCCATAAAATTTGAGTTTACCTATGTTCCTTATCATTTGTTTCTAGGAATTTTTTTATTTCTTCTTTGATCTCATTGTTAACTCATTTGTTATTTAATAACATGCTATTTAGTTTCCAAGAGTTTGAGTATTTTCCACTTTTTCTGTTGTTGTTGATTTCTAGTTTCATGCCATTGTGATCAGAGAAAATGCTTCTTATATTTGTTGAGACTGCTTTTGTGCCCTAACATGTGGTCTATCCTAGAGAATGTACCATGAGCACTTGAAAAGAATGCATATTCTGCTGCTTTAGGGTGAAAGGTTCTGAAGATATCTATTAAATCGAGTTGATCTAGTGTGTCTGTCAAGTCTGCTGTTTCTTTGTTAATTTTTTTTCTTGAGGATCTATCTAGTGATATTAGTGTGGTATTGAAATCCCCTACTATTATAGTATTGCTGTTAATCTTGCCCTTTATATACATCAAAGTCTGCTTTATATATTTAGGTGCTCCTATATTAGGTGCTGAGATATTTATAATGATTATATATCTTTGTTGGATTGCTCCCTTTATCATTATGTAGTGACCTTCTTTATCTCTTACTATAGCCTTTGTTTTAAAGTTCATTTTGTCTGATCTAAGTATTGCTACCCCAGCTTTTTTTTTTATTTCTATTTTCATGAAATATTTTTTTCCATTCTTTTACCTTCAGTCTATGTGCATCTTTTGGTTTAAGGTATGTCTCTTATAGACAGCATATGTATGGGTCCTCTTTTCTTATCCACGGAGCTACCATATGTCTCTTGATCAAATCATTTAATACATTTGCATTTAAGGATATTATTGATATGTAGTTGTTTATTGCCATTTTCTTTTTTAAAGCTGTATTCCTCTTTTGCTATACTCTTTTCCCCCTTTCATCTGTTTACAACAGGCCCCTTAGCATTTTTTGCAGCATGGTTTGGTTGCAGTGAATTTCTTGAGTTTTATTTTTTGTCTGGGAAGCTTTTTATTTCTTCTTTAATTTAAAGCTATAGTCTTGCTGGATAAAGTAGTCTTGGTTGTAGGCTCTTGTTCTGCATTACTTTGAATATTTCTTGCTGTTCTCTTCTGGCCTCAACTGTTTTTGTTGAGAAGTCGGATGTTGTCCTTATGTGGGCTTCTTTGTAGATGATAGCGTTTTTATCTCTAGGAGCTTTTAATATTTTCTCTTTATCACTTAGCTTTGGTATTTTAATTATGATGTGTTTTGGTGTAAATTTCTTTGGATTTCTCTTTACTGGAGTTCTCTGTGCTTCTTACACTTGTGAGACTTTTTTCTGCATTAATTTAGGAAAATTTTCAGCTATGATATGATTGAACAAAGTTTCTATCCCTTGTTCTTTCTCTTCTTCTTCAGGAACCCTTATGATGCAGATTTTAATTCTCTTCATATTGTCACAGTGCTCTCTTAGAGTTTCCTCAGACTTTTTGAGTCTCTTTTATTTTTGCTGTTCTGTTTCTGTGCCTTCATTTATCTTTTCCTCTAACTCACCAATTTGATCCTCAGCTTTATTCATCCTGCTTTTAATTCCTTCCATTCTGTTCTTCATCTCTGATATTGTATTTGTCATTTCTAACTGATTCATTTTTATTATTTCAATGTCATTTTTTATATTTGCTATATCTTTATTTAGGTGTTCATAATGACTATATATTGTTGTTCTAAGATCTTTGGGCATCCTATTGTTATTTTAAACTCTGCATCCAGTAATTTTGTTATATCTGACTTATTCAGGTCTTTTCTGGGGATTTCTCTTGTTTCATTTGTGTTGCATTTCTCTGCCTTCCTATTTTGTCTATGTATATGAAGGTTTTGGCCACTGGGGTCCAATGTGTGTGGCCTCTGTTTTACCTAGGTTTGGTCCTTCTGTAGGTCCACCACCCCTTCTGCCACTGCTGTCTGAAGCATTCGGGTATGGGCGTTGCTGGAGCCAGCCCACTGTGGCTGTCACTGTGGTTTCTGCCTATTCTCCATGGGAGGGGCTGTGATCACGTGCCCACGTCTACAAGCCTCGGTGGTCTTGACCTTTGCCCTAGCCCACAGGTGGTGTTATGGGCCATGCCCTGGCCATAAGGCAGGAGTGAGCATCTTTGCTCTGCTGTGGGTCTCCACCTGTTTCCAGGCTTTTTTTCCACCCCTGCGGGAGTAGCCCACTCGTGGGTCAGCTTCAAGCCTCAGCTCTGTGCCGGGTAGGGCTGGGTGCCCAACCATTTTAGCGGTACACCACCTGTTCTGGACTTTCACCCAAACCCCGCAGGAGAAGCTGGCTTGCTAGTTGAGCCGCAAGCCTCAGTTCTGCAGGCCAGACGAGGCTGCATGCCTGTGCACCCTTGCTCAGAGTGGCGAGTATCCGACAATTCCAGGTCTCCCGCCCTTCCCCTGCAGGTGGGCCACAGCTCAGCCTGACCACTTTCAGGTGTCTCCTCTGCCCTGCCAGGCAAGACTGAGCTCAAACCTGGGCCTCAGTTGGTTGGCTGGCTTCCACCCTAGTCAACAAAACCGTGCTTCTGTGTCCTGATGCCGCCCACCCTCCAGTGAGCCCTCAGCTGTGTGTGTGGGGGCACTGCAGTTCAGACCCTAATGCTCCATACTGTAGTCCCAAAAGCCAGGCCTCCTTCTAAGCGACTCTTCTCTGAGTGTCCAGGGAGAGCTTGTTTGACTAGTGTCCTGCTTCCCTTTGCTGGTATTGCTGTTTCCAGGGGAAATATTCACTTCAGATTTGGAAAGTAACTCAGTCTAGGGGTTAAGATGGCTGTCCCTCAAAGTGTTTCTCCCTGTGCCTTCTAGATTACACCCTCTTCCCACTGCTCCAGTCCTCTCCTTTATCCTGTCCCCCAGAGACCAGATGGGTGGTTGTGAGAGAGGTTTTCTGCGCAGTCCCTTTAAGAAGAATCCTGGGTCTTAGAAATCTGTCTCTTTCTCACAAACAGTATCCTGACTTGTTTTGCAGCTGAATACTGTCTGTATGCCTCTTCTAAGCTCTGGGGCTGCAGGATGGGACTTTGTTCCTGGGGCCCAGGGCCCTCCCCTCTCTGCTAAACTCACTTCCTGTCACGTGAGTCTCTCTAGGCTGCCATTTGCTCTGGGAGCTGGACAGCCCTCTTCACATTTCTGCTTTTCCTACCAGTCTTAGTGTGGTTTCTTTGGTGTTCTTTGGTTAAAGAGTCCTCTTAGTTTAGTCCAAAGTTGGTTTTAAAATTGATGATGATTCTTAAAATTATGTTGTAATTCACTTTGGTTCTGGGAGATGGAAGTTGGTACATCCACCTACTTCATCACCATCTTACTGCTCTTTTAACAGGATTTTAAAAAAGGAACAATAGGAGTAATATCATGGAACAAGAAGTATATTAATTAGCATCTCTTTAGCCTTTTTCTGTTTTCTTCACACATTAGCTTTCTTTACCACATGCTTCTTAACACAATAAATAGGGATTGGTAAACTCTGCTATGGTTAATATTATTCTTCAGACCTTAAATTGAACATTATAATAGAAGTATCTATTCCAACTGGTATAATGAGGCAGCTAATCAAACAAATGATTCTTAATATTATTGATCAAATTCTATATACTGTGGTCTTAAAGAATTATTAATTATCTATTCTGGAGACAGTCCTTGGCATTGTTTTCAAATGAGCCACTTGTATTCTAATTTATGCTAAATGTTTTCTAACATTTGATAAAAATTGTATTTAAGTGGACTGTACTTGACTGTAACTCTGCCATATGGAGAATTACATATTATTAATCAACATTTTAAATCATGCATAAGTGATGAAGGACTTAGTTGCTTTCATTTTATTTTAATCCCAAAATTTATTTTAAAAATTATCATATTCTATCAATTATCTCGCTAGGATAATGAGTGGAGGATAAACTTTCTAAAATTAATATAGGTCATACAGACATTTTATGCAAGTACACTAGAAAACAATGCCTTTCTGTCTAGAAATGTAAAATAGGAGATGTTACATTTTAAAAAGTTAAGCATTATTTTTGTGTTTGGTTGAGTTGCTTTTACAAGGAACAGTTTTGACTTATACATATTGTACAACAAATAGCATTTTAAATAAAAGGGAAGAAATCATGTATAAACCTCACAGAAAATATCTCCATAATAAGTTGTAGATTAGAAGGTGGCAAGATGGCAATGGAGTAGGTGGAAGTACCAACTTCCACCTCCCAGAACCAAAGTGAATTACAACATAATTTTAAGAACCATCATCTGGAAAAACCAACTTTGGACTAAACTAAGAGGACTCTTTAACTAAGGAACACCAAAGAAGCCACACAGAGACTGGTAGGAAAAGCAGAAACGTGGAGAGGGCTGCCCAGTTCCCGGGGATGAACCGCAGCCCAGAGAGACTTGCATGGCAGGAAGTGAGTTTAGTGAAGAGGGGAGGATCCTGAGCCCCAGGAGCAAAGCTCCAGCCTGCAGCCCCAGAGCCTAGAAAAAGCATTTGGACAGTATTTAGCTGCAAAACAAGTCAATATACTGTTTGTGAGAAAGAGACAGATTTCTCAGAGTCAAGATTCTTCTTAAAGGGACAGCACTGAAAATATCTTTCACAACCACTCAGCCAGGGCTCCAGAGGACAAATAGAGAGGAGAGGACCTGTGCAGGAAGAGAGTGTAATCTAGGAGGCACAGGCAGAAACACAGGGATAGCTAACCTAACCCCTGGAATGAGTCACTCCCCAAATCTGAAGTGAATATTTCCCCTGGAAACAGCAATACCAGCAAAGCAAAACAGGACCCCAGTCAAACAAGCTCTTCAATGGTACTCAGAGCAGAGTTGCATAGAAGGAGGCAGCCTTATGGAATACAGTATTGAGTGCTAGGGTCTGAACTGCAGTGCCCCCAAGCACACTGCTGAGGGCTAGCTGGAGGGTGGGCTGTGACGAGATGGGAAAGTGCAGTCCCATTGGGGGGGCACGGAAGCCTGGCCCATCACGACTGAGGCCCAGCGTTAGCTCAGTCTCACCTGGCGTAGCTCGAAGGGGCGCACAAAAGCGGTCTTGCCTGCTGCGACCTGCCTGCAATCCTTCCTGCAGGGGAAAGGCGAAAGCCTGGGATCTGCAGAGACCTGCAGCTGATCATGGGCATGCAGCCCCACCCGGCCTGCAGAGCCGGTGCTTGCTCCAGACACGTGAGCACAACTCCTCCCGCGGGATTGGGACAAAAGCCTGGGAACAGATGGAGAACCATGACTGAGTGGAGGCACAGTCCTGCCCAGCCCGTAAAGCCCAGGACTTGTGGCCCAACTCACAAGTGCAGCTCCACCTGTGGGGGTGGAGTGAAAGCCCAGGAATAGGCTAAGACTCGTGACTGAGCAAGATTACTCACCCCTGCCCACAGTGCACAGCCCCACCTTACAGCCCCAGGCACAGTGCACAGCCCCACCTTACAGCCCCAGGCACAGTGCACAGCCCCACCTTACATCCCCAGGCACAGTGCACAGCCCCACCTTACAGCCCCAGGCACAGTGCACAGCCCCACCTTACAGCCCCAGGCACAGTGCACAGCCCCACCTAACAGCCCCAGGCACAGTGCACAGCCCCACCTTACAGCCCCAGGCACAGTGCACAGCCCCACCTTACAGCCCCAGGCACAGTGCACAGCCCCACCTATTGTGTCAGGGAAAAGGCCCAGGCTTGTTGACCTGGGCACATAATCACAGCCCCAACCGTGGAAGAGAGGTGGAAATTGCAGTGACAGCCACTGTCGGCCAGTGCCAGCAAAGCCAATACCTGAATGCCAGAGGCAGTGGAGGAAAGGGTAGTGGGCCTGCTGACAGACTGTACTTAGGGAACACAGAGGCTACACCCATTGGACTATAGTGGCCACACCCATCTAATACACAGACAAAATGAGAAGGCAAAGAATTACAACCCAATTGACTCAAGAGAAATCATCAGAAAAGGACTTGAATGAGTCAGATATACCCAAATTACCAGATGCAGAGTTTAAAATAATGATTGTTAAGATGCTCAAAGATCTTAGAACAACAGTAGATGATCATAACAAACAACTAAATAAAGGGATAACAAGTATAAAAAAGGACATTGAAATATTAAAAAAGAATCAGTTGGAGATGGCAAATACAATATCAGAAATGAAGACCAGGATGGAAGGAATTAAAAGCAGGATGGATGAAGCTGAGGATCAAATCAGCGAGTTAGAGGACAAGATAAGTGAAGGCACAGAAACAGAACAGCAAAAAGAAAAGAGACTCAGAAAGTCTGAAGAAACTCTAAGAGAGCTCTATGAAGAGAAATAACATCTGCATCATAGGGGTTCCTGAGAAGAGGAAAAAGAACAAGGGATAGAAACTTTGTTCAATCAAATCATAACTAAAAACTTTCCTAAATTGATGCAGGAAAAAGTCACACAAGTTTAAGAAGTACAGAGAATTTCATTAAAGAGAAACCCAAAGAAATCTATACCAAGACACATCATAATTAAAATACCAAAGCTAAGTAATAAAAAGAAAATATTAAAAGCTGCTAGAGAAAAAAAAGGCTATCATCTACAAAGGAGCCCCCGTAAGTATGACATCTGACTTCTCAACTGAAACACTTAAGGACAGAAGAGAATGGCAAGAAATATTCAAAGTAAAGCAGAACAAGAGCCTACAACCAAGGCTACATTATCCAGTAAATCTATCACTTAAAATTGAAGGAGAGGAGAGAAAAAGATGGCAGCGGAGTAGGCGGATGCACAGATGCCCAGCTCTCACCACCAAACTGGAATATAAATCAATTTAGGAAAAATCAGCATGAAAAACCAACTCTGAACTGCAAGAACGGCTCTCAAAAACCAAGGAGCAAAGAAGAAACCACAGGAGTCCTGGTAGGGAGCCCCTGAACCTCCTCTGCTTGCCAGAATGGAGGGGGGGGCTGAGAGCCCAGAGAGGAGCTCAGAGGGAGGGGAGCAGAAACTACTGCTCACAGCCACTTGCCTAGTGACCAGGGAGCGAGGTGCATTGAAAGGACCAGCTTATCTCGGTGGAGAGGACAGGGAGAGGGACAGACTGTGAGGGGATAAGGAATGCAAGAGACGAGCTAAAAGGGCTGACTCATCCGTGCTGGAGGCGGCCATAGCTGGGGGAGGGACTGAAACTTTCACAAAACAGAGCTGAAGTGCTTCCGGATCAGAGATCTCCGGACATCTCTCCAGCTCCAATCAGCGCAACAAGACACAGCTGAAAACAAGAAGTAGGGAGGAGGGGCAGTAACTCAAGTCCGCATGAAGATCTGAGATACACCTCCCACTACTTAAGCTGAGAAAACACCCTGCCCCCTGGGAGATTAGCTGGCTAAAGAGGCCTTCAGAGTCTCAGGTTACACCCATCACATTCCTGGATACAGTTTCAAGGAAGCCCCCTGCTGAGATCAGTAAACAAGACTATCACTTGTTAAGAAAACAAACAAATCAAGACTTCAAAGCTGCCCAAATCCGAAAGTGGATTACAGATAACAGCTGATACCAACCCAAGAAGACCTAGAAATAACACAACTGAAAACTGGAGGCAGACAACACCAAACCTAGACTCAACCAACTCTATAAATAAAACACCCAAAAAAGAGGATGAGAAGACAAAGGAGTGCAATCTAAATGAAACCACAAGAGAACCCTTTGAGACATGAACTGAGTGATATGGAAATAATCAAACTTCCAGATGCGGAGTTCAAAATAATGATTGTAAGGATGCTTAGGGATCTTAGAACAACAATGGAGGGTCAGTATGAAAACCTAAATAAAGAAATAGCAAATATAAAAAAGAATCAGTTGGAGATGACAAATACAATATCAGAAATAAAGACCACAATGGAAGGAATTAAAAACAGGATAGATAGAGCAGAGGATCAAATCTGCGAGTTAGAAGACAACTGGAATGAAGGCATGAAAGCAGAGAAGAAAAGAGAAAAGAGACTCAAAAAGTCAGAGGAAATTCTTAGAGAGCTCTGTGACAACATGAAGAGAAATAACATCCGCATCATAGGGGTTCCTGAAGAAGAAAAAGAACAAAGGATAGAGACTTTGTTCAATCATATCATAACTGAAAACTTCCCTAAATTAATGCAAGAGAAAATCTCACAAATCCAAGAAGCACAGAGGACTCCATTAAAGAGAAACCCAAAGAAACCTACACCAAGACACATCATAATTAAAATACCAAAGCTAAGCGATAAAGAGAAAATATTAAAAGCTGCAAGAGGAAAAAAAGTTATCACCTAAAAAGAAGCTCCCATAAGGATGACATCTGACTTCTCAACAGAAACACTTGAGGCCAGAAGGGAATGGCAAGAAATATTCAAAGTAATGCAGAACAAGAACCTACAACCAAGACTACTTTATCCAGCAAGGCTATCGTTTAAAATCGAAGGAGAAATAAAAAGCTTCCCAGACAAAAAACAACTCAAGGAATTCATTACCACCAAACCAATGCTGCAGGAAATGTTAAGGGGCCTGTTGTAAACAGATCAAAGTGGGAAAAGAATACAGCAAAAAAGGAATACACCTTTAAAGAAGAAAATGGCAATAAACAACTACATACCAATAATAACCTTAAATGTAAATGGATTAAATGATCCAATCAAAAGACATAGGGTAGCTGCGTGGATAAGAAAACAGGACCCATACATATGTTGTCTACAAGAGACACACCTTAGAACAAAAGACACACATAGATTGAAGGTAAAAGGATGGAAAAAAACGTTTCATGCAAACGGAAATGAAAAAAAAGCTGGGGTAGCAATACTTATATCAGACAAATTGGACTTTAAAACAAAGGATATAGTAAGAGATAAAGAAGGCCACTACATAATGATAAAGGGAGTAATCCAACAGGAAGATATAACTATTATAAATATCTCTGCACCTAATATAAGAGCACCTAAATATATAAAGCAGACTTTGATGGATTTAAAGGGCGAGATCAACAGCAATACTATAATAGTAGGGGATCTCAATACCACACTAACATCACTAGATAGATCCTCAAGAAAAAAAATTAACAAAGAAACGGCAGACTTATTGAAAACACTAGATCAACTCGATTTAATAGATATCTTCAGAACTTTTCACCCTAAAGCAGCAGAATATACATTCTTTTCAAGTGCTCATGGTACATTCTCTAGGATAGACCACATGTTAGGGCACAAAAGTGCTCTCAACAAATTTAAGAAGACTGAAATCATATCAAGCACTTTCTCTGATCACAACAGCATGAAACTAGAAATGAATCACAACAGAAAAGCTCAAAAATTCTCAAACACATGGAAACTAAATAGCAGGTTGTTAAATAATGAATGGATTAAGAATGAGATCAAAGAAGAAATAAAAAAATTCCTAGAAACGAATGACAACGAGCATACAACAACTCAAAATTTATGGGACACAGTGAAAGCAGTGCTGAGAGGGAAGTTCATAGCACTACAGGCACACTTTCAGAAGCTAGAAAAAGCTCAAATAAACAACTTAACCCTGCATCTAAAAGAATTAGAAAAAGAACAGCAAGTAAAGCCCAAATGTAGTAGAAGGAAGGAAATAATAAAGATCAGAGCAGAAATAAATGACATAGAGGCTAAAGAAACAATACAGAAGATCAATGAAACTAGGAGTTGGTTCTTTGAAAAGGTAAACAAGATTGATGAACCTTTAACTAGACTCACCAAGAAAAAGAGAGAGAGGACTCAAATAAATAAAATTAGAAATGAGAGAGGAGAAATAACTGACACAACAGAAATACAAAATATTTTAAGAAAATACTATGAAGAACTGTATGCCAAAAAACTAGACAACCTAGATAAAATGGACAAATTCCTTGAAACATACAATCTTCCAAAAATCAATCTAGAAGAATCAGAAAACCTAAACAGACCGATTACAACAAAGGAGATCGAAACAGTTATCAAAAAACTCCCAACAAAGAAAAGTCCAGGGCCCGATGGCTTCACAACAGAATTCTACCAAATATTCAAAGAAGAACTAACTCCTATCCTTCTCAAACTATTTAAAAAAACTCAAGAGGAAGGAAGACTTCCAAGCTCCTTTTATGAGGCTAGCATAATTCTGATTCCAAAACCAGGCAAAGAGAACACAGAGAAAGAAAATTATAGGCCAATATCTCTGATGAATATAGATGCTAAAATCTTCAACAAAATATTAGCAAACCGGATCCAACAATATATGGAAAAAATCATACACCATGATCAAGTGGGATTTATTCTGGGGAGGCAAGGCTGGTACAATATTTGCAAATCAATCAATGTGATTCATCACATAAACAAAAAGAAGGAGAAAAACCATATGATAATTTCAATAGATGCAGAAAAAGCATTTGATAAAATCCAGAACCCATTCATGATCAAAACTGTCAGCAAAGTGGGAATACAGGGAACATACTTCAACATGATAAAAGCCATCTATGAGAAACCCACAGCCAACATCATACTCAATGGGCAAAAATTAAAAGCAATCCCCTTAAGATCAGGAACAAGGCAGGTGTGCCCCCTTTCACCACTCTTATTAAACATGGTCCTGGAAGTCCTAGCCACAGCTATCAGATAAGAAGAAGAAATAAAAGGAATTCAAGTGGGAAAAGAAGAAGTAAAACTATCATTATTTGCAGATGATATGATATTGTATATAGAAAACCCTAAAGTCTCAGTCAAAAAGCTACTGGACCTGATAAATGAATTCAGCAAAGTGGCAGGATATAAAATCAATACTCAGAAATCAGAGGCATTTTTATACACCAACAATGAACAGTCAGAAAGAGAAATTAAGGAAACAATCCCCTTCACAATTACAACCAAAAAAATAAAGTACCTAGGAATAAACTTAACCAAGGAGACTAAAGACTTGTACTCAGAAAATTACAAAGCATTGATAAAAGAAATCAAGGAAGATACAAACAAATAGAAGCATATACCGTGCTCATGGTTAGGAAGAATAAACATCATTAAAATGTCTATATTACCCAAAGCAATCTATAAATTCAATGCAATACCAATTAAAATACCAATGACATACTTCAAAGATATAGAACACATATTCCAAAAATTTATATGGAACCCAAAGAGAACACGAATAGCCTCAGCAATCTTAAAAAAGAAGAATAAAGTGGGAGGTATCACACTTCCTGATATCAAGTTATACTACAAGGCCATTGTACTCAAAACAGCCTGGTACTGGCATAAGAACAAGCATATAGATCAATGGAACAGAACAGAGAACCCAGAAATAAACCCACAGTTCTATGGACAACTGATATTTGACAAAGGAGACAAAGAAATACAATGGAGTAAAGACAGCCTCTTTAACAAATGGTGTTGGGAAAATTGGACAGCTACCTGCAAAAAAATGAAACTAGATCACCAGCTTACACCACTCACAAAAATAAACTCAAAATGGATAAAAGACTTAAATGTAGGCCGTGAAACCATAAGCATCTTAGAAGAAAACATAGGCAATAAGCTCTCCGACATCTCTTGGTGCAATATATTGCTGATTTATCTCCATGGGGAAGTAAAATATAAGACAGGATAAACAAATGGGACTATATCAAACTAAAAAGCTTTTGTACAGCTAAAGACAACAAGAACAGAATAAAAAGACAAACTACACAATGGGAGAACATATTTGACAATATATCTGATAAGGTGTTAATAACCAAAATTTATAAAGAACTCGTAAATCTCAACACCAGGAAGACAAACAATCCAATCCAAAAATGGGCAAAAGAGATGAATAGACACTTCTCCAAAGAGGACATACAGATGGCCAACAGGCATATGAAAAAATGTTCAACATCACTAATCATTAGAGAAATGCAAATTAAAACCACAATGAGATATCACCTCATACCAGTCAGAATGGCGCTCATCAACAAAACAACACAGAAAAAGTGCTGGCGAGGATGTGGAGAAAAGGGAACCCTCCTGCACTGCTGGTGGGAATGCAGACTGGTGCAGCCTCTGTGGAAAACAGTATGGAGATTCCTCAAAAAACTGAAAATCGAACTGCCTTTTGACCCAGCTATTCCACTTTTAGGAATATACCCCAAGGACACCATAGAACGGTTCCAAAAGGAGAAATGCACCCGCATGTTTGTGGCAGCATTGTTCACAATAGCAAAGATCTGGAAACAGCCCAAGTGTCCGTCAGAGGATGAGTGGATTAAAAAGCTTTGGTACATATATACTATGGAATACTACTCAGCCATAAGAAATGATGACATCGGATCATTTACAATAACATGGATGGACCTTGACAACATTATACGAAGTAAAATAAGTAAATCAGAAAAAAAAACTAAGATGAATCCATACATAGAAGGGACATAAAAATGAGACTCAGAGACATGAACAAGAATGTAATGGCAACAGGGGTGGGGGTGGGGGGAGGGGGGATGGGGTGAAGAAGGAGAGAGGGGTTGGGGGAGGGAAGGGGCACAAAGAAAACCAGATAGAAGGTGACAGAAGACAATTTAACTTTGGGGGAGGGGTATACAGCACAATCAAATGTCAAAATAATCTAGAGATGTTTTCTCTCAACATATGTACCCTGACTTATCAATGTCACTGCATTAAATTTAATAAATAAATAAATAAATAAATAAAAACACTTACTTGTAAATCTAAAAAAAAAAAAATTGAAGGAGAAATAAAAAGCTTTTCGAGACAAAAAAAAACAAACAGAAAACTCAAGGAATTCACTACAACCAAACCAATGCTGCAAGAAATGTTAAGGGTCCTGTTGTAAACAGATCAAATGGGGAAAAGAGTATAGCAAAAGAGGAATACAGCTTTAAAAAATAAAATGGCAATAAACAACTACATATCAATAATAAACTTAAATGCAAATGCATTAAATAATCCAATCAAGAGACATAGGGTAGCTGTGTGGATAATAAAACAAGACGCATACATATGCTATCTACAAGAGATACACCTTAAAAAAAGATGCACATAGACTGAAGGTAAAAGGATGGAAAAAAATATTTAATACAAATAGAAATGAAAAAGAAGCTGGAGTAGCAACACTATATATAAAAAAAAATGGATTTTAAAACAAAGGCTATAGTAAGAGATAAAAATGTTCACTATATAATGATAGAGGGAGCAATCCAACGAGAAGATATAACCATTATAAATATCTACACACCTAACATAGAAGCACCTAAATATATAAAGTAGCCTTTGATGGATATAAAGGGTGAGAACAACAGCAATACTATAATAGTAGGGGAGTTCAATACACCACTAACATTACTAGATAGATTCTCAAGAAAAAAAATTAACAAAGAAACAGCAGATTTAAAGGACACACTAGATCAACTTGATTTAATAGATATCTTCAGAACTTTTCACCCTAAAACAGCAGAATATACATTTTTTTCAAGTGCTGATAGGCCACATGTTAGGGCACAAAAATAGTCTCAACAAATTTAAAAAGAATGAAATCATATCAAGCATTTTCTCTGATCACAATGGCATGAAACTAGAAATCAACAACAACAGAAAAGGTGAAAAATACTCAAACACTTGGAAACTAAATAGCTTGTTATTAAATAAAGAATAATTTAACAATGAGATAAAAGAAGAAATAAAAAAAATCCTAGAAACAAATGATAATGTGCATACACCAACTTAAAATTTATGGGACACAGCAAAAGCAGTTCTGAGAGGGAAGTTCATAGCATTACAGGTATACCTTCAGAAGCTAGAGAAAGTTCAAATAAACAACTTAACTCTGCATCAAAAAGAGCTACAGAAAGAACAGCAAGTAAAGCCCAGAGGTATTAGAAGGAAGAAAATAATAAAGATCAGAGCAGAAATAAATGGCATAGCAGCTAAAGAAACAATACAGAGAATCAATAAAACCAGGAAATGGTTCTTTGAAAAGGTAAACAACATTAATGAACCTTTAACCAGACTCACCAAAAATAAAAAATAAAGAGAGAGGACTCAAATAAATAAAATTAAAATTGAGAGTGGAGAAATAACCCCAGAAAACAACAGAAATACTAAGGATTGTAAAAAAAAAAAATACTATGAAAAATTATATGCCAAAAAATTAGACAACCTAGATGAAATGGACAAATTCCTTGAAACACATAATATTTTAAAAATCAATTGTAAGAATCAGAAAACCTACACAGACCGATTACAACAAATGAGATCAAAACAGTTATCAAAAAACTTCCAACAAACAAAAGTTTGGGTCCGGATGGCTTCACAAGTGAATTCTACCAAATATTCAAAGAAAAACTAACTCCTATCCTTCTCAAGCTATTTAAAAAAATTCAAGAGGAAGAAAGACTTCCAAGTTCCCTTTATGAGGTGAGCATAATTCTGATTCCAAAACCAGGGAAAGACAACACAAAGAAGAAAATTATAGGCCAATATCCCTGATAAATGTAGATGCTAAAATCCTCAACAAAATATTAGCTGACTGGATCCAGCAATATATGAAAAAAAAAATCATACACCATGATCAACTGGGATTTATTCTGGGAAGGCAAGGCTGGTACAATATTTGCAAATCAATCAATGTGATTCATTACATAAACAAAAGGAAGCGGTAAAAACATATGATAATTTCAATAGATGCAGAAAAAGCATTTGATAAAATCCAGCACCCATTCATGATCAAAATTCTCAGCAAAGAGGGAATACAGGGAACATACCTCAACATGATAAAGGCCATCTATGACAAACCCACAGCCAACATCATACTCAATGGGAAAAATAAAAAGCAATCCCCTTAAGATCAGGAACAAAGCAGGGGTGTCTCCTTTCACTACTCTTATTCAACATAATCCTGGAAGTCCTAGAAACAGCAATCAAAGAAGGCGAAAAAATAAAATGCATCCAAATTGGAAAAGAAGAAGTAAAACTATCATTATTTGCAGATGATATGACATTGTATATAGAATACCCTAAAGTCTTCGTCAAAAAACTACTGGATCTGATAAATGAATTCAGCAAGGTGGCAGGATATAAAATTAAAACTCAGAAATCATAGGCATTTTTATATACCAACAATGAACTGTCAGAAAGAGAAATTAAGGAAACAATCTCCTTCACTATTACAAACAAAAAAATAAATTACCTAGGAGTAAATTTAATTAAGGAGATTAAAAAATTCTACTCAGAAAATTATAAAACATTGATTAAAGAAATCAGGGAAGATACAAACAAGTGGAAGCATATACCATGCTCATGGTTAAGAAGAATAAACATCATTAAAATGTCTATATTACCCAAAGCAATTTATAAATTCAATGCAATACCTATTAAAATACCAATGACATACTTCAAAGATATAGAACACATATTCCAAAAATTTATATAAAACCAAAAAAGAACACAAATAGCCTCAGGAATCTTGAAAAGGAAGAATAAAGTGGGCGGTATCAAACTTCCTGATATCAAGTTATACTACAAGGCCATTGTACTCAAAACAGCTTGGTACTGGCATAAGAACAGGCATATAGATCAATGGAATAGAACAGGGAACCCAGAAATAAACCCACACCTTTATGGACAACTGATATTTGGCAAAGCAGGTAAGAGCATACAGTGGGGTAAAGACTGGCTCTTCAACAGTTGGTGTTGGGAGAATTGGACAGCTACCTGCAAAAAAATAAAACTAGACCACCAAGATACACCATTCACAAGAATAAACTCAAAATAGATAAAATACTTAAATGTAAGCTGTGAAACCATAAGTATCTTAGAAGAAAACATAGGCAGGCAGTAAGCTCTCTGACATTTCTTGCAGCTATATATTTGCTGATTTATTTCCATGGACAAGTGAAATAAAAGACAGGATAAACAAATGGGACTATATCAAACTAAAAAGATTTTGCACAGCTAAAGATAATAAGAACAGAATAAAAAGACAAACTACACAATGGGAGAACATATTCGACAATACATCTGATAAGGGGTTAATAACCAAAATTTATAAAGAACTTGCAAATCTCAACACCAGAAAGACCAACAATCCAATCAAAAAATGGGCAAAAGAAATGAATAGACACTTCTCCAAAGTGGACATACAGATGGCCAATAGACATATGAAAAAATGCTCAATATCACTAATCATTAGAGAAATGCAAATTAAAACCACAATGAGATATCACTTCACACCAGTCAGAATGGCGCTCATCAAAATAAGAACACAGAATAAGTGCAGGCGAGGATGTGGAGAAAAGGGAACCCTCCTGCACTGCTGGTGGGAATGCAGACTGGTGCAGCCACTGTGGAAAACAGCATGGAAATTTATCAAAAAATAAAAATCGAACTGCCTTTTGATCCAGCCATCTCATTTTTAGGAATATACCCTAAGAACACCTTAGAACTGTTCCAAAAGGAGAAATGCACCCCCATGTTTATGGCAACATTGTTCACAATAGCAAAGATCTGAAAAGAGCCCAATTTCCATCAGTAGACGAGTGGATTCAAAAGCAGTGGTATATATATATATAGAATGGAATACTATGGGGCCATGAAAAAGAAGGAAATCTTACCTTTTGCGAAAACATGGATGGACACGGAAACTATTATGTTAAGTGGAATAAGCCAGGCAGAAAAAGAAAAATATTATAGGACCTCATTTATTTGAGGAATCCAATGAACAATGTGAACTGAGGAACAGAATTGAGACAGAGGAGAGAAAGCTGAAGGAAAGGGGAGGGTCGCAATGGAGAGGGGGGCAAGGGAGATGTTTAGGGGAATATGGGGGAAGGGTGATGCATTTGGGGCAACACTAGAATCTATGTAAACACAATAAATTAAAATCAATAAAAATAAATTGCAGATTAAATTAAACATAATACAACTTGTAGTATAGTTTTTGATATTGGCAAAAGTTTCATTTATTTAGAAAAAAACAATTTTACAGATATTTTTAACAGTGAAACCCATCAATTGCAGAAATTCTAGAAGATAATTTCCAATGATTATCAATAACATTTGTTCTTCATGTTCATCTTTATTAAGCTTTGATATATTAAGACTATTCATACATTATAAATCCCCACTTATAAGATGAGATTTGCCTTTTATTAATATAAAAGCCACACAGATTATGTGTGGTCTAAATATCGTCTCTTAAATATAATGTTCTTTATATAATAATAGTAAACATTTCTATGTTTATTTACCAAACAATATGTTATATACTTTACATACATCATCATCATTATTTCTATTTCATAGATGAGAAAATTGATGTGGTTAGAATCTAAGAAAACTGTCGAAGGACACGCACCAGCTTGGTGAAGTGGAAGTAGAGCCAAACCTTACTAGTCTGAGCTTGGCGTTAATGCATTTAATTATCTCTTATCATGTTAGTGATACCTTTCTCAAAGTCACATTTCACACTACTAAAGGTGTTAGTCTTAATAGTCCTTTGGAAATGAATAGTTAAGCCATTTTAACTTTATCCATGATGATAGGTAATATTCAGTTTTACAAATTGATTATTTTTAATTTGAAAAACAATTGATTGGCAAAACCTGAAAGACTCACCAAGATAGAAGAACAGATGAGACTGCTGGGAGGTATATCTCCAGAAAGCAAAGTCCCCCTCCAAAATTATTGGCTCATATTAACACAGAAGGTATCCTGGGCTACAGTATATTTCAGTGATTTGTCCTTTTTGTGACATTCCTCCATAAATATTTAGGCAAGAAGCAGAGCCATTACATGGATCTAACAATCAATGAGCCATACATTATGATTTCAAATCCTGACACTTTCAAAATCGACAATTTATAAGAATGTAGTCCACCCAAAAAATATGGATTTCAAAGAGTCAGTTGCAACATTTAAAATAACAAAAGGAAATGTATAACATTTATTTTTTTAGTGACTTTTGAAATGAAATGACCTTTAGAACAAATTGAATTTAGAACCCCATCTCTGATCTAGAATGAAGAGGAATAATTTTGTTTGGTCATATTCTTGTGGAAATGGAATTTTCTCAGTGAAATCAGTTTAGAAAGATCTCAAAATAAATAAATCCACAAGGAATAGGGAATTGTTCTGTCTTATAGTATGTAATAAATAAATAAACATAGCTCTCCCAGAGGTATAAATGGAAATAAAGGTATGCATCCTCACCAAATTTGTTACATGGCCCAAAATTTACAGCTTGAAAATATTCTCTTTTTTTAATTTTATTTTATATTATTCTCTTTTTTTAACAAGCTTGTTGATCGTGCCTTAAAGATTCCCAGTAATAAACAGAAAACTATAGTAGTAAAAATTAAATGAACTTGGGTTTCTTCCTCTTTTTTTTTCTGAGTTTACTCCCCTTTTCTGCTTGAATGTTATCACAGAATTAAATTTGAATGTTTCTTTTATATATGTCAGAAAATGAGAACATGGAAAAGAAGAAAATTTCACAACCCAAGATTAATGTTAAGAGACACAAATATATTCTAGGAGAAACGGTCAGCTAATCTACCTGGAAGGGTTAAGCTATAGTGAAAAGATCTATGTCTTCTTGCAGAGCTAATAGATATGGATGGCTTTAAAATATTTCACCAGCGTGGGGCCCTGGCCGGTTGGCTCAGTGGTAGAGCGTCAGCCTGGCGTGCAGAAGTCCTGGGTTCGATTCCTGGCCAGGGCACACAGGAGAAACGCCCATCTGCTTTTCCACCCCTCCCCCTCTCCTTCCTCTCTGTCTCTCTCTTCCCCTCCCGCAGCCAGGCTCCATTGGAGCAAAGATGGCCCGGGCGCTGGGGATGGCTCCTTGGCCTCTGTCCCAGGCACTGGAGTGGCTCTGGTCGCAACAGAGCGATGCCCCGGAGGGGCAGAGCATCGTCCCCTGGTGGGCAGAGCGTCGCCCCCTGGTGGGCGTGCCGGGTGGATCCCGGTCAGGCGCATGCTGGAATCTGTCTGACTGTCTCTCCCCGTTTCCAGCTTCAGAAAAATACAAAAAAAAAAAAAATTTCACCAGCGTGGAATTAGAGAGGAAGAAGGTTTTGTTTGGTTTTGATGTATAGCAGTAAGTGAAGATATATATGGAATAAAAAGGTTGAAATCTATGCTCTCTCTGGATTTCTGGTTTTAAGCCCCAAAGAGAAGAGCCAGTAAGGCCCAAATCTGGAAGAACCATTTCAGGAGGACATTCCAATTAGTGCTCCACTGGGATCCAACTACAATATGTGGCAAAGATTTGAGGCACAGATTTGACTCTGCCTACTTCAGACTGGAGCCCAGAGCCACTCATTCTGCCACCTCCAAGGCTGCTGTCTTATGCAGGGTCTGAAAACAATATCTTGTGTATACACAGGTGTGGTGGCAATAGTAAATTTTCTCAAGGAGATTCATGAGTAAAAAACAGTACCAAGAAAAATCTGTAGCAGAAAAAAAAAAGAGTGGACACCACAGTTACTTAACTGACACAGATTTGACAGGCTGTGATCAGAGATCGGTAACCCTGGGGTCTTCCAGAGGTGACTGAGAGGTCTCTTCACACACAGCTGAGGATTCCACATAAGCTGGTGGAAACTAGACAGAAAAGTAAATCTTAATTAGGTAAACTAACTGAAATAAATTATTCAACTGTTTATGATGGGGAAGTTTATGATACAACTAAATTCCATATATATCTATATATATGTTAAAATTAAAATTTTAAATTTTGTATACTATTTTTATCACTGGCATTTTCTTTTATCATTAACTTTTCTCTAAAACCATGATTTTTGCCGGTTATATAATATTCACTTGAATAGATGTATTTGTCTTTTAATCAAGCATTTTGGGTTTATTTTCATTTCACTGTTTCTAGTTATATCGGTAGAAGTCATATATTTTATAACAAAGAAGTGATTTTTGTATATATCTATGTTATTTAATTCTAAAAATCACCCCAACAAATACAGGCACCTTTTTCCTTTGACAAAACTGTATGTCTAAAACTTGATGAAGTTTCATAGCTTGAATAGTAAAGTTGGTACTTGAACCTATGGGCTCTGACTTTAAAGACTATACATGTTTCCCTAACAACATGCCCTCTTTGATATGAATGAACTAAAGCCTGTCTTTATAAATATAAGGAAACCATACTGAATGCCTTCAGGGTGAGATAGATGATCCATATAAATATAGAAATGTCAACACTCCTAAACGCAGGGGAGATCACCTGAAAACCCTTCTTACCCCCCCCCCCCACACACACACGTGCACCCACATACACATATACATGCACACACACAATCCTGCAATGCAATCTCAGTATGATGATTTTGTCTTAAGGAATAGGTTTAAAATATATACTTATGTCTTTCCCTTTATTTGGGGTACTAACTTCACAAAATGTAGAGAAATCACAATTTACATTACCTAATTTTTCTCTAAATTTTAACTGGCATAGTGTAAGAATATAGAAATTTGCCTGACCAGGCAGTGGCTCAGGAGGTAGAGCATCGGCCTGGGATGCAGAGAACCCGGCTTAGAAACCCCGAGGAGGCCCTGGCCGGTTGGCTCAGCGGTAGAGCGTCGGCCTGGCGTGCAGGGGACCCGGGTTCGATTCCCGGCCAGGGCACATAGGAGAAGCGCCCATTTGCTTCTCCTCCCCCACCCCCTCTTTCCTCTCTGTCTCTCTCTTCCCCTCCCGCAGCCAAGGCTCCATTGGAGCAAGGATGGCCCGGGCGCTGGGGATGGCTCCTTGGCCTCTGCCCCAGGCGCTAGAGTGGCTCTGGTCGTGGCAGAGCTACGCCCCGGAGGGGCAGAGCATCGCCCCCTGGTGGGCAGAGCGTCGCCCCTGGTGGGCGTGCCGGGTGGATCCCAGTCCGGCGCATGCGGGAGTCTGTCTGTCTCTCCCCGTTTCCAGCTTCAGAAAAATACAAAAAAAAACAAAACAACAACAAAAAAAGAAACCCCGAGGATGCTGGCTTGAGCGTGGGCTCACCAGCCTGACTGTGGGTTCGCTGGCTTGATTGATTGTGGGATCACAAACATGACCCCATGGTCACTGGCCTAGCCCAAGGTTACTCTCTGGCTTGAGCAAGGGGTCATTGGCTCGGCTGTTGCTTCCCAGTCAAGGCACATATGAAAAATCAAGCAATGAACAACTAAGTTGCCACAACAAAGAATTGGTGCTTCTCATCTTTTTCCCATCCTTTATGTCTATCTCTATCTGTCCCTCTTTCTGTCTCTCCCTCTCTGTCTCTCTCACTAAAAAAATAGAAAATAAAAAAATAGAATTTTGTTAAGATACATTTGAAAATTTCATAAATGACTTTTCATGAATTACTATGTAATAAACATGTCTGTGATTATTTCTCAGAAAATTTGTTCTACAAATCAAGTAGTATATGCTTTATTGTAAAAAAAATGTTATATAAAAATATTAATCTTTTTTTCATGTTCACTCTTAGGAAAATTAGCCCAGTTCAGGTGCAATAGTGGTAATCATTTTATCTGAAAGATCTAGTGGTATCTTCATCTTCCTACTCTATTATATGATTTCCATTCTGCTTTTATATGCACTTATGTTCAAATCTTTATTATTATTTTGAAATAAATAGATGCAACACAAGTCTTTAAGCAATAAAAATAAATCTTGTTTGGCTTCATTTGACTTTAAAAATGTTTGGTGCTTTAAATTTGATTGAGACTTTTTTTAAGGCTTATGTATGGTCTAATGATGAATATTTTACTCAAAAAATATGTATTCTGCAGTTGTTGAGTTTAGTGTATTGCACATGATAATAAGAGAAACTGGCTCATGTGTTGTACCAGTCTTATATACTTGCTGATGTTATTATGGTTTTTTTTGTTCAGTCAATTACTGAGAGTTGTTAGTTTCCAGCTATTTGTTGGTTTTGTCTGTATCTCCCTTTGATTTTATCAATTTTTGTCTACATATTTTGAAACGCTGTTATTAAGTATAAACATTTAGAATTGTTACATCTTCTTGATGATTTGTCCCCTTTACCACTATAAAATGTCCCTCTTTATTTCTTTATTCTCTTTTTATTTACTTTATTTCTGAAAATTCTGGTATATCTGCTTGATCTGATGCTAATATAGCCACATTAATTTGTTATGCATAGTGTTTACGTGGAAAATCGTTTTTCACCCTTTTTGCAATTTGTCAAGGCCTTTATATTTAAAGTATTTTTAAAGCAATGTATAGCTGAATATTGCTCTGTTATAGACAATCTGAAAACTTTACCTTTAAATTGAAGCATTTAGTTTGTTAATATTTAATATGCCTATTTATACATATTAGTCAGTGTTTTTTTCTGTTTCTTCTTTTCTTATTTTAGTTACTCTGTTAAATTTTAGCTATAGTGCTTTGTGCATTTTTTTGGTGGTTTTCATAGAGATCACTATATGTATTTGTACAACCTATCTGCAATAATATTAGTTGAGCAATATAGCTAACTTCATAACAATATAATTATTTTTATCCTCTCCCTTTTCTGTCTTACTTTTAGATATTTAACTTTATCATTGCTTTACTATCTCTTTATTCCCTCTTCTCTTAATTTCTGAAAATTTTAGTATATCTTCTTGATCTGATACTAATATAGGCACAGTTTTTTCTGCAAAGTGTGTTCTCCTTTGTGTTCTTATCGTTACTTAACTTCTCTGTCATGAGCCCACAATATATTATATTAATTGTCGTTTGGTTCCCATTGCGTACACAGGCATCACTTGTCTCAGAGACAGTGACTAGTTGGAGATCACATGGTTGGAGTGCACTGAGGGACCTAAGGGAGACCACCTCACAATCCTGTATACAGGTTTCATGAGACTGCCTCGACCCTCCCCCCCCCCCCAGTCCTTAAGGGTATTTATTTATGCACACAAATAAAAGCAGGGATGAGAATAAAGAAGTCAGGAAGGGGAACTTCTTTAGAGCAGATAAAAGGACAAGAGAAGTAGCTGAAATGATCCATCCACTCTATTGATTAATCAGAATTGCTACTTCTATCTCTATTATTCTGCGCTCAAAGTGGCACTGCATTCAATACTTTCTGTCAGTGAAGCCACTGTGGCTTTTGCCTCAAGGCACTGAGCTCTGTTCCTGTTCTATGTTCCTATTCAGGGTCTCCAAATCTCCCCCTTTTTTGTTTGAGTTGTTTAATAATGGTTCAAATCTTTAATAGGTTCGGGGGGGGGGTTCTCTACAGGTGGCGGTAGTTGCATTGGAAGGTGAAGGGCAAGCATACAGAGAAACAGGTTTTTAGGAGTTATAGGTGTGCCTGTATTTTTCAAAATTTCTTCAGCATGCCTGGTTAGATGCTTCAAAGCACCCTATGTGATGTCAGGCACTCCCTGGGTGCTTGGGAGCAAGTTAGGTGTCCTCCTCTTTTTTGAATTTATTCCTGGAGGTCGATTCACTATCAAATTCTGGATCTCTGGAACCTGGTTGCTTCCTAGGGCGCCAATGCGAACTCATGATAAGGCCTCATGTTTCTCACAGATATCCAAAGAGGACCTGTTGATGACAAAATTGCAACATACCCTTGTCCCCAGGTTAGCAATTCGAGCAGACCCTGCCACTCAGGGCCAGCTAATATACATACTTCCTGGTACAACATGAGAGGCTTAGATTGTTGCTCAGCTGTTATAAAATGCCTCTCTGTGGCAGTAAGTCCAGATAAGAAAATGTTCAAAAAATTATGAGTAAAAAGACCCTTATACAATTGCTCTTTGGGGGGGGGGTGAGTCTCTCCTCCTGAATCCTCCTTTTTTGTTTGTGCAGTTGATACTTAAAAAGACCATTGGCTCTTTTTATAATACCTGTAAGTTTGGGTGAATTCGTCAAGCTCCTGAGGCCCCTAACAATATTGCAAGGTTTCTTTCTATTTTCCTTTCAAAAGTACCTCTATACCTATACCTTTTATCATTAAAACTATACAATTTCTTTCTAATTAATCAGAATTCTCAATTTCCAAAAACCTCAACTTTCAGTGAAAACTAAGTAATTAGCAATATTAGATTGATACTTTATGAAGATGACCATTAGAAACAGGTTATTTTATTGGCAAACAAACATATGTTCAAAAAATATAACAGAGATATCAGGAACCTTTTTTCCAAAACATTCAAGAAAATCATAAAAATTCAGGATCCAGTCTAGTTTCTGATATTCATAGCTGTGTGTTAAAAGATTTGACTGAAATATAATTTTTCTCCCTAAAATTACCCTATTTTTTTTTTAAAGAGCCAAATTAAGATTATCCTAATTATAGCATTAGGTCCAGTATTAACTTGGCCTGGTAGTTTGCATAATCACAACAAGAATAGCAATTGATCATTTTGGCTTTTTATATTCTGCTTTGCTGGAACTTTATAAGAAATTTTCAGATTGAGTTTTAATTAACCCTCAGGGCACACATGAAAGCCAAGCTACACAGTTGCCATTAGGCTCTGCCTGCAATCATTCTGCTAATGTCCTTCCTTCCCACAGTTCTAACAAGTCTGTGGCTCCAATGTGACAGCAATTACCTGGGCTCAATGTAATTCTGTACCTACATTTTGACAAGTAGCAATCATCTGGGCAATGTTAGGGTTTTATCCTCGTAAAGGGGCTAAGACTTTCTGACAATCTACATTGGCATTTTTGTATGCCAATTGGAGCACGAGGACATCCGCTGTTTTAGTATTATCTGTTTGTCTGGAGATGGCATTTTGTAGATGATTAACAAAATCTATATAAGGTTTATTCTCCCCTTGTCTGATTGTAGGAAAGGAACCCATGGATACTCTGGTATCTAGAATTTTACCCCACACCTTGTAAGCAACTTGATAAATAATAAGAAAGGCAGCTTTTCATTAGGCACTGAGCTTGGGGAGTTTTGTTGGTGCCAGTCCTAAATAACATGTCAATTCCAATTGGAACACCAGCTCTTAAATTTTGCATGGCCAATTGCTGAGTGGTATCCTGATATTCTTGTAGCCAGACACTGTTTGAGCAGGGAGGGTTACTTCTTTCACTAATCCCTTCCGGTCCCATGGGGTTATTTCATTTCCTGTGCCAACTACTTCACCATTCCTTTTATAAATGTGTTTTATACCCCATTTTCAGTAATACTTTTCCTGAATTCCTTAAAGACCAAGAAAGGGAGATTCTCATATTGCACGGGCTGCCTGGCATTCTTAATATAAAGTAAGCCTGAACAAATTTTTCATCTTTTTCTAAGCCTTCCCTTAGACATTTTTCAATCTTACTTTCATATGGAGATGTGGATGGGAGAATTGTATCTAGAGCAGGGGGGTTTGGGGAGGTGGCCAGTGAGGAGGGGACTCATCAGGAGGCAGAACCTGGTGATTTCTGCCCTGAATGGGTAAAGTGCCAATGGATAATGATTCCATGTTATTAGATGTGCAGTCACAGACTCAAATGAGTTTCAGAGCCAGCACCCCATTCCCTCTCAGTCTTCAATGTCTAGGATCCCTTTTTTCAGATACCAAGGACACTGTTGACATACTACATTGAGCAGCTTTGTGAGTTGCCTATCAGTGACATTAAACCCTGTACTGTATACTGTGGAGGAGGCCATGAAGTTGGAGCTTATGGTTGTGCTGCTCAGGAGACAGAGAATTTCACATGCAAGAGGAGAAGGAGGGAAAAGGAGGTGTATTGTTAGTGGCTGCCACTGTCATGACCATGCAGGTTCTCGTTGGATTTCAGCAGACAATAAAGAAACAGTGGAACCAAAAAACGGTGGACCATTACATTTATTAAAGTCTCGTACCAGTGGACAAGCAAACAGGCAGAGAAGACCTCTTCCCTCTCATTCAGAGCTCCCAAAACCCTGACACATTCTCCAGTTCCACAACCCAGAAAAACCTTCTCCAGTTCCTCCTGGAATCAAAGGCCCCACCAGCCTCAGTGGGGTTCCAGTTCCACATCTGCACTCCTTCTTCTTTTCTTGCAAAACCCAGGCTGGAGGAAAAAATTCCTTCTTCAGCAAACATTAGCAATACCATGAATGGCCCCTTCCAAGCAGGAAGGTAATCACAATTTGCAATATGCCCAGGCTGAGGGCAAGGACCACAGCCTTTCACAGACTTCATACACATGGCGCTGCCTAGGCCAATGCAAGTATAAGCAAGCAAACCTAAAAAGCACATTTTACAAACTTATTTGCCCAACAGGAGGGGAATCCCCTGGTCTGAAACCTATTTGACCTCACTGCAGATGTTTGCAGGCTATTCCCCTGTCATCTGTGTCCCACTTACCAGGATGTGTTGGATGTCCTTTCCCTTTTCCAGGCTTTGGGAGGTCAATTGGTTCCCTTTGCTCACATGGGCACCACTTGTTGCAGAGACAATGACTACTCGGAGACCACATGGCATGCACTGAGGGACCTAGGAGAGACTGCCTCACAACCCCTATGCAAGTTTCATGAGATGGCCCAACCCACAGTCCTTACAGGTATTTACTGATACATACAAAGAGAAGCAGGAATGAGAATGAAGAAGTAAGTCAGGAAGGTGAACTTCCTTTAGAGTAGACAAAAGGGCAAGAGAAGAAGCTCAAATGTCCCCACCTATTGATTAATCAGAATTGCTACTTTTATCCCTATTATACTGCATTCAGCAGGGTAGTATAATCTGTGCTTTCTGTCAGTGAAGCCACTGAGGCCTTTGCCTCAAGGTACTGAATTTCTATGTTCCTATTCAGGGCCTCTATAATTAGTGATTTATAAATGCTTGTGCCACCCACTGATTACCCACTGACTACCCACTGAAGGAATAAATATGGCTGAATTCTGCTCTTTTTTCCACCACCCCCTTCTACCTCTATTCCCAACAGGACTATTCTCATGGGGTGCTGTGCTTATGGACACGGAATGACTCCCTGGCAAAATGACTGCTGCCCTTTACACTTCTTCCCAGCATTCTGGCTGCTAGATGTTTTCTCTGTATGTGTTAGCTTGTGGAGCTTGTCCAGTTTTCTTAATATCATGAGTTAGTGCCTCTCAAACATTGGTGTGCAAACAAGTAACATGGGAAATATGTTTGTAAAATTCAGATGATGATTTCATAAAGTCTGTGGGGGACAAGAGCTGAATTCTGCATGTTTCACATGCATTCATTTAATTATTATGCTGTTTGTCTATGGACTAGATTAATAATAGTAACACATTAGATTACTCAATTTTCCTCTCCACCTCAACCTCTAGCATCTATATCCCAAACCCTTGGAAATGAGCTGAGGATCTTGCCTTATGACAATGATAAAATCTAGGTTTTAATAAATGCACCACTTTAATCTCATTGTTCTAAGACGCCTATTACATGTGGCAGGAAGTGACATTCCTATTTTTATTTTTATTCAGTTGAGGAAAATTTTCTGCAAACTAGGCATTGCAAAAGTCACCTTATTTATCCTTTTCTTCCTGCCAACTATCACCTCCAAACTGCCAGCTCTCAGAGGAGCAGCCTGCTATGTGTGATAGGATTGGTGGCAAGAACTGGGAGTTCCCTCAGCACACCATGCTATTTCTTCTCTTGTGAAAGTCACAGAGAGGCATTTTTTTTTTTTTTGGCTAAGCACAAAAACCCACCTACACGCAGGGAAAGAAATTGTAATGCATAAGAGAAACCCAACAGTCTCCTTATGATTTCCAAAAGTTTTATAGTGGATAGCTTGACTGTTCTGTTGGGTGAAGAAATGCTTGGATCCTTTAGACCATCAGGGTCCTCAAAATCTACAAGTAAGGAGCACAGTGCTTGCTTGCTTCCTAGATACTGCTTACGTCAAAATCTCAAACATTATATAAAGAAAATTAAATAACTCAGATTTCCTCCCTGAGTTTTTGTTTTTCTATTGAAAGAATGCTAGTAGATTTAAAAAACCCTAGAGAGCAACAAGCTATGCAATGCTTTTCTTTGCACGTGTGTGTTTCTGTTTTTTTCCCACAGCAGCCATACAAGTAATGGCTTAGCTGAGAGCTAATGTCATCTAAGGGTGTAATATTAGCATCCATGTTTGAAAGAAACCTCTGAGGCCACTAATGCTTTACCTAGTTAGCAGCTCGGAATTTACAAGGAACTGTGACAATACTGGTAGAATCTAAAGCTACATTTTAGCTTTTGAAAAAAATACTCTATGGAAAAATTATAGTTCTGCCTTTTCTCATGTTTTGTACAAAAAAAATAAAAATGCTATTAATAATTTTTCTCCATATTAACCTTGACTGACATCTTCCTCCTAATATTAATCTTAGTGTTCCAGTGAATTTAAGTACTTAATGATATGTAAACTTTGTGTTCTACTTGACTTCTGCAAATATATGTAGCTGTTCTCCTATATTCTTTGATATTTCAGATGTTCTAGAAATCCAAATGTTTGCTAGACATCATTGAATATATTGATAAAGCACTGATAATGACATTCCTCTTCTACCTGAATGCCATCTGTTGGGCAAATAAGTTTGTAAAATGTGATTTTTATGCTCACTTTTTAAAAAATGGCTGCTTCTCATGTGATGCTGCTGCCACGTGATAGTGCTGATTGTCTTTCTGCTTGGAAAGAGCTTAGTTATGCTAATGCGTGCTGAGGAGGGATTTCTGTGCTGAAAAGTTTTAAAAGGAGGAGCTAGGAGGCCATTTTGGAAGAGACCACATTGTTGCAGGGAGAAGAGGCCACGTGGTTGCAGAGAAAAGGCAGGGAGCAAGATGGTGGGGAGCTGAAGGGGAACAGACGTGAGGGGCTTTGAGAGCTTCTCTGAGCTGGTGAGAGCCTTTGATTCTAGGAAAAAACTAGAAAGATTCTCCTGGTTGTGGAACTGGAGAACATGTGAATGGGTTTTGGTGCCCTGTGTGTTTTTTACACTTTGGCCAGTACGAGTCTAGAATAAAGGTAATGGCCCACCAGTTCTTGGCTCTGTTGTTTCATTATGATCTATCCTAATCTAATGTGAACCTGCACAGGCCAGGCGGCTGTGACAGAGGCCACAACTACTGGTCATACACCATCCTTCCTCTGAGTGTATTTGAAGTTACACAGTGGACATCTGATAGATTAGTCAGTCACTGTGGAGGGCACTTGTAATCAGGGTTCTCTCTAAGGTGGGCGCCTGGGCAGCCGCCCAGTGTGAAAATCACAAATGTATATGTTTTACTCTTTTTGAACATTTATCTGCACAACAGCGTATTCTAAGTGCCTATAGTAATGTTCATTCCATAAATAGGTGAAAAAAATTGATGAAATTATGCTTGTAATATTTATTTATTCATTTCATAAAATTCATTATACCCTTAATGAAATACTACATTTTAATTCCCTTGCATTTGTTACTCCATAACATAATATAATCTAGTTTTTTTGTACCTTGTTTATTGTTCTTATTTAAGTATTAAATGCATGAAATAAGAAACTATCTTTCAGTATATATTTTTTTATACTTAAAATGGTCATTAGGACAACCACTTGTTAAATTATTTGAATTCCACCACTGATCCACACGTTATAGAGGATGTACCATGTGGGCACACTGTCTGCTTTGGACTCATACCAATCTAGGCTCATATTGCATTTCTATGGAGCCCCAGTGTCTTCTGTGAGTAAATGTGGATGGTAATGTATAATTTGGCAGGTTCTTGTTCAGATTAAGGTGTTCAGCTAGTTGAGAGTCTAATGAATCCTCTTAAGAGAGTTAAAAAGTGCTCAGCTCAGGATCTTATCAAGTAAATGGAATGGACTTGTAGTCATGTGATGGCTGTACCCTCTGGTCCTCAGGTAGGTAGGTAGAATTTAACATGGAAACAGTGAACAAGAGTCTGGACCTGTTAAACTCTCACCCAGAATGCATTTCCAGTATAATCCCTTCTCTCTCGGGGTGTCCACCCCTCCCATATGCACCCTATAGCTTTGTGTTCTAAAGCTTTATTTCAGTCCCCAAATTTGCTCAAGATTTTAGTTAACCTTTAGTTCATTAACTAATACAGCTATTTTTAATTCATAATTTTTATACCCATCAACCCATACTTATAATCAATATAAACATAGCCCTTGTCAAATGGAAAAGGAATCACTGCAAATTGATAGAAAACAAATGCAAACTGGTAACAAAGAAGGCCTTGGTCAGATTGACCATTTTCTCTTCAGTGCTGGCCTCCTATAATCCCTGCTAAAATAATTTGTTGTAGGACAGTCACCTAAATCCCTATATTCTCTGATGGCCAGTGGTCTATGACAGCCACAAGGTAACCAAGGAGACAGATCTGTAGCTACTATCTCCCCATAGCTATGCAACCTTTACTCTTTCCCTTACTTGAGATGAGTTTGGCACTGGATGAATGCAGTCAAGTTTTATTATTGTGCCATAGTTTTCACTTTTTATCAGGCTACCTGACAGTAGAGAAAATTTTCTCCCCTTTCCTACTTCCCTTACTTTCTTCATTTCTTCCTCTGAAATTCTCATTTTAAAAAAAGCCATAATTAGCCTGACCTGTTGTGGCGCAGTGGATAAAAGCATCGACCTGGAACACTAAAGTCACAGGTTCGAAACCCTGCACTTGCCTGGTCAAGGTATTAAGCCTAATCCAGAGGGACCTGAAACATTGAAGACACGAACAAAGTCTGTCAATTACACACCAAAGCTTTATTGTCTAGCTTGGCCAAGCAGTGGCTCCTCTAACAGTGGTCTGAGAGAGCGCACGCCAGCCCTTTGTTCTACTTGGTTTTTATAGTTTTGTAAGTGGGAAGTACAGAAGCAAAAATTGTAATTAGGAGCCCTTTACTACTATGGGTTATAGTCATATGTCCTTTAACATGATAGGACCATGTTCAATTTGCAAGCCATACATCCTTTTGGAGAAAACAAAATTTACAAGTCAACACAATGGCAGAAAGATGTCTTTTTACATATTAAAAGGCATTCCCATATTATCTAGTGTTCATTTGCTATCTCTCTGTCCAGAGTCACATATGTTAACTACACGCATTTACGTAAGAGAGGTAGTTTCCGTGGGGACAAATGCCCGCAAATGGCTCATAGTTATAAGAAAAGGTTTATTTCGGCTTTTCTCTCCCTGCACCTGGCTAGCCATTCACCCCTTTCCCCACAGGTGTGGTGGAATGTCTGGGGATCCGTGTTTTCCTCCCCTTTGCATTTACAATACAATGCCAAGGGCCATCCTGGTTATGCCAATCACACAGTACAGAGACTATTCCTACAATTTCTCTGCACATCTTAACCCAAATTAATAAAATGTTCTCCAAGCCTCTTAAAATATTTGGTACCTTACAACACCTGTGGGTGAAGTGGCTCAGTGGCTCTTCAAAGGCACATATGGGAGTTGATGCTTCCTATTCCTCCCCCCTTCTCTCTCTCTCTCTCTCTCTCTCTCTCTCTCTCTCTCCCCTTTCTAAAATAAATAATAAAAAGAAAAAAATTTTAAAAAAACTTTTAAGAAGCCATTAATAAAGGGATATTAAGTAATTTTCTATCATAAGATATACAATGGTACCTTGAAATATGAACAGACTAACATACAATTTTTTTTAAAATACAAGCTGTGATTCAGTCTGTATTTTTGTTTGAGATCTGAGCGAAATTCTGAGATATGAGTCGTGATTCGGGAAGCTGCCACTATTTGGCTCGTTGGTGCACGGGTCCAGTATCAGCAGTTTGATATACGAGTTGACTGACTTACGAGCTCGGTTACAGAACAAATTAAATTTGTTTCTCAAGATACTACGGTATATATGTAAGTATGTATATTTATATTATAGAAAGAGATAGAGAGAGAAGGAAGCTATTTAGAAAGCTGTAAAAACCATACCTTTTTTCTCTGTATAGAAAAATTAATTACTTAAATATAAAGGCATACTTCTCCTTTCTTTCCCCAGTTTTCCCCAACTCTTCTTCCTATCCAGGCCTTTAGCAAGAAAAATAATGACTAGAGGTAGATATGCCAGGCACTTAGCACAATATGAGAATTTCTGGAGTTGTTACAAGTGGGTCTCTGACATAGGATTCTCGAGAACCTGGCTGATGAGATCCTTTCTGACTCAGTGAGGGGGAGGGGCACAGTGTCTCCCAAGCCTCGGTGTTCTCATGTGCCCCTGTTGACTCAGAAGTGTACGTTTAAAAGGCAGAAAGGAGAAATCAGCATGTGTTACTGGAATTATGTTATATAACATTTTCAGCAACTAAATAATATCATTAGAGAAATGTGATTTTCAAAATAAGGCTATTAAAACTTAAAATATTCTAAATTGTGAGTACCAAGGCTAATTGGCTGTAGCACTGAAATTACTTTTTTGTGGTGTACTTTTAATCCATGCAAGAAACCAGTGAAAATAATTGATGTCAGAAATTGAATCCACATTAAAATTTTAAAAGTCAACATAATCATGCTTATCTGAAAATAGCCAAACAAAATATGAGGTCAAATGAAATGAATTTAATATAAAGGAATAACATCTTTATTCAAAAATTCTACATATATTTTATATGTAGAAAAATATATTTTATATATAAAACAAACAAGTAAACCAAAACTTAAGATAGTGAACAATTTTTATTTTGATATAAAGATTTATTATTATCAATTTGTTTAAATAAGAAAATAATTTTTTTAACCCGGATAAAAGAATAGAGATAAGCCTTGAATGTTTATAACAGTTCAATGTATTTGTAGTAGCTGTTGCTATGGACACAATCATTGTTGCTGATGGTAACTGTAAAAATGGCACAATCATGCCGAGAAACTTTATATCATACTATTATTGACCAATACCTATACAGTGTTTATAAAAGGTACTATTTTTATATATGTGATTTGGTTTTATATAAAAATATCTTAACTTAAATAACTAGGGATTTCTACCACTCTAGCTTTTGTAGTGCAGAATAAAAATATTTTACAAAAGCAACATTCTAAATATATAATTTTTGCTGAACTATTGTTCATTATTTTCTAATATTGCTCATAGAATGGTGATCTTACTATATTTGTTTTACGACATTTCTTTTCAAGTGAGATGACATCATCCTAATGTTTGAAATGCTAAGTATGTGACTTAACCCAATGGCATTATGATTCAATAGTGTGTTAAATGTAATTTTGTCTGTAGTCTTAGACATGTTACTTTGTCTCTGAGACTCCTTTTCACAATAAATAGAGATAATAATATTATCTAACTCATAAATTGTTTGTGAGCATTAAATGAGATAATTTATATAAGAACTTAACACAGTCCTTATCCCAAGGCAAAATTCAATAACAGTTATTAGTGTATGGGAAGAATCATTGGCAATCAACTTTGCAACACTTGAAGGTAAGCTAAATAGCAAGCCAAGGAAATCCATCAATGACTAAGCATATAAAATATTAAGTTAGCCCTGGAAGTAAAGATGTCTATGATTATGGATTCAAATATTAGTCATTTGACTTCTATATTTCTCCTACCCCTAATCAATTAATTGTGACTAATTAACCATTAATTCTCACTAAAATGATTGAGACAACTTTATTAACAACACAATTTATATACAATTCTATTTTCTTTCCCTGTTATATCTTGTGACTCAAACAACAGTTATCATATCTGAACATCACCAGGTTAGGGGAGACATCAATCTTGGCATGAATTAGCTGGTTCTGTGGAAAGCACAGAGTGAAATAAACAGAAATGAATCTGAGTTTGCATCACAGTGTTGCTTTTTCCTCATTATGTCACCCTGGTCTTGAAACCAACCCTTCCTAAAGATCAGCTCATGTATCTGTAAAATAAAAATAATACTTTCTTGGTAGTTGTGACAAGGAGACAGAAAGAATATAAAGCTTTCAGTCAGTAGCAGATAGTTTATTCATTCTATTTACTATTTTTAAAGTTTGAGAAAGCTGAACTTCTTTGTTTTTCTCATTTTTCTCTATTTTCTCACCTTTTAGTCTAATAATATTTGATAACTCAGCTACAATTTTCTTTAACAGTAAACTAATTAAGTAAGAAGACCTGTAGAACTGATCTCAACTTTTCTGTAGCTGATCAGTGGCTACATCTAGTTTTGATTTACTTATCATCTTTTCTCACTTATACTAGAGAGTATTTCACTTTATTCCCAAGCACTATATATATCTTCACAGTCCCTCATATTCATTTTCTAATAGTTACTAAGATCTACTTTGTTCTCAGCAGAAGGGAAAAACAGAGACTTGTCAGGATAAGGACTGGATTTGGTAGGAAGAGGGTAGATTAGCAAATATTATTACATCTTTTCTTGAATAATACCATCAAGAGACCATCTATCTCCCTTGGCCACTGAGAATTACTGTTTTTACATAGAAGGAAGCTTAACAAACTTAGATATGTGCTATTGGGAAGTTGGATAGGAGAAAAGTAGTTGAGTGAATAGGCTTCCATAGCTACATGGAATCAAGACCTGAAGATCACGTACATCCTGAATACTATGCATTCTACAACCAGACAAATGAAGTCTGGGAGAGAAGTACTTCAAAGAAGGAATGTTTATGGGATAGAAAGAAGTAGAAAATGATATAAGAGCTCTGAAACCAAATTCTCATAAAGTAACCATAATATTAACCAGAGAACACAATGATTGGCTAGGAAATTTGTGAATTTCAAAACAAGGATGAAAACATGAAGAAGGAAGAAAAAAGCATGTTACCATGTCCACTGTAGATGTATAATCTAATTAGAAATTAGAGATGGAAAATGGACATAAGATTATTGCGTAGCCAGTAAACAATAAGTCGGTAGCCAATTCTTAATGAAAAGTACAGGCATATTTTATATTCATTCTTTCATTTATCATCATCATCATCATTTTTATTATTGTTACTATTATTTATTACTTTAATTTCATAAAATTTGAAGGACTAAAATATTCCATGCTTTGGAGACACTATACAGTTAAAAACATATACACACAAAGTACATTTTAACTTGGCTTTGACTTTCATGTTGATTTTATTTTATTTTCTCAAGTGATGATGATGAGAAATAGTTTTTGGCCAAGAGAACAATATGGTTAAAGTTACAAAGGTATGGTAGAATATGACATGCTCAGTAAATGAGAAAATTCCACTGTAGGTATGGAGTAAAATTAACTGGAAAGGATATGAGAGTTCAATCCGGACATGTAGATTGGAGCCAGATGGTAAAGGGCATCACATGATATCTAAGAAGTTCAGGTTTTACATTGTATAATACAAAAGGCCTCTGATGTTTTATTTGCTTATTCTATTTTTGTCTTTAAGCCAAATCAAAATTGCTTTTTTCAAATGATTATGTGAGAAACATATATTTAAAATATTCTAGAAAGATAGGTACTGTTGATATCAGTTTATATCCCCCTGGTATTTAAATTAAGTTATACTATTAATATGAAGAGACAGATTGATAATAATAGCCCAAGCTCTTCCTCTTTAAGAAATGTAGGAAGCACATGGTTCTTCTACTGCTTCCTATTAGTAATTATGGTAGGTAGATGGAGGTAATCAGACACCAAAAAAATCATATGACATGTAAAAAGTACAACTGTAGTTTTGAAGAAAGGAGATATATTGCTTTAAGCTGGAGGGATCAGAGTAAGCTCTGTACAATGGTAGCATAAGGACTAATTGAAAAAATTAATTTGTGTAGGTCTTATTTCATATATTTTGAATTACCTGAAACTTTAATATCCAAAGAATGGTTGTTTAGACTTTAAAATTCACGTTCTAAAATTTAAGTAAAAAATACAGTGGTACCTTGAGATACGAATTTAATTCATTCTGTAACCGAGCTTATAAGTCAGTCAACTCATACATCAAACTGCCGATACTGGACCCATGTGCCAACACGCCAACTAGTGGCAGCTTCCCGAATCATGACTCGTATCTTGAAATTTCGCTCAGATCCCGAACAAAAATATGGACCGAATTGCAGCTTGTATCTTAAAAAGAAATTCGTACGTTGGTTTGTTCATAACTCAAGGTACCACTGTATATCTAAAATTGTACCCATGGGGAACTATTTATTACTTACTCTTCAGAATTCACTCTTACACACCAACTCGTATAATATCATCATTTTCAGAGGAGAAATTAAGAATTACTTAGGGTGGGACTAGGCTTACTATATAGACTTCATTCAGTTATGCTATGCTATCTATCTAAATCCTTTTAAAAAGATTGCAGGATCCATTAAAATAAATAAAAATGGTTGTAAATAAAAAGGGATTAACTATTATTAATGTATAATTATTCAGAAGATTGAAAAACATGATTTTCATACAAATATAACATGATTATATGCCCAAGGTTGTATCAAACTTACTGCATAATAAATCAATTAGATGGTAAATCAACTTAAAGAGCATGTTTAAAAATGTTAAAAAAAAAAAGACAGCTAAATTTGGTAGAAAACTAGTTCCAATCAACTATACTTATGGAGTTTATCTGTTACACAATGATGAAATTATTTTTATCTTGACAAGACAAAATCTTCCAATTAACCTCTGTTCCAATCAAGTTGTAAAACAGCCAGCCATTATAAAGTTGATCAAAGGTACAAGCCCAGTGCTGAAGGAATACCCAGTAATCTTTCCAACCTTTGATCCCAGTTATTTTAGTTATTTATTTCTTTGGTCAGAGACTGAGAGAGAGTCAGAGAGAGGGACAGACAGACAGGAAGGGAGAGAGATGAGAAGCATCAGTTCTTTATTGTGGCACCTTAGTTGTTCATTGATTACTTTCTCATATGTGCCTTGACTGGGGGTTACAGCAGAAAGAGTGACCCCTTGCTCAAGCCAGTGACCTTGGGATCAAACCAGTGACCTTGGGCGTCAAGCCAGTGACCTGTGGGCTCAAGCCAGTGACCATGGGGTCATGTCTATGATCCCACATTCAAGCCAGTGACCGCGGGCCCAAGTCGGATGAGCCCATGCTCAAGCCTGTGACCTTGGGGTTTTGAACCTGGGTCCTTCGTGTCTCAGTTCAACTGTCTACTCACTGCACCACCACCTGGTCAGGTCCCCAGTTATTCTTTATGAAGATTATATGATTTTGTTGATTTCTATCTAGTACAGAACCTTTCCAATATAAATAGCTATAATTCTGGAAACAAATAATATTGAAAGGCCGTGACTCAAGTTTCAGTTTCTTGGATCTTAATGCTGTTACAAGAATCACAGCTCTGCATTTATATTTACTCAGAAGGCTGAAGACATATTTCTAACAAAGAACATAAGGAAAAAGGTAGAACAAATTGAGCTTTCTGTAAACAAAAATTATTTCACTATTTCTTGGTGAACAAAAAAAGGGGGTATGGGCTGCTTGTGCTGGAATATACATTTTTGAAACCCATTTTCTTTACCTTATTCATTCACCAACATTTATCTATAAAACCTTTTAAAGAAACTGATAAAAGCTACTTGCTAAGGAGGATGTCAACATTTTAAGAGATTTTATTATTCCTTAACGAGAATGTTTTAAAATGATAGCAAATGGTATTAACTATGTAATTTGATACCTTTAAGTCATATACTCAGTGGTATTTTTATATTTCAGTCCCCTCAGCTTTCCTCAGAAGATAAAGCTGTCTTCTGTCAGATGTGGAGCCACATCAGAATGACTAATGAAATAGTTACAGAAAGGTGTTTTTGAACAGTAGTGTTGTTACTGTGTAATTGATGTTTTAAAATTTAAGTAAGATATTGAGTCTCAGATTCTATTCATGGAACCCTGGGTTGGATGGCTCGGGTCTAAAGCACAGAGGTTGCCAGTTCCATCCTGGTTACAGCACATACAAGAACAGATTTTTGTTCCTGTTTCTCTCTTGCTCTATCCCTTTCTCTCTTTAAAATCAGTAAAAATAGGCGCTAACTGGTTGGCTCAGTTGTAGAGCATCAGCCTGGCGTGTGGAGATCGTGGGTTCAATTTACAGTCAGGGCACACAAGAAAAGACCCATCTGCTTCTCCACCCCTCCCTCCCTCTCTTGCTTCTCTCTCTCTCTTCCCTTCCTGCAGCCATGGCTCAACTGGAGCAAGTTGGCCCTGGGTAATAAGGATGGCTCTATAGCCTCTGCCTCAGGTGCTAAGAAGAGCTCAGTTGCTGAGCAAAAGTACAAGGCCCCAGATGGGCAGAGCATCATCCCCTAGTGGGATGGCTGGGAGTGCCCTGGTCAGGACAATGCAGGTGTTTGTCTCTCTGCTTACTCTCCTCTCACTGAACAAAATAAATAAATAAATAAATATAAAAATAAAATTAAAAAAAATTCTGCTGATGGAAAGCTACCTGTCACTTACACTTTAAAATATATGCTTACTTAAACAGTAATGAGTATAATTTTATCATTCATGAATGAAGCATTATACGTTACTCAGGGTTGCATAAGAAACCACAGAATATACTTTTAAAGGACATCACTAAAAAAAAGATAGATAATTGCAATGCTAGCTATACGAGGGTATGGATTTTTGTCTTGGTTCCCCATTTTATCCCTAACACCTAAACACTTAGACAGCAATTGTTTTACTGTTTCTTAACTGCTTGACACATAGTAAACACCCTAAACATATTTTAATAAATACAGTGCATCACAAGACCTAAATTCATTCAACATGTGAGATTCAAAGAGAATATATACTAAGTCAGTATGCAAATTATAGAATGATAAATGTTCATTCAGCACCTGAAATCAAGTAATAGACATCTAATTTCAGAATATTATATGCATAGCCTGACTTTTATTATCAAATGCCACTTTAATGCTTATAATCTACATTGTTTAATCATAATAAATAATTTTGCTTGGGTTATTTCACAGTGAAACGGAATGAATTATTATATCTCCAATAAATGCAGTTATAAGAACTTCTTTGTAATGTAGGATGCTCTAACAGGGTAATCTCTTTTTAATTTTTCCAGAAACAAATATGCTAAAAAATAACCCTTGGAATTCTCCTAAGTGATAAACACAACCTTTTCAAGAAGCAACGAGTTTTCTTTCTTTCAGAGAGTTGTTTGGAAATATAATCTTCCAGTATGGGGTAAGTAATCAGACCCTTAATATGTGAAGGTTTAAAAAGAAAATGTTCCTGACTCCTAGTGGTGGGTGTCTTGAAAGGGAATCATCTGGAACCAGTCCTGACTGGTAAGCAGCTAGGGGGCCATCCTGTAAAATGGTAACACATAAAGGACTAGAGTCTAAGATGAAGCCCTGTAGCCAAAATAAACTTTCAGAGAATGTGGTTTTGCTTTTACAAAGATACTGTAATCTGTGTCAAGAGTTGGATCAAAGAACTATATAGCCTTAGCAATAGAACAGTATGTCACTTGTGGGAAGGATGAAAAACCCACAAATTAACAACTACAGTTGGGTACTGACTTGTGTTCTCATTGCATAGCCTTTCTCACACTACAGATTAATTTATCTTATTTATGCTCACTTAGAAAACAGAAAAAAAAAAGAATAAAAGTGCAAACAGTGTACTTATTTTCAGAAAATCTCTCAAGCAATCAGTAGAGTATTCTATGGTCAAAGTCACTCATTCTCTAAAGTGTACTGCAGATTCAAATAAACTAATTTTTTACTGTTTTTCAGCATTTTAAACATATTTTAAAAATAGATCCCAACTCTTACATGAAGTTGAAATGTATTAATATTCTAAATAAATGACCAGAGAGGTTTATGGCTCCTTAATTTATTTTTTTATTTTTAATTATTTTTATTAAGTTTTAAAATTTATTGTGTTAACATAGATTCAAGTGTCCCACTCAATATAATATCCTCATCCCCCAAAACATGCCCCTATTACACCCACTTTGCCCCTTTCCCCCTGACTCTTTTGCCTCCTTCTTTCCTCTGGGATTTGCTGTCCTGTTATCTATATCTATGTGTAATGTATAGATAATTTTACTAATACCTTCAACTTCTCTGATCCCATCCCCTCATCCCCCTTCCCTCTGACAGCTGTCCCTCTGCTCCTTGTGACTCCTCCTCTGCCTCTATTCCATTCCTCAGTTCACTTTGTTCATTAAATTCCACATATAAGTGAGATCATATGCTATTTGTCATCCTCTGCCTGGTTTATTTCACTTAGCATAATAATCTCCAGGTTCATCCATGCCATCACAAAAGAAAAGATTGCCTTCTTTTTCACAGCCATGTGTTACACATAGTATTCCATTGCATACATGTACCACTGCTTTTTTATCCACTTGTCCACTATTGGACACTTGAACTGTTTCCAGAACTTGGCTATTGTAAACAATGCTGCAATAAACATATGGGGTGCATATATTCTTTTAAATTCATGTTTTGGGATTCTTGGGATATATTCCTAAAAGTGAGATAGCTGGGTCATAAGGCAGTTCTATTTTTAATTTTTTGAGGAAACGCCATACTGTTTTTCACAGTGTCTATACAATTCTGCATTCCCACCAGCAGTACAGGAAGATTCCCTTTTCTCCACAGCCACAGCAGTACTTGTGTGTTGATTTGTTAATCAGCACCATTCTGACAGGTGTGAGGTGGTATCTCATTGTGATTTTAATTTGCATTTCTCTGATGATTAGTGATAACCATTTTTTCATATGCCTATTGGCCATCTATATGTCCTCTTTGGAGTAGTGTCTATTCATTAATTTTGCCCATTTTTAATTGGATTGTTTACCTTCCTGGTGTTGAGTTTTAGAAGTTCTTTATAAATTTTGGTTATCAGACATATTGACAAATATGTTCTCCCATTGCATAGGTTGTCTTTTTATTTTGTTAATGGTGTCGTTTGCTGTGCTAAACCTTTTTAGTTTGATATAGTCCCATTTGTTGTTTCTGTCCTTATTTCATTTGCCTTTGGAGATATATCAGCAAAAATATTACTACGAGAGATATCAGCAAGTTTACTGCCTATGTTTTCTTCCAAGATGTCTTTCTTTGTAGTGTCTTTATTTGGTTTTGGAATGAAGATAATGCTTGCATCATAAAATAAGCCAAAAGTCTTTCCTCCTCTTGAACTTTTTGGAATAGTTTGAGAAGGATAGGAGTTAGTTCTTTGAATGTTTGGTAACATTTGCCTGTGAAGCCAATCGGTCCAGGATTTTTGTTTGCTAGGAGTTTTTGATAAATGTTTCAATTTCATTTGTTGTAATTGGTCTTTTTAGGTTTTCTAATTCTTCCAGATTGAGTTTTGAAAGATTGTATGTTTCTAGAAATTTATCCATTTATCTAAGTTTACCAATTTTTTGGCATATAGATCTTTATAGTATTTTTTTTTACACTTCTTTGTATTTCTGTGGTGTCAGTTGTTTCTTCTCCACTTTCATTTCTTATTGTAATTATTTGGGTCCTCTCTCTTTTATTCTTGATGAGTCTGGTTAAAGGTTTATCAATTTGGTTTAGTTTTTCAAAGAATCAGCTCTTGGTTTTATATATCTTTTGTATTTTTCCTTTCTTTCTTTTTTTTTTTTTTAGCATCTATGTCATTTATTTCCACTCTGATCTTTATTATTTTCTTTCTTCTACTTTTGGGTTTTATTTGTTGTTATTTTTCTTGTTTTTTTTTTTTTAAAGTAAATGGTTAGGTTGTTTATTTGATCTTTCTCTTGCTTCTTTACGTATGCCTGTAATACTATGAACTTTCCTATCAGGACTGCTTGTGTTGTGTCTCATAGATTTTGTATTGTTGTATGTCCATTTTCATTTGTTTTGGAGAAATTTTTTATTTCTTCCTTGATCTCATTGTTAACCCATTTATTTTTTAATAACATGCTATTTAGCCTCCAAGTATTTGAATGTTCTTTTACTGTAGTAGATTTCTAGTTTTATGCTTTTGTGATCATGAAGATGCTTGATATGAATTAATTCTTTTTAAATTTATTGAAACCTGTTTTTTGTCCTAATATGTGGTATATCCTAAAAAATATACCATGAGCACTTGAAAAAAAAATGTATCTTCTGCTGCTCTGGGGTAAATGGTTCTGAAGATATTGATTAAATCCAGGTGATCTGTATGTCATTTAAGAACACTGTTTCTTTGTTAATTTTCTGTCTGAAGGATTTATTCATTATATTTGTGGGATATTAAAATCCCCTACTATTATACTGTTACTGTAGATCTCACCATTTATGTCCATCAAAATCTGCTTTATATTTAGGTGCTCCTGTATTAGGCACATATTTACAATGGTTATATCCTCCTGCTGGATTGCTTCCTTTATCATTATGTAGTGACCTTCTTTATCTCTTACTATAGTCTTTGGTTTAAAAGCTATTTTGTCAGATATAAATAATGCAACCCCAGCATTTTTTTTTTTTCATTTCCAGTTGCTTAAAATACTTTTTGCCATCCCTTCACTTTCAGTCTATGTGTACATTTTGTTCTGAGGTGGATCTTTTATAGACAGCATATATGTATGTATGGTCTTTGTTTTGTTATCCATGCAGCTACCCAATGTCTTTTGATTGGAGCTTTAATCTATTTACATTTAAGGTTATTATGGATATGTACTTACTTATTGCTGTTTTATTCTTTAAACCTACAATACTTTTTCTCTCAATTTTTTTTCTTTGTTATTTTTATAGCAGGCCCCTTAAGATTTCTTGCAGTACTGGTGTGATTGTAATAAATTTCTTTAGTCTTGGAAGCTTTTTATTTCTTCTTCATTTTAAATGATAGACTTGCTGATAAAGTAGTCTTTGTTGTAGGTTCTTGTTTTGTATCACTTTGAATATTTCTTGCCAATCCTTTCTAATCTGAAGTGCTTCTGTTGAGAAGTCTGATGTCAGCCTTATGGAGGCTCCTCTGTAGGTAATTAACTGCTTTTCTCTTGCAACTTTTAGTATTCTTTCTTGTCTCGTAACTTTGGCATTTTAATTATGATGTGTTTTGATGTAAGCCTCCTTGGGTTCTTCTTTAATGGGACCCTCTTTGCTTCTTGAACTTCTGTAAAATTTTTCTCCATCAAGTTAGGAAAATTTTCAGTTATGATTTCTTCAAACAGGTTCTCTATCCCTTGTTCACTTTCTTCTCCTTCTGGAACCCCAATGAAACAGATGTTGTTTCCCTTCTTGTTGTTGCAGATGTCTCTTAGAGTTTCCTCAGTCTTTTTGAGTTTTTTTTGTTTGTTTGTTTGTTTTTTTGTTTTTTGGGTTTTTTGTTGCTCTACTTCTGTGCTTATATTTATCTTGTCCTCCAAATCGCTGATTTGATCCTCTGCTTTAGCCAGCCTGCTATTGATTCTTCTAGTGCAATCTTCATTTCTGATATTGTATTTGTCATTTCTGACTGGGTTTTTTTTTTTTATGATTTCAATGTCTTTTTTGGTGATCGCTCTCTCTTTGTTTAAGTTCTCCTTGTGATCATTCATTGTTGCTCTCAGATCCTTGAACACCTTTAAGATCATTATTTTAAATTCTGCATCTGGTAGTTTGGTTGTTTCTATTTCAGTTAGTTCTTTTTCTGAGGATTTCTCTTGTTGGTTCATTCAGATCATATTTCTTAGTCTGCCCATTTTGTCTGTGTATTAAATAGCTTTGCTCTTACTTCATAATTTGTTATGTTGTCTTTATGAGGAAGATGAGCTCAGTGGTACTGACCTCCAGGCCATCTGAGTTCTTTGTTGTAGGAATGCTTCTTAGGGGTAGTATTTACCATTCAGTTGTATGTGATTATTGGATGCAGTTGGTTTTGTCATGGTTACAGTTATCACTTTAGGATGGCTGGCTCTAAGGATCAACTTTGATCATGTGTATTAGGCACTGTGCAGTTTCCGTCCTGTTGGGCATATTTATTTTCTAGTGTTTGGTGCTTGCTGAACTCCTCCTTTGGGCATGCTGCTTATGTAGCTAGCTGAGGCTAGCATTGGTGTTGTCTGCCACCCACAACTGGTTGTGTTGGTTCTGGGTCCTCTTGAGTTGTTATAAGCTGTTTTTTTGTAATGTGCCATGGGCTACCTGTCTGGAGCTACTTCTTTGTTTGCTGTTTGTGTCTGTATTTTCTGTGCCTGGATAGTGTGGAAGGGGCCAATCTATATATAGAGGTCAGCTTCTTCCTGCTTAGAGATGACCATAGCTCCAAAAAAGCCCCATGATTTGTAAGATTTGCCTTGACTTTTCAGCTGTTCCACTTTCTCTTACAGCTGTGTGGTCTTCTCACAGAATCTTCTGTAAAAAGACTGCAGTGTGGGCTCAGACTGGCCTCCCCCCACAAGCCCCTTTACAGGTTGCAGGTTTAATGGGTTAGGGCAGCTGAGGTTGGTAATACATTAATGGTACCCCTACATCAGGGTTTTCTTGGTCAGGAGCTCAGTAAGGGGAAATTGGCCCCTACTCTAGAGCCTAATTCTCAGCCACTGCTGGATACTCCAATTCTATTTCACCCCAGCAAGGTAAGTGACAAGTTCAGATTGGGTGGGCCTGACTGTTCCCCCTGCACAAGTCCTTCCAGCTGGTGAACCCCTAGTCTCAGGGAGAAAGACTTAGAGAGTCTTCCCCTACGGCTGACTGTGGCCGCCCACAGAAAGTGGCTAAGCCCCTTGACTCAACAGGGACCCACACATTGAATGTCTGTGCTACAAGCCTCTCTCCTTTTCCCCTGTGGAACCTATCCCATTGGGGCAGGATGTCTAGCACCTAGGCCAGCTGACTGTGAAGCTGTACCCTGTCCAATGCACACTAACTGCTGTGCCAGTGCAGATAACAGAAAGTGAAACTCACTTCAGTTGGGCCCAATGTCTGTGAGTTATCCCTTAGGACATGCCACCAGCTTTGGTATTTAGGTCCTAAACAAGTGCTTTCACTAGTCATTGTCTTGGGAGTATGCAGGGGGAATTTCTGGCCTCAATGCCAGAAAACTGAATCACTGATGTGCTCCCTGCTTCCTGGCTGCTTTCTCAGAATGGCTCAGTCTCCATAGTGTGGGGCAGGAGAGACTCCTGACAGTGGGGCAGTTGCTTTTCCCCAGGCTGATGCAGTTCAGAGGGGACTGCTCCACCCAAGAAAGATTGTGACTGCAGTACTGGGCAAAAAGTCAGCACAGGGGTTCCTGTAGTGTTCCCCCTAGTGTCTCCCCCTGGGCCACCCACTTCATACTCTCCTCACACAACTCTAGTCCTTTTAACCCTCCCCTGACTGAGCTGAGGTAAGTGGCTGTAAATAAGATTTCCTGTGCTGACCATTTAAGATGGAGCCTGCATCCCCAAGAGCTCCTGTCTCTTTTAGACAGAAACCTGGCTCTTTTCAATGCCAAGTGCTGTGTGGGTGCCTCTTTTGTTCTCTGGGGCTCTAGGCTGGGCTGCCAAGCTAGTGCTAAGGACACTCCCTCTCAGGGAAAACCTCCCCACAGTGACAATCCCTCTGGACCCTCTGCCCCCACTTGCTCCTGGGAGCAGGGAAGCCCTTTCTACATCTCTAACCTTCTACCAGTCTTGATGTGGCTTCTTCTGTGATTATTGGTTATAGATTTTTCTTTGTTTAATCCAAAGTTGGTTTTTCAAGATGATTGTTCTTAAATTAAGTTGTAATCCAGTTTGGTCCTAGAAGGTAGCAGTTGGGACATCCACCTATTCCATTACCATCTTGAAACCTCCTCTGGCTCCTTAACTTAATTTTTTTTTTATTCAGTGAGAGGAAGGGAGACAGAAAGACAGAATCCTGAATGCATCCAGACCAGGATATACCCAGTAAGCCCACTAGGGGGCAATGCTCTGCCCATCTGGGACCACAGCTCTTTTTCAACTGGAGCCACTTTTTAGCACCTGAGGCAGCTGTGGAGCCATCTTCAGCACCATGGGCTAATTCATTCCAATAGAGCTATGGCTGCAGAAGGGGAAGAGAGAGTGTGAGAGAGAGAAAAGTGAGAGGGGGTGGGGTGGAGAAGCAGATGGGTGCTTCTTCTGTGTGCTCTGACAGGAATCCAACCAGGGACATTCACATGCCAGGCCAATGCTCTACCAGTGTGCCAACCAGACAGGGCTGGATTCTTAACTTCTTAAAGCATTTTTAAAAGAGATGGAGGATTCAAGAAAAGGGAGGTTTATATATTTGATATTCTTTATATTATTAATGTATTCAACTTGATATTTGTTTATGTTTCAGTTTACTTGTTAATTTGGGTGATGAATACTAGAGAGAAGGAAAACATTCTCTTTATTTACTATGTAGCTCTTAGGTAATTAATTGTAATACAGTGAATTCACATTTCAGATTCTAGAGATCAAAATTAGTCTAAAAGGTTGTACTCATAATAATATTCACTTATATTTGATACTTCCTCACTACTTAAAGTCTGTATAATAGAGACCACTTAAACATTTAAGAAGGGTGGACAAAAAACCTCCAACTCATGGTCAAATTTGGTCACTGCTCTATAGGAGCAAGAGGATCTTATTTCCTCCTTTATAATTAAGACAACTGACAGTGATTACTGTTAGTCCTATGTGTTTGATTTTTAATTTGGAAAGCTAAAAAGTAGTTTCTAACAATTAACATTTGTTCTAGAATCTAATTCTTAAACAGAATGCATAGATTTTTTTTACAAAAAGAAAAAAGGATGAAATACTTTGCAAATTGTATACTTATGTCTTTGATATTAATTTTTTTGTAGGGATACAATGAACAAAGCTTCAAGGTCCACAGAACCATGATCCATGCTGTACAAAGAAAGTTCAGGGATTTTAAATGAGATAAAGAAAAAAAAAAGATGGCTTAAACATCCTGAGACAAAAGAGGCTTTATGGTACATTCTTCTGTAAATAGTAAATGTGGTCAAGGAATGGACTCTTAAAAGAGATAGGAGGTCTACTGTTCATGTTAAATAAGCACTGCTGTTATTATAGGTTACATGGGTACTTAACATCAATGAATACATTATTTTATAAACAAAATAAAGGAATTAGGCTAAATGGCTACTAAGTACATTTTAATGTTTGCATCAAAAAACTGTGTTTTTTATTGTGAGTTTATGTTGCCCAATTTTTTAGTATCAAATAATTTCACAAAATATTTATATAAAAATGTTAAAGAATCTAAGTGCTATTGCCTCACTGAACTTAAAAAAATAGATATTTGTTAATCATTAATCTCATGTCTTTTGTGTCTACATGTTACACACACAATTCTTAAAATTGAAATCAGATCATTTGAAATATAGAATTCTACAAACATAAACTATCTATAGGCTGGTAGGAAAAAAAAAATCAAGCTCATAGACATAGACACCAGTATGGTGATTACTAGAGGGAAAGGGATGAGGAAGTAGAAGAGGGTAAAGGGGGAATAATGGTTATAGAAAAATAGAAGACTTGATTTTGGGTGGTGAACACATAATATATACAAAGATGTATTATAGAACTGTATACCTGAAACCTATATAACTTTATTAACCAATCTCACCCCAATAAATTCAATAAAATTTTATAAAATAAATAAATGTGAAAGGCCACTCAGAACTCAAATGACCTGTACTGTTACTGATTTAACAAACTAGTTCAAAGAAACTCAAGACTTACCTTCCTGCACCATACCTAATGGCTGTGTTTCTGTGAAGAAACAAATCAGCACAAGGCCATTGTGATGGAAATCTGGGATAGGAAAAGGGAAAAAAAGGTGTTTTTTGTTTGCTTGGTTTGTCTGTTTGTTTTTTAGTAACAGACTGAGTATAACACAGAATAAGAAGTAAAGAAAAATGACAATTTCAGGAAAATAGCTATCTAAAAACAGATTCTTATTAGACCCTTTTTAACATTCATCTCACCTAAACCTTTAGAATCTTTTTTTCTCCTCTTGAAGTCTGAGTATGGTACTGGAGAGGTTATTTTAGTATGTTTTTGAAGTCAGAAAAAAATGAAATTATTAAATTTGACAAAGAAGAAGTTGAAAAAAATAAACATTAAATAACTTCAGAAAAATTTTTAGTTATAAAGTGAATATTAAATAACATATTTTTGGAAGTGGAGAAATTGACTCATTTTTAACTGTCTTTATCAAGCGCTTTTCATTCTTTTCTAATGATTCATGAGTAATGAAAATAATATTTTATTACTCACCATCAATAATGAATATGATTATTCTTTATTTTCCCTCTTGGTCCTTTTGTATACAAGGACACAATGACCATATCAAAGTCATGATGTGAATTAATTTAAAGAGAATTAGTTATCAAGTAATTCTCATAAATTATCAAACTTTCCTGGTGCATAGAAATTCCACTGTGTTCTTGGGTCACCTCTCTCATTTCAGCAATCATAGCAACTATTCTTTTTTATTTTGAATTATGTTTACATTTGCATAATTTTATCATCTGTATTTTCTGATTTTAAATATTAAATGCTTATATACCTGATAAAATAGAAAAATAATTTACTTATGTAATCAATTTGGATCATGAACATAATTTCACTTGATAAATCCCAAAGCACCTCATATAACTACTCTTTTCTTAATATAAATATATTGTTTTGTTTTTAGAACACAAAGATTTTCTTCAAATTGTTACTTCTCATTATCTTGTTTAACCATGGTGGAAATTTGAAAACTTGTAAGTGCATTCTTTTCTGGCTTTTTGGCGTTCAGTGTGTCAGAGGGATTCATCAGTTAATTAAATTCTTATGTACAACATAACATGTGTCAGAAATTGTTCCAGGTGCTGGAATATACAAAAAGAGCAATATATAATTCTTATCCTTTAAGAAACGTCAGTCTAGTATTTGATACTTGAGTTATGTGTTAATTGTTGGGCTATGTTCTTTTTATTTATTTCTTCCTAATCATGACAAGAAGGAGAGATTTGGAGGGGACAGACACATTGCTAGTTGAGCTTCAGGTTTGTTTTTTTTTGCAAAGATGGGCACAGAGATGGCTTTATATTTTCTTTTTGACTGTTCTATAATTATAAAATTAGTTGTGGGAAGTGACTATGTAAGGCTTCTTTTATACCATATTTATGGAATGAAATAATTGCATTAATTCTATTCTCAAGCTATAAAAGACTAAACTGATGATAGTAGTAAAAGATAATGACTCAGCTTATTATTCTACTCTTAGGGTAAAGAACATAGACTTATAAAAATTGTGTATGATCAGGTCTTCAAGAAAAATTAGCCATTGTTGATTTTAGCTTTTTTGTCTAAATGTGTTTCATTTACCAGTACCACTCAAATAATTATAATGAAAGCAGGACTCATAATTAGGTTTTTCAATATAAAGTTTTTGTGTGCCTTGCTGCTACAGAGTTTACCAATATTTAATATTCAACCAATGTGTTTTACATGAAATAAACTTGTTTATTTAATTAAATTTACTGATAGTCAAACTATTAGCCATTTAAAATTTATTGTTATTTTTACTTAATTGGCTCATTAGTGAAATCAAATTACTGAAAGCAATAATTGAGGAGAAAAAGATTTGTGTTGGAAAAGAAATTAGAAATAGTGAATTAAGAAATGAGAGGCAGTGAGATGACTGTACATTATAGTAGGCTATCTAAGAGACTCAACTAAAATGTTAAAAACAAAATAATTTAATTGTTTGACAAGCTACATAGGCAATATAAATATAGCTTTCTCTCATACAGTTTAAAGACAGTGTGATCACAGTCATAATAATAAAAGAATAAAGTATCCTTGTAGTATAACAAAAACATAACTTAAAAAGCAAATCAAAGTATAAAATATGTTCAGTTAACACATATTTATTAAAGATCAATGTATATTATTGTAGGTTCTGGGAATATAGCAGTGAACAACAGAAAATTGTTTTGCTATCATGGAATTTATAATTTCATTAGAGGAACTACACAATAAATAACAAATGACTATTGATTATGTCAAGGATGTGAAATGCCATGAAGAAAAATAATCCAGAGTGAAAAGGCAAGATGGTGACATGTAGAGTGAGACTGATGACCAGAGAAGATATTTGTGTCCAGACCTGAAGGATGAAGGAGTAGGCAACAAAACTATATTGGAAAAGGGTGTTTCGGGTGGAGGAAATAGCAAGTGCAAATATCCCTGGGGAGCAACATTTTTATTTAGAACTGTACTGTAAGGGAATTGAGAGTCATCAGTTGACAAAAAGCAGCAACATAATCTGCCTTGAATTTTAAAAAGCTAGTTCTAGCTTCTGTGTGGCTCACAGACCACGGAGTGTCAAGGAAGTAGATGAGAAACCAGTGCAGAGTCTCTTCCAATAGTCTCAGTGAAAAATCAAAGGTGTTTGGTCTAGTGGAAATAGTGGGATGATGATGATAATATATGTTCAAGATAAAGCCTACAGGATTTTGTGATTAAATTGATTTTTGTTTGAAAGAATAAGAAGAATCAGTGATGATTCTAAGATTTATGACCAAAGCAACTGAGTGCAGAGTTGGGGAGGTAGAGGAAGGTAAATGCTTTGGCTATTAGGGGTTTGTTATGGTTCCATACAAAACTGGTGATTTTTTGTTCTATTTATTTAAAAAATGACACTGGGATTTTGATGAGAATTGCATTAAATTTGTATATTGCTTGCATATTACTTTGTGTAATATGACCATTTTAACTGTGTTGATTCTTCTAATCCATGAACAAGGAGCGCTTTTTCATTTCGTTGTGTCTTTTTCAATTTCTTTCAATAATGGCTTGTAGTTTTTAATATATAGGTCCTGCACATCTTTTGTTAAATTTATTCCTAGGTATTTTATATTATTTTGTTGCAATTATAAAAGGAATTTTTTAATTTCATTTACCAAAATTTCATCATTGGTATATAGGAAAGCAATATATTTTTGTATATTGATTTTGTATCTTGCAACTTTACTTTATTGGTTTATTGTTTCTAATAGTTTTTCAGTGAAGTGTTTGGGGTTTTCTATATACAGGGTCATGTCATCTGAAAAAAGTGATAACCTTTATTTCTTTCCTTATATGGATGCCTTTTATTTCTTTCTCTTGCCTGATTGCTCTAGCTAAAACTTTCAGATCTATGTTGAATAAGAGTGGAAAAAGTGGGCAGCCTTGTCTTGTTCCTGATTTAAGAGAAAAAGCCTTCATTTTTCATGATTTAATATCTATTGGCTGATAGTTTGTCATATAGGACCTTTATTATGTTGTGGTACTTTCTTCTATTCCCATTTTATTGAATGTTCTAAATATAAAAGAATATTTTATCTTTTTAAATGCCTTTTCTGTATCTATTGATAGGTACATATGATTTTTGTTCTTTGGTATGTTAGATCTATGGTATTACATTGATCTAATTGCATATGTTGTACCATCTTTGTGCTCCTCGAATGAATCACATTTGATTGTGATGTATTATTTTTAATGTGGTGTTATAAATATTTCTTTTAAATTAAAAATTAGTTTATTTAAGTTCTTATTTTATATGGATGTAAATCCATCAATTGTAACAAATGCACCATTCTGGTGGAGGATGCTGGTAATGGGGGAAGCTGTGCATGTTTGAGGGAAGGAAATATATGGTAACTATCTGTACATTCCTTTTAATTTTGCTGTGAACCTAAAGTTGCTCTAAAAAATAGACCTCCACCCCCAGTTTCTAGCTTTATACCATACTTACAGATTTTTTACAACTGTCAACATTTTGAACATCTAAAATATTGCTCTATCACTTTAAAATTTTTATTGCTATTTATTCAATTTTCAAAGTCTTTACATTTATGTTCTTATTTTGATTTTCCAATAGGAGAACAGAGATTGTTATTATTATGTAGGTGGTGTAGATAAAGACACAGCAATAATTTAGTTTGTGTAAATAAAGATATTTTAATGGCAATTTTCTTATAAATCACTTCCTAAAAACAAATTGCTTTTATATGGTAAATTATAATAATTCACCCTCTAATTTAAGCCATAAATAAAATGCATATCACTTTTGAGTTTTCAATATTACCTTTAGTTCCAAATATGTTAGTACTTCAGCTCTCATACTTGCGCTGTGACCTTGGATAAGTAGCTTAAACTATTAGTGCTTCCAGTCTCATTCTTTATGCCTTTCATTTACTCATGAGATCCTCAAACCCTTCTCCCAGCTTTGTCAAATTTCTAGTGAGGCAAATTTGAACTTATTTTGTATTATCTGGTATTTATCTGTTGTTTTACAATTCTTGTATATTGGGTGCAATTTTGCTCTGCCATTTTTGGGGAACAATATACATTCCTTTTTTACAATATATTAAATGTGGATTTGAGCCCCATCTTTTTTATTTTGTATGGGCCAGTGTGTAGAGGAAAATTACTACCTCTCTTTAGGGTTGTGCAATTATGGAAGAGTAAAAAATGGGAGAAGATCCTGCTCCTGGTCCATTCTGTTGGTTGCCATCAATACTCTTCCCACTGCTGGAAGGAGCTGCTTCTCCACATTAGTTGGGTCCTGCTGCCCCAGAAGGACTCAGATGCCTCCACACTGGGTTTCTGTGCTGACTCGAGCTTTGTCACAGAGACTGTCTTCTCAGCAAAGTCTCAGGACTTTGAGGCCAGAATCCCACAGATGCCCCCAAAAGTCTTCTCTCCTTCCTGGTCTCTGGCTTTGGGAGCAAGGGTTTGGGAACGTGCACCCAAAGTGTAAACCATTAAGTGACCCCCTGTGCCGTCACTGGTCTCCCAGAAGCTATTCTTCTCCAGGTGGAGCCGTTTTTTAAAGTGAGTGCAAACACCATCTCTATCCGCTCTCCCCACTGAGATTATCCAAACCAGTAACTGCTAGTGTTTTGAATCTCTAACAAAAATTTTAAAAGGAATTAGTCCTTTGTACTAGACAACCTCTGTTTCTGCCTCTGAAATCCAGAACTGTCCATGAGCCTTTGAAGTAAAGTGAATTAGAGTACAATGCTAGAAGTTCCCATGCCTGTGATTTAAATGGACCAGGAGGAGGGACTTGTTAGTTCTTAGGGCCTCTTATTCTGCGGGCAGTGGCTGGGGCAACTTCCAGCCAGCTGATACAGGTTAAAAAGCACAGACCCATGAAACAGACCTTGGAGAACACTGCGGAAGTTGGGTGGGCTGGGCTATAGGCTTCCAAACAAGGGAGAAGCCTGTGGAAAGCAGACCCACAGAATGCTGAGGTAAATTTAACTAGACATACCTGGGGAACCATAGAAAGGAGCCTTCCCAGAAGTCAGCCCCTGCCATTGCCTGCTTAAGCTGGTGGCTCTGGTTGGCAGAGCTTTCATGCACTGGGTTGTACTTTGAACAAACCTAGAGGAGGGACTTATTGGCTTCTAGGGCCTCTTGCTCTGCAGGCAGTGACTGGGGCATCTTCCTGCCAGCAAATACAGGTTATAAAGTGCAAAAAGCCTGGGGAGGGTAGACCTGTGGAGTGCTGAGGCATACTAACATGCCTGGAGGCTCATAGAAAGACACCTGAAGAGCAATCGGCTCCTAGCCTTGCCTAATTATGCTGGTGGCTCTGACTGGCAAAGCCTTAACCAGAACCCTGCTTTGAGCTGGGATAGAGGGGGGATTTATTTGTCAGCTATTAGAGCCTCTTGCTCTCTAGGCAGTGGCTGGGGCAACTTCACAGCTGGGTCCCCAGGCTGTTGGTTCAAGGAAGAGAGATTTGGGGAGAAGCTCAAGGAAAATAAACTCTCTCATTGTCGGAACCTACAAACACTAACAAGCCCCACCTACCAATGGGACTGAGGACTAGGTTATATCATCACCATAGCAAAACATTAACTGTAAATCTCTGCCTAAGAGAGCCACAGGGGCAGAACCTGGGGTACAACGCCACCAGCCAAAAAGAGAGAGAAGAAAGAAAAAGGAAAAAGATAATCTCTCAAAACCAGGAAAAATCCACAGTCTTTATAACGTTTTCCATTTTTTTCTTTTATTTTTTATCTGTTTGTTTTTTTTTCCTCCTTGGAAATTTTATCCTTTTTCTGTTTTATTTTTCTATTTTCATTTTGAACTTCAGTAACCATAGCTGTTACATTTTTCATTCTTTTTTTTCTATGAGAGTTACATTCCAAAAATCTTAACTCTCTCTTTACCTCCTCATTTTGTTTCTTCTTTACTCTCTCACTTTTTCTCTCATTCGAACCTCATTTACAAACAAATTATATATATTTTATTCTGGATTCAAATTTATTTTTTGTGGCACTTTGTGTGCTTTTTACTTCACTTTTCCCTTGTTAGCATTTTCCCCAACTCCGGCTCTCCATTCTATATAGTTTTTGTTCCACTTAATAAAATAGAATTCATTTTTCACTGTATTTTTTCTTTTTTCTTTTCTTTTTTTTCCTTTCTCTTTCACTATTTATCTCATTTGATCATCATTTATAAAAAATTATTTTATTCTTGATCCAAATTTTTTCCATATAGCATTTATTGGTTCTTACCTCATTTTATGCCTCCCTGTCACTTCCCCCAAACTCAGGCCCTCTTTTCTATGTAGTATTTGTTCCACTTAGCACAATAGAATTATCAGTTTTTCACTGTATTTTCTCAAAAAAGCTTTTTTTATATATCAACTCCTATTAGTGTTATTAAAATACCACTTTCAAATGCCATTAAGGAAAAAGAAATCAAATATCATAAATACAAAAGAAAGAGATATAGCTCAAAGAGATGAGGAAAAATCTATAGAAAAAATTTTAATAGCTTGGAAACTTTAAGGTTAAATGACAGAGATTTAAAAATTGAAGTCCTAAAAACACTCAGGGATATACAAGAAAGCACAGAAAGGCAATTTAGGGAGTTCAAAAAAGAATTCAAAGAACAAAAAAAAAAATACATAACTAAGAAAATTAAAACTATGAAAGTGAATCAAACAGAGGTGAAAAACTCAGTTCATGAACTGAAAAATGAGGTAACAAGCTCAGCTAATAGAACAGGCCAGATAGAGGAGAAAATTAGTGACATAGAAGACAGGCAATTAGAGGCACTACAGAGAGTAGAGGAAAGAGAATCACAAACTAAAAAAAAAATGAGAAAGCCCTACAGAAATTGTCTGACTCCATCAAAAAAAGCAACATAAAAATAATGGGCATATCAGAAGGAGAAGAAAGAGAAAATGGAATGGAGAACATATTCAAACAAATAATAGACAAGAACTTCCCAAGCCTGTGGAAAGAAATAAAGCCTTGAATTGAAGAAGCCAATAGAACACTGAGTTATCTTAACCCTAACAAACCTACTCCAAGGCACAGTATAAGGAAATTGGCACAAACATATGACAAAGAAAAAGTTCTCAAGGCAGCCAGGGAAAGGAAGAGTACAACATATAAAGGAAGTTCATTAGATTATGAACAGATTTCAGAGCATAAACTCTACAAGCTAGAAGAGAGTGGACCCCAATATTTAAAGTTTTGAAAAAGAGGAACTTCCAGCCAAGAATACTATACCCATCAAAGCTATCCTTCAAATATGAAGAAGAAGTAAAAACATTCACAGATACAGAAAAGATGAGGAAATTTATCACCAGCAAACACCCACTTCAGGAAATACTAAAGGGGGCTTTCCAACCAGATACAAAGAACAAAACAAAACTAAACTAAACTAAAAGTAAAAGCTTCATTAAGATCACAATAAAAACAACACTAATCTGTGACAACAAAAATAAAAGAGAAGAGAAGACAAAGATTAACAGTAGCAAAGGAGGATGGAGTGCATAAGTACTCATGAAATAATGTATTACAATAAATATGTATCCTTTCCATTACTTAATGGTTACCACCCCTGAAAAAACCACCACAGAAGCACATGGCTTGCAAAAAGAAATAACAGAGGAAAGAAGTATGAATTATAACCAAACAAAAACAAATGTTAAAAAAACAAAAGAGAAGAACTAAACAAGATACAAAACTATCAGAAAGCAATATATAAAATGGCAATAGGAAACCTTCAAGTGTCAATAATTACACTAAATGTAAATGGATTGAACTCACCAATAAAAAGACACAGAGTTGCAGAACGGATTAAAGAAAATCCAACTGTATGCTGCCTGCAAAAAACACATCTAAGCTACAAGGATAAAAACAAATTCAAACTGTAGGTTGAAAAACAATACTCCAAGCAAATAACATCCCCCAAAAAACGGGTGTAGCAATACTCATATCTAACAATGCTGACTACAAGACAGCAAAGTCATTCAGAGACAAAAACAGTCATTATATAATGATAAAGGGGACATTGAATCAAAAATACATAACACTTCTTAATATATATGCACCAAACCAAAGAGCATCAAAATATATAAGAAAGCTACTGACTGACCTAAAAAAAAATAATGACAAAAATACAATCATACTTGGAGACCTCAATACACCGCTGATGGTTCTAGATCATTCAATCAAACAGAAAGTTAATAAAGAAATATTGGCCTTAAATGAAACACTAGAACAATTGGGCATGATAGACATCTACAGGACATTTCATCCCAAAGTGCCAGAGTATACATTTTTCCCTAGTGTACATGGAACATTCAAGAATTGACCATATGTTGAGTGACAAAAGTAACATCAACAAATTCAGAAAGATTGAAATTATACCAAGCATATTCTTTGATCATAAAGCCTTAAAACTAGAATTCAACTAGAAAAAAGAGGTAACCAAACCCACAAAAATGTGGAAACTTAATAACATACTTTTAAAAAATGAGTGGATCAAAGAAGAAATAAAAGTAGAGATAAAAAGATACATACAGACAAATGAAAATAACAGTACGACATATTAGAATCTCTGGGATGCAGCAAATGCAGTGATAAGGGGGATGTTCATATCACTAAAGGCCTATAGAAACAAACAAGAAAGAACCCAAGTAAACCACTTAACTTTACATCTTAAGGAACTAGAAAAAGAAGAACAAAGACAACTCAAAACCAGCAGAAGAAAGAAAATAATAAAAATCAGAGCAAAAATAAATGAAATAGAGAACAGAAAAACTATAGAAAAATTAATAAAACAAGGAGCTGGTACTTTGAAAAGATCAACAAAATTGACAAACCCGTGGCAAGACGAGAGAAAAGAGAAAGAACTCATATAAACAAAATACAAAATGAAAGAGGAGAAATCACGACAGATATCATAGATATATAAAGAACTATTGTAGAATACTATGAAAAACTATATGCCACCAAATTTAACAATCTAGAAGAAATGGATAAATTTCTAGAAAAATACAATCTTCCCAGACTGAGCCATGAAGAAGCAGAGAGCCTAAACAGACCCATAAACAGAAGGAAATAGAAACAACTATTAAAACCAAAAATAAAAGTCCAGGGCCGGACTGCTATACTAGTGAATTCTATCAAACATTCAAAGAAGACTTCATTCCTATTCTACTCAGTCTTCTAAAAAATTGAAGAAGAAACAATACTTCCAAACACATTGTATGAGGCCAACATAACCCTCATACCAAAACCTGGGAAAAACAATACAAAAAAAGAAAACTAGAGACCAATATCTCTAATAAATACAGATGCTAAAATATTAAACAAAATACTAGCAAATCGAATACAATAACACATTAAAAAATAATTCATCATGATCAAGTGGGATTCATCCCAGATTCACAAGAATAGTTCAACATATGTAAAACAGTTAACGTAATACACCATATCAACAAAACAAAAAACAATAAACATATGACGCTATTAATAGATGCAGAAAAGGTGCCTGACCTATGGTGGCGCAGTGGATAAAACGTCGACCTGGAATGCTAAGGTTGCCGGTTCAAAACCCTGGGCTTGCCTGGTCAAGGCACATATGGGAGTTGATGCTTCCTGCTCCTCCCACCTTGTGTCTCCTTTCTCTCTCTCTTTCTCTTTCTCTTTCTCTCTCTCTCTCTCTGCTCTCTCAAATGAATAAATAAAATCTTTAAAAAAAATAGATGCAAAAAAGGCATTTGATAAAATTTAACCCCATTTTATGTTTAAAACACTCAACAAAATGGGTATAGAAGAAAAATATCTCAACATAATAAAGGCCATCTATGATAAACCTTCAGCTAACAGCATATTAAATGGCATAAAACTGAGGACTTTTCCCTGAAAATCAGAATCAAGACAAGATTGTCCACTCTTATTCAATTTAGTTCTGGAAGTTCTAGCCAGAGCAATCAGACAAGAGGGAGAAATAAAAGATATTCATATCGGGAAAGAGGAAGTAAAGGTTTCACTTTTTGCAGATAATATGATCCTATACATCGAAAGCACCAGACTACACAAAAAGACTACTAGAAACAATAAACCAATACAGTAAGGTTGAAGGATACAAAATTAATATACAAAGTCCATTGCCTTCCTATATGCCAACAATGAAACATCAGAAAACAAACTCAAAAAAATAATCCTTTTCATGGTTGTAACAAAAAAAATAAAATACCTATGAATAAACATAACAAAGAATGTAAAGAACCTATATAATAAAAATTACAAAGCATTGTTAAGGGAAATAAAAAAAGATACAATGAAATGGAAACATATTCCTTGTTCTTGAATAGGAGAATAAATATAGTCAAAATGACTATATTACCCAAAATGATATGCAAATTTAGTGCAATTCCCATCAAAATTTCAATTTTTTAAAGAAATAGAACAAAAAATCATTAGGTTTATATGGAACTATAAAAAAACCCAAAGCCAGAGCAATCCTAATGAAAAAGAACAAAGCTGGGGGCATTACAATACCTAACTTCAAATTATATTATAGAGCCACGACAATGAAAACAGCATGGTATTGGCAGAAAAATAAACACTCAGACAAATAGAAGAGAATAGAAAGCCCAGAAATAAAACCACATATATATGGTCAAATAATTTTTGATAAAGGGCCAACAACACACAGTGGAGAAAAGAAAGCCTCTTTAACAAATGGTGCTGGGAAAACTGGAAAGCCACATGCAAAAGAATGAAACACTACTACAGTTTGTCCCCCTGTACTAAAATTAATTAGAAATGGTCAGAAACCTAAATATAAGACCTGAAACAATAAATTACATAGAATTAAACATAGGTGCTAAACTCATGGACCTTGATTGTAAAGAGCACTTTATGAATTTGACTCCAAAGACAAGGGAGGTGAAGGCAAAAATAAATGAATGGGACTACATCAGACTAAGAAGCTTTTGCACAGCAAGAGAAACTGACAACAAAACAAAACAAAAAGACAGCCAACTAAATGGTAGATGATATTTTTAAACAACAATACAGATAAGGGCCTAATATCCAAAATATACAAAGAACTCATAAAACTCAATAACAAACAAGCAAACAATCCAATAAAAAAATGGGAAGAGGACATGAACAGTCACTTCTCCCAGGAGGAAATATAAATGGCCAACAGATATATGAAAAGATGCCCATCTTCATTAGCTATTAGAGAAATACAAATCAAAATTACAATGATTCCATACATAGGTGGAACATAAAAATGAGACTCAGAGACATGAACAAGAGTGTGGGGGTTACGGGTGGAGGGAAGGAGAGGGAGGGGGTTGGGGGAGGGGAGGGACACAAAGAAAACCAGTTAGAAGGTGACGGAAGACAATTGGACTTTGGGTGATGGGAATGCAGCATAATCAAATGTCAAAATAACCTAGAGATGTTTTCTCTGAATATATGTACCCTGATTTATCAATGTCACCCCATTAAAATTAAAAAATTAAAAAAAATTACGAGATACAACCTCACACCTGTTAGATTAGCTATCATCAACAAGACAGGTAATAACAAATGCTGGAGAGGCTGTGGAGAAAAAGGAAACCTCATCCACTGTTGGTGGGAATGTAAAGTAGTACAACCATTTTGGAAAAAAGTATGGTGGTACCTCAAAAAATTAAAAACAGAACTACCATATGACTCAGCAACCCCTCTACTGTGTATATACCCCAAATTCAAAAACACTTGTACATAAAGGCACATGCAGCCCCATGTTCATTGCAGCATTGTTCACAGTGGCCAAGACATGGAAACAACCAAAAAGCCCTTCAATAGATGATCGGATAAAGAATGTGTGGTACATATACACTATGGAATACTACTCAGCCATAAGAAAAGATGACATCGGATCATTTACAACAACATGGATGGACCTTGATAACATTATACTAAGTGAAGTAAGTAAATCAGAAAAAACTAAGAAATATAAGATTCCATACATAGGTGGGACATAAAAATGAGACTCAGGGAGATGGACAAGTGTGTGGGGGTTACAGGGGGGGTACGGGGAGGAAGGAGAGGAAGGGAGTAGGAGGAGGGGAGGGGCACAAAGAAAACCAGATAAAAGGTGACAGAAGACAATTTGATTTTCAGTGATGGGAATGCAACATAATCAAATGTCAAAATAACCTGGAGATGTTTTCCCTGAACCTATGTACCCTGATCGATCTATGTCACCTCATTAAAATTAATAAAAAACAAAACAAACAAAAAAGTGCCATTTTGACAAACAGTTCATTGAACTCAATAAAAAATTAAGAATCGGTTCTGCCGAACTGGTGCGAATAGGCTGAACCCCACTACTGCATAAGGAGTAGAAATACTCCAGTCACTTGCATGGCTTCTAATAAAAAGTCTTCTGTGTTCTTATTTTTATTCCTTTATAAATTAAGGAATTTTTTGGTTGTTTTTTTTTATTATTATTATTTTTAGGAGAGGAAGGGAGGCAGAAAGACAGTCTTGTATGTGCCTCAACCGGAATCCACCTGACAAGTCCACTAGGGAATGATGTCTGCCTATCTGAGAGGTCATTGCTCTATTGCAGCTGGAGCCTTTTTTTTTTTTTTTTTTTTTAGGGTCTGAGTCAGAAGCCATGGAGCCATGCTCAGCATCTGAAGTCAATTCACTGGAGCCAATAGAACCATGGCTGCAGGAGGAAAAGAGAGAGAGAGAAGGGGAAGGGGTAGAGAAGCAAATAGGTGCTTCTCCTGTGTGCCCTGACCGGAATTGAACCTGGGACAGCCACATGCCAAGGTGATGCTCTACCACTGAGCCAACTGATCAGGGCCTACTTAAGGGTCTTATTAGCTTGTTTTGCTTCTTTCAATATGTTCTCTTTTTTTTCCATTTTCTGCAGTTTGAATATGATATATCAAGATGTATCTCCCTTTCTTTTCCTTTTCTTTGCTTACCTTTTCCTTCCTCCCTCCCTTCCTTCCTTCCTTCCTTCCTTCCTTCCTTCCTTCTTCCTTCCTTCCTTCCTTCCTTCCTTCCTCCCTCCCTCCCTCCCTCCCTCCCTTCCTTCCTTCCTTCCTTCCTTCCTTCTTCCTTCTTTTCTTCCTTCTTTCCTTCCTTTTTTCCTTTTTACTTTCCTTCTTCTCTCTTCTTCCTTCCCTTTCTCACTCTCCCCTCCTTTCTCCCCCTCTCCTCTTTTTACCCTGCTTGGTGTTCTCTGTCTTTCCTGAATGAGTAATTTGGTGTTTACACTAATTTTTCAAATTTCTCAGCCATTATACCTCCAATTTGTTTTTTATTCTGTACCCTCTTGTTCTCCTGATATTCCAATGATGTATGTGCTAAATCTTTTGAAGTTGTTTAACATTTCTTGGACTTTTTCTGTTTATTTTCATTTTTTCTCTTGTTGCATTTTGCTTTGGGAAGTTTCTATTGACCTATCTTTCAGCTCACTGATTCTTTCCTTAACCATGTCCAGTTTACCAAATGAGTCCTATGAAAGTATTCTTTATTTCTATTGCTATGTTTTATTATTTTAATTTTTAATATTTCCTTTTGATTCTTAGTTTCTCTCTTTCTGCTTATAATATCCATCTGTTCTGGTATGATAAGCTACTTTTTCATTAAAGCCCATAATATATGCTTCATAATTAAGTTCCTGCCTGATAAATTTATGTCATATCTGAGACTAGTTCTGATGCATAATTTGCCTCTTCAACCTTTGGTTTTTTCTTACCTTTTGCATGTCTTGTAATTATTGTTGAAAGTTGGATATCATGTATCAGGTAATGGGAAGTGAGCTAAATAGGCCTTTAGTGTAAAGATATGTTCTAATCTAAGAATTGGATTGTGTTTAATGTCTGCTCTAACTGTACCAAATACTTCAAATTTCTCAAGTATCATTGTTTTTTCTTCCCTCAAAGTGTCAGTGGCACATAGAGATCATATTTGGAGACTTTGGCAGGCTCCTGTAGGCGAATCACAGTAAAGATAGAATTTTGAAACAAATCCCTGCCATTACCACAATACCTACCTTCCTCTTGAGAAACAGCTTTTGGCTACTTGCTTCTGGGACTTAGTAGAAACTGGACATTTATCAGTGAGCCACCAGATTACCATTGAACCTAATCAGGTAACCTCATATTAAATTCTCTAGTTTACAGTTCATTTTTACTCCAATAAATCTGATTTCCCAGTTGTTGTTGTTTTTTTTCTAAATTAAAAAAAAATAAAATGCAGAGTCCTGGCCTGGGCTCCTCCAGCCTCTCCCCCCACTGTATTTTGTTTAAAAAGAAAGGAAGAAAGAAAGTGGAGGAGGCCAGGGGCTAGAGGACAGAACAAGGGGGAGAAACAAAGGTGGGTCATTTGAAGAGGGGAGCCCCAGGTGGGGCTGAGCCTCAGTTGGAGTCAGAGTCCGAGGAGTCTCCCGAGGAGGAAGAGCTGGAGCTGCTCCCTCAGACTCGTTGTCTTCATCTTCATCATCATCCTCGTCGTCATCCTCATCCTTCTCATCCTCCTCATTCTCATCCCCATCCTCGCTCTCATCTTCACTACTGGACTCGGAGGAGTCCCCACCATCCTCAGAGGAGTCCCCATTCTCATTATCTTCTTCCTCTTCATCCTCATCTTCATCCTCATCCTCCTCAGACTCGGATTTGGACTGCAGGGTAGTCTGGCTGGACTTGGGGTTTGGGCCTCGCAGCTTGGTCATGCTCTTATGTTTATTGAAGATAGACTCTTTATATGCTGCGCAGTCTTGAGGAGACAGACTCTTGACCCAGAGGTCCAGGTGTACTTTGTACTGCTTCTGCTGCTCTTCAGCCAGCTTTTTGTAGTGATCTTTCTGGCTCTGCAAGATGCGCTGCCAGTGGCTGCCTATCTCCACCATGTGCTCTTTCAGGGGCAGGTGGTTCAGCTCCCCATTGGACAGCAGCTCCTGGGAGAACTTCTGGTAACCGTTCATGGGAGGCTCCTTGGGTTCTCCCTGGAACTTCATCTTCTTGGATGAGTTTGCAGAAGCTGGGGGTGCCCGCATCTTGCTCAGTTCTCTTTCATATCGCTTTTGGTCTTCAGCTGCCTTCTTAATCCACATCAGTTTCTCCTTCTATTCCATGTTGTTCCAGGTCATCTTCATGGCTTTCAAGGCCTTCACGTGATCATTCTTGAAGTGGGCCAGGTAGTCACCAATGATGCTCTGTTGCCAGATCTCCTCTGCTCTCTTGGGTGATTCGGGCAGTTTGCTTCATTCCTCGCGCTCCGCACCAGGCTTCCTCTCTGACTGGGCCTTCAGTGCAGCTTCCCGGGCCTTGTACTTGGCCTTCTTCTCTGATAAGTCATTCCACATGCGGGCCAGCAGGCGGGTCAGCTCACTTTCTGAGAGCTCTGGCCGTTCCTCCTGCAGCTGCCGCCGCTTCTCCTCAGAGAAGATGAACATGGCTGATACCGGCCTCTTGGGCTTCTCTGAGCTGCCCTTGCCCCCTTCCTGGGAGGGCTTCTTAGAGGCTGGATTGGTGGTTTGTTTTTTGTTGATGTTCAACATCTTTTCTTCCCCCAAGACCCGCTGCTGCTCCTCCTCAAGCAGGTTCTCTAGAAAACCGAGCAGTTCCACCTCATAATCTTTCTTTTTCTGACCACACTTCTTGTGGTAAGCATCCTTCTCCTTCTGGGAGAGCAATTTCCACTGCTGGCTGCATAGCACCATGCGCTCTGTGCTGGGCACGTCCTTCATGTTGGCCATCAGCTCTGCACAGTACAGCGAGTAGCTGTTCGGAGGTGGCTTGGTGGGTCGCCCATCAAACTTGTCCTTAAGCTGGCGTTCAGCCTTGGTGAGGGTGGACTTGGTGATGCCCTCCTCACTGATGTTCAGCTCAGGGTGCTTCTGGATATAGTCATGCATAATCTCCTCATACTCCTTCCGCTGCTCCAGGGCCTTATGAATCCATTTCAGCCTCTTTTTGTCTGAGAGCTGAGACCACTGCTTCCCCAGGGAGTTCTTCACCTCCTACGTAGTGGCATCTGGCCAAACTTTGAGATACACCTTCTTCTCATGGGTGTACCACAGCTGCTGGGGGGTTTGGGGCTTCTCAGGGATGTCCGACTTCTTGGCATTCTGGATTAAGTCAGGATGATCCTCCCTGAATCGGGCCAGGTTTCGCTCGAACTCCTGTTTCTCCCTCTAGAAGTCCCGAACATATTTCATCTTCTTCTTTTCAGGCAGGTCCTTGTATTTCTTGGACAGAATCTTGGTCAGGCCCAGGTTGCTCATCTCAGGGTGAAGTTTCGCGTATTTGGCCCGCTTCTCCATGAAGAAGCAGAAATAAGGGGTCAGGGGCTTCTTTGGGAAGTCCGGGTGTTTCTTAAGTTTTTTTGCCTTTGTAAGGATTTTTAACATGTTCCTGAGCATCAAGGATCAATTCTGTCAATGTACGGAACTTTCTCACCTCATTAGAAATCTCTACCCATTTGAGTTTGCACATGTCTCCAGAAAAGTCTTTAAATGCTACTTTTTCCCAGTCCATATGTGACTCAGTGGTTTTGAACTTGGAGCTGTCATTAGACGGTAAGTTGTTCTTCATGCATTCTAGCAAAGTCAGCATGTCTTCCTGGGACCAGCAGTTTGGCCTTTGGGGGCTGCCATTTCCAGGTCTGTGGGGTAGTCAGCTTCTCCGTTCATTCTCCAGCCGTCCAGCCACCTCCTAGGTCACACTAGCCAGGCAACGGGGTTCAAAGCCACCTCACCCGGGCTTGTGAATGGGAGCGCAGACCAGGGGCACCCAGGGGTGCAGCGGGCATAAGAGCTGAGCCACAGCTCCGCTGCAGCTGACGCTGGGGCCTGATTTCCCAGTTCTAAGAGACTTACTGATTTAATTTCTACAAAGAATTAATTCTATTCTATTTTATTTTTTTTTTATGGATGCGAGAGACATAATTGCCTTGCTCCCTAGGATGAAAGTCTCATTTTTTGGGTAAGAGTTGTCAACCAAGTCTATTACTTTACAGAGTTTTTTTTCTTCACCTGTTTTTTTCAGGGTGTCTGAGAACTTGATTTTCACTGGAAATCCTTGACAAACACTGAGTTTTTAACTTCCTGGACTCACTAACCTTTTTATAACTCCTCCTCCCATTCTATGTCTTCTGAAAATTATTTAAAATATTTTAATAGGCTTTTATTTCACCTTTCCTTGTCTTTGTCTTAGATAATTTTATTTTCTATTTTTTTCTATGACATTTTAATAGGTGTGAGGAAGAAGAGAAGACATATGCATGTAGCCAGTCCATCTTACTTAATCATGTCTGTCTTGTTTCTTTTTAAATGAGACTCCGGTGCCATTTCTAAAGTTTCAAAACAGTTTTATAACGAAGTAATTTAAAAGCAAAAAAACATTAAAAGCTATCAGACTTTGTGACTAACACAGGCTTTACTAATATCAGTTAAATAGGAAAAGAAAGAGTATTTTTAATTTTATTAGTGATTGAGAATGAGCAACACAAAATAATCCAGGTCTTTTTCTTTGTGTTTTATAATATTTGGACAAATTTTTCACTTGACATTAGGGCTGTTTTTCTTCTTTTTCAGAATGAAAGCCTGATGTTTGCCTTCACAATCGATTCCTATTTTTTTCAATTTGGAGCTGATAAATCTTTACTGTAAATGGCAAATGAGGTCAAAAGACATCCCAGGAGACAAATCTTCAATCTTCTGCCAGATGCTCTTTGACACTGAGGAGCCTGGTGAGAATGGTCAGGAGGGAGGCAGTGAGGAAACGGTAATCACTTGCTAAAAACTATTTGGCTGTTTGTTTTAAGATACTGGAGATATATGAGGTCCTTGTCAGTTATAAATCTCCAAAAGTCTAAAAGAATAAATGGCCATCTAGATAGAAGCAGGAATTCAAAATTTTTATTTCTAGTCTGGAAGACAGTTTTATTGTTATTAATATCTGTTTCTGAGAACTTTCCAGTTCTATATTTTTATAAGTGACTCAAGAAATACATACCCATGTTAGGATAACATGGAAATAGAAGCAATGGTAAATATGTCTCAAGAGAGAATCACAACTCACAATGTCATAATAAGCTGACTTATAGAAATAATTAAAAATAACAATAGACAAGAGAATGGCAGTTACCAGAGGTAAAAGCCCTGGGAGAAGAATGAAAAATATAAAGGGGTCAAATACAAAGTAATGAAAGAAGACTAGACTTTGAGTGGGAAGCCCACAATAGAGTCATGTTATAATGTTGTGCACCAAAAATTTGTATAATGCTATTAACCAATGTTACCCCAATAAGTTTAATTTTAAAAAATAGAAAAAAATAACAAAAAATGTATGTGTCGCCCTTTACATTTCAAAGTTCAAGAAATAGTAATATCTACCATTTATTGATTATAGAGGTACTGTGACAATCCAAGGCATTATGCTAAGCATACACATAAGACATCTCTTTTAATTGTAACAATTTAGTCAACAATTATTTGTTGACCATTAAGTAGGGTACAAGCTCTCTGCAACATCTTACTATACAACAGTGAACAAAATAAACATATATCTTGGCCCCTGTAAAGGCCTAGAGGTGAGTACCATTATTCCTACTTTTTTTGGATGAAAAGACATTGTAATAAATTTTCTGTAAGTTCTAAAAGCAAGTGAAGTAGCAGTAAATTAATTTTATTAAATATATTGTATTTTTTTCTCCTTTTTCCTACTACATATAGTTCTAGGTTTCTTTACAGAAGTAAAAATCTTGTACTGTGGGTTCCTAGTAAATGCAGAGCCATGAGCACCTCCTTAAAAGCTAGGAAGCATTTATTCAGAATATTTTACTTGAACTCAACATAAAACCAGGTAAAAACAAGCCATGTTTTTTTTTTACTTTTCTGTCCATGATTCTAAAGAAGGTGCTCAGTAAGATTAGTACCTCATATACCTATTCTCATTATGCATCCTAAGAAGCCACTCTTGTGTATTCAGTGTTGTCTGTGTTTAACACTATACACTTTAACATTATATCTGAGAGGGAAGCATTTAGATGAATGTATTTCTTGTGGAAATTGTTCCCTTTATGTTTTCTTAAATACCAATAAGAAAATCACTGCCTTTCCTTTCTCTAAAAGCTGAAAATGAAATAAACTCTTCTGTTGAGATGAAACTGCACTCTGTGCTCAGCAGAATATGCAAATGACAGATTGTAACTTGCTTGCAGAGAATTTTCTGTTCCCAGCATCTGTTATACTTGACAGATGTTCCAGTGCCAACCTCACACCAAGTAAAGTGAGACTACAAAAAAGTAGAAACTCCCAGCATTTTAGCATCTTTGCTGAACAAAAACACCATTGACTCAGAAACTAGCAATTGAATAAACTATATGTTTGCACCTTGTGATTATAGAAGCATATGTGACTTCCATGATTAAGATAATCACATTCTGGCCCTGGCCGGTTGGCTCAGCGGTAGAGCGTCAGCCTGGCGTGCGGGGGACCCGGGTTCGATTCCCGGCCAGGGCACATAGGAGAAGCGCCCATTTGCTTCTCCACCCCCCCCTCCTTCCTCTCTGTCTCTCTCTTCCCCTCCCGCAGCCAAGGCTCCATTGGAGCAAAGATGGCCCGGGCACTGGGGATGGCTCCTTGGCCTCTGCCCCAGGCGCTAGAGTGGCTCTGGTCGCGGCAGAGCGTCGCCCCTGGTGGGCTTGCCGGCTGGATCCCGGTGGGGCGCATGCGGGAGTCTGTCTGACTGTCTCTCCCCGTTTCCAGCTTCAGAAAAAAATACAAAAAAAAAAAAAAAAAAGATAATCACATTCCTCATTCCCCACTTCCTGACAGACAGAAGGTCAAATTTCCTTAATCTGAAATTTAAGTTTACTACAGTTCAGAATGTTTTCATTTATTTCCTATGACTATCAAAGTGAGAAATAAAATCCTAAAAATGTAAAATGTTTATCCCAATTATAAGAAAAACATCACAATGTTAATAAATGTATATGCAAAGTCATGAACAGTAAGATGATTCAAGAAAATGCAGATAATAAACACATATTAGGCATTGTTTGAATGAATGCAAGTTAAAACGACATTGAGGTATAATATAAAAAGTATACACTTTAAAATATAATGTGATTCCAAAAACTAGTGATAGTAATAAAATTTAGAGTACCAAAGCATTGGCTACAGAATAGAAAATTTATGTTTATTTTGGGAAGCATTTTGGCATATGAAAGATCATTAAAATACTTATAAATCTCACTTAGAAAGCTATTGGTTAATTTTATGATGATAAATAGACTTCCTCCACAAAATTCTATCCTAGAAAAACCAAAGGGATACATGAATTTCAGAAAAACAAAATAAAATATTCTCTGTGGTCACAGGCATACAGCAATTATTCTATAGTGATCCAGACATTGTGCAATACCAACATGTTTGTATCTTTTGATGGTGCTGTTAGTGCCTCACAGATCCCAGCTTCAGAACAAGAGACCCCAGTTAGACCAAAGCCATTGTTTCAAAGGTTCTTAAAGTCTGTTAGTGCACAAAAGAACAGTTATACTATGAAAGAAGTTATAGTTGATTTTGGCTGGTGTTGAGAAAACAGCTGTGTTAGGTTTGCTCGCTTGCACTTCATATAATTAGTGTGTGAGCATGTGGAAGAGCCACATGTGCATAACCTATGTAAGGCCATGGGTGGTTTGACTCAGGGCAGATTGTAGATTGCCTGCCTACCAGTGCAAGGGGCCATATTGCTGTTCCTTCACATGCTGCCATGAGAAGTGGTTTTTCCCTGCCTGTTTGCTCATTTGCTGTTTTGAGAATCTATTAAAATGGAATGACCCAATGCTCTCTGGCTTCACAGTTCCTCAACTATCTGCCTAAATCCAGAGTGAACCTGCCTGGCCTCGACCACTGGCATTCCAACTGGTATATTTATTATAAATCAATGATAATATGATGAGGAGCAACAGCATAGTGTGTGTTGTTCAAATAATCTAGATTTGTTTGGAGCACCAAGTTTTTTTGTGAAAGAATACAGGAAAATATACACAGTGATCTACAAAACTTGGTAGCAGTCAGTCAGTCAGCAGGATCTGTCAGATTCAGTTACACTCGGAGTGGAAACAGGTGTAAAGTTGAAGGTGGGCATAATTATAAGGATGCAACGCAAGAGCTAAATGAAGAGAAACCTTCATTTTCAGATTTGGTTTCTAGACTGTCTACCACAGCCAAAAAGAGAACAATTAGTGAGACAAAAGAAAATACAGTATAGATGAATGACAAAGAAATTACCACATATCTGATAGTATTTCCTTCTCCTTTCATGAAAGCATTGTACAATGTGTAATAACAGAGATAGCATTGAAAGAAGCAGTAGCATTGAATCAACAGATACTCCATCAAATCCAGACGTTGATGCTGGTATAAGTTCACATAATTGGCTGTATCAAGATCCAGTTTCAGATCAATTCAGAGTAGAATTTGAAGTTGATTTATTCAATTAAGATTATACCTCTAGTAAAAAAGGACAAGAACTCTGATAAAGATGCTGAGTTGTATCAAGTTACTGTGTATCAGGCGGGGGGGGGGGAGTAACATAGATTCATGCAAAAATGATCCCAAAGTTTTCTAGATTACTATTAGAAGTATACTTCATTCAACAAGATTAATTCTTTCCTTCTACCACATTGCAACATATGTTGGGCCCTTCATGAAAACTGGCTTCCTAAAGAAAAACAGAAAGAAAAAAGAAAAATGCCTGGGAATTCCTCCAACATTCTTTTTTTTTTTTTTTCCTCAAGATCGCTGTTGATATTCAGGATCTTTTGTGGTTCTATAAAAAGATCTGAAATATGTGTTCTAGTTCTGTGAAATATGCCTTTGGTATCTTGATAAGAATTGAGTTGAATCTATAGATTGCTTTGAGTAGTATGGACATTAATGATGTTAATTCCTCCTATCCATGAACATGGTTTATGCTTCTACTTATTTGTATCTTCTTCAATTTCCATCTTCAGTGTCCTATAATTTTCTGAGCACATGTCTTTTACATTCTTGAATACATTTATTCCTAGGTATTTTATTCTTTTTGAAGCAGGTGTGAATGATATTGTTTTCTTAGTTCCCCTTTCTGAGAGTTCATTATTGGTGAATAGATACTTCTCCAAATAAGACATAGAGATGGCCAATAGACATGAAAAGATGCTCAATGTCACTAATTATCAGAGAAAGGCTAATTAAAACCACAATGAGATATCACCTCACACCTGTCAGAATGACTATCTTCCATAAATCAAACAACAACAAGGGTTGGCGAGGGTGCGGAGAAAAGGGAACCCTCATGCACTGTTGGGGAGAATGCAGATTGATGCAGACACTGTGAAAAGCAATATGGAGTTTCCTCAAAAATTTAAAAATGGAACTGCCATATGACCCAACTTCTGGGAATATATCCAAAGAAACATGAAACACTAATTATAAAGAATATATGCACCCCTATGTTTATTCCAGCATTATTTACAATAGGCAATGTATGCAAGTAGCCCATGAGCCCATCAGTAGATGAGTGAATAAAAAAGCTGTGGTACATTTACACAGTGTAATACTATTCAGCCATAAAAAAGAAGAAAATATTACCTTTTGCAACAGCGTGGTACCTAGAAAGTAATATGCTAAGTGAAATAAGCCAGTCAGAGAAAGATAAGAACCATTTATTTCACTTATATGTGGAATCTAATGAACAAAATAAACTAACAAACAAAATAGAAACAGACTCATAGATATGGAGAACAGACTGACAACTGTTAGAGGGAATGATTTTGGGAGATTTGGGCAAAAAATGTAAAAGGATTAAGCAAAGAAAAAAAATTATAGACACAGATCAGTGTGGGGATTGCAGGAAGTAAAAAGAGGTAAGGGCAATTGGGGAAGGGTAGGAAAAGATAGATGATGTTGAAGAGAGTCTTGGCTTGGGGTGGTGAACACACAGTGCAATGAACAAAGATGTATTGTATAATTGTATACCTGAAACCTGTATAATTTTATTAACTGATATCACCCCAATAAATTCAATAAAAAATAAAAAGAACTTAAAAAAAGAATATGCCAGAGAAAACCAAACTAGAAATCTCACACAAGTATAAGAGGGTTTAACTCTGATTATTTAAAAAAAGAAAAAAGTAAAGTAAATCATTCTCAAGATCATATGTTGAGAAAAATCATGAAGAGATCACTCAAGCCTCTCAATTCCAAAAAGGCTCAGCCATCAACTTACAGCATCATTTAAAACAGTCAAGCAGGTGTTGAAGAATGTGAGAGGGTAACAACACAAGACGGAGAAGAATGTGTGGAATATATTTCTTTCCTTAATACCCTTGAACTTTCTGTGACTTGACAAAGTCAATGCAAAAATGGTTGTGTTGTCCATGGCAAAAGAGGACATGTTATGGCATGCTTTTCATGTGCCAAGAAGCTGAAGAAAAAAATAAGCCCTACCCTGTATGTAGACAACGAATTGTGCTAACATTTCTCCTAGTTGACCTGTCCATAAAAGTAGAATTATATATTTGTAAATATATCTATAAATTATATATATATTTATAATATATAATTATGTCACCCCATATATATTGACATAATATATATAATTATGTCAATATAATATATATATTTACAAATATATAATTCTGAATTTCTTTTTGAGAGAGAAGCAGGAAGAGAGAGAAACAGGAACATCAAACTTCTCCTGCATGTGCAGTGACTGGGAAATTGAACTAGCAACCTTCATGCTACACAACGATGCTCTAACTATCTGAGCTATCTTGCCAGGGCTTAATCTTTAAAATTTAGACATGAAAACTCAACATACAAAAGTCTATTACTTTCCTATATACCAATGATGAAACTTCAGAAAATGAACAAAAAAAAATTCCTCTAACAATTGCAACAACAAAAATATAATACTTAGGAATAAACTTAACAAAAGAATTTTTCATAGCATAATTGGATGAAATTAAAAAGTTACAATGAAATGGAAAAATATTCCATGTTCATGGATTGAAAGAATCAACAATTAAAATGACGATATTACCCAAAGCAATATACAAATTTAATGCAATCTCCATCAAACTCCTAATGTTATTTTTTGAAGAAACAGAACAAAATTTACCAGGTTTGTATGAAACCATAAAAAAAACCCTGAATAGCCAAAGCAATATAAGGAAAAAGAATGAAGCCAGAGGTAATACACTGCCTGAGTTCAAATTATATTATAGAGCTATGATAATTAAAAATATATATATGGCATTGGCAGAAATAAAAGATATACAGACCAATGGAACAGAATTGAGAGCCCAGAAATAAAACCACATATATATGGACAAAAAATCTTCAGTAGAGGAGCCAAAATCACACAATGAGAAAAAAAAGCCTCTTCAGTAAATGGTGCTGGGAAAATTGGAAAGCTGCATGCAAAAGAATGAAACTTGACTCCATTCACAAAAATTAATTCAAAATGGAGCAAAGACCTAAATATAAGATCTGAAATAATAAGTTACATGAAGAAAACATAGAGGTACTAAACCCATGGACCTTGGCTATAGAGAACAATTTATAAATTTGATCCCAAAAGCAATGGAATTAAAGGCAAAAATGAATGAATAGGACTATATTAAACTAAAAGGCTTCTGCCCAGAAAAAGAAACTGACAACAAAATAAACAGCCAGCCAACTAAATGGGAGAGGATATTTGCAAACAACAGCTTCGATAAGGGGTTAATATACAAAATATAAATATATTGATATTAAGAACTCACAAAACTCAGCAACAAACAAGCAAACAATCCAATTTAAAAATGGGGAGCAGACCAGAACAGATACTTCTCCCAAGAGGACATACAAAGGCCAACAGAAATATAAAAAGATGCTCATCTTCACCAGCTACTGAAATGCAAATCAAAAATATAAAGAGACACCACATCACACATGCTAGATTGGCTATTATCAACAAGGTAGGTAATAACAAGTGTTGGAGATGCTGTGGAGAAAAAAACCCCTTATTCACTGCTAGTGGGAATGCAAACTAGTACAACCATTATGGAAGAAAGTATGGTGATTTCTCAAAAATTTAAGACTAGAATGACCCAGCAATCCCTCTACAGAGTATCTACCCTCAAAACTAAAAAAAATTGGTATGTAAAGACACATGCAACCCCATGTTCATCACAGCATTATTCACAGTGGCCAAGACATGAAAACAACCAAAGTGTCCTTCAATAGAGGAATGGATAAAGAAGATGTGGTACAAATATACAATGGAATACTACTCAGCCATAAGAAATGATGACATAGTGCCATTTATGACAACATGCACGAACCTTGAGAATGTTATACTGAGTAAAATAAATCAGAAAAAGCTAAGATATAAAACTGTGGGATATAAAACTGAAATTCATGGACATAGATAAAAGTGAAGTGCTTACCAGGGGGAGAAGGATGTAGGGGTAGGGGTTGGAAAGAAGGGAGTAAAGAGAGACAAATATATGGTGACAGAAAATGATTTGACTTTTGGTGATGGGTACACAACATAACAACAGTATAAATGACATAGGAATGTTCACCTGAAACCTATGTACTTTTATTGATCAATGTCACCCTGTTAAATTTAATTTCCTAAATAAAATTTTCAAAAAAATAAATTTTACTGTTTCCCATGTATCAAAGCAAGAAGCTATCTTAATGCAGGTAGATTTGTTTTTTTAGGTATATTTACCTACTTTGGGAGAGAAAATAGTGTTTATTTCCTTTAAGAAAAATTTTACTTTTGTTTACATTTGTGTCTTAACATTTTTTGAATTGGATATATAGCTCATCATTTAACCCTGCACCTTAGGGTTATTTTAGTATTTAAATTATTTAAAATAATTTCCACTTTCTTTTAAATGAGAAGTATCTGATCTTTTAAAAAAGTAATATAATTAGGACAGTTAAATGAAACTTATTTAGTATGTAAGGAGAAAATGTTGCTATGAACAATTTAATAATTAAATGTTAGAAATTCTTAAACCTTTTGATTCTTAGTATTTGTACTCTTTTAAAGCCCCTAAAAAATCTTCTCAAATTAAAATTTTGGTAATTATATTTTTGCCATATAAGTAAACATGTTCTTATTATCTGGCTTCTTTGGTATAGTAAAGGATAGGGTGATAATGATGTCAGTTTGAGAAGTCTTTCAGAATAGACATCATTTATTTACCCACAAAACAAAACTTGAAGGCTCTCTGGTAAACTGTGGAATTTATTCAGGCATCCCACCTGTATATCAGACCCTTTTCCACACCTAATTTCAGTATGTAGTGTAATCTGTAAATTTGAAAGATGCTAAGACACTTTGAAGTGCCTTCATGGGCTGGGTTACATGGTTCTTGGTAGTTACCTAGATCTGAATTTTGCTTAAAGCCAATTTTAGAAACAGTATGTATGGACCTAGAGATTATTATGCTAGTGAACTAAGTCAGTCAGGGAAAGACAAGAACCATATGATTTCACTTGTATGAAAATATAATGAACAAAATGAACTAACAAGCATAATAGAAACAGATTTATAGATACAGAGAACATACTGACAGTGGTCAGAGAATTGAGGGGAGGGGGGTTGGAAGACTGGGTGGAAGAGGTGAAGGGATTAATCAAAGAAAAAAAACCCTCATAGACTAGCACAATAGTAGGGTGATTACCAGAGGAAAGAGGGAAGGAGGAGGTAGAAGAGTGTAAAGGGGGAATAAATGGTGAAGAAAACAGACTTAACTTGGGTGGTGAACACAAAATACAATATATAAATGATGTATTATAGGACTGTACACCTGAAACTTATATAATTTTATTAACCAATGTTACCCCAACAAATTGAAAAGAAAGAAAGAAAGAAAGAAAGAAAGAAAGAAAGAAAGAAAGAAAGAAAGAAAGAAAGAAAGAAAGAAAGAAAAAGAAAAAGAAAAAATAGAAGGAAGGAAGGAAGGAAGGAAGGAAGGAAGGAAGGAAGGAAGGAAGGAAGGAAGGAAGGAAGGAAGGAAGGAAGGAAGGAAGGAAGGAAGAAACAGAATAATAGGGTTAGAACACAGAATTCAAAAATAACTTACACATTGTGTTTGATATTTCAATATGAATCTTAAGCAAAATAGTAAAAATTACCACTTTAAATTAAGGTCCCAATGATTTTCTCCCACATATGAAAGTTATTCATACTCAGGTGAGGACACTACAATCAATTGAACTATATGTTTAAAATAAAACTGAAGGATAATTTTGAACAGCAAGTTTTTATGTCAGTTACTAAGAGTACACTGTAAACTTTAAAATGAACATCACACATACATATGATTTACTCATGTGTACATATATGAATAGAGAACAAATGGCTAAAGCAATCTCTTCCTTAGCCAAAGAGTGGTCCTCAAATGCAGTAATGCTTTATTAATTATATATTTATAATATATAATTCAAGTACAGAAATAAGTAAAGTCAATTCTTTCTGAGGAGAATTGGTAGTAAAAATCAGGTTGGAAACACTATACATTCAGGTTATGTAATGCCATGATTATGCTATTTACAAAACATTCAAATCTGTAAATAGCCTCCTCATTCAGCATGCCTATGCATTACTAACATAATCTTGATTGTCTAAATTTTTGTTTTAGTATACAAAAAATTACTGATTTATATCTAAAAAATTATTACATGTTTGATTAAAAAATAAACATGTTGCAAAAAAGAAACACATTTTAAAGCCTTTCGAATGGTAGTTTATAAGATAAAGTTGAAAGAGACAAAACACAGAAGAAAACATATAGTTTGCTCCTGTAAATCAACTAATTTACATAAATAACTTATAAGATAAATATAAGTGATTTATGTGATCAGGTATATGAATGGGTTTATTATAGTGTTATGTATAGTGAAGATATAGTGTTACCCATCTCAGTATACAACAACAGAGAAATAACCCAGTGGATGGACACAATGAAATACTAGGAAGGAAATAAAATAATAGCAAAAATTATATAGATGCATCCAATAAAACTTTTTAAAGGAACAATTGTCATTAGAGATAAATTTGTTTTATAAAATGCATTTAATATAATTAATGATATTAGTTACCCAATTATATAAAAATTAGATGGCACATGTATATAAAAATAAAATAAATCAAATATAATATAAAGCATTATGTTGGAGAGAGGTTAAGATAATAACCTAACACATGCTTTTAGTTTCTTTAAATATTATATAATAAGTCTTGGAAAAAAAAGGTAGTTAAAAAAATTGTTTTAGCTTGAAATCCTAGAAGTTTATGAAAGAAAAGATGAGCTGCATGACTTTACATGAAAAGTTATTCAGTTGTCAACTATTTATGTGAATGGTGGGATGCCCAAATATAGATATTGTATATGCAGAAACTTTAAATTTTATCTTTATTATACCCTGTGTCCATTTATTGATATCACCCTATAAACTTTGGCTTACCTGAGCATATGTTTACTTTTCTTCTGCTCATATCCTATTGAATTCAATTTAGTAGAAAGTTATAGAGAGCCTAGTGGGAAAGGATTGAATTAATCAAAAAGACAAGATTGCTTTCTTTATTAAACTTTCAATCCATTTATTATTGAACACTTAGTATGCCTTATACAGATATTATAGACAATATATTCTATTTATATTATGTAAAATCAAACAGAGAAGAGGATGGCATGTCCAGTGATAAAGAACATGAAATTATGCATGCCTTTTATACAGAATGCATGGTGTTATTTAACCCACCATTGGTGTGCCTAAGAACACTAGTGAACAAAGAATCTTCAGAGATTTGCTTGCATATTATTATTAAAGTATTCAATTTATTTGCTGCAACTGATGATGCCTATTTCCATGGCAACTAGTCAGATGGAATGTTGTTCTGAGCAGGTTATGTGACTTGGTATATGTAGATCATAGACTTAAAAGAAAATGTGTGAAAGAACTTTGCTTCTTAAAAAAATAAAACGGCATTGAGAAGTTCCAGCAAAACAACAAACACAAGTCTGACAAGCATTAAGAAATTGACTTTTCCAGGAACTAAGTAAGAAACATTGCTATATTATAATAATGATAGTAAGGTAATTATTGCAGACCTGTTTAGGTATTTTTTCCCTTATTGATCCCTATGAGAGTGCCACCAAAATACTAATTTTAGAAAAATGTTATCAGCTTACAAAGATAACCACTGAACTAATGCATTCTCTAAATTTATTTTTTCATTTTTTATAATATTGAGCTCCTTATTAACTAAAAAAGTAAACAAACTAAAATAAAATCCAACAAAAAATAAGTTATCTTTATGAGCTACAAAGTCCTTTTCCTCTTTTTATTTATTAAGCTCTATCCTTAATTACTCAATTACTAGGAAAGCTGTGTCCCACTTCTCAAGCCTTCATAGTAGTTTTCTATATCTCTAGAAATGCCCCACTACACACACACACACACACACACACACACACACACACACACAAAAGTGCTCACATGCGCACACAGCTGAGCTAGACTAATGATAAAGCATTTCAAGAAGTCCTAGTTGACCACAGCAGAGTTTAGAAAATCTGCAAACTAAGAAGCAGCTCCAAACTGGGATGAAGTCAGATCTTTGGGTGGGTATCTGGATTGGAAAGTTCAAGTAGATGAATTGCTTTGTAGTTGCTTTGAGTTGAAACCACATCTAAATTGTGGTTTATTTCAGGTGGCTGATGGAATGTCTGATAAAAATTGCACAAGAAATTAAAGCTGCACACTTCTAAGTAAATCATTGGTATTACCACTGGTAAAAGTTCTTCTCCTGTTGTAGCAGTCGGATGCCAGATGACCCTTTCAAGATCTGAGCTCCTAGAAAATATTGTGATCTCATAATAGGGTAGATATCAAGTAATTAAAGGTAGTTACTGTTTTTAAATATATTTTCTTATAAAATATTTTTATGTTTTTAGGATTAGATTTTGGAAGAGATAATGAAATCTAGCAGTGGATCACCCCTCAGGAAAAACAAACAAACAAACAAACAAACAAACAAAAAACTTATCCTGTCAAAGAGAAGACTACAGCCCCAAATCCCAAAACACTGGGAAATAATTACCAACATTCTAGGAGAAGAGACAAAACAATAAAATAAATGTGTGAAGTAAAAAATGTACTAGATAGTGATTAAATCCTAGAGTAACAATAAAGGAGGAATGTAGCACTCAGAAAGTGAAATTTAAATAAAAATTTATCTAAAAGGAGAAAATATAGCCTGACCAGGCGGTGGCGCAGTGGATAGAGCATTGGACTAGGATACGGAGGACCCAGGTTTGAGAACCCCGAGGTCACCAGCTTGAGCGCAGGCTCATCTGGCTTGAGCAAGGCTCACTAACTTGAGCCCAAGGTCACTGGCTTGAACAAGGGAACACTCTGTCCTCTGTAGCTCCCCGGTCAAGGCACATACGAGAAAGCAATTAATGAACAACGAAGGTGCTGCTGCATCAAAGAATTGATGCTTCTCATCTCTCTCTCTTCCTGTCTGTCTGTCTCTATCGATCCCTCTATCCGTCTCTCTCTGTCCCTGTCAAAAATAAATAAATAAATAAATAAACAAATAAATAAACAAATGAAGAAAATATAATTATAACTGTGGTAGGTATATTCTAGGCAGACGGAATTGCAAGTGAGTTGCCCATGTGCCTGACATATTTGAAAATAACAAACCAAAAATGTTTGTAATAAAGCAAAATGAGAAGTGAGTAGTAAAATTTTAGTGAACAGGACATATGTTTGTACATAGTATGCATATCATCAAGCACTAACACATATAGAAAAAACTTACTTGGAAATGTAAAAAATGGTTAAAAGTAGAATTAAGGGTAATCTTTGTTCAATTGTTACTTTTCTGTAATTTTACTTTTTCTCTAACATAACTTCCTTTCACATCATAATTTGTATTTTAAAAATTAATTGGACAGGGAGAGATTGAGCAGTTGGGAGAACTGTACAATTATAAAAGGTGGAAAATAATAGCATATGTCTTATTTTAACTACCAAATTCAATGTCTAATTGTGCCAAGTTCTTAGTTTTCACAGTGATGAACAAAAATTTGAAAGAAATATAATATTTTAAATTTTCTTCCCTTAAGAATTGCTCCAACAACAAATAACCCAGACAAGAAACTTACTGTCTCACAGTGAGAACATTAGCCTTGTGCTTAATTTAATTTATGACTTTATAGCAACTCACCAAAAATGAGATAATGTCTTCACATGCCTTATTAATTTAGTAATACATCTAAAAAGGCACAGTTGACTCCTTAGCAGATGGCCAGTTTCAGTCCCTGAAATGGGATTATTGTTCTTCCTTGGCTGGAAATTGACAGATGGGTATCATCGTATACCTCCAGGGCAGAGAATGAATACACAGAGACTACATGGGAATAACTGTGTTTAAAGAGCACATTCCCATTTTGCCAGCTAAATCAATAAGTGACAGTTGGAGCTATCAAGTCATGGAGTTTGGGGTCTGGAAATTGCTCTTAGCTTGTGCCTTCATTTGTAGAGTGCCAGCTCCTCTGTAAAGAAACAGTCAAACGTGAGTGGGTCAGATGGGAGTCTGCACATTGACATTCTGATTAGGCTGCTATTGTTATAGATGGGTTACCAGCTTGTTAGAGGTTAAGCGGAATCACTTTCTCTTCACATTGTATCTTCAGCACATTACCTAGAACATAACAAGAGAAAAATGTGGTTAGAATTGTCCTTTCATGTGTCAGATGTCTTCAGGTAGCTACACACATGTCCACACAGAGACATGCTCAGGCTGAGCAATCAAAAGGTCAGCAAAACATTTAGCAGAAGTCTAACCATCCCTTTGTATTGAGCTAGGATTAGACTGAGCATGTCTTTGCCCTCAATTGTGCAAATCAGTGAATTCAACCTGGGATTACATCAGCCTCACAGTTTCTTATAATTCTGCTAAATGTTCATTTGCATATATATAGCAGATATTTTTTCTTCCAGTTCTGTTTATCTTTAATGTAACCATTGATATTCGATTGTTTTTGTTGGTTTTATGTGTTAGGATAACGTTACTGCCATAACTATCATTGATTCATAATTTAAAAAGTTTATATTCAGTTTAAGTATACAGTGCAATATAAAGGTTCTTAGTAGATGGGTTTCCTCCTCATAATAACTTAGGGATTCAGGCTTCTGCTAAATTGTGGATCAGCTACTAAGGCCTCCAGACCTTCTGCATCCAACCCGTGAGAGAAAAATGTCAGAAATTTAAAATACCCCAACCGATTTTTACAAACTCTAAGTTGAAAACTCACTCTTCTCGTCCCATTTCATGGACAATAATTGTCATATGGGTAGCCTTACATGGTTCTAAGAGGGAGTCAAATGTAGCTCCTTGCTGTGAGGAACAAGACCCCCCTTTAAATATGAGGCTTCAAAAATATTTTATAATTTAGGCCAAGCGTTCAGAGAGAGTTTGTAAATATGATTTTTTTTGTGTGTAATTTATAAAATCTCAAGATAGCCGATAATATTTTTGCTTAGGAAGGGCTGTTATAATGTAAATGAAGAAGTTTTCATACTTATAAGATTTTATGTAGAAGGAGGAAGGAGGCTTGGACCCCCTCCCTTCTATACACCTGGTGAAAGAAGGTAAACAGCTAGGAATGTAGGAGGGGGAAGGGAGACTTGAGTAGCCCTTTCCTCCTCTCCTTTCTCCTTAATGCGTGATTTACAAATGATTATCCTCGGGCATCCTGTAATCCCCCTTCCATCCTGAAATCATGTAATTAATGACAAAGAAATCATGAGACCCATGAATGTGAACTTATGTTCTGTAAAGGGTATATAAGATGTAGAAATCTAATTTTGGGGAGCACGTGTCTTTGGAGCTATAGCCCTGCATGATCCACCAGCTTAATAAATTTTCTTTGTTCCTCTTATAAATTGTCTGAATGTCAATCCTATGAGGTTTTGCTCTCCTGCAACAGCTGAGCAATTTTTCACTTAGCATCCTCTGGTAGGTGGAGTATGACTTTAATGAACAGTTAGTCATCTCCGCCACAGTGGTTCTGACCGGGTTCTTGTTGGTATGTAGAAATTTTGAGGAGATAACTATCAAAGTTTTCATCTCCTTCCTTCTAGGGAACTTTGTGGGGATTAAAGAGATTGGAAGAAAAAGGATTGATGGCTTTCTTCCAAATTTTTTATTTTTTTATTTTTCTGAAGTTGGAAACAGGAGGCAGTCAGACAGACTCCCGCATGCACCTGACCGGGAACCACCCGGCATGCCCACCACGGGGTGGTGCTCTGCCCATTTGGGGGGTTGCTCTGCCACAATCAGAGCTATTCTAGCGCCTGAGGCAGAGGCCCCAGAGCCATCCTCAGCACCCAGGCCAACCCTGCTCCAACAGAGCCTCGGCTGCGGAAGGGGAAGAGAGAGACAGAGAGGAAGGAGAGGGGGAGGGGTGGAGAAGCAGATGGGCGCTTCTCCTGTGTGCCCTGGCCGGGAATCGAACCTGGGACTTCTGCACGCCAGGCCGACGCTCTACCACTGAGCCAACCAGTCAGGGCGGCTTTCTTCCAATTATTTCAAGTCCTAGAGCATATGGACCGGTCACTCATCAGCTCACACAGTTAGGGAAGAATTTTTTGCTCACTCCCTTAGATAACACCTTAATATAAACTGGCTATTAGGCTCCTATTGGTGACTTCCCCCATTATTTTCTTTTATAGACATTTCTCACCAATCATGTTCTTTTAAAAGCTTTCACTGAGGCAGCTTAAAATACCAGAAAGAAGTTGGGCTCTGAGTTTAAACAAAAAGAATTACAACTTGGTTTTGAATCCTTGTTCCATTGCTATGAGTATAAGATCTTCAATGATTACATAAACTAAGACTTGAATTCCCTATGTTCAACCTGGTAATGTATCTAATCTCTTTGAACATGGCACATATTTGACATTCAGTAAGTAGTCTCTGTTTTCTCACCTTGATTATAATTATAACAAAACATTATTAGTAAAGTAAGCTTTGAATTAGTAAAGTAAGTATAGAGTTCATCATAATCTCATAATGACACTTTGGTCATTTTTTAAAAATAGAAAAATGCTTTTGGGTCTACCTTAGCCTTCTTTAAAGCACTTCAAGAGAGCTATTTTGAGGGATAAAAAGATAGAGGAATCAAGAATAAGAACTAAAGTGGATAATCTTCAACCATGCTACCTAGGAATTAGAGTGACTTTGGAGTCTAATTTCCTCATGGATTGTGAGATCTAGTCCATAGGCTGGGTAGAAACTGCCACTTGGACTTTTCCATGAAGCAATGTCTAACTTTCTGGTTACTAGTCCAGCGGCATGGATTCCTAGATTAATATAACAGGATATTAATTATTCTTCTTGAGGAGCCACTGTGCCACTTTAGCCGCAGGTGTTGTAAAGTACCAAAAACTACAGAATTAATATTAATATTTTAAGAGGCTTGGAGAACATTTTATTAATTTGGGTTAAGGTGTGCAGAGAAATTGTGAGAATAGTCTCTGTATTGTGTGATTGGCATAACCAGGATGGCCCTTGGCATTGTATTGTAAATGAAAAGGGAAGGAAAACATGGATTTCCAGACATTCCACCACACCTGTGGGGAAAGGGGTGAATGGCTAGCCAGGTGCAGGAAAAGAAAAGCCAAATAAACTTTTTCTTATAGCAATGAGCCATTCGCGGGCATTTGTCCCCACAGAAACTACCTCTCCTATGTAAATGCATGTGGTTAATACGTGTGACTCTGGACAGAGAGGTGGCGGATAAACAGTAGAAAATATAGGAATGCCTTTTAATATGTAAAAAGACATCTTTCTACCATTGTGTTGACTTATAAATTTTGTTTTCTCCAAAATGATATATGGCTTGCAAATTGTACCTGGTCCTATCATGTTAAAGGACATATGACTATAACCAATAGTGGTAAAGGACTCCTAATTACAAATTTTGCTTCTGTACTTCCCACTTACAAAACTATAAAAACTAGGTAGAACAAAGGGCCGGCGCGCTCTCCCTCAGATTTCTGTTGGAGTTGCCGCTGCTTGGCCAAGCTAGACTATAAAGCTCTGGTGTGGAATCGACAGATTTTGTTTGTGTCTTCAATGTTTCAAGTCCCTCTGGATTAGGCGTATCACTTCTGAAGGGTCATTTATTCTAGAATGTGAACATTATAAATTAAAAGAAATTTTTTTTGAAAGAGAGGCAAGGAGAGAGAGAGACAGGAACATTGAGCTGCTCCTGTATGTGCCCTGACTGGGGAATCGAACCTGCTACCTCTGTGCTCCAGGACAGCGCTCCAACAGACAGAGCAGGGCTTAATATTTTCTTTTTCTTTAGAGAGAGAGACAGAAAGAGGAAGGGAGACAGAGGGGAAGGGAAGGGAAGCATTTACTTGTTGTTCAACTCAGTCATGCATTCATTTGTTGCTTCTCACGTTTGCCCTGACAGGGGATCGAAACTTGTTGGTTTTGGGATGCTCTTAACCGACTGAGCTAACTCACCAGGGCCTATAAATTAAAATCTGAGAGACAACTTCAAATTCTTCCCATGACTTTTGGGATAAAATCTAGAATCTTAATACAGTTTACAAAGCTTTTTATTATCTAAGTTCTTCTATATCTCAAGTTTGCCTTTTATCACTTGTACACTTTGTGCAATGCACAATCAGGCTGGCTTGTGTTCATTCTTATTTTAGTTGCACTCCTCTGTGGGTCCCACTTACATATTGCTTGAACCAAGAATTTCCCTGTGCCTCACCACCAAAAATCAGGTTAGATATTTTTCCTTATGTGCCTTAACATATAGTTCTATGTACTATTGTAGCACTGATCCTGCCATATTTCAGTTGCTCATTTTAATTTCATGTATTAGCAATACTATTATACCCTTCTGAATGTGGTTTAGTAGGCCACATGCATCAGAATTATTTAATTTGCTTCTTAAAGATCTGCAATTTGGAATAATATAACTAATATAAGAAGAAACAACTGAGATTTCTGAAAATTCTAAAAATTCTAGAGTGAATACTATTATATATTCAATGGTGTTTTGCCCTAGCCAACTGTGTAAACTTTGTGTTTGGCAAGGAGATATAAAAAAAGTTCTCCAAACTCTTGAATAGAAAATGTAAACAATTTTTAATCAGAGTCTGACATTCAGACTCATTGTGTGCTAGAGTGTAGTTTCACCTTTATATGAACACCAGATTATTCTTTGCTCAACACTTGGAAGTCACTAGGTAGAAAAACAAACCGCATTTCAGGCTCATAGAAAGAATAAAAAGGGTAAATGAACAAACACTGTGTAAATCATCCAGCTGTCATAATAATATTTTCTGGCCTCCCCCACAAAATGTTTTATCAGAGAGAGAGAGAGAGAGAGAGAGAGAGAGAGAGAGAGAGAAACTCTCACACTTATTTCATGTATATTGAAATCAAAGTCCTAAAAAAAAAAGAAATGTATTTTCAGTATGGTGACTGATGCACCCATAAAATAAAATTTTGAAATTTATACAATTTCTGGAAATTTTTAATTATTAACTAATTTTAATATACTTAAAAAGTAATACAATGTTTTTACCATATTATATTCTTTGAGTAAGTAAAAAGGAAGAAGTTGAAAATAACTGCATTCACTATAAATGTGAACATGACTGTCACCATGTTAAAATTAATTCTGGTATTTCATAATAATTTTATTTAAATGTAGAGGTATTCAATCATTGGTATATTTAAATAGCCGTAGTCATCTAAAAATGTTTATTCTAAGAAATCAAGATATGTAAAATAATAATTTTATGTGCTACCATATTTCTACATTTTTCTATTTCACAAAAGAAAATATTGCAATTTACATTTTAAAGTCTAGAATTCTACTTTTAAAAATGGAAATGTAATGCAAAGAATTATTTACTGAGAAGCTATTTTAAAATTCAAAAATGTAAACATGATTATTACAGGAATTGTTTTAAATTTTAATGAACAAAAGAGATGACAAAAATTATAGAATGATTTCTCTTATTTCAAAAAATAAAAACCTAATTATCTCTTTAACAATCCTGAAAATTTTGCAAAGATAAACAACATGCTGAAAAACCAGTGAGAAATAGTAAATCCTGTTACTTTCAAGCCAAATATCAGCAATTCCATGTACTTATTAAAATGTGAGCAAGCAGCAGCTTTTCTTTTCTTTTTTTTTTTTTTTTTTTTGTATTTTTCTGAAGCTGGAAATGGGGAGAGACAGTCAGACAGACTCCTGCATGCGCCCAACCAGGATCCACCCGGCACGCCCCTGGTGGGCAGGACGCTCTGCCCACCAGGGGGCAATGCTCTGCCCCTCTGGGGGGTCGCTCTGTCGTGACCAGAGCCACTCTAGCGCCTGGGGCAGAGGCCAAGGAGCCATCCCCAGCGCCAGGGCCATCCTTGCTCCAATGGAGCCTTGGCTGCAGGAGGGGAAGAGAGAGACAGAGAGGAAGGAGGGGGTGGGGGATGGAGAAGCAAATGAGCGCTTCCCCTATGTGCACTGGCCGGGAATCGAACCCAGGTCCCCCGCACGCCAGGCCGATGCTCTACCGCTGAGCCAACCGGCCAGGGCAGCAAGCAGCAGCTTTTACTTTCCTCCTATGTTGTTTGAGTTTCTATTGCTGTGTAGTATATCACCTCAAATTAAAAAACTACCATTTGTTATGCTTATTATTTTGGGGGTGTTGGTTCAGACATTTAGCAAAGCCCAAGGAATAGCTTTCTTTCATTTCACATGATCTGAAGGCTCAGCTGAGAAAACCTGGGATTCTCTGGCATATAATCTCCAACACGCTGTGTAAATTTGGTCAAAACTATCTATATAAATATAATTTTATAATCTGTAAAACTAAGAAGATACTAGTGTTTTTTCTTAGTTTAGTATAACATATATGTATGTGTAAGCTCATGTACATCCACACAGATTTATGTGCACCTGCATATCTCTATCTTTACATCAACTCACAGTTCCAAAAATACACTGAAATGGTCACCTTGACTTATTTGGTATGAAAATGAAATCTGCATATTAAAAGGAGTTCATCTACATCCAAAAGCACTTAGAGTATGTCAAAGAGTTTCCAATGTCAATAAATATTGAGAAGTAAGATATGTGTATTTATATATCTATTTCTGCACGTATGCTTTTTATATAACACTCATTGAATTCCTATTGACATTCTGAATAATTGTCAAGTGTCAGGGACTATGGGATTTAGCAAATCAGGAGACGTCAAGTTAATCTTTGGTCAGAATTTTGTTGGCAGTTACCAGTCTTAAACTTTCACACTCATTAGAAGTCAGCTGAGGTGAGAGCAGTAATATGAGCAAAGGGATATTTTCATTTTTAACACTATATGGGACAGTATAAGGTCATGATTAAAAGTATTGGCTCTGAAGCAAAATGCTTGGATTCAAAAGTTGACTCCACATATTAATGTCTACAAGACACATTTTTTAACTTGTCTATATTATAATCCTTACATCTGTAAAATGGAGATAATAGTAGTGCCTACAGCACAAATGTCAGAAATAAGCGAGTTGGTACATAAAAAGTTCGAGAACAGTAAAGGGCATATGGTACTCAGTTAATATTTGGTACTATTAATGTTATTATTACAATGTAATTTAAGAAGGTAGAAGAACATTTACATATTATTGTAATTGGGATCCTCTCTTGCACTTTAATATCTCTACGTAGTTGAACCACCCTTACCAGGTCTTTCATGGCTTTCTTGACTGTGATCCTGACATAAGGTGTGAGGGGTGCTTTCCAGATTCATCCTTCTCTTTTCTATACTTAGAGGCCTTTCTGCCTTAGTTCTTATATGAAATTTTGCTGATTTCATGCAATATTCTAAACATGGTGATAGCCATGAGGAATATTGTAATAAAGACACAGTCTAGTCTTTCAATGTATTCTCAGTTTGGTGGGAGAGAAAGGCATATAAAAAAGTAATATTTGTTATGGTAATGTTCCATGAATCAGGAATAAGCATAATTCTTTGGAAATTCACTTCCCTGGCTGTGTATTTATTTGCTGACCCTATGTATAGTCCTCAATTTTTGTACACCTAAGATAGGCACTTTCTTTGATCCATGTAATACATAGCTTATCTGTCACCTTCCTTGTAGAACTTCTTTGACATATCCAAATAGAATTAAAGTTTTCTGTATTGATAAAAGAGAACTTTTAAATGAAGAAATGAATTATAAGTATTTATAATCATAATTTTAGATAGAATATAATTGAGAAAACTTACTGAAATATTTTTGTCTCAATGTCTTCTTTGCTTCTGACACTCAATTATAATCTGTAATGAGTTTTAAAGTATAGGAACATGCTATTTACTGTATCATTTTTGAGTCATACCTCAAATTCTCTCAGTTGACAAGGAAGAATTTTTGAGAACATTATTTTTATAATTTTCTGTTTGCACCAAATGGTTTTCAGATAATAAGTGTTTTCATCCCGACATTGATGTATTGATATTTTGAAATCTCAAAACCAAATAAAGCTTTCATGGCTTCCTTTTTGTAATAGTGGAATATTGTTTCTGACTGAATGCCTGCTTAGGAGCAATGCCAATAGGTCTGTGCTTAGAAATGTGTGTCTATGTCTTCATCTAACAAATATTTTTGAATTCTAAATATACTGTTTCTTTTTCAAGGAATTTAAATCTTACATTGTAAAATCAGTGCATAAATGTGCACCAAAACCTTGAGTCTATTCACAGAATATGTTAATAAGTAAAAGCTGCAATCACAGGGTATATTTATTGGAGCATTTTAGATATATGTTGTTCTATTGGTATGATTTTACTTCACATAGGGGCATTTATTTCATAATAATATTCTAGTTTCTTCTTTCAAACTTCAGCTCACTGTCTCACTTTCTTTTCTTGTATGTGACAAAGACAGAGAGAGTCAGAGAGAGGGACCTATAGGACAGACAGACAGAAAGAGAGAGAGATGAGAAGCAATCAATTCATCATTGTAGCACCTTGGTTGTTCATTGATTGCTTTCTCATATGTGCCTTGACCGGGGGGCTAAAGCAGACCGAGTGACTCCTTGCTCGAGCCAGCAACCTTGGGCTCAAGCTGGTGAGCCTTGCTCAAACCAGATGAACCCACGCTTAAGCTGGCGACCTCAGGGTCTTAAACATGGGTCCTACATGTTCCAGTCCATTGCTCTATCCACTGGTCAGACTCAGTTACTTTCTTAATCCTTAAATTTTATATGACTTACATTCCACAGAGACTGTCTAAAATATCTAAGAGTGCAGTTCCTGATATGACTATCCCCTGTCAGAAATGGCAATACATGTGAATGTTTTAAGAATTCTTATGTAGTGTGTCTGTTTGGATAGCAATTAAAAAATGAAATAGTGTGTATGATAGTGGGTACAGAGCTCAGTTGAGAATGACAAAACGTTCTGGAATAGAGGGTGGCAATGGTTGCACAACAATGTGAATGTATTCAACACTGCTGAATTGTACACTTAACAAAAAGTTAAAATGGCATATTCTAGTTTAAGTATATCTTGCCATAATAAAGAAGTAAAATAAAATGAAGCAGTGTGCTTTAGCTCTCAGTAACTCTTAAACAATTGGAAAACTATAGCAAACATGTGTATTTGTCCATAAATTTGTATTTATAAAATCTGTATGTATCTTGTCCTGGCCAGATGGCTCAGTAGGTTAGAGCTTCTTCCCAGAGCACAGAGGTTGTCAGTCTGATCCCTGATCAGGGCACATATAGGAACAGATTGATGTACTCATCTCAATTTCTCTCTCCCCCTTCCTCTTTCTCTAAAATCAATTTTGAAAAATCAATACATATCTATTAATCATTTTTTCTCAGTTGCTGACATTCCTTCATTATCCTTTGAGTGATTATTAGTGCTTTATTACAAGCATAAGAGGATGAAGCATTGTGAAGAGTATAAACAAAATAGGTCCTACTATCCTGAATGGATTTTACTGTAAAGGAACCAGCATAAAAATACTAAAATAAAAGATAGAATAAAGTAATAACTATGAGTCAAGTATAGAAAAACAGTCTGAGCTCAGTGGAAGGAAGGATGAGTTTAGAGGAGGAGATTGGACCAGGTTATGATGCAGAAGTTGTGTTGGAGGCCTAGATGTAAATGATGAATAGGATTGTAGGCAGCAGGCTCAGGGTGGAATTTTTTAAAGAATAGAAATAAACAAAACCAGAGTCAGGAAAGTGAAAATTCAGACATGCAGGACAACTAGAATGCATGCTGTGTGGGGTAATGTGTTGAGTTGTTAGAATAGAGAAGTTAGAAAGAGCCAAGTCACTGAAGGGATGGCATAAGTTTTTGGATTTTTTTTGCAAGTGATAATATTGAGCCTGGAAAGATGCTAGAGAATTGGTCTGACTCCTTTAAATGAATAGATTTTTGTGTTTATTAATATATACATACAGTAAAAAGAAAATTGTAACTTAAAACACATATCCTGTTATTTACAAGACAAGGAGATCAAGTTTGGCATCTGCTATATGCTAGATACTGCATTAAGTGTTTTGAATATCGTGTTGCACATTTAAGACAGATCAGTTCTAGATTTAGATTTAGTTAGGTCATTTATTTAGCAATGTGATCTCCACATCTAATGGAAACCATTGTAGAAAAATATACTTTTTGATGATATTTCTACAGGAACTATATAAGTACTCACTCCCTAATCTGAAAATAAAACTATTCACATTAACCCAGAGGTTTCCAGGTAATATTTTAACCTTCTACCCAAGGTTATGCAGCTCTAACAATACAAAACTATCAATTGTATTTTAAAAAGTCACATTTTTGTTATCGTAAATGCTGTGAACTTTGAGATTCTATTAGTTTTATGTGAATATAGACTTATAATTTATGTTTTGCCACTCAATATTATCACATATTCCAGAATTAAAATTTTCTGATAAAATTTCTGCATGTTTTATATAGTAATGCCAAACCTATATTCATGTTGGATTTATAGGACAAATTAGAGATATGACTTTTTAAAAATATTTAGAAATAAATTATAATAAAGGGTCAAATTATTATTTCTAGCAACCATCTGCTTCTCCGCCCATTCCCCTTCTCTCTCTGTCTCTCTCTTCCCCTTCTGTAGCTGTCGCTCCAATGATTTGAACAAATTGGCCCCAGGCATTGAGGATGGCTCCATGGCCTTTTCTCAGGCACTAAAATAGCTCAGTTGCTGAGCAATGGAGTAGCAGCCCCAGATGGGCAGAGCATCGCCCAGTAGGGGGCTTGCCAGGTGGATCCCAGTAGGGGCACATGCAGGAGCCTGTCTGTCTGCCTCACTGCCTCTCACTTAATAAAAAAAAATTATTATTTCTAATCAACTGTTCAGTGAGCTCAGAAGATATATTACAAAGAGCATGTTTTTCTTTCTGCTATCATAGTATTTTATATTTAAAGGTTCCCAATAAATATGAAAATAAGGATGCATCATAAAGTGAGACTTTAAGGGTCTTACTGCTGAGTGACTATGAAATAAGAGGAATGATAAAAGGTAAGGTGGTCATCTCTCACCTTAGGTCAGGAAAGGTTGATGGTATTGAAATATGTTTATTGGTATTTAAAATTCAATATTCAAGTAGAGCTTTCATAAAACCAAATAATAATTATAAAGCCTAGCTGGCTAATATGTGAATTTTTCACTCAGTCAAAATGATGCATGCTGAAAATACACCTATTTTCAAAACTGAAATTCTTTACATAGAATAACTCATGTGAAAGTTTGGCCAGCATGCTGGCTGGCAATGTGAAGAGGGAAAAAAAAATTACTTTCTGCTTTAGAAAAAATAGAAAGCTTTCTGTCATGAAGCCTAGCAACATGTAGTAACAGTATTGCAAGAAAATTAAGTAGAACTGCTGTCTGTGGCCAGGAATCTGTCTCCACAATCCTTGCTCATCAGCATGATTCTGAGCCAGAGAAGTGGGACCACACAATGACACTTGATAAGTTGGCAATGAGGGCCTGAAGTACCTCATCTTTGTGCACATATATGAAGATGGTCACAATTTGTGTTGGAATTTCAACAGTGACTTTACCATGGTGTGAATATGATCCATGGTATAATGGATCATAATGTCCAACAGGATGGGAGAAACCATCTGTTGGATCACCAAAGTAGAAATCACAGTACAATCCAAGAAATTAACCATGAAGTCTTAGTCAGTTGGACCATTACTGCAGATTTGCCACAAGTAGAAAATAAATTCTGACATAAGTGCTCCATCCTCCGGATAACAGTCAATTCACCTCAAACCAAACATGATCATTTCAGGATAATGACTTAATAAAATTGTTAAGGCTTTTCTACAGTGATGACTGAAATTGTCTGGTGTCAAATCAGTGATAAGAAAGAGTTTTAAAATATTAATGAAAAAATATTAAATAATACATGACAAAAAGCAATACAAGTTGTCACCCCCTGGTTGTTTGGCACTTTTTCTCTTCATAGTATATGTTTGTTTACTGAAGTAACAAATGCAAAGGAATTAAAATGTAGTATTTCACCAGAGATATAATGAGTTTTATGAAATGAATAAATAACTATTACAATCATAGTTCCATCAATTTTTTTCACCTATAGATGGAATGGACAATAAATACTACAGGTGCTTAGAAAGCACTGTTGCACAGATACATGTTATGAAAAAGAGTAAGGAATATAAATTTGTGATTTCTACATTGGGTGGCTGCCCAGGTGCCCACCTTAGAGAGAACTCTGATTACAAGTGCCATTTTAACAACCAGTTCACCAAACTCAACAACAACAAAAAAATTAGATATTGGTTCTGCTGAACCAGTGCAAACCAGCTGAATCCCACTACTGATTTGATGTCACCATGAAAATGGAGCCATTGGTCATCTGAGTCCTGCTTTGGGGGAAAGTGTGTGTAATCATTGTGCTCTTTAGTACATTTAGACCAGTGAACAGATGCCTACATGAAATAAACTATGAACAGAGTGACTAAGAGAGACATAATTTTACAGCACACTATAAGCTAAACACAGGTATGAATTCCGGGTGCTGAAAGGTGCTCTGAGAAGAAAAATGCAAAGATTGACAAGACTGATTCTTCTTTCCTCCACAGTATACGAACTGCTGAAACACCCACCATTCTTTCTATGCCATTATATCCTCACTACTCCTTAAGGCTCACTTCACCTATCTACAAATGAAGCCTTTGTTATTTCAGCTATATTCCTCTCTGACATTTCCAAATGTAAAGAGTGTTTACTGCCTACAGTATGCTTTTCTGAACTGATTTTATTCAATAATATATTTTGATCATCTCAAACATTACTAATTTCTGAAAACATCCTCTGATTTACCTTGCTCAGGGATAAATGCCCTTTCTCTGTACATAGCAACTGTTTTTCTTTTCTTTTTCTTTTTTTTTTTTTTTCATTTTTCTGAAGCTGGAAACAGGGAGAGACAGTCAGACAGACTCCCGCATGCGCCCGACCGGGATCCACCCGGCACACCCACCAGGGGCGACGCTCTGCCCACCAGGGGGCGATGCTCTGCCCATCCTGGGTGTCGCCATGTGGCGACCAGAGCTACTCTAGCACCTGAGGCAGAGGCCACAGAGCCATCCCCAGCGCCCAGGCCATCTTTGCTCCAATGGAGCCTTGGCTGCAGGAGGGGAAGAGAGAGACAGAGAGGAAAGCGCGGCGGAGGGGTGGAGAAGCAAATGGGCGCTTCTCCTGTGTGCCCTGGCCGGGAATCGAACCCGGGTCCTCCGCACGCTAGGCCGACGCTCTACCGCTGAGCCAACCGGCCAGGGCTCTTTTCTTTTTCTGATAGCACTTACTGGGCTGCGTTTTAATAATCTTGTAAATTCCCTAAGATAATGGACTAAACCTTACTCCTAACTGTATCCCCAGCATCTGTCAGAATTGGCACAGAGTTGGCTGCTCCATAAATGTTTCCTGAATGAATGTTCTTGTTACCCAGACTCTAGCAGGCCTAAAGATGAGCAAAGTCAAAAGAGTTGTCAAATAAGAAACAAACACAAATTTAAGTAAAAAGAAACTTTATTCAATAGAATTCTTGTAATTGGGGAGCAGGACTGTGACAATAAATTACGGGGCTTTATGAGCAGGAAAATGTTGAGGAGAGATTTATGGTCTGACTGACCATAAGGACCATAGGATCTGTAAGTGAGTCAAAGGTCAGGCAGAAAGGGGCTTTTTTTTTATAGGAAGATGTGAACAAGGCAAGGGGTGAGAAAGTGAGATGAGCAGTGGCCTGATCTGACTTAAGAAGAGGTTGTTCTGGGTGCCAGACAGTGCTTGCTCAGGGTGGGTCAAAGTTAAGGGGCCTGGTGGGTGGGGGGAGGAAAAAAGTTCAACTCAACTTTGATCAAGTCATATTAGACGTGTTGTATCTAAATCGCTCCATGGATGCAAACAATCTAGCTAATCATTTTTAAGGCAAAGAGAAAATTTGAAGTGTCTTTGTTAGGAACAGCATATTTAACAAAAGGGAGGCATCTGAGTGTTTTATCTTAAGCCATATGAGGAAGAGTAATTCTTTGTATTCACTAAACCATTTCCTGGAACACAAAAGATGAGGAATTCATTACCTGTCACTGCTTTCCAGGAGCATTCAGGTAAAATTTAACACTGTCCACATGAAGTGATTATTTGGTCCCATGACCACAACATCTCTTATCGCTTGCCGAATACTGAGCTTCTTTCTGACTCTGACTTGTTAAAGATCTAAAGAATAGCTGCAATTTGGGAGACAACTGTTCAGATAGAAGGAAAAGCTAGAGTGAAGTTCTTAAAAAAAAAAAAAGCAATGTGTCATCTCAGAACAGAAAAAAGTGCAGTGAAACAGAAAATATAAGGAAAAAAAAACTAAAAGTAGAAGAAAAGAATTTATATCATTCTTGAAGGAAGAAGGTATTTTAAAGATGAAGTTGGAAACTGAAAATGAAAGTATTAGTTGGCTAGTATGAAAAATAGAAACTTTTATAGATTGAAAATTCTTTTGGCTCATCTTTTTTTCCCCCCTCTTCTTCACTGTATTTGTGTTCCTGGAAACTGACCTTTAATAATTATAACACTGGGCTCCCACTGCCTTCTAGCTTTTTGATTAGACTGGCCAATGGTTGGCACTAGCAGGAGACCACAAGTACCCCTTCCATGGTTCCAGTTCAGGTTAAACTCCATGACATTGTTTCCCCACTTCTGCTCCAAGACTAGAAAGGGTAACAGCTTCCTGCTGTGGCTAATCTCTGGGTGTTTCATTATCCCTTCTTTGTTCCCTTAGCAGTGTCCATAGCTTTGTAAACTTTTAAAAATTAAACCCTTTGAATGTACCATCTGTTTTCTGCAGTAATCCAGAATAAAATATCCCAACCAAAACAGCAAGTGACAAATATAAAGAAAATGCAACCTCTATTACAAAGAAAAATCTTATATCAATTTTATAGGGACCATATTATAGAGCTCCTAAGAACTATTAAGAAAATTAATAATAATTTTCTCAATAAAAATGAACAGGTAACCAAAATATAAAAAAAATTAACACCACTTGATCACTGTGGAAGAGATATTTGTGTGCTTGACGATGTAAAGAATTTTGTTTTATGTAAATTGCTTGTTTCCTGAATTTCCAAAACACTAATTTGAAATGCATTCCTAAATTCATTGAAGCATTATTTACAACAGCCAAGATTTCAAAGCAGTCCAAGTGCCCATCAGTAGATGAGTGGATAAAAAAAATTGTGGAATACACATAATAAAATACTATGCAACCATTAAATAATAGAAAATCTTACCTTTTGTGACAGCATGGGTGCACCAGGAGAGCATTATGCTAAGTGAAATAAGCCAGGTAGAAAAATACAAGTACCATATAGTTGTCCTTATATGTGGAACTTAATGAACCAAGCAAACTAAGAGGCAAAATAGAGGCAGACTAATAAAAATCACGATGAAAACTCAGGGGCGGGGTGGGGGAGAGGCACATAGAGGAGTGGCGGAATTGTGCAAAAAAGGACCAAAAAAAAAAAAAAGGGAGAGAAATAAAAACTCAGAGACACCTATAACAGTATGGTGCTTTCTGGGGTGGAAGGAAGGTGGAGGAGTGTATAGCGGGATCAGTGGTGATGGACAAAGACTTGATTCGGGGGGTGGTGAACAGACTGGGCAGCTGAAAGCTTTTTAATTATGTTAACCAGTGTCACTCCAATAAATTCAATTTAAAGTAAATAAAATAGAAAAAGGAAGAGTTTTTACTTATATAAGGAAAATTGACATATGTGATAAAAAGGTGAACCTTACACAAATTTACTTTAGGTATATTTAATAAAGTTCAATTTAGCAAGCTTTTAGTCCTCTATAAAAGCTGCCTTGAGCCCGGCCAGGTGGTGGAGCAGTGCATGGAGTATTGGTCTGGGATGCTGGGGGCCCAGATTTGAAACCCTAAGGTCATCAACTTGAGCACAGGCTCATCTGACTTGAGCACAAGCTCACTGGCTTGAGTGTGGTATCATAGACATGACCCCATGGTCACTGGCTTGAGCCCAAGGTTGCTGGCTTGAGCAAGGGGCAAGGAGTCACTGGCTCAGCTGGAACCTTCTGATTAAGGCACGTAGAAAAGCAATCAGTGAACAACTAAGGTGCCACAACTATGAGTTGATGCTTCTCATCTCAGTCTCTCTCCCTCCCTTTCTTGCTTGCTAAAAAAGGGGGGGGAGCTACCTTGAAAAACTCATGCTTACAAGTTTAGACATTCCCTTACTGAATTCACAACACTTTGTACATGTTTCTATATGTGCTCATTTGTCCATTGTATGATTACCTCTCTATTGTGAAGACCTTTAGGCCATGTTTTTGACAATAGCTGGAACAAAACTTGTATTCATTAAATATTTCTTGAAAAACAGAAGAGAAAGGATGAGAGATTGCCTGTAGGGATTCCAATGTCACTTTCAATAGTAATTGATTCTAGAAAAAAAATCTCGAGCCCTGTTGCACACAAGATAGAAAGTTAAAGTCAGAGTCACTGAGTGATGAAGGAAATAGTTTATAAGCAACACTTAGTGTACTCAATTATTATCACCTGAGTTACTTCTTAGTTAAAACCATTTACTTTTAACTTTTGTTTGTGTTTAAGAAAGGCCAACTTCTGCACCACCAAAACAAACAAACAAGCAAACAAAACAGGAAAACATATTTTTTAAAAATCAGTACACCTGACTGAAGATGTGAGTGCATGTGTGTGTGTGTGTGTGTGTGTGTGTGTGTGTGTGTGTGTGGAGAGAGAGAGAGAGAGAGAGAGAGAGAGAGAGAGAGAGACACCTGTTCCAGCATTCAGTCAGGGTAACAGAGTGCTACCAGTGAAATGGGATAAGAGATTCATTACCAGAGTGAAACTTACCCAGTTGTCAAAGGAGCAAGAAAAATAAATGATCAGAGCAGGTAACTGGTTGTTTAAAAAATGTTACAATTGCAGAGAGACCTGAAGAACCGAATCAAACTGCCTACATGGGACTGTGACAGGGAGGCTCTCAGAGACATAAGAGAAGCTCTCCCCTCTGTGTAGATAGCGCTTCTGCAGGTTCAGAGTCAAGAGTTCAGTGTGGATCTTACTGCTGGTCAGCAGGAGGCGAGTTGGACAAAAATCAGGACAAGACACAAATGCTGGAACCCTCACTAACCTCTGTGTTTGATCTAAAAGACTTTCAGGATCATGGCTGCTATTTCACTTCTTTCTCTACTTTTGGCCAACTCAAACCTGGACCTGTACAAGAAGGGCCTTCACAGAGAAGCGATTCCCATCTCAACCAAGCTGGTGATAGAACAATCTGGCACCGTGTATGTATAAAGTGCCTAATATTTATCACAATCACATGAACTATTACTGCTGCCATTATGAGGGAGGCCATTGTCTAATGGGAAAAAAAAACTTTAAAACTACGATGAAATACCTTGCTGATAATGTTGCCACCACTTTCTATTTATACTTCTCACCTCCCATTCCAGGCAACAAATTGTTTGCTTTCTTTAAGATAAATTACTTTTGCCTAATGTACAACTTCATACAGGAATTATATTTTATGCACTATTTTTGTAACTGGATTCTTTTGTTCAGCATAATGTTTTGAAGTTCATCCTAGTTGTTGCATTTAGCAGCTTATTCTTTTTCATTTATTTTAATGTTGATATTTTTGATTTTCATGTTTTCTTAAGGTTTAGTATATACACAAATCTGTGCCTATACTAACTGTATGGTTTAATGGATATTCTTTTATTTTGAATAGTAATTTCTGTGTGACCATAACTCTATTGCTTGAATCAGCTGTTATGATTAAAGAACCTATAAATATTTCTATAAAATTCCTTATGTAGACATATATTTTAATTGCTCTTGGTTAAATACTTAGAAGTTGGAATTACTGGATTATATGGCAATTTAATGCTAAACTATATAAAAACCTAAAATACACAATTTCCCAAGATGATTATATCATTTTACACCAGCAATATTTAAGATATCCAATTGTTTTATATCTTCACTAACACTGGGTATTATAAGATTTTTTAAAAGAATTTATTTTCTTGCTAATGTGTGCCAGATGGTGTCTGATTATAATTCATTTCTGTCATGACTAATGATATTGAACATCTTTTTTACCTGTTTATTAGCATTCATATATCCTTTCTTTAAAGCCCTTTTGACCATTTTAGAGTTTGGTTTGTTTCCTCTTTGAATTTTAAGAGTATTTAATATAATCTGCATGCAGTTCCCTTATCAAACATGGATTTGAGTATTTTCTCCAACCTATGAATTGCCTTGTATTTACTTAGCAGAGTATATTCTACAGAACTGAAAGTTTTGATTTTGATAAAGTACAATTTATTTATTGTTATGGTTTCAACTTTGTTTTTTAATTTAAAAAATCTTTGTCATACCAAAGTGTTCTTATAGTGTATCATTCTAGTATATACACTAGATAGACAAAAGACAAAAAAAATAGCAGAGGAAAATCTTATCAGTAACATTAATTATAAATGGATTCTACGGTTTTGTTTTTTGTTCAAGTGAGAGGAGAAGAGATAATGAGACAGACTCCCACATACTCCCCCACCGGGATCCACCTGGCAACCCCCAACTGGGGTTGATACTTGAATCAACTGAGCTATCCTCAGTGCCTGGAGCCAATGCTGGAACAAATTGAGCCACTGGCTGTGAGAGGGAAGAGACAGAGAAGGAGGAGAGGGATGACAAGAGAAGCAAATGATCACTTCTCATGTGTGCCCTGACTTGGGATTGAACCCAGGAAGTCTAAAGTCCAGGCCAACATTCTATATTGACTGAGCTGATAGCAATGAATGGATTTCAAAAATATTACGGTAATTAAAAGAAGGCAGCCATTAAAGCATTATGTATAACTTTATTTTTTGAAATGTCCAGAACAAGAAAATTTTTAGAGACATTAAGTATATTTGTGAACTTTTGAAAAAACATTAGATTTATTAAGATATAATTTGCATATTCTAAAATTTACCATGTTAACATGTAGAATTTCTGTTTACTATAGTCACAGAGTTCTGCAACCATCATCACTATTTTATTTTAGAATATTTTTATTTCTCTTATTCTATCCAGTCTACAAATATTATACATATATTGTAAGCCACAAAATACATGGATAATATATAGACTAAGGGAAATGAAAATATAATGCTGTAGATTCTTAAATTATAATTTGTGTTTGATAAGGACTATAGAGAGGCAGGACTAGAGAATGACAGCTGATGAGTTTCTTTCAGGATGAAAATGCCTTTAACATGCTTGGTTAATTTTTTTGAAAACCTGACATGATGTATCAAGTAATAGGAACTAAAGCAATAAAGTGATTGTTGTGAAATTTTATGTTTATCTGGTTAGTATCTAGGCTGTGTTTAATGTTTGCTGTAGGTTAGGGGTCAGAGATTTCAATTTCCTCTGGTATTCTTTTGTCTCTTGTTATTTTGAAGTTACCCCAACAATTATTTCTTAAATAAAAGTTCTGTTCCTTGTAAGTCTTTCATTTGTCTCCATTGTTATTACAGTAGGACACTATTGATGTGTTTGTCAAATGTGGGGAGATAACATTTTCTACAATCCTGTGATTAAATCTCAGGTTTTTAGCGAGCCTGTGCAGCTTGGCTGTGATGCTCCCAAGTGCTTCTTAGCTCTTGTCCCTCACCTTAGGAGAAACAGAAGGGCTAAAGCATACTGGATCCTCAAATTGCCTTGCCCTCAGATTGGATAAGGCTATGTAATTTCTTTTCCCCTAAGAAGCAGGGTTTTGTTCACGTTAACAAGAAAGTCCTGAACACACTTCTGTTTGAGAGGAAGTTTCTTCTAGCCTTTGAAGTTCCTCTGGCTGGTCTAAGAATTAAATTGCTATGAGATAGATTAACAGAAAAGTATAATCAAATGTAATTATATGCATACATGTGGGGGATCCATAAGCACACAAGGCACAACAGTTGAGGCTTACATGTCATTTTGATCTAAGGAGGAGTTTAGAACTCCAAAGGAAAGGAAGGTAATTCACATGAAGATAGAGAAGCAAATGTTTGGTGAAACAGATGTGTGCTGAGGCCTGCAGAAACAACAGGGAATACAGAATGGACACTGATCTCAGGCCTGCGGAGCCTCCTCGACACCCCTAGTTTATATGATGCTATAGTTATCTCTGGCCACAGCTCCCTTTCTAGAGTAGGCCCTTATCTAAATTCTGTTAGACAGTGAAGGAAAAGGTCAATAGTTCTTCCTGAGTCTTTTGTTTCTTAAAAATAAATGAATCCTATTGCCAGAGAGACACATAATGAGGTAGCGAATGTTGTTTTCCTACACTCAAAACTATTGACAATTTCCCTCCTTCAGATAGAAAAATAACAAATTTCTATCCTTAGATTCTTCAGTTCTAAGAGATAGTATGGTCTCCCACAGTTGCTGGTATTGAGCCCTCACTATATTTGTCTCTTTCCTACACTTTGAAAGTAGGACTTTTCTTAAAGTACTTTCAGTTGAAACATCTGATTGGAACTCTGTTACCAAATGGACCCTGAGTGACATTGTACTATTTTACTGCATTCAACAAAAGTCAGGAATTTAAAACGTGAAACAAGTATTTAAAAGAGACAAGAAGACTATACAATGAGAGAAAAAGAAATCCAGCTAAAATTTATTTAGAAATACAAAAGTAGCTGGATCAGAAGACAATTAAAGAATATAAAACTAAAAAATAAGTTTGCAAAATGCTTTAAAATCCATGAGTGCACAACACACTGCATCAAATCTGCACAAAAAATAAAAATCAAATATTAAGTCAAATATTTTTTATCAAATGTTATGAAAACCAAACACAGCTCTTTTAAAATGCAGAAGGAAATGGCCATAGTATCAGAAATACAGATCTACAGGTACTCAGGACAAAGAGCAAAGAATCACATAAAAGTAACTGATGTGAGGCCCTGGTTGGTTTGCTCACTGGTAGAGCATCGGCCTGGCGTGCAGGAGTCCCGGGTTCGATTCCTGGCCAGGGCACACAGGAGAAGCGCCCATCTGCTTCTCCACCCCTCCCCCTCTCCTTCCTCTCTGTCTCTCTCTTCCCCTCCTGCAGCCAAGGCTCCATGGGAGCAAGGTTGACCCAGGCGCTGAGGATGGCTCCATGGCCTCTGCCTCAGGTGCTAGAATGGCTCTGGTTGCAACACAGCAATGCCCCAGATGGGCAGAGCATCGCCCCCTGGTGGGCATGCCAGGTGATCCTGGTCGGGCACATGCGGGAGTCTGTCTACCTCCCCGTTTCCAACTTCAGAAAAAAAAAAAAAAGTAACTGATGTGAAATAAAGAAAATGGAACAATACAAAATCAAAGGTATAAAGAAAGAAATATTTCCCCAAAAATATCTGTTTTGTATATGTTAATCACTGAAAGTACTAGACAACACTGATTTTTTTAAAACCCTAATTCTGTTGTATCAGAACAGTGAGAAACAGACTTCTTGCCACACAATGAAGAAGCTAAATTAAGAAATTAAGGAGTTTTTAGCCCTGGCTGGTTGGCTCAGCGGTAGAGCGTCGGCCTAGCGTGCGGAGGACCCAGGTTCGATTCCCAGCCAGGGCACACAGGAGAAGCACCCATTTGCTTCTCCACCCCTCCGCCGTGCTTTCCTCTCTCTCTCTTCCCCTCCCGCAGCCAAGGCTCCATTGGAGCAAAGATGGCCCAGGTGCTGGGGATGGCTCTGTGGCCTCTGCCTCAGGCGCTAGAGTGGCTCTGGTCGCAACATGGCGACGCCCAGGATGGGCAGAGCATCGCCCCCTGGTGGGCAGAGCATCGCCCCTGGTGGGCGTGCCGGGTGGATCCTGGTCGGGCGCATGCGGGAGTCTGTCTGACTGTCTCTCCCTGTTTCCAGCTTCAGAAAAATGAAAAAAAAAAAAAGAAAAAAAAAGAAATTAAGGAGTTTTTAATGCCGGTGCTCTACCGCAGTGGTCCCCAGCCTTTTTTGGGCCACGGACCGGTTTAATGTCAGAAAATATTTTCATGGACCGGAATTTAGGGTGGGATGAATAAATGTATCACATAACCAAGACAAGCATCAAGAATGAGTCTTAAACGGATGTAACAGAGGGAATCTGGTCATTTTTTAAAAAATAAAACATCATTCAGACTTAAATATAAATAAAACGGAAATAATGTAAGTTATTTATTCTTTCTCTGTGGACCAGTACCAGATGACCCATGGACTGCTACAGGTCTGTGGCCCGGGGGTTGGGGACCACTGCTCTACCACATGGAGACCTAAGTTGTTTAAATCAATGTGGCCCTGACTACAGTCTGAAACTAGCTTTTAAAGGCAAAATTATACACTGATTAAGGAATGGGGAAGAGAGGAAGCATAGCAGTAGGACAAAGCAATGAAACACGCTTTCTTACAATGTTTATCTATGCAGTGGTAGTCAACCTGGTCCCTACCGCCCACTAGTGGGCATTCCAGCTTTCATGGTGGGTGGTAGCGGAGCAACCAAAGTATAAATAAAAAGATAGATTTAACTATAGTAAGTTGTTTTATAAAGATTTATTCTGCCAAACTTAGCGAAAATCTGATATAAAGTTCTTGGTAAGTAATTATTATTATGTTTTAACTTGCTATAACTCTGCTTTATAAATTTTATAAAGTAACTTTCTTACTTTATAATCACCATTACTGTGGAACCGGTGGGCAGTTAGAAAATTTTACTACTAACAGATACAAAAGTGGGCAATATAAAAAGGTTGACTACCCCTGATCTATAGGGTTAATTCAGGGAGAAACATTCTGAGAACACCTGCGACCTTACAAAGCTAGCCCAAGGCACAGTCTGGGAGACCAGCCTCAAGGCCAGGAATAGGGAGTCTTCTTAGAAAAAGTTAAGTCCTGACAAAACTCTGTTTTAGAGAAAGTAAGTTCTGCTAAGAGTTATTCATGCTAAGGGCCTTTCTATTTTATATTTCAATTATATTCTAGTTTAATATTTAACCTTATAAACCTGATAGGAGAAGCAATGAAGTTACCTGCCAAGGGAAAGAAAATAAAATATGACTGAGGTCACAGAAAGTGACTGAAGAAAACAAACCCATATCAAAAGATATTTAAATTTAAATAAAAAATTTAGACACCAACATTTTATATCAAACTGGATAGGTGTTAATGTAGAAAACTACTTAAGTTACTCAAGCTTTAATTTCTCCATCTGTAAATGTGACTAACAATAATTTTTTTTCTCATACAGTTGCTATAAAGACCATTAATACATAAAGTGTTTGTTATAAAACTTAAAACTTCTTTCACACAACTTTTAGAAAATTTTCCCACTGTAAATATTGATAAAATATCAATGGATAACCGTAAAAATTATGTGGGACTAAAATTTTAAAATAACAAATTTTAAAATAGTTTGAACAATATTAAAATATTGATAACAATGGTTATTTTTTTCTAACCCTGTATATTTAACAGGAATTTTCTTATGGTTTAACTCTTAAGTATATAGAATTATATTATGACGTCTCCAAAATATCAGTTTATCCTTACTTAAAATAGAAGCTAACATGTTTCAATGAAACAATGAAAATTTTTAGTGAAGTTGCTAAGGCATGATTTTGAGACTACAAAGCACTGAGTTAGAATTATCCTTTGTTGAGAAAGATAACAGAGGCAATATCTTTGCAAAATGATTCTAAAAATTAAATCTATTCTTATACTGTAACTAATTTTAAAACTAAATTTTAGACTAATACAAAATTATTCTGTCTGCAGTTACCCTGTAGTTAAATTCTAACTAAACTATAATCTTAATTTTAACCATTATCAACCAAGGGAGACTGATAATTCAGTCTAATAGCACGTTTCTAATAGCACCTGCTAATAGTAACCTCATTGATCTGACTGCAATCAAACAACTACATATACATATCTAACCATAGAGATATAAATGTATACTTATACATATATACATGCAATATAGATATGTATAGGTACAAACAAACATATATACATGCCTAGTGTGGTATCTCTTGTCAGTTAAAAAAAATCATTAAAAATATTTATTTTTGGTAATAGAATTCATTTTGGTCCAGTAAAATAAATGTGATTTTACATTAATTTTGAGGGTCCAGAAAAACTCTTACTTTCCTACCAATTTAATGTTAATTTAAGAGAAAAATCTGAGTCATAGTGCAGGAGGAAGCATCTTTATATTTAAAGTTGTTGGGTACTTCTTCTCTAATGTCTTTTACATAAAGGTCAGAGAGGAAAACTGTGCCAGCTGTTTACAGTGGTACATTTTCCTGTTCAATCAGAAAACCAGAAAGTTTACTTCCCTTCCTTTGCACCACTATTTACCACAGGGAGAGGGAGCAAACTTACGGCCTTGCTATTTTTGTATGTTTATGTTTAACATTTACCTAAGGAGCTATTGAAACCACTGTGGTTTTTATGTTTTAATTTCAAGATAGATTCAGATTTTCAGTATCTGGGACATCTGACTCAACTCCTTTACACATATCAGCCTCTCACAAAAATACAGTCTCCTTGTGAAACACTTGGAATCTCATTTGTAGCACTTTCTTCAGAAACCTTAATTAAGATAATCTGAGCATTATCGGATGGGAGGCTTAGTTGATTTCACTGATTTATACTAGAAGACATGATAATTAAAGTTGATCCAGCCCTGGCAGGTTGGCTCAGTGGTAGAGCGTCGGCCTGGCGTGCAGAAGTCCCAGGTTCGATTGCTGGCCAGGGCACATAGGAGAAGCATCCATCTGCTTCTCCACCCCTCCCCCTCTCCTTCCTCTCTGTCTCTCGCTTCCCCTCCCGCAGCCAAGGCTCCATTGGAGCAAAGATGACCCAGGCGCTGGGGATGGCTTCTTGGCCTCTGCCCCAGGCGCTAGAGTGGCTCTGGTTGTGGCAGAACGACGCCCCGGAGGGGCAGAGCATCGCCCCCTGGTGGGCAGAGCGTCGCCCCCTGGTGGGCGTGCCGGGTGGATCCCTGTCGGGTGCATGCGGGAGTCTGTCTGACTGTCTCTCCCCATTTCCAGCTTCAGAAAAATACAAAAATAAATAAATAAATAAAGTTGATCCAGAGACCTATGTCTGAAAAATAAAAAGAGTCTTTTGATAACAGCAAGAGGTTTTATTTAAAGCAAGCTGATGGTATCTCTTGAAAACATTATGCTGAGTGAAGAAACCAGTCTTCAAAGGCCATGTGTTGCATGATTCCATTGAAAGGAAATGAAATATCCAAAAATGAACAATGAGAGCAGCAATGCTATGAGATGATGAAGATCCCACCCCAGAGGGGCACATTGCAGAGCTCCATGATGCAGAGCAGGAAACCAGTACAGAGTCTCCATTCGCCCTATCTGCTCCTCTCCTCCTTGTGCTCCTCATGCTGCCACAGCTCTCCGTGTTCAGAGAACTTCTCTTTCACTCCTGCCTATCACAGCTCCAAGGGCAATGAAGAGAAACCCAGGGAATCAGACATCCACTCAGCCTTCACCCACAGTGGTCTGTCCAATGCCTTTAAATAAACTGTCACAGACATCTCATGACATGAAGTCATTCACCCAGGAGAACAGTCCTTGAGACTAGAATGACAAATCAAACCTCTTCTACCTTTTCATTTAAAATATTCTTGGTTTACTAAGGTGTGGACAAGTCCTGCCGGGGGTGAGGATGACGGAGACGCAAAGACCGACTCGGGGACCAGGTTCAGTGATGCAGATCCACTTTATTCAGAAAGTAAGCTAGCTTATGGGTTCAGCCAATAGGATGTTACAGCATGTCCTTCATAGCCAAAGGCTGAAAAGATCAGGGAACTGAGTGGTTGGCACTAAGTCACTTCCTTATAGCGGGCAAGCTTCCTTCCTGGGTGAGCCCAGGAGACTTCTGGGAGTTGGAGTATTCTCACAGCATTGCATCAGCCACAGCTGCTAGGAATGTACTCTGTGCTCCACCCACATCTCCCCTTTCTCTTTTAATTAAGGCCAATTGGACTTGATGAATGACAGCTTGCTGTTGTTGTAGCTTCTGAATGCTATGCATTATGCAATGAAACCCTAGTAGAACTAAAACAACTATAATACCTATTATACTATATACTAATAGATTAGCTGGATTAAACAATGAGGCAAGCTTCTATAATGATTGACTAGTTAGGAAATAGAATGGGGTCTTTTTTTTATTTTATTTTATTTTTTTAGAATGGGGGTCTTAAACAGGGGATTCCTCCTAGGGGTCAGGATGTCATTTCCCTCCCATTGTGTTACAGACACCTTCTAGGTGCTGTTAAACACAGTTCCATTTTGATTATAAAAAATGGATGTAGGTCCATGCATGCCCCCTTCCCACAAAGGTCCCAGTGTTTATACACAGGATAGATGGCTTGCCGTGGGCTGCATATGGTTGCAAGGCACATTACACAAATTACAACAACATGAAAAATCATACAATTTCAACAATTACAAAGGTACAGTTCACCAGTCTCTGAGCACTTTGCCAAAAGTACAAAATGTCCTCAGCCTTCTTTCTAGCAATGGGAAAAGCTTCCCAGGGCAGGGGAGTGCTTCCAGCAAAGCTCCCCCCCCCCACTAAACCCCATCAAGGTATTTCACATTGTCCAAAATCCATTAGTCCATCCAACAAAGGAGCCACTGCTCACTTGGGTTGTAGTCCAGGAAATCAGTTCATGCACATGAGGCCTCAGCCACCCCCTTCCTCCCTGCCATCCTGGCAGGTTTTACACTGTCCCAAAGAGGAGCACGTGGCAGTGGCAGTCAGCATTCCCATTTCTGCTCTGGAGAGCATGATGGCATCCACTCCTCTGTCCCAAATTGTCAGCAAACCCACCAGCAGCTTAGCAGGCACTCCCTGCCATTCCAGTGGCCACTCAGCGATGCAAGCCTGGCTTCAGTTCATCCTCCCACCACAGCTGCCACCGTTTACCTTCTGGAGTCTGTGAATCGCAACTCCGACCCAATTCTTCTCATCCTCCAAAGATGAACTGAAAATACCAGCTCACACTGCTGGGCTCAAGCCCCAGGCTGTGCTGCCTGAGTCTGGGAGTCAGCAGTTACTATAGCATACATAAGCAAGAACAGAGTACCAGGGCCTGGCGGCCTGCCAGGGGCAATTCTCTGGGCCCACCCCACCAAAGCCTCCACATCCCCCCAGGTGATGGGGCGTCCATGCTGGTGGTGAAGTCTTCTTCTGGAGCACTGAGGACCTCTTCCCCTCAGGTGTAGTTGGTGTGGAGAAGGCCAGGGCTGTGGCTTTGGATGGGTGAAGGCTGAACCATTTAGTGGGTTCCCAAGAAACCCTGTCAAGCAGGTTGGGGGTTGCTGGGATCCAAATTGGCTGAAAAACACAAGCATAACCTCTCCCTTGCATTAGAAGAGGGTGTGATCCCTGTCACTGTGCCATGGCTGGGTCCTTCCAGCATCATTTCAGAGAGAAGGTGGGGAGAGAGAGAGCGAGAGATACAGAAAAATAGACAAGACAAACAGACAGAAAAAAAGACACATGGGGGCGTATAGGCTGGCCCACGGGTCTGCAGCAGGAACACGTGTTGGAGAAAATGGCATCTGAGAGGCTGGGGTGGGGCACTGAGCCCTGGCAGAGAATGCAGAAGTAGCGACCTCTGCTTCTTCTGGTGGCAAAGCTGATGGTGCAGTTAGCAATTCGGTTGGTTTCATTTCTGCGATTTGGTCAAACTCGGAGGCTAAACTACTTCCTTCCTCATTGGAGGAGGGCAAATAGGGAGGTTGGGGCTCCTCAGAGAGAGAGAGGCACCCTGCGATATCTTTGGCACTGGCGGAGGGTCCCCAGCAGGAGCACGGGTCCAGTAGGCGTGTATTGCCAATAAGGCAGGAGTAAGGCCGAGAGGGAAGGTTTGCCCCCCATGCACCTCGGCCAAACGAATGCGCCGGAGAGCTTGGGCCCAAGTATCCGGGTCCCAGAGCAGCATGTCCTCAATCCAGGGATTGAGACCAGAGAGAATCTCCCAGTAAGTACAGAGATCCTTTTCACAAACTTCAACTCGCCTACTCTGCAATAGGGAGTGCAGGGCTCAAGTTTGTGGGGCTCGAGAGTGAGGGAGAAGGTTTCCCATTGTGAAGGGTCATTCACCCGTTCCTTGGATGCCGGTTAGGTCCCTGCCTGACGTTGGGTGCCAGTGTGGACAAGTCCTGCCGGGGATGAGGACAATGGAGATGCAAACACCTGACTCCGGGGACCAGGTTCAGTGACGCAGATCCACTTTATTCAGGAAGTAAGCTAGCTTATATACATGGGTTCAGGCAACAGGATGTTACAGCGTGTCCTTCATAGCCAATGGCTGAAAAGATCAGGGAGCTGAGTGGTTGGTGCTAAGTCACTTCCTTATAGTGGGAAAGTTCCCTTCCTGGGTGTGCCCAGGAAGCTGCTGGGAGCTGGAGTATTCTCACAGCATTGCATCAGCCACAGCTGCTAGGAGTGTACTCTGTGCTCCACCCACACTAAGGAAAACAAAATTTTTTTCAAATACTCCTGGTTAATTAAGCAAAAACTAGGCCAAGAAAAAGAGAATGAGACTATTCTTAATAAAAAAGATAAGAGAAATGAAAACCCCCAAAGAAATAGAAAGTTTCAGTAAAAGTTAAAAAATAAAATTAAATAAATAAAAATAAATAAATAAATAAATAAATAAAATAAAACAAGCTGGAAAAGTTCTGGACTGTAATGAACATATTGACTGCCAAATTCTGGGACAATATTAAGTAGCAAGATGCACAAATGATGTGACAGAGTAGACAAGAGAAGAACATTAGGGTTACATATTTGTATATAAATCTGCATAGACTGTAAATGGATGAGAGGTTAAGTTTACTTATACTTATTGTCTAGAAACTAGAATAATGATCATTAGGTATAAGGTAGATATAAAATAATTTGGGCTTAATGAAATTTTCAAAAAAGTTGGTTTGGCTTTAGGGATCAAACTCAAAAGTAGTTAAATCAGTAATGATAAGTGTTTCAGCAAGCTGATATCTTTGTTGTAGCCCTTTGTAAACCAGCATCCCTTCTTTGATGTCTAACAGGCACCTCAAAGGACACATGTTCTCACAAGTTCTAAGTCTTCTTTATCTGCTCTTCTTTCCTACTTTTTACATTCTAATCATAAATTGTTCAGGCTGAAAATTGAAGAATCATTCACATAACTCTTCCTCTCTTTTTTTCATCTTTCACATCTAAAGGAACAACAAATTCTAAGACTTAACATGCATATTAAACAATATCTCACCACTTCTCTCCATTTCTGTTGGGCAGATAAAATATATTATGGTTACTTTGTTAACGATGGTGCTGCCCATGTGGAAGCCATCACCCAGGTGATATTAATGTGTGTTGGGGGTGGGCTATGGGTAGGCAGGATCCTTGTAGCCTGGGGCTTGGTTTTAGGACTAAGCCTTTCCCACCCTTTTTGATGTGGGGTGGTGCAATCCCATCATGCCTCAGATCAGTGACTTTGTATTAGAGACTTCTCTATTTTGTATATTGGATTAAAGCTTTTGATTTCTGCACTATAATGTGGAACAGACTGGGAGCTTGCTCTCTCAGTTCCTGAGATTAGCATTAAAGGAGAGAGCAGAGAGCAGAGAAAGGCCACGTGAAGGAGGCCAGGAGAAGCAGCCAAGATGGCAGAGTGTTGAGGGAGAAGCCAGTTTGTGTAGAGTTTGTGCAGGGAGAAGGAAGGAGATGGGGAACAGAGGTGAATAAGTTTGGTGAGCTAGAAACCTTTGAATCTAGGAAACTTGGATAAGTCAGTAGCTTTGTGAGCACTGAATGAGTGGGTTTTGGAGCCCAGTGTGTGTTTTTACTTGCCTGCCGGGTGCAAGCTAGGATTAAAGATGATGGCTCACTGGTTCTTGGCTCCGTTGTTTCTTTACCGACTGTCCGAATCCAATGTGAACCTGCATGGGCCAGGCGGCTGTCATAGTGGCGTGGATACTGGCTTTACAATTTCTCATCACATAAGTAAGTAAAACATCATATTTATCATGTCTTGTTTGTGTTTTTGCACTGGCTTCAGTGCAAAATAGTCATTAAGATATCCCTGCTTCTGCATGTGACCTTTGAAGACTATTCTCTTCAGAGAAATCAAGGATACTTTAAAAAAATATATCCAGTCATTCAAGTTCTTTGTTCAGTCCCTTTGATAACATACCATTTCATCTGGAAAAAAATCCCAAATTCTTATCATGTCTTAAAATGAAGTAACATGCTATTGCATCTGAGTAACTCCCTAACATTATCTTCTACCACCGTCCCCATTTTCAGTTCTCTTTGTTGTTCTAGAATCACAAATATTCCTTTTTCTTTTAATCCTCAAATCACAAATATTCTTGGTACAGTCATTGTCCTCATTGTTCCCTCTGCCTGGAATATCTTATCTTAATTATCTGCATGTCTTTCTCTCTCATTTCAATGAACCCTTTGCTTAAATATTAGCTTATCAAAAAGACATTCCCTGAATCCTCCTTATATCCAAGTACAGCCACTGCACATTGCCTCTATTTCCTTTTTCTTTAGAGTATCACCTAACTTGGAATACTTTTGTTTATTTGTTTAATATCTGAATCTCTCAATTAGAATATGAATTCCATGATCTCTTTTGTTGACTATTTTATCCTGAGTCCCAAAAGTTTGCAGTCCTGTTGATAGTCGAAGAATAATTTTTGGATAAATAATGTTATGGGAAATATTTCAGCATGAGTAAGATACTGGAATGCATGACTTACTAAGGTTGCACCTAAATTTGTGATTCTGTTACCACCAGAAGATTTATTTTGTTTATTCTTCAGTTTGTTGTCATTTGAAAATTATTTTGGTCATCCTCCAACACCCCCAAAATTTTCATGAAAGTCATTAATTTTATAGAAAATGTTGGTAACATCCAGGTTGTTATTTGCAAAATATTAGATCCTTTTACTTCTTGTCATTGTTATTTTAACCATATACTTTTTTTTTCTGAGGAGCCTTTCAGGTACAATTATAAGAATGTATAATGACAATTTAGCAAGCAACATCACTAGTAGGATTGCCATTCAAGACCAGTTTTCACAGTAGTTTTAATTTAATAGAAATACAAATGCTATTATTGTCCCTTTAAGTGCTTACTAAAGGGGATACACACACACATTTATATACATACACATATATCAGAGGACTAATTTTTGTCTTTGAAGTTAACAATTTATCCAAGAGACATATGAAGCTAAAACACATTTTTTTACATATATCTGAAGGGAAAAACCCTGCACAAATATAAATGGTAGTTAACTTCAGAGTAGGAGTTACTTGGAGACAAGAGATCTTGGAGTGTGTTAACGGAGACTGGCCTGGGGTTACTTGAATGCAAGTACTCAGGATTCTTGGAGGAATGCTTTCAAGAACCAGATGTCCTTTATGATTGATAAGCTCTGAGACTCTGACTCTTCTCATGTCCTGTATCATGAAGGAAACAGTAGACGTGCAGGGTTGGGGATGAAATGGCTGGGAAAAAAGGCTTTCGTAGCTTTCTAGTTTTATCTACTGAGCTGTGGCTTTTGGAACTCAATAAATATGCAGTGGCGCAGTTTCTCAGGGCTGATTCTATCTCAAGAGTTTCAGCCCTCTGCTTATACTACTTCCATCTGATGTGTCTTATTTCTTGCGAGTTCTGTCACATCTGGTGCCCAACATGGGCTTGAAAAGGAGAGAGGTTGCAGTCTCAGGATCATTAGACCAAAGGGGGTAAAAGTCCTCTCGGTAGGTAAGCTAAACTTTTGGAAGGCAGAGTCATGGGGAATTCCCACGCCAATTCCCCATCAGTGGAGACCTAGTACATGAAACTACTGCAAGCATTATTAAAAGGTCTGGTATAACTGTTAAAGATAAGAATTGTAAGTTACTTTTAAAAATTTAAGAAGCAAAGTTATTGGTTTCTGCCACAAGGAAAGGCTGCTTTAACTTTGAAAACATGGAAACAAGTAACGATAGCTTTATTGCATGCTCATCAACAAGGAGTTACTATTCCTCTTTATGTTTGGTCTCTTTGTAATTCAATTTCTCTGGCTTTGCAGTCTGATTCTGAATTCTCAGGGCCTCCAGCTCATCCGGTAAAGTCTGATATTGATAATGGTTAAGTAAAACACCTATATGGGTTGAGCTGTGGATGCTAAAAGGAGAGAAACTTGAATCATTACATCAATTTGGTACAAACTCTATTAGAATTAGGACATATAGAGAAATCACAACATTCTTGGAATTCTCCAGTTTTTTTTTTTTTTTTTTTGATGCAGATGATGATTTAATATTTTTAATATGTTTTGATTAGTATTTTCTTACATTGGAAAATTTTAGGCTAGAAAATGCTTATTTTACTGCAAAAATAATTAAAATACTAAATGCATAAAATACCTATATACCACAAAATCCTGAGATAGAGTAAAAAGAATTCACAATACAAAATTAGATATATACAATATAAAAATATGTGATATAGTTGAGACCGCAAAAAGTGAACTGCTTTATGGCGAGGGACGACTGTACACACAAATATCGAATCATTATTTTGTATACCTGAAACATGTATAACCATTATACCCAATCAAATCAAAGTAAATACAGACTAACCACTTCACTATCAAATTATTATGGCCCTCAGAAGGTCAATAATACTGCCCTAATATTATAAATAACCTACATGTTTATATTCCCTGACTACCTGATTTTTTTCTTCTTTATTTTTTGTAATTTAATTAATTGTGTTTACATAGATTCTAGGGTCACCCTGAATGCATCCCACCTCCCCCTATTTCCCTCAACATCTCCCTTGGTCCCCTCCCTACAGCACCCTCCCCCTTTCCCTTCAGGTTTATCCCATCCTATCATCTCCTTTTCCTCTGTCCTCTTTTCTTCTGGTCCCTTTGATCCCTCCTCTGTCTCAATTCCAATCCTCATTTCTCATTATTCCTTGGATTTTTCAAATGAGTGAGGTCATATGATATTTTTTTCTCTGCCTGGTTTATTTCACTCAACAAAATAGTTTCCAGGTCCCTCCATATGGTTTCAAAAGGTAATATTTCCTTCCTTTTCATAGCCCCATAGAATTACATTGTATATATGTACCAAAGCTTTTTAATCCACTCATCCACTGATGGACACTTGGGCTGTTTCCAGATCTTCGCTATTGTGAACAATGCTGCCATAAACATGGAGGTGCATTTCTTTTTTTCAGTCAGTGATATGGTGTCCTTGTGATATATCCCTATACGTGGGATGGCTTGGTCAAGGGCAGTTCCATTTCTATTTTTTTGAGGAATCTCCATACTGTTTTCCACAGTGGCTGCACCAGTCTGCATTCCCACCAGCAGTGCAGGAGGGTTCTTCTCTCTACACATTTTTGCCAGCACCTATCATGTGTTGTTTTGTTGATGAGCATCATTTTGACTGGTATGAGGTGGTATCTCATTGTGGTTTTAATTTGCACTTCTCTAATGATTAGTGATGTTGAATATTTTTTCATTTGTCTATTGGCCATCTGTATGTCCTCTTTGGAGAAGTGTCTATTCATTTCTTGTACCCATTTTTTAAAATTTATTTATTCATTTTTAGAGAAGGGAGAGAGAGAGGGAGAGAGAGAGACAGAGAGAGAGAAGGGGGGAGGAGCTGGAAGCATCAATTCCCATATGTGCCTTGACCAGGCAAGCCCAGGGTTTCGAACTGGCGGCGACCTCAGCATTTCCAGGTCGACGCTTTATCCACTGTACCACCACAGGTCAGGCTTGTACCCATTTTTTAATTGGATTGTTTGTCTTCCTGGTGTTGAGTTTTACAAGTTCTTTATAAATTTTGGTTATTAATCCCTTATCAGATGTATCGTCAAATATGTTCTATTGAGTGGTTTGTCTTTTTATTCTGTTCTTATTGTTTTTAGCTGTGCAAAAGCTTTTTAGTTTGATATAGTCCCATTTGTTTATCCTGTTTTTTATTTCATTTGCCTGTGGACATAAATCAGCAAAGATATTGCTGCAATAGATGTCGGTGAGCTTACTGCCTAAGTTTTCTTCTAGGATACTTATGGATTCATGATTTACATTTAAGTCTTTTATCCATTTTGAGTTTATTTTTGTGAATGGTGTAAGTTGGTGGTCCAGTTTTATTTTTTGCAGGTAATAGACGTCCAATTTTCCAAACACCATTTGTTAAAGAGGCTGTCTTTACTCCATTGTGTGCTCTTACCTCCTTTGTCAAATATCAATTGTCCATAAAGGTGTGGGTTTATTTCTGGGTTCTCTGTTCTGTTCCATTGATCTATATGCCTGTCCTTATGCCAGTACCAAGCTGTTTTGAGTACAATAGCCTTGTAGTATAACTTGATATCAGAAAGTGTGATACCTCCCACTTTATTCATCTTTTTCAAGATTGCTGAGGCTATACATGTTCTTTTTTGGAATATGTGTTCTATATCTTTGAAGTATGTCATTGGTATTTTAATTGGTATTGCATTGAATTTATAAATTACTTTGGGTAATATAGACATTTTAATGATGTTTATTCTTCCTAACCATGAGCATGGTATATGCTTCTACTTGTTTGTGTTTTCCTTGATTTCTTTTATTAATGTTTTATAATTTTCTAAGTACAAGTCTTTAACCTCCTTGGTTAAATTTACTCCTAGGTACTTTTTTGTTGTTGTTGCAATAGTGAAGGGAATTGTTTCTTTAATTTCTCTTTCTGACAGTTCATTGTTCATGTATAAATATGCCTCTGATCTGTGTATTAATTTTATACCCTGCCACCTTGCTGAATTCGTTTATTAGGTCCAGTAGTTTTTTGACTGAGACTTTAGGGTTTTCTATATACAGTATCATATCATCTGCAAATAATGATAGTTTTACTTCTTCTTTTCCAATTTCGATGACTTTTATTTCTACTTCTTGTCTGACTGCTGTAGCTAGAACTCCCAGTACTATGTTGAATAAGAGTGATGAAAGGGGGCACCTCTGCCTTGTTCCTGATTTTAGGGGAAGTGCTTTTAATTTTTATCCATTAATTATAATGTTGGTTGTGGATTTGTCATAGATGGCCTTTATCATGCTAGGTATGTTCCCTGTATTCCCACTTGGCTGAGAGTTTTGATCATAAATTGGTGCTGGATTTTATCAAATGCTTTTTCTGCATCTATTGAAAATATCATGTGTTTTTTTTTCTTCCTTTTGTTTATGTGGTGAATCACATTAATTAATTTACGAATGTTGTACCATCCTTGCCTCCCCAGAATAAATCCCACTTGATCATGATGTGTGATTTTTTTCATGTATTGCTGGATTCGGTTTGCTAATATTTTGTTGAGAATTTTAGCATCTAAATTTATCAAGGATATTGGCATATAATTTTTTTTTCTTTTTATTGTCTTTGCCTGGTTTTGGAATCAGAATTATGCTCGCCTTATAAAAGGAACTTGGAAGTGTTCTTTCCTCCTGAATTTTTTGAAATAGCTTGAGAAGGATAGGAATTAGTTCTTCTTTGAATATTTGGTAGGATTCACTAGTGAAGCCATTGGGCCCAGGAGTTTTGGTTTTTGGGAGCTTTTTGATAACTGTTTCAATCTCTTTTGTTGTAATCGGTCTGTTTAGGTTTTATGATTCTTCCAGATTGATTTTAGGAAGATTATACGTTTCAAGGAATTTGTCCATTTCATCTTGGTTTTTTAATTTTTTGGCATACAGTAATTCATAGTATTTTCTTACAATATTTTGTATTTCTGTTGTGTCAGTTGTTATTTCTTTACTCTCATTTCTAATATTATTTATTTGAGTCCTCTCTCTTCTTTTCTTGTTGAGTCTTGTTAAAGGTTCATCAATCTTGTTTACCCTTTCCAAGAACCAGCTTTTAGTTTCATGATCCTCCATATTGTTTCTTTAGCTTCTATGTCATTTATTTTCACTCTGATCTTTATTATTTCCTTCCTTCTACTACCTCTGGGCCTTACTTGCTGTTTTTTTTTTTTCTAGTTCTTTTAGATGAAGGGTTAGGTTGTTTATTTGAGCTTTTTCAAGCTTCTTAAGGAATGCCTGTAGAGCTATAAACTTCCCTGTCAGGACTGCTTTTGCTGTATCCCATAAATTTTGAGTTGTTGTTTGCTCATTATCATTTGTTTCTAGGAATATTTTTATTTCTTCTTTGATTTAATTGTTAACCCATTTATTATTTAATAACATGCTATTTAGTTTCCATGTGTTTGAGTATTTTTCAGGTTTTTTGTTGTGGTTGATTTCTAGTTTTATGCCATTTTGATCAGAGAAAATGCTTGATATTATTTCAATCTTCTTAAATTTGTTGAGATTTAAATTTTTTTTACTATTTCTTTACCACCACAAGATAGAAAAAAATTTGCTTTTACTATTTCATCATTAAATAATATATCTCCTACCAAAAGATATCAATGGAAAGTGCTTCCACAAGGAATGTTGAATAGCCTGACATTGTGTCAAAATTATGTAAATCAACCTTTAGAAAAATATTCATCAAAAATATCCTCAATCTTTTATAATCCATTATATGGATGACATTTTGATAGCTTGTGAAAATAATGCTGAACTTTCAGTCATCCTTAAAGATACTTCTGAAACCTTGAATCAATATAGTTTAATCATAGCTGAAGACAAAATTCAAACATCTTGTCCTTTTAAGTATTTAGGGCATATAATTGCAAGTCTAAGAATTATTCCTCAAAAGGTCAATTTATGTACTGACCTTAAAAACCTTAAATGACTTTCAAATATTATTAGGTGATATTAATTGGTTGAGACCCTCTCTAGGAATCTCTACTTATGCACTAATGAGTTTATTTAATATTCTTCAAGGAGATTCTGATTTAAACAGTCTTAGACAGTTAACAGAAATGGCAAAACAAGATCTATCACTTATTGAAAAAATTATGCATATTGCTTATTTACATCAAATTAATACACATCAACCTATTCAATGAATTATTTTTCCCTTAGATTATTCTCATTCTGGCATGATATGGCAAGAAAACAAGATATTAGAATAGCACTTTATACCGCATAAGACTCAAAAAAATTATATACTTACTTAGAAAAAAATCTGTATTTGAATTATTAAAAGTAGACTTAGGATAAGACAACTAACTGGAAATGATCCAAATAAAATTATTGTAGCTTTAACATGTAATCAGATTTCAGACAACTGGAAGTTAAATATTGATTGGCAAATTGCATTAGCTGATTATTTTGGTACTGTAAACAATCAGTATCCTACAGATAAAATAATTCAATTTCTAAAAAGAACACAATGGATTTTGCCAACTAAAGTATCAGCTCAGCCAATTCAAAAGGCTTCTACTTTTTATATTGATGCAAATAAATTAGGTATCGCTAGGTATACTGGACCAGTGACAAAAGTAATAAAAACTCCATATACATCAGTTCAAAAAGTAGAGTTATCTGCCATATTATTACATCTTAATGGTTTTCCTTGCTCCATTAACATTGTTACTGATTCACAATATGTAGAACATACAGTTAAACATATAGAAACTGTTTACATTTCAAATGATGGTTCTGAACTACACAAATTGTTTCAAGAGTTATAACTTTTATTGTGAGAATAAAATTTGCCTATCTATATAACTCACATTTGTTCTCATACAGCTTTACTAGGCCCTATGTCTACTGCAAATAATAAAACTCATTGGATTGATAGAGATAGCCACTAAATTTCATTCAGAGACTGATATAAATAGAAAAGGTTTAATGAAAAAATTTAAGATAACCAGACGAGAGGCTCAAAATAGTGTTAGAGGCCTGACCTGTGGTGGCGCAGTGGATAAAGCATCGACCTGGAAATGCTGAGGTCGCCGGTTCAAAACCCTGGGCTTACCTGGTCAAGGCACATATAGGAGTTGATGCTTCCTGCTCCTCCCCCTTCTCTCTTTGTTTCTCTCTCTCTCTCCCTCTCTCTCTCTCTCCTTTCTAAAATGAATAAATAAAATATATAAAAAAATAGTGTTAGAAACTGTCCTCAGTGGAGTATTATAAACACTCCTCCATTACCAGGAGGAATGAATCTTAGAGGACAACACAGTAATGACCTGTGGCAAATGGATGTTACTCATATTTCTTCCTTTGGAAAACTATCTTATGTACACTGTTCTGTTGATACTTATTCTTCCTTTCTATGGGCCACACATTTGCCTGGAGAAAACGTTGATTGTGTCATTCAACATCTTATAGAAGCTTTTAATGTTATGGGCATTCGTAAAGCAATTAAAACTGACAATGGTCCTGCCTATACATCTGCTAAGTTTTAACAATTCTTAGCATTTTGGAATACTAATGATACTACTGGAATTCCATATAATCCACAAGGACAAGCAAATATTGAGTATAGTAATTGTACTCTAAAAAATATGTTACTTGCCCTGGCCAGTTGGCTCAGTGGTAGAGCATTGGCCTGACGTGCAGAAGTCCTGGGTTCGATTCCTGGCCAGGGCACACAGGAGAAGCGCCCATCTGCTTCTCCACCTGTCCCCCTCTTCTTCCTCTCTGTCTCTCTCTTCCCCTCCTGCAGCTGAGGCTCCACTGGAGCAAAGTTTGCCCGGGCACTGGGGATGGCTCTGTGGCCTCTGCCTCAGGCACTAGAATGGCTCTGATTGTGGCAGAGCAACACCCCAAGATGGGCAGAGCATCGCCCCCTGATGGGCATGCCGGGTGGATCCCGGTCAGGCGCATGCAGGAGTCTGTCTGACTGCCTCCCCGTTTCCAGCTTCGGAAAAATACAAAAAAAATATATATATATATATATGTGTATATATATATATACATATATATATACATATATATGTTACTTAAACAACAGGGAGAAGGAAGAAGATTATCCCCTAGAATTATGTTACATAAAGCTTTATTTGCTTTAATTTCTTAAACACAGGTGAGGATAATTTGACTGCTGCAGACAGACATTGGCAAAAAATAATAGTTCTAAGATTAATCAACCTGTGCATTTTAAAAATGAATTAGATCAATGGGTACCTGGTGTAGTGCAACATTGGGGAAGAAGGTTTGCTTGTGTCATTTCAGAATCTGGCAAAGTCCTTTGGATCCCTGCCTACAGAATTAAACTAACAACATAAGTAAGAGAAATAGATTCTTTCCATATCTGCCCATTGCCGAGATGGAAACATTGAACTTCGGAAGAAGAACCGTACAGGTGCCGCTGCCTAGTACTGAAAAGGCTAAAATACCAAGTACAAAGCAGAGGGTCACTCACCCATCCCTTGTATGCCGGTTAGGTCCCTGCCCCATGTTCCGGCACTAGTTGTAGACAAGTCCTGCCGGTGGTGAGGACAACGGAGACGCAAAGACCCGACTCCAAGGACCAGGTTCAGTGAAGCAGAGCCACTTTATTCAGGAAATAAACTAGCTTATATACATGGGTTTAGCCAATAGGATGTTACAGTGTGTCCTTCATAGCCAATGACTGAAAAGATCAGGGAGCTGCGTGTTTGGCACTAAGTCACTTCCTTATAGTGGGTGAGCTCCCTTCCTGGGTATGCCCAGGAGGGTTCCGGGAGCTGGAGTATTCTCACAGCATTGCATCAGCCACGGCTGCTAGGAATGTGCTCTGTGCTCCACCCACAGCTTGGCTCTCTGTTGTAAAAAATAACACTAAAGGAGAAGGAAAAAAATGTTTTTGTTACAAGGGTATGGATTTAAAGGTAATACATCTGTACATGATCCTGAACCTCTGCCTAATTTCCCACCCTGTCAAACTGCAATTGTTAATCAGCTACGCGAGTGGGTATATTGGGAAAATTGCAGAGTTTTACTTAATATTTCTTATGGAAACATCATAGATATGGTTCTGCCCGAGTTAAAGGGCAGGGTGCTGATTTAAGGTTGCATAAGGACAATGGTTTTATTACAGCTGATGGTCAAAGTAATCATACTATCATATGGCATGGAGGAAGGATGTCACCTCAACCTCCTCACATTCAATTTGGTCTTATACAATATCATTTGTAGAAAATAGCCATGGCACTTAAACATATGTCAGCATGAAAAGGAGAAATCTGGAGAAATCATCCTTCTAATCATACTATGTTAACCTTTAAAAAGAATGAGACACATTTTATATCTGCTTGTGTTAGATTGCCTTATATATATGTTTATTATCGGTGAAACCAAATGGACTGCTGAAAATTATTCTATAACTTGCAATAACTGTGATTTTTACACATGTAATAAATCTTCTATTCTTTTTAATAAAAATAGTCAAAGTCTATATACTTTAAGAGCCTAAACAAGAGTATGAATTCCAGTACAAATGCATTGGATGTGGCAAGATTCCCCTTCTATGATGCTGCTATAACATCTCATTAAGTCTTTGAAGTAAACCAAAAGACTGGTTGGACTGATCATTGTCATCATTATGGGATTTTTAACCACCATGGCTTCTATATCTGGAGTTGCATAGCATCAAAGTATACAGACTGTGGACTTTGTACAAAAATGGCATGAAAATTCTGAACAACTGTGGACTTCTCAATGATGTATAGATAGTGACATTAATACTAAAGTTAATGATTTAGAACAAACTGTGATTCTGTTAGGAAATCAAATTGTTAGTCTGCAAAGACAAATTAAACTAAAATGCGATTGGAATGTAACTACTCTTTGTATTACCCCTACTCCTTGGAATCATACTCATTTCCCTTGGGAAAATGTTAAAAAACACTTGTTAAATCATGAAAACTTAACTATGGAAATTTTAGATTTACAAAAGCCTATTGACACTACTTTTAAGGATCAGTTGAAATTGATTAATAGAGAAAATTTATTAACTGCTATTTCTGATGGAATCAGTAATTTGAATTCTCTAAAACAGTTTAAGATTTTTGGAGGAACTGTAGGAGGCATTACAATAATCATTTGCTTTATATTTCTTTTATTATATATAGTCAGAGGAAGAGGAAATCAGCATCAAAGCAAAATAGAGCAGCAATCTGCTATGTTGTCTTTTATGCCACATAAAGTGCAAGCTAAACAAGAAAGGGGGATATGAAGGGAAAAGACACTGTACAAATATAAATAGTAGTTAACTTCAAAGCAAGGGTTACTTGGAGACAAGAGACCTTGGAGTGTGTTAACCATAACAGGAGACTGGCCTGGGGTTACTTGAATGTAAGTATGCAAGATTCTTGGAGGAATGCATTGAAGAACCAGATGTCCTTTATGATTGATAAGCTCTGAGACTCTGACTCTTCTCATGTCCTTGATCATGAAGGAAACAGTAGGTGTGCAGGGTTGGGGATGAAACAGATGGAAAAAAAAGGCTGTTGTAGCTTTCTAGTTTTATCTGCTGAGCTGGGGCTTTTTGAACTAAATATATATGCAGTGGTGCAATTTCTTGGGGCTGATTCCACCTAAAGAGTTTCAGCCCTCTGCTATACTACTTCCATCTGATGTGTCTTATTCCTTGTGAGTCATAACATGTATTCCTAAAAACCAGTGGAACATATTTTTCACATAGATTTGAAGTTGTTTTCCAGATGCCTAAAAGTAAGTGTCATATTGTTCATATTGTATTTTTAGAGCCCATCATGATCTAGAGACATGAAGATGGCAGACAATATAGAGGCTAAGTATTGATAAGTGGTACCACCGATTCATTCACTCATTTTTAAGTTTATTTACATTTATTATGAATAAATACAAACTGAAAAAATTCTGATAATACAGTAACTTTAAAAAGTCCACAGTCTTTCTGGGAGACATGTATATGGATCCAAATCCAACACATTGTGCTCCTTTTTTTTTTAGTGAAAGAGTGAGCCAGACAGGAAGGGAGAGAGATGAGAAGCATCAATTCATAGTTGCAGCACCTTAGTTGTTCACTGATTGCTTTCTCATATATGCTTTGACTGGCAGGCTCCAGTCTTGGCAGTGATTTCTTGCCCAAGCTAGAGAACTTGGGCTTCCAGCAACCATGGGATAATCATGTCTATAATACCACATTCAAGCCTATGACCTCAGGTTTTCCAACGTAGGTCCTCAGCGTGTCAGACCAACACTCTATCCACTGCATCATCGCCAGGTCTGGCTCACATTGGGTTTATACAGTGGTAGTGGTGAGTACAGATTTAGGGAATAAATAAGGTTGTTTTTTTTCTATTGACATAAGTAATGTCCATATTTCAGCTGTGTTAGGAGAAGAAACTATACCTCTTTATAAGCAGAATACAAAAATACATTATTCAGACTGTTAGCAACTTGAACACTCGGACACAATCTATGTCTTTATATCTGGCAATTCAGTCAGAACCATTTTATAAAGTCCAAAATACCTATACTATAAAATATCATAAAACTTATTCACCTTATCAAATTTAAAAACAATCTAAGCAGGAAAATTTACTGTATGTAAAATGATAGATACAGTAAATATAATTCTTAATTTAGGTCTAAAAATATGTGGTAAGTCCATAACACAACAGAAGTAATTTCTGGTAACATAATTTAACCAGTAATTAATGATTTCACAGATGCATTGCCAATTTAGTCATTTACTCTTTTTTTCCCCCACCCTCTGGTGTTAGTAAAGTACCAAGAGTGAAATTATCTTAAATGAGACAATTTGTGGTATATAGATTGAGAAATAAACTTCATGTCTAAAGATTTGCATATCAATTCCAGCTTTACCATTCATTTTCTAACCAATAGTCTGTTTTCTTTGTTGTTGATTCTGTCATTTGTTTGTTTTACTTTCCCATTGATTGTCTTATCTTTAATTAAATAATAAAAGGACTTGACAAAATTATCTCCAAGTGAGCTCAAAGCCCATGTTTTTGTTCTAAAAGATGATGTTCCAATAAAAAATAGTGCAAATATAAGTACCTTCATTGATTTTACTCAGACCTAGTTGTATTTCAATAAAAAGCACAAATTCCAGCACCAATCTGTTGAAAACTCTGGCCAGTTTTGTCCAAAACCTTTCTGTGATGATGGAAATGTTCTACATCTACACCCCTCAATATAGTAGGTAACTGCCACATTTGGCTACTGACCAGTTGAAATAAGGTTAGTATAATTAAGGAACAAAATTTTAAATATTTTAATTTAAGTAACTTAATTTAAATAAGCATTGAGTTTAGAGACTTGCTTCCTGGCAACACATCTAAGGACACTGTATAATTAGCATATAAAGGAGCTGGTAACATTGCAGGTTTAAAAAGAATAAACAGTGCTCATTGGATTTCTTTTTGGATGTTTTATTCCATATTTCTACTTTAATACAGCACTATCATTTTGTTGAAATAAACTACTAATGAAAACCAGAATGCTAATAAAAGAAAAGCATTAAGAGCACATTGGGTATAATGGAAGTGATCATTTCATTTACTTCTGCTCTATTTTTATTATTTCTTTTCTTGTGGTTGCCTTAAGTTTATATTTATTTTCTTTTTCTAATTTCCTGAAGTAAACATATTAATTATTAAAAAAAAATTTTCTCACACAAGAGTGGACAAAAGTAAGTTTGTAGTTGTTTGTATGGAAAATAGTATAATAATGAATTAATGATAATACAAAAATAAACTCTGCATTCTGTGTATTTACAACTATAAGCACTTTTACCCACTGCTGTATATTTATTTAATGCAACATATTTTTCTCTAAGCACTACTTCCATTGCATTTCAGATTTAGATAAATTTTTCTTTCATTTTCATTTAGTCCAAAATACTTTACAATTTCCCTTCAGATTCTTCTTTCATCTACAATTCACAAAAATGTGCAGTTCCCATAACTTTGGGCATCCCCTGAGAAGACCAGCTTGATCTGATCTACACTCAGCCTCCAACCATTTGTCAATTATTGTTCAAGTTATTGGCTCAAGAATTTTCCACTCTCAGTAAGGCATGAGTCTCTGTATTCCCCTATCTCTCTACTTATGGGGCATAGCATACTCTATGATGTCAATTCTCTAATAGATCTAAGAAGATTTATTGATTTTCAGCTTGTTCAGATTTTTCTTGTGAGAATGAGAGTAAGGAATTTTGAGAATTTTCTATGTTGGAACAGATAACTGCTGTAATGATTCTGTTGTGATGGGGAACTGAGAAATGTTAGGGTAAAATAATTTCCCCAAGGTCACACAAGTTTTCTGATGTTTTAAAGACCATTCCGTAATTCAGAAAAAAAAATGTTACATAACAATAGATTATGAATCACATCCTGGTTGTTATTAAACTTGAAGGCTGAAAAAATACACATTCATGCAGAAAATCAATTGCATGAACAAAGGAGAAATGTGTAGGCAAGCTTTGTATTTTTCTAAAACCATGTTCAAAGATATAACACAACAGAACCACATCTACACATTGTAGGAGAACATATAATCTAAAATTATTATAGTCAGTCAAGATGTCATTGCAACATTTTGTCAGACATTCTTAAAAATAGGAGAATTTAAAGATTAAAATATCCTCGTACGTGGCCATTTGAGAAATGTTTGATGATATCTCTGTCTAGTAAAAAGATGAGTCAAAATAAAGGCTTCTGAACATAAGAACATAGTGAATTGTTTGGTGTTGAGCAAAGGAATCATTCACTTCATATCAAATTAAGACTAAACACTACAGTAATTACAGCTAAAACAGAGAATGTAACTGTCATAAACTTCAATGATATGAAATAATAAAAGTATCAATAAGAATGGGGGCAAGGAAGAAATATGACCATAATAATATCCTCAGTTTTTAATATTAGAGTCAGTGTATAGTGCCCCAATCATTTTTATATTCTGCAATTATAAAACAAGTGGCAGAAAAGAAAGTATTTCCATTTGAACATCTAGAAATAAATATTTTTCATGGGGTTGAAGAAATTGAAATGCAAGTAATTCAATGAAATGCAATTATTAGGATTTTGAGCAAATATCTAGGACAAGAAAATATTTTTATGTCCATTATAGAGAAATAAAATAATGATATCGGAGGCTAACAGATTTATTAAAGAAGATATAACTGCTAATGAAATGTGACAATGCTTGTTTTTTTGAGCATTAATGGTCAGGAAAATTTTTATTAAATATACTTCTTGTTTGCATCTCCTCACCAATCCTTTAATTCCATCTGTTTTGTGGCCATTAGCTTCACAGAAGTCTATGTCACCTCACCACTGATGCAAATGTCTCTCTTGCTTTCTGAAATTTTTCCAAAATTCTCAGTTCTGTCTTTTCTGCTTTTATTTACACAAAATTAAGTCCAATTTTCCAGTTGTAGTTGACTATTTGCTTTTACTTTCCCTAGAAACCAATACTTAAGCAAATTACTTTCAAATTTTAATTCTTTCCTTGTTGACTAAATCTAATCTTTGATTTCCAAAAGCAATCAACTTTTCCTTGATTGTTCAAAAATTCTCCTTTGAGAAGCAGAGTCTTCTTTATTAGAAGCAGTGCCTACATGATCACTATACTTACCTAATTGTGGGTCCTAAACATCTGCCTTCAAGATGCTAGAGCATATCTCTGATAGAATTGAGGAAAAACTGGCAAACATAAATAGTATTCCATGTACACATACAAATCAGCATAAAATATATGCAAACCTTCAAACCCTGCATCATTTTGTCCAGGTTTATTGAGTGCCCTGAAACTTGATAGTGGTTATGAGTCTCATATCCTACTGAACATACACTTTCATTTTATTAGCCAAACAAGCCACATAGCAGTGTATAACTTCAAGGGGATAAGAAATAATAAACTTTTGATGTGCACAGAAGAAAGAGACATTTGTGAATAACACCGGTGACTACCACAATAAGCATGATGCAATATGGCTCAATCAATGGACATTTATCCTAATTTTTCCAGCTTTAATGGCACAATATTCAGAATTAAAAGATCTCTTAAGATTATTACAAATGCCCTGGCCAGTTGGCTCAGCGGTAGAGCGTTGGCCTTGCGTGCGGGGGAACCCGGGTTTGATTCCCGGCCAGGGCACATAGGAGAAGCGCCCATTTGCTTCTCCACCCCCGCCCTCCTTCCTCTCTGTCTCTCTCTTCCCCTCCCGCAGCCAAGGCTCCATTGGAGCAAAGATGGCCCGGGCGCTGGGGATGGCTCCTTGGCCTCTGCCCCAGGTGCTGGAGTGGCTCTGGTTGCGGCAGAGCGACGACCCGGAGGGGCAGAACATCGCCCCCTGGTGGGCAGAGCATCGCCCCTGGTGGGCGTGCCGGGTGGATCCCGGTCCGGCGCATGCGGGAGTCTGTCTGACTGTCTCTCCCCGTTTCCAGCTTCGGAAAAATACCAAAAAAAAAAAAAAAAAAAGATTATTACAAATGCTCTAGCTGGTTGGCTCAGTGGTAGAGTGTTGGCACAGCATGTGAAAGTCCCAGGTTCTATTCCCAGTCAAGGAACACAGGAAAAGAGACTATCTATTTCTCCTCTCCTCCCCCTTTTCTCTCTCTTCACCTCCCACAGCCATGGCTCAATTGGTTCAAACAAGTTGGCCGCAGGCACTGAGGATGGCTCCATGGCTTCATTTCAGGTGCTAAAAATGGCTCTGGTTGAAATGGAGCAGCAGCCCCAAATGGCATCACCCTCCAGTGGGTTTGCCGGGTGGATCCCAGTTGAGGTGCATGCAAGAGTCTGTCTCTCTGCCTTACTTCCTCACATAAATAAATAAATAAATAAATAAATAAATAAATAAATAAATAAGATATTATTACAAATTTTTCTCATTCTACAGATTAGTAAACTAGTATATAGCATCATTTCTTGAATTGCCAAAGATCATATGGACAAGGTTTGGGACTAACCCACAATTCTGACACTGGTACACTATACCATGTAATATATCTGGAAACTTGTGAAGATTGTCTTGGATCCTTTAAATTTCATGGAACTCAAAATGAATGAGCCCTGTATTCAGATATATGTAGTTGGCAACAAATAGAAAGGTCCTTTTAAAGATATTTGCTTAATAATTCTAATCTTTCTAATCTTTAATTTAAGAAGGTAAGTCACTCATGGGAAGCTCTTTATAAAAAGAAAAAAAAAACATTAAAAAACTGGCATAAAATATGAGGGAAAATATTCCTGAGAGAACTACTATTCAAAGTAACATCCTTAACAGACAAATAGTCCTTTCTTTTTTTGTAAATTCGGTGAGAGGAATAGAGACAGAGAGACAGACTGTCCCATATGCCCCAGCCAGGATCCACCGGACAAGTCCACTAGGGTGTGCTGCTCTGCACATCTGGTGCTTGCTTCATTGCACAACAACTGAGCTCTTCCTAGAACCTGAGGCAGAGGCCATGAAGCCATCCTCAGCCCCCTGGGGCCAACTCACTCCAATCGAGTCATGGCTGCAGGAGGGGAAGAGAGAGAAAGAAAGAGAGAGAGAAGCCAAACGGGGAGGGATGGAGAAGCAGATGGGCACTTCTCCTATGTGCCCTGACCGAGAGTCAAATCAGGACATCCACATACCAGGCCAATGCTCTACCACTGAGCCAACCTGCTAGGGCTGTGACAAATACTCTTAAGTGACATGTTTATGGATAGTCAATCACATTTGGATGTTTGGTGTTTTGGTGATTTACTGTGTTCAGAATTCCCAGAGATGACACCCAACAAGTAAATTAAGAAATTAAGATTATCCTAACTGCTAGAGAATAATTTAGTTAAGTGAGGCACTTTTTAATTTTATTTATTTTGAGCCACATATTCTTCATGCAACTATAATAAATAAATATGGAGGATTTTTCTAGTCAGAATTTCTATCTGATTTTCCTAAATCTTTGATCATTCCCTTTATTGCCTTGGGTAGACCTCTTTACTTTTGTAGGTCTCAACATCCACATTTGTTAAATAAAATGGTGGAACTATATAGTCTTTAATTTCTCCTAATTATAAATCTAAGGCTATGACTCTTGCAATACTCCATACAAAGCAGAAAGTAAATAAGCATCAACCTATTAAGAAAATTCAACCCATTATCCCTGAGGAGAGAGACCCAGTCTATCTTGTTTACTATTGTATCCCTTGTACAAGACACATGTTTAATACATAGTAGGTGCTTACTGAATATTTATTGATGTACTTAATTAATTAATGAAATAACATAATAATTGTCTTAACTCAATTGGTGAAAAAGTTTGAGAGTAGAACCAAGTATTCTGACGGTACACTGCATTATTTCATTTTATGGTTGTTTGGAGTAGAAATAAACAATTATGATGGACATGCATTTAATGAAGATTTAACAAACCTTAATATTGTCAGAACATAATCCAATATTGGTAATCCATGTATCCCAGAGTGTTGAGATTTTTAATTAACCTGAATGATATTTATTTGGAAAGATATGCATGATGTGTAATGAGCAGGCCACTTTTTTTATATTATAAAAACCTCAGAGCTAGAGATCTAATTGAGGATACTTTAATTGACCAGAGAAAAAATTGAAGCACTCAGATGTTTATATGCACCAGTCCCTTAATGACAAGTGTATCTATCACATGATAAATTCTCATGATATTACATTCATTGACAGAAGATCAAGCTTGTATTCAATCAGAATTAATACATTCAGGCTGTTGCAGATATATCCTGTGGCCATGATGATTTTCTTCCAACCTGTTTGTAAATTTAGGGCACTCAATTGACCACAAATTCTCAAATGTGATCTCCATTCTAACAGCAGTAAATTGTGATAGCATTATTCACCTATACTACAACAACTGAGTATGCAAAGTAATGCTGAATATAAAATGCAATCACCCTACTGGCTATTCTGGCAACCAGCAATAGTTTATGTTCCTAATACATAAATACTAACAAGAGGGAAAGAGCTGTATAGCAATGACTTAGTTTATAGAGACTATTGGAATTTCCCAAACAGAGGTTCAGAGGCTGGAGTTAGTTAGTTCTTTTTTATTTTTTTTTTATTTTTTTTTTAATTTTATTTTATTTATTCATTTTTAGAGAGGAGAGAGACAGAGAGAAGGGGGGAGGAGCTAGAAGCATCAACTCCCATATGTGCCTTGACCAGGAAAGCCCAGGGTTTCGAACCAGTGACCTCAGCATTTCCAGGTCGACACTTTATCCACTGCGCCACCACAGGTCAGGCAAGTTCTTGCTCTTAATTCAATACTACTTGTATTTTAGAGATTTTCATTTTCCATTTTAAAATAAACTACTAATTAGCAAGGCAGATATCAAATAACACAGGATAGCAATCTGTCCTGTGTGGTACTTTAAAGAATTGTATGACTCCTTGAAACCAAGTTTGAAATGGTCAGTCCTAGGCTAGTCAATAGTTATGAGAGATATCAATTATGTACACAGACAATAAGTTCATTTATTATACAAATATTTTTTATTTCTTTTTAAGTAAGAGAAGAGAAGATAGAGAGACAAACTTCTACATGCACCCCAACCAGGATCCACCCAGCAACCCACATCTGGGCCAATGCTCAAATCAACTGAGTTATTCTCAGCACCCAGGGCTGACTCTTGAACCAATATAGCCACTGACTACAAGAGGGGAAGAGGAAAAGAAAGGGGAGTGGGAGGGGATGAGAAGCAGATGGTCTTTTCTCATGTGTGCCCTGACCAGGGATTGAACCTGGGATATCCGCTCTCTTGGCTGACACTCTATCCACTAATCCAATGGCCAGGGCCTTTTTTGAAACTTTTGATCTGTGCAACACTGTGTTAGAAACCGAAAGCTTCACAATGAAATTTAAGATGTTTATCCTTGTGCAGTTTATAATTGAGCTTTCTCGTTTTATTTATTTATGTATTTTGATTTGTTCATTTTTATTGTGAAGACCAGATCGTTTCATTTACCAGATGTTGATTTTAAAAGAAGCCCAACATTATGAGTTCATCTGTACATTTATCTCACCTTCCTATTCTGTTATCTAGATTTGACATTACTGATATTACCGTGAATCAGTCCACACTAAATCATTATTTGAATTAATATGAAGACACTAAAACTGCATACAAAATTTTGTGATTTACATCCACATGAATTATTCTGGGGAAATAAACTTAACGTTTAAAAAAATTAATATCTCTGCTATAGATATATAAGCATTTTAATGTAAGAAGTCTCAGGCCAGCTAAGAAGAATATATTGAGTAGCTCTAAGTACAGTGAACTAAGTAGTAAAGTAATAGTTATTTTTTCTTTTGATAATTATCATCATTATTATTTTATGTAAAACAAAAATATTCAGACTTAAATTTCTGTTCTTAAGGCACAATTCATAGTGTAGAAAAATTATACCTGATGTGTAAAAAAGAAAGATTGACTTACCTTTTTAAAGTATACCTTTCTTTCTAAAACATGTTTAATGAGATATAACTCACATACTATAAAATTCACCAACTTATAATGCACATTCAAATGTTTTCAGTATATTCTCAGAATTGTTTAACTATTACCACAGGCTAATGAGCAGTCCTTTTCCAGTCTCCCTCTTCCCCGACCTTGACAAACACTAATCTACTTTCTTTATTGCCTATTCTGGATATCTTCCTATAAGTATAGTTGTATAATACGTGGTCTTTTGTAGCTGACTTGTTTTCCTGAACGTAATCTTTTCAGGATTCATCCATGTTATATTATGGATCAGTAATTCATACTTTTTTGTTATTGAGTAGTATTGCATAGTAAGGATGTATTAATTTTGTTTATCCATTCATCGGTTGAATAGACATTTGGGGCATTAACACATTATGAATATTATGAGTGATAATGGTGTTATGAACAGTGATGTACAAGTTTTGTATAGACATGTTTTTATTCCTTTTGGGAATGGGAAACAAAGGAGTATAATTGCTGGGTCATATGGTAAATCCTCACATACCGCCAAACTGCTTTTAAAGTGGCAGTACCAGTTTATATTGTTACCAGGATGTATGGAGGTTCCAAGTTCTCCATATCCTCACTAGTAACTCAACAGTTGTCATTGTCTGTCTTTTTTTTTTCTTTCTTTTTTTTTTTTTTTTGTATTTTTCTGAAGCTGGAAACGGGGAGAGACAGTCAGACAGACTCCCGCATGCGCCCGACCGGGATCCACCCGGCACGCCCACCAGGGGGCAATGCTCTGCCCCTCCGGGGTGTCGCTCTGTTGCAACCAGAGCCACTCTAGCGCCTGGGCAGAGGCCAAGGAGCCATCCCCAGCGCCCCGGCCATCCTTGCTTCAATGGAGCCTCGCTGCAGGAGGGGAACAGAGAGACAGAGAGGAAGGAGAGGGGGAGGGGTGGGGAAGCAGATAGGCACTTCTCCTGTGTGCCCTGGCCGGGAATCAAACCCGGGACCCCTTGCACGCCAGGCTGATGCTCTACCACTGAGCCAACCGGCCAGGGCCTGTCTGTCTTTTTTATTGCACCTATCCTAGTAGTCTAAAGTGGTATCTCATTGTAATTTTTATTTGCATAAGTTCAACTCTCTTTTTCATTTCAAATTTCCTGACTAAGACTCTGTCTAAACACAATGGTAGGAATAAATTGAATCCCAGCTTCCAACCCAGAGAAGTCAGCACTGAACTGTACAGATAATAAATATCCTGAAAACTTAGATACTTACAGTTTGTGTTTTAGCTTGCTTAAAATATATTTCAAATATGTTACTAAAAAGACTCCCCTACAGCAATGTGTTTGATTTTAATAATATATCATGACTAGAAGACAACAGTTCTTTACTTTGACCATTTTCCTCAGTTTTGCAAATTTCAAATTATTTTATTACTTAGTAAATTTAATGTGTTCCTTACAAAATTGTAGATTTATGTTCTTTTATGGATAACCATGTGTTGTTTTCTGCTTAAGATATAACTCCTTTATGGTATTTTCATTAGAACATTGTTTCGGATGTCTGTATAATTTTAAAAAATTTTAAAGGTTCCATTGCAGCATAACTTTGGAGCCTGCTCTATATCCCAACACTGATCCTTGGAAGAAGCGGCAGTACAAGGCACAGTCTCTGAGTCATTTTCAAAATACGGAGTGTGGGAGCAGGTGCTCAGTTATGAGTGCTGGAATAAAACAAAGTTACAAACCAGGTTACCTCATAACCTGGGATACATAAACTGTATTTCCAGAGTTATCATTAAAGTTGTTTCTTTAATTTCCAACATCTTTACTAGAATGCTCCACCCTTAAAGACGAACTGTATCTACTATAGTAGACATCTCTCTCTCTGTGTATTCATATCAATCGATTTATCTAATGCATAAAATCCATGGCAGGTTACTCATTTTCTATCATTTTAAAATAAATAAGAGCTCATGAATATACTGCTCACAAAAATTAGGGGATATTTTATCACTTCATATTCAGTTTTGAAATATCCCATAATTTTTGTGAGCAGTATATTTACTCATGAGAAAAGCCCATAAATATTTACTCACTTCATAAATCATGACCTTTGAATACTGGAACAGCTGGTCAAAGGGGTTTATAAAGGTAATTGTTATTCTCTTAAGTATTAAAAAAGAAAATAAATAAAAAGACCAAAAATTTTTGAAAACTATTACGATGGTCTAATATTTTAGCATGAAACTTGTCATATCTTGAAAAGGTATAAAATTCATTTATGCAAGCCCATGCAACATGAATGTCATTATCATGACAACTGACATTTATTGATCACTCTGTACAATAAATATCTTGTAAGTATGACATAAATGTATAGATATGTAAATAACCTTATGAAGTAAGTGCTTTTAGGACGTCCACATTTTACAGACCAAGAAATGCAATTAAAGAGTAATTTGCACAATTTGAAACTTGTAAGAGAGTCAGGATACAAATTTAGGCAATCAGGTTCTAGAACCCCTTCTCTTAAATACTGTGCAATAATGTCAAAATAATAATTCTACATGTTTTATTCAAAAGGGGCAATTAAACATAAACACTTACCTCCTCTTTCTTACAAAATCCCAAGAATAATATAATGAATATAGCTGAAAAGGTAAAAAAAAAATGATGTGTAACAATACCAGAAAGAAAGGTCTAGAATAAAAGAGGAATTTCAATGAATTTCTGAAGAACAGAATATAAGGAAGTACACAGACAGTTTGTTAAAGAAAAAAACCCAGTCCAAAAAACACTAAGGAGAAATCTGAAGAAAGAGTGGGAGCTATGTTTCTCAAGCACCAAGATCAGTCTGGAGATTTGGAAAACAGGGAGGAGAATAAATTCAGTAAGTAGTTAAAAGCAGTCTACAGGAAGAGCAGCCAAACAGCACCTAGCCTCCACACTTAGAGTGACTGCAAGGTCAGTGGCTCCCTGGGTAAGTCTGGGATGACATTGATTAAAATGACATAGGATCATTTCCCTGAAACCCTGGGCTCCTGGTCTGGGAACTAATATTTTAGAATAGAGACATCGTTACTGTGACACTGAAAGTAGAGTGCTGTCTATCTAAGATCCAAGTCCCTAAAGCAAAGACAAGTAGTTGCTTGCTTCACATGTACACTGAAGCCAGAGGAAACACCTACAAGTCTCCTGAGGAAATCCAAAACAGCTACTCAGATGTCAGTGAGTTCTTCATAAGAATGGTTTAGATAAGCAGAATTACCAGACAGCTGAGAAAGTTAGCACAAAGAAAAGAACCATATTAAATAAACTGAAGAATTTACCCTGGAAGAAAAAAGATTATAGACAGAATTCAGGAATGGTCTTTAGGATATAGAATAAAACAATGAAGATAAGAGATGGAGAATATTAGACACAAATAAAGAGGTGGAAATTTAATTTTTATCTGCTAAGACCACTGTACAAAGCATCTGGAGAAAGTGGAGAAGACACAACAATATAAAAAAAGCAGGTGACATTTCCCAATGATGAAAATAATAAATCTTTATCATCTAAAAGACTTACAAAACACACACAACTAAATATCTTTTAGGGAAACAACAACACCTCTTTGATCACTATATTATCCAAGAGGAAACACAGAACTCAACAGTTTGCTTATAAAGGAATGAAGAACAAACAGGTGTCAAAAATCTTAATAGTAATCCTAGAAACTTTCAGAAAATGGAATAGGATTCATGTCTGAAGGAAAACAACTATGAATCTAAAGTATATATCTGGATATATAACCAGTTATCAATCAAGCATAACAATATTTTATGTAAAAATGTTTTTGCAATGTGCAAAAACTAAAAAACAATAACATGAACCCTTCTTAATAAAAAATAAAAATACATTCTGTTGGAATCCATAGGAGTCCGAAAGACCAGAGTAACAGGCTTTATTGGAAGGAAGAAAGGTACCCTGCTGGGCACTTCTCAGGGAAGAAGAGCTCCGGTTACAGACTAGGGGCGAGTTATATAGTGTTTCGGAGAGACTGAGGGGATACTGAGGCAAAAGTCCTGGTATGTCTGGAATGCTCCTCCTTGGGGGGCTCCAAGCATGTGGGTGTTGAATCAAAAGTCCTTGTACGTCCGGAGCCCTTCTTTGGGGGACTTGCCAGCTTCTTGGAATTCCTCTGTCTCAGGGGCGATAGTCCAGTAAGGGTGAGGTCTGACAGATAAGCAGAACAGCAAGAGGGCAGTTTGGAATACACATATCTACCACATTCCAGAAAAACTGAGTCAAAATAAGAATAACCAATTCTCATGAATGACATTAATGCCTTTTGTTTTTAATTTATTATTTTTATTTAAATTTACTGTGGTGACTAAGATTATATAGGTTTCAAGTTTACGATACATCATCTATTGCACTGTGTACATAACACATAAAGTCAAATCTTCTGTCACCATATATTTGACCCCCTTTACCCATTACTCACCCCACAGAGAGGGGAGTGAGAAGTATGAACTCATAGTTGCTTCACTTAGTTGTTCAATGCTTGCTTGTTGCTTGTCATTGTTAAACCTAATCCAGAGGGACTCGAAACATTGAAGACATGAACAAAATCCATCGATTACACATTAAAGCTTTATTGTCTAGCTTGGCCAAGCGGCGGCAACTCCGACAGAAATTGAGGGAGAGCGTGCCGGCCCTTTGTTCTACTTAGTTTTTATAGTTTTGTAAATGGGAAGTACAGAAATAAAAATTGCAATTAGGTGCCCTTTACCACTATTGGCTATAGTCATATGTCCTTTAACATGATAGGACCATGTTGAATTTGCAAGCCATACATCATTTTGGAGAAAACAAAATTTATAAGTCAACACAATGGTAGAAAGATGTCTCTTTATATATTAAAAGGCATTCCTATATTTGCTAGTGTTTATCCGCCATCTCTCTGTCCAGAGTCACATGTATTAACCATATGCATTTACATAAGAGAGGTAGTTTCATGGGGACTAATGCCCACAAATGGCTCATTACTATAAGAAAAGGTTCATTTTGGCTTTTCTCTTCCTGCACCTGGCTAGCCATTCACCCTTTTCCCCACAGGTGTGGTGGAACATCTGGGAATCCATGTTTTCCTTCCCTTTGCATTTACAATACAATGCCAAGGGTCATCCTGGTTTTATGCCAATCACACAGTACAGAGGATTATTCTCAAAATTTCTCTGCACACCTTAACCCAAATTAATAAAATGTTCTTTAAGCCTCTTAAAATATTAGTATTGATTCTGTAGCTTTTGGTCCTTTACAACACCTGCGGTGAGGTGGCACAGTGGCTCCTCAGTCATATATGCCTTGACCAGGCAAGCCCAGGGTTTCTGAACCGGTGACCTCTTTCCAGGTCGACGCTTTATCTGCTGCACCACCACAGGCCAGGTTCCTCATTAAAGTCTTGTACTCTTCCTTGAATGTGTACTTGGAAATGGTGTTCAAATTATATTTGCATTGAACTTTCTCTGCTGAACAGCAGGTACTTGATGAATTCAACTTTCAGCCAGTGGAATCTGCTCAGTGTTTTGAGTTTTTTGGACACTGGCCTTAGACCTGACAGTCTAACTTTAATACTTCCTGTTACCCTCTCAAAGATGCAAGTAGATAGCAGATGATAAAGCTCAGCCACCCACTTGCCATGTGCCCTTGACCATATTTTCAGACTTTAGTGTTTCACTTTCCCCCTGTGTAAATGAGCATACACCACAGGCTCATGATTAGTGAAAATTATGGGCTCATAATATTGCCTTGAATATATTAAGTTTGTGTCAAATGTTATTTATCATTACTAGTAATGTTATTGTTGGTTGCAAAACAACTCAAAAACTAACCTGATCATGTTGTCTAGACTTTCCAGAAAGCACTGGCTCATGACACCAGCTCCAGGCATGAAGAGGCTAAGTCCTGGAGCAGCCAGGACAATCCCAGCGCCTTCTGCTTTCTCAGTCTCAGCCTTGACCAAGGGTCCCACACCACCCATTTCTCTACTCTACTTTGCAACAGACACTGGGTTTGTGGTTAAAAATTAGTTATTTGTTTCACTTAGCACAATGCTTTTCAGATCCATCCATATTGTCACCAAAGGTAAGATTTCTTTCTTCTATATGGCTGTGTAGTATTCCATTTTGTAAATGTACCATAACTTTATTTTTACAGTTATCTACTAATGAGCACTTGGGCTGCTTGGGAAGCAGGTGGACATATAGTATAGCATACAGAGATGTGTTGTAGAATTACACAGCTGAAAATGATATAATTTTGTTAACCCAGTATCACTCCAGTAAGTTCAATTTAAAAAATTAGTTATTTGTTAGAAAAGTGTCTTTTTCATGATAAATCAGGCCTTTATATCTATATTCTTATTCATATAACAAATGATTCAGAAATAAGGTCAAATTGGAGTTAGGAATGTCCTTGAGTTTAACATTCTTATCCATGATTAAATGTGTACTTTTTATGGTGCCAGGGTGTATTGAGATGAAAACATATGGCATAGCTGGTATGAATAGTTAGGGATTTGGCAGGGTCTTGTTATCCTGGTTATTGTCCCTGAGGAAGTCCACACGTGGTTCATATTTAGTAGACTATAAAGTGAGCCGATTGTCAATCTGTACTTTTGTTTTGTTCCTGACATTACATAGTTATGTTATGCTGAATCAAACACTATCCACTCTTGGTTAAAAAAATATATTAAATAAAAAATAGGATTATTGTTTAATTTTGAAGTTTAAGGTAATTTTCCTCCTGAATGTAAACTCTGAACCTCTGAATTTCCAAGGATATTCTTTATAACACTATTTAATGAGTTCCTTTCTTTAATCACAATCTGTGTTTGTATATAAATGCAGGGACATTCTCCTTCTCCACTAAATATGGGCTGTAAGCAATCACAACAAACCCAGAAAGTATTTGAAGTCACACCACTCAAATCTTAACTAGAAAATTTTAATTCTCAAGTTTTTACCAAATGTTTATGATATTTTGCACACATTCAGTTAGAGAGAAAATATCTATCTGTGCCAATACATTTTGGTTGGCACATTTGGTTATTTCATCTCCTTTCATAGGAACCTCTAAGGGTTTCCTAATTAGAAGAATTTACAGAAATGTCAAACAGTCTAAATAACTGATGTGTTGTAATTAAAGTCTCAGCAATTGAGCAAATTAACCTTTATATTTTTCCAACATCAAGCTGCATGGCAGTTTTCAGAAAGGTTTCAAAGCAAGAAATTGAGGGAACTATCAAAAACTTGGGAATAGAGGGAAAAACAGTTCTCTGTTACTATATTTTACATAAACAAATAATTGAAGCAGTGATCTTTCTTTAAGATTCAAAATAATGAGAGTAATCCTTTGTTAAAATATAAGACAATAATGTAGTTCTTTCTTATTTATATTTTTATTTATTTATTTTAGGGAGAGAGAGAGAGAGAGAAAGAGTGCAACAAGAACATCCATCTGTTTTCATATGTGCCCTGACTGTGGGTCCAACAGACAACCTCCACACTTCCAGATGACACTTCAACTAACTGAGCTATCTGGATAAGGCAAGACTCTAATATATTTCAATGTACATTAATTAATGTATAATAATATAAAGGTAATATTTATAATTTTAATTGTCAATGCTCTAGCAAATTTTAAAAACTTTAATTAATGCTATACTTTATTAGTAAATTATTTAAGTATGATTATTTTCAAATATAGTATATTTAGATAGATATTTAAAAGGTGAAGAATGTTTAATTATTGTTCATTTTTCTATAAATCTTCACATACTCAGACCAATCCAGATTTGAACACATACACACAAAAAAAATCCATGAATTTGTTTTATTTATTATCTCATTTGATTCATGAGAAATCATAATAACTCAAAATCATGCTCAGTTTTAAAGTAAAAACATTAATAGTATAAATAGCTAAATATAATAAATACAGGAACATATTTTTTGTGTGTTCCTTCAGCTAAATTCAGGAACTGAAGAAAATATTTAGAAGACAATGTTGCATGTAATAGCTAATAAAGAGCTGCTTTTTTACAACTAAATTTTTATGGTTATGTATCTACTATCACAAGATGGCCTTAATATTTGTATATTTAGGGCAATTTTAATACTTTACAGCAGCGCTGGGATTCAAATAATTTAACAACCAGTTCTCTTCCCTAATGACCGTTATAAGAATAAAAAATGACACGCCAAAAGGTAGTTTATTATTTCATGCATTTAATATTTAAATAATAACAACAAAAGAGGTCCACAAAACTAGATTATAAGTTTTAATATATTAATAAAATATTAAATAATATCTGACAAAAACAATAAAACTGTTATTTAAGATATTTCCATATTGCTTCTTGATTGGCATCTTCATTTGCAATTTTTTTCACCCGCGAACAGACTGAACATTACTACGGGCACTTAGAATACACTGTTGCACAGATGAATGTTAAAAAAGAGTAAGGAATGTACATTTGCGATTTCCACTTTGAAGAGGACCTGATTACGAGTGCCATTTTAACAACTCATTCACCAAACTCAACAAAAAATTAGGTATCGGTGCTGCCGAACTGGTGCAAAATGGCTGAATTCTACCACTACTTTACAAGTAATTTATTAGAAATAACTCTTAAAATATCCATTATGTTCTACCTACTTCTCCTAATTTTTTATTATGGTACCTTTGCTCTTAGTTTTTTGAATTTCTATAAAAGGAAGGAAAAAATTAAGGTGAATATTATGTATGTCTTTTCCCTTTCTACACATATCTGAGCAGAATTTCAAAGTTAACATTGCTGGTGTGAGTTTAGGGCATAGATGTTGACAAGGTAATAAGACTCTCTCAAGTAGTCTATACAAAGCTTCAAATATAAATACATCTTGGTCTAAGCAGCCATCTGAAGAAAAAGATATTCCTTCTTGTTACTTTTATATGAAACTTCATATACTTTTAGATAAAATCAGACAACTCTTATTTCCATTTTAAAACTAACTTTAGAATTGTAGATTTTCAAAAACATCAAAAATTTAAATTTCAAATATGTCAAACCTAGATGGGTAATATTTTCATATTTAAAAGTTTTGTGCTATGGAAAAATGTAAGGATATAAGTATTGAGCATTTTTCAGTAAAATATTATATAACAATTTATTATGATAAATAAAATTTGCCTCTTATAAAACAATTCCTTGGGAGATGGTAAACTTTTTGTTAGTATTTGGGGAGTTGAGATAAAATGAGATAATTTCAGAACAGGGCAAACCATCAATGGATTGTCTTGACGTTTTCCTGAAAGAGAATCATGTGTTTTGGTAATAGGCATACATTTACATCTTCTCTTCCAATGTTTATGTCTCCCTCTGCTCTCTTTTAGTTATATTGGCTAATTCTTCCAAAATCATGTTAAATATTACTCGCTATAGGGGGTATTTTAAAAATATATATTTTTTACATTATTGGTAATTAAAATCAGTGATTTGTAATTCATTATGTCATATGATGAATATGCTGCACTGTACTGATCCTATGTTGGGTTTGTATGTGTCTGACAATTGTTTCTCTGTCCTAGATTACCAGATCACTGCCACAGTGCAACAGAGAATGAGCCTTAGGAAGGTGAAATAGATTCCCCAGTGTTGCTGAAAATCAATAGAATGGCCAGTGTATGAACTACTTATTTGTCCACTGTGAGTTTTTACTTCTTTATCTTACCTCGGTTTCTTTTCATGACCTCAAAACTTGCCTGCATTTACCAAATATATATTTGAGAATTTTAAATAATAATTTCTGTGAAATTTGATTGGTTTTAAACTGACATCAATGAGACTTACATATTCTTATCATCACATTGAAATGTTTGTTTTTATTTCTCATATGCCTGCTTGTCACTATTCCTCTGGTCCACAAAACTAGATAGTAAGTTTTAATATATTAATAAAAATATTAAATACTATCTGACAAAAACAATAAAACTGTTATTTAAGATATTTCCATATTGCTTCTTTTTTTTTTTTTCATATTGCTTCTTGATTGGCATCTTCATTTGCAATTTTTTTCACCTGTGAACAAACTGAACATTACTATGGGCACTTAAAATACACTTTTTATTGATATTTATTTTTACATTGATGCTGACAATTTGAACTTCTGTGACAGATTAACATTGGCAGCAGCAATATAAAGTCAATGGATGCCTTTGTAATAAAATGTGGTTTTCAAATTTATTAAATGACTGTAATAAATAAATTTTTTATTTGGTTCTTTAAGAGATTAGAATAGATAATAAGTAAAAAATAACAAAATTACCAAAACAAAATTTTACAAAACAGTTAAGAGAATCCCAGAGAACTATTGTGGAGGGTTATTTAAATTTAAACATAACAAAAAAATAAGATAAATCAGAAACAAGGCAAAATAGTCTGAACATTAAACTATTATGTTTCCTTTGTCATTTGTTAATTTTAAGATCTAAAGAAAGAACAGCAAATCTCCATGAGTTTCATGTCATAATAAAGGCTCATTTTGTTTTTCTCATCAAGCACTAATTATATCTCTAGACCTGACCTCTTTCAAAGTCTGAGAAAGTATTTCCATATTGTGCTGCAGAAAAAGTGGTGTGTAAAAATGAAACTTAAGAAAATACATTCATGAAAAGTTAAAACTTTATAATATTTCTATTCCTTAGGAGAGGCAAAGGGTGCTGTTTTTATTGGAAATGTAACTGAAATCAATATTTGCAGAAACGTAGCTAAAAACACACAGCATTCTGACTCAGAAAAACACAAAATTTTGTACTCCGTGCCAGAAAGTTGTACAGAGCTAAAAGAGGTCCAGATAGTATAAAGAAATTATTCTTCAAGGATGGATGCGGCTCAGATATGTGGATGCCTCATTCATTGAGTAGGCTTTGGACACTGTGGTAAGCAGAACAATGCCCTCTTCCTTCCTAAAGATGTCCATATTCCTAATCAACGGGACCTGTGAATATGTTAACTTCCATGGCAAAGGGACTTGGCAGATATGATTAAGTTAGGGTTTTGATTTGGGAAATTATCCTGGATTTATGTAACCAGCAGAATCTTTATAAATAAAAGAGGTAGAGGGATATTTGAGGATGCTATACTAGTTTTGAAGATGGGGCAGGAGCCATAGTGAAGAAATAGAGATAGCCTGTGTAGAAGTTAGAAAAGGCAAGGAAATGGATTCTTTCTGGAATCTCAGAAGGAACACAGCCCTGCTGATACTGACTTTTAGCCCAGTCAGATCCAGTTCAAACTCTGACCTTCAGAACAATAAGAGAATGTTTATGTTATTTTGTCACTAAATTTATGGTGACTTTTTGCTATAGCTATAGGAAACAAATACAAAGACCTAAAATGAAATAGGCACTGAGGATACAAAGATGAACTAGCCACCACCTATAGATTAAGATCAGTGTGCAGTGGTGGAGATGGGGATTTAAAAAGTGACAATGATACAAAAATACACATTTTTGTAACACAGTGTGATAGACATATGCTCTGACAGTTCAGGAATATTCTAAAGAAAGCATCCAATTCTTGCCTGGCAGAAATAAAGTAGTGGGTGTTCTTATAAGAGTCAATGTTCAAAACAAGTTTTAAAAGACGGATGTTTTTCTCTGAAATTTTTTTAAGAGTCACTTTTAAAACTTTTTATTTTAGTGTATTCTTTTTAGAATTATTGTAAATAGCTGATTTAAGCTCTTTTATTGTTATAGAGCTGTGAGGCTTTCTATTTATTCTTAAGTCTGTTTTGGGGTTTTGGGTTTTTTTTTTTTTTGTATTTTTCTGAAGTGAGAAGCAGGGAGACATAGAGATATACTACTGCATGCACCTAACAGGGATCCACCCGACATACCTACCAGGGGGCAATGCCCTGCCCATCTGGGCTGTTGCTCTACTGCAACAGAAGCCATTCTAGAACCAGAAGTGGAGGCCATGGAGCCATCCTCAGCACCCGGGCCAACTTTGCTCCAATGGAGCCTTGGCTGTAGGAAAGGAAGAGAGAGATGGAGAGAAAGAAAAGGGGGAAAAGTGGAGAAGCAAATGGGTGCTTCTCCTGTGTGCCCTGGCCAGGAATCAAACTGGGACATCCACACAATGGGCCGACACTCTACCACTGAGCCAATCGGCCAGGGCCTATTCTTAAATCTGTTTTAATAAATTTTACTTTTTTAGAAATTTGATCATTATGTTAACATTTTTATTATTGTAAGGTGACTAACTCTTTTACAATGAAAAGGACAAAAATAAATTGAAAAAAAAATATCATAAATAAAAGAAACATTTTATTCATTGCAATCATACACTGTAATATGATAAATGCATAATAAAAACATTTGTAATGTATTATATTGTTATTATGCTTACATGCCTATTAATTTTTAATAATAATTGTAAGTAAATTATTTTTCCATTGAATAAATATTTTTTGTCAATGTATCATCTTGTAAAAATATATTGGAAGTATCTGAACAAGAAATATCCTTCACATTGAATTTTACGTGAATTTTGCTTACCTGTCTATGATTTAATATTCACTGTGAAAGAAATAATCGTTATTCTATAATGTCATATGTGCCATGTGGTGTTTCAGTAAGCAGTACACAAAGCCATTTGCCCACTCAGTATATCGTGCGCTCTCTCAAGGTCTCCCATGCAGAGCGCATGCTTCTCATAATCACATCTTGCTGCACTGTACTGGTCCTTGACAAATCATCATGTCAAATACAAACACATCACATCACACGCAATGGATCGACTCTGCATCGGTCAAATACAGACATTTCCAGATTAGTCTTCCAATATCAAAAAGAAGGATATGTAGGAGGACGCTTTTCGAGGGAGGATGGAACGTACAAAAGAAGGACTGTCTTCCCCAAAGGAGGATGATTGGTCACCTTATTATTGACTCAATGCTATTTAATATATCTCCTTATATTTTTAATCTTTGATGCTTTTTAAATTTCTCTTTGTTCTTACCTCACATTGTATATTTGTAACATCTTTATCTTGTTCAGTTTTGCCAGAAGTTCATCAATTTTATTAATTCAAAGAACCAACATGTGGCCCTGGCCGGTTGGCTCAGCGGTAGAGCGTCGGCCTGGCGTGCGGGGGACCTGGTTCGATTCCCGGCCAGGGTACATAGGAGAAGTGCCCATTTGCTTCTTCACCCCCCCCTCCTTCCTCTCTGTCTCTCTCTTCCCCTCCCGCAGCCAAGGCTCCATTGGAGCAAAGATGGCCCGGGTGCTGGGGATGGCTCCTTGGCCTCTGCCCCAGGCGCTAGAGTGGCTCTGGTCGCGGCAGAGCAACGGGCCGTAGGGGCAGAGCATCGCCCCTGGTGGGCAGAGCGTCGCCCCTGGTGGGCGTGCCGGGTGGATCCCGGTCCGGCACATGTGGGAGTCTGTCTGACTGTCTCTCCCCGTTTCCAGCTTCAGAAAAAATACAAAAAAAAAAGAACGAACATGTACCTCTTCTGATGCTCTTTATTGTATTTTTGTTTTCTAGTTCATTTAATTCTGCTATATTCATGTTTTCCTTCTATTTTATTTGTGTTTGCTTTGTTATTTGTCTAACTTCTTACAGTGGATGCAACTCAATCATACCCCTCTTTTTTTCCTAATATAGCAATAAAAGTTATAAATATTTCTTGTACTACTTTCAATAAATTCAAGAATTTCAGAAATGTAGCATATTGCTTTCATTCTTGGATGTTTTTAATTCACATTTAAATTTTTAACTGATAGTTTACTTAGATATGTGTTTTAAAGTCTAATTTTTAAATTTATCTTTTTTTTTTTACTAAATTCTGACTTAATTGCATGGGTTCCAAAATAATGTGGTATGCAAGATTCTTTGAAAAATTTGAGATTTACTTTATCACTAAAATATAGCCTTTTAAAACTTTCCCATGTAAACCTAAAAGATTTTTATTTTTTAATAGTTGGTGTGGGATTTTTATGTATCCTACATCTACATTTTTAAACACCATTTTTAATACTTAATATAAAATTCTAAGAATCATTTTGAAATCTCTTGCAATCACTGTACAAGTCATTTTTTTTTTTTTTACAGAGACATAGGGAGAGTAAGAGAGAGAGATACACAGGGACAGACAGGAACAGAGAGAGATGAGAAGCATCAATCATTAGTTTTTTGTTGTGACACCTTAGTTGTTCATTGATTGCTTTCTCATACGTGCCTTGACTGTGGGCCTTCAGCAGATGGAGTAACCCCTTGCTCGAGCCAGCGACCTTGAGTCCAAGCTGTTGAGGTTTGCTCAAACCAGATGAGCCCGCGTTCAAGCAGGCAACTTCAGGGTCTCGAACCTGGGTCCTCCGCATCCCAGTCCGATGCTTTATCCATTGCACCACCGCCTGGTCAAGCCAATCAAATTTTTCATTGAATATTTTGAGGGTTTTTTTCTAAAACAGCTTCATCAAGGTATAATTTAAAAACCACAAATTTCATCCATTAGAATTATATAAATTATTATTTTACTGTGGCTAATTGTTTTAGCACAATGTGAGATTTTGTTACATCTGTGCCAATTTAGAATTATTTCTTTTTCTTTTCCAAGTGAGAGGAGGGGGGATAGAGAGACAGACTCCTACATGCACTCCCACTGGAATTTACCTGGCAATCCCATTAGGGTGGATGCTCTGCCCATCTAGGACCATGCTCGCAACTGAACTATATATATATATATATATATATATATATATATATATATATATATATATATATATATATATATATATATATATATATATATATATTTTTAGAGCCTGAAGAGGCTCCATGGAGTCATCCTCAGTGCCTGGGGTCAGTGAGCTCAAATAAATTGAGCCATGTCTGTGGGAGGGGAAGAGAGAGATAGAGAAAGGGGTTGGGGAGGTATGGATAAGCAGATGGTACCTTATCCTGTGTGCTCTGAGTGGGAATCTAACCCAGGACATTCACATGCCAGCAGATGCTCTACCACTGAGCCAACTGACCAGGGGCCAATTTAAGATTTTTGTGTTTTCTATTTGAACTGAAGTATTATTCATAAAGAGCTACTCTCTGTAACATTAATGATGCTTTTTGTTATTACAGACTGTGTTGTCTGATACAAATGCTCCTTTAAGTATTTCAATTTATGTAGCTTTTTTTATCTTTTATATCTCAATGTTTTTTATGTATTTATATTTTAGTTGTGCCATTTTAAAATGTCATGTTGCTAAATTTTCTTTTTGTGAATCTGAGAACTTCTGGTTTTAATTTGTCAATCGAGTCAGTTTACATTTATTTTGATTATTTGTATCTTTGGGCTTTGTATTACCTTTCCTTATTATTTTCTATATGTCTTATTGTTTTTATGTTTCTCTTTCCTTGTCATTTTTAAGATTCCATTTATATTTTTGTTTGTTTTCTTTTCTCTATTGTTTTTGCTATATGATGAAGATAAAATGAGTGTGCGTATTTACTAAAATATCTGGAGACCGTGGAAGACTTCCTGACATGTGTTAGTTTCAAATAAATATTTATTGACAACTTAATGTTTAGAAAGAAATTTGCTAAGCTGGTCAATATTTGGTTCCATTTCTATTTAATGAAAAAAGGGATTGATGCTGTGTTTAGCAGAAGTAAGGATTGATGTGCAAGGCACAACATTAAAGAATAATAAACATGCATTTCTTTAGGATTTATGAATTTGTGTATCTGTATCTGTATTTTTAGAAGCTTTGAATGTACAAGCTAATAAAAGAAGCAATCATATATTTTAATTATTCATTAAGCCCTTTTTATGTATGTGGAAACTGCAGCAGAGTGGTTTTAGCAAATTCATGATCCTAATTTATGCCTGGGAAGTTCAGTACTACCTTTTCATTTGGTTAACTAAGTTGCTTCTTATTAATTTTAAAACAAAAATTAAATAAGCTGGGGTGCTGATCTGTAACAATTGTAGGTGACCTCTCCTGTGGGATCATTTCTGAAAAATTCTACCATTGATTATTTCTGTGATTTGACTCTGAACATTCATAGTGATAAAAGATATAATGTTTTTTTTAGAAAGGACAAATGTATATTTTTCAAAACTGCACAAAGCAAAACCAAAAAAAAAAAATACCCACTGTGTAAATTTTCATTTGTGTAATCCTGATGTTATTACAATTGCATACTTGTCCAATCACTTGGTTTTGCTAATAGCTTCACAGAGAAATAGTCATTGCTAGAGCATGAATACCAGTCTATTTTCTCTGGTTATTGTTTAGTAGTGTTGTTAATATGAAAGCCCCAGTTGAACATAGGCTCATCATTTTGTGTCATTGTTTTGGGTGATAGAACATTAAAAGACCAGCAAAATAAAAAGAAGAATGCAGCTAATGATAGGTTAGCAAAATATGTACTTTTTCCTAAGGCATGTGAGAGAATAGCCAAATAAGAAATAAACTACTTGACTCCTATAGGACACCTTCTCTCTCAAGGCTCAAAACCTCTGCAACTTTTTACATGAAATCAAAATAATTGTGCCCACTTTCCCTAGTACTTGTTTTATCTCTATCTTTATCTTCCTAACTCTCTATTTATAAATCTATATTTATCTCTCTAGATATTTGTATCTAGATATATTTCTAGAATCTCACTTGTTTAACACTTTTTTATGTACATGTACCTCTAGTCTCAATTTTGTTTTGTCACACAATTGTTTTTAAGGAAGAATTAACAATCAAACATTTACTGTTATCTGAAAATGATAGGGCCCTGGCCGGTTAGCTCAGTCAGTTAGTGTATCCAATTGAAACAAGGTTGCAGGTTTGATCCCTCATCAGGGCACATATGGGAGACAGCCAATGAATACACAACTAAGTTGAACAAAAAATGAATGCTTCCTCTTCCCCTCCCCTCTCACTCCTTCTTCTCTGTTTCTCAAAGAAAAAAACCCAAAAACAAAACAAACAAACAAAAATCAATCAATAAATAAATTTAGAAAAAATTAAGCCCTAGCCAAATAACTTGGTTGGTTGAAGCATTCTCCCAAAGCGTGAAGGTTGCTGGTTAAATCCCCATTTAGGGCACATATAGGAACAGCTCAATGTTCCTCTCTCTCTCTCTCTCTCTCTCTCTCTCTCTCTCTCTCTCTCCCCCTGACTCTTTCTAAACATTATAAAACAAAATATGGGGGAAAAGGCATTGCAAAATTAGGCCCTTACTTGCCTTTCTAACCTTAATTTGATGTTTCCCTCTTTTCACTCTACCCTAAAGACATACTTTACTTATTTAGCCTTCTCAAATGTGTCACATTCTCCCCTGCCACAAAGCTGTACAGATATTCTTTCCTTTTTACAGCCAAACAGATATTTAGACTTCTCTATACTTCTTTCTCCTTTCTCTTATCCTGCCTATCATTATTTTTTATTTAACACAGATATCTTCTTAAAATAATTTCATCAGGTTGGCTTTTTGCCATATCTCACTTTATATACACAAGATTTAGTCTCCTCCAGTGGTTTTCATTATATCATTTACCACATTGCAACTCCATGTTCCATGTCTAGTGACCACTGGATTCTAGATTCTAGGGGAATGTGTTTGTTATCTTCACCCCTGTGTCCTCAGTAACTCTTCAGTGCCTAACTCTTAGTTGGTCCCAACAAATCTCTATTGAATCAATGAATAACTATGTTGTGTTTTCTCTCAACTGTATGCTTTTATTTTGTTTGGTCTTTCTGCTTTTCTTGCATTTTGATTTGTTTGTCAACATTCAGTTCAGGCTCCATTCTCCCCCACCCTCTCCCCTACCTTGGTTTATGCCCCTCTTCTGTGTTCCCAAAACACACAGTACAAATGGTTTTGCCAAGCCCTTGTTACACAGGAATGGAGCTACAATTCTGTGCACCACGTGCAGAACTCTGGCACCTCATGAAAAAGGATCATACTTGATTTTTCTATGTTATATGGCCAGTAAAAACACTTTGTACCTGAATGTAAAACAGGTGCCCCAAAATAATGTTCGTAAAAAAAGGGGAGGGTTAGAATATATTAGAGATTTCTGTAGTCAACATTAAAGTCTGTCATAATGATCTATGGAAAAGAACTGAGAGTAAAAAAGAGAATGTGATGAATAATGTTACTGTGTAGCTGTTATGATTGTTCTGATAAACACTGTGTGGAACTAGATGAATCTTTCTTTTTTCCTAATATTATTTTCCCATTTGATCTACTTTTATTATAAAATATCATTGAAGTATTCTGAAGTAATTGTATATATAAAATTAATTTTTGATAACAAGTAATTGCCAGTCCTGGTTGCCTAGTAACTATCTACTGAATATAATTTCTCACTCTGTGCTTAACATGTTTTTATCTGATTGAATATGGACTGTTTTTAGTAAAACCAATATAACAGAAAATCCAAGATGGTAGCATAGTAGGTAGATGTTACACACACTTCTACTCAGGACCAAACTGAAATTATAACTGAACAACCAACGGAAAACTAGCTGAGGAGATATCTTATAACCAAGGATTTATAAAAGAAGCCACAACAAGTCTGGTAGGAAGGGCCGAGACACAGAAAGGGCTGGTTCCATTCTCACAGGCGACTGAGATTCTAGAGGGGTATCTCAGCTGTGGCAGTTCAAACTGAGAAGCATGGGGTCTCAACCCCAAGTTGGTCCTGAGACCACAGCACAAGGACTATGAAGTGCTGCTCACATAATATTTGGCTATGAAACTTAGCCATGATTTTGCCCACCAAGGAAAGAAGGTAGTTTTCTAGAGACACAGGTATACTCTTAAAAGGCCAATGTACACAATCTCATTTATAGCCATCCACTCTGGGCTCTGGTGCAGGGAAGGAAGAGTAGACTACAGTGGCATGAGTAGACATTGGAGTCTGTGACTCTCAGGGGAAAGATGAAGGTACAACCACCAGGATCCCTGTGCTGAGTCCCTCTCTCACACCACAGACACCATTTTCTTGGGTGGAACACTCCTCATCATAAGTCATCAGAATGGTGGAATGTATTAGCCCTATCTTTGGGTTTCCTATAGCCTTACCATATGGAGTTTGTACTTTGCTGAAGAGTCAGTTGCCTGGGTCAGGGTATAGATGTCTGGACAGACTCAGGGTACCAGTGACTGAATTCTGTGGCTGTGGAACAGATGTCATTCCCTCCAGTTTTCTTTGTATCTGACTGTGCCTCCCTTCACAGGAGATCTACTAGCCCCACTTTCTGGGCTAATGGCAGCCCCAACATCCTAACTCCTGACTACTCTGCCTTGCTGTTCAAGATCTAGGGTAGATTGAATTGTGTGGTTCTGGGATGAAGGTCACTATTCTCACATTTCCCCAAGCCTGACCAGAACCTTCTCCTCACAGGAGATCCACTAGGCCCACCCTTCTGAATTCCAGAAGGCTTGAGCTGCTGAGATCAGAATATGAGTAGACTCTGGAACAGACTGAGTTGTATGGATCTAGAATGAGGAACAATTTTCCTTTGCATGCCCACTGATGCAGAACCCTCCCTTCAGATAGCCAAATTTTGGTCCCTTTGGACCTAATAAACTCCACTGGCCTTAACCTGACAACTCCCTGAGACCTTGCAATACTACAATGGTGTATGAGAACCCAGTGGGTGACAGCAAGATTTGGCATACCCTGAGACTTGCAGATTGTCAGCACTGGCACAAAGTCACATACTATATCTATCTGGTTCACTCACTTCTACCTGAAAACACACTAAGAACCTACCTCATACAACTCAGGTACCACCAAAGACTCTATCATCAATTATGCTCAACAGCCAGCTGGTAAGAAGAGGCAAATGGAGGGGATCTTGGGCAGACTCAGGGTATCAGTGGCCCAATGTTGGTAAAAACTATCTTTGATGTGTAACATGGACCTTCCTGCACATAATCAGGCTTTGAGTTAGCCACGGAGTATGGATTCCTTTGTAGCTCCAAGCATATTACCCAGGGTCAGTCATAACAACTGACATTGTCCTACAACAGATTCCATCTTAAGAGGCTCTAGAATGAATGCACCCAGAGGCCAGCTTTAGACACCATCAGAGCAGGCTCCAATAAGCTCTACAAATGGCACATCCAAAGAGAGATCTCAGCAGGCACCAGATCCTACTGAGAGTCTGCTTCCTGTGGTCAACACTTGCACAGCAGCTTATACATTTTGGTCAGTATTGATCTTCACAGTCAGGTAGAAGTGAGGGTCAAATCAACCCACAAATGGGCCAATAGTAATCCAGACTCAATTGCAAGGAACATTCCTAGAGAACCCAGTTCAGATAATCAAGAAGATTGTGCCACTAGGTCCCAAAGGATACTGGCTACACAAGGCATCTTTACCAAGACTGGGACTCATAGCAGATCTACCTAACATAAAGAAATAAACACAAAGAAGCAGCCAAAATGAGGACAAAGAAACATACCTTAAATGAAAGAATAGGAGAAATCTCCAGAAAAAGAGCTAAATGAAATGGAGACAAGGAATTTACCAGATAATATAATTATATTCCAAATATAATTATAACCACGCTAAAGGAACTTAGTGAGAACTTTAACAAAGAGATAGAAAGCATAAAAACAAAACATGGAAACCATAAAAAATAACCATTGTAAATGTACATGTCTTAAATGTTTCAATCAAAATACATGCAGTAGCTGAATGGATAGAAAAACAAGACCCATATGTATGCGGCCTACAAGAGACCCACTTTAGAAAGAAAGATACACATAGACTAAAAGTAAAGGGCTGGAAAAATGTATGTCATGCAAATGGAAATTTTAAAAAGGCTGGGATAGCAATACTTATATTGGCAAAATGCACATTAAAACAAAGTCTATAGTAAGAGACAAAGAATGACACTACCTAATGATAAAGGGAGTAATCCAACAAGAGGATGTAACTTTTGAAACATTTATTCACCCAAATAGGAACACCTAAATAAATAAAGCAAGTCTTGATGGGCATAAAGGGTGAGACTGACAATAATATAGTTATAGTGGAAGATTTTAACACCTCATTGACATCAATGGACAGATCTTCCAGATGGAAAATTAACAAGGAAACAGCAGCTTTAAATGACACATTAGATCAGATAGTTTTAATTGCTACTTCTGGAGCATTTCATTCCAAAGCAATAGAATATACATTCTTTTCAAGTGCACATGGAACATTTTCTAAGATAGACCACATTGTTAGGACCCAAAACAAGTTTCAATAAATTTAAGAAGACTGAAATCATATCAAACATCTTCTCCGATCATAATGATCTGAAACTAAAAATCAATTACAAGAAAAAGAACTGAAAAAACACACAAAGACATAGGGAGGTTACAGAACATGTTACTCAACAGTGAATGGTCTGACAGTGAGATCAAGGAAGAAATCAAAAGTTATTTTGCAACAACAAAAAAAATGAGAATACAACAACCAATATCTAAGGGCCACAGCAGAAGCAGTCCTAAGTAAAATATATGGATAAAAAAACCGTGATATATTTACACAATGGATTACCACTCAGCCAATAAAAATAAAAACAAAAACCCATGAAAGTCTTACCTTTTACAATACTATGGAGGGACATGAAGAGTATTATACTAAGTGAAATAAGCCAGTTAGAGGAAGACAAGTACCATATTTAACTTAAATGTATATAATCTAATGAAGAAAATAAACTAACAAACAAAAACAGACTCATAGAGACAGAGAACAGACTGACCACTGTCAAAAGAGAGGGAGTTGGGTATACTTGGTAAAAAAGATGAATGGATTAAGTAAAAAAAAAAGTCATGAAACATTATGCTAATTACCAGAGTAAAAAGGGGGTAGAGGGAGATCAGAGTGTAAAGACGGGATAAATAGTGATGAAAAGAGACTTAATTTGAAGTAGCAAATACATAATACATTATACATTATACCAGGGGTGCCCAAACTTTTTACACAAGGGGCCAGTTCACTGTCCCTCAGACTGTTGGAGGGCCGGACTATTAAAAAAAACTATAAACAAATCCCTATGCACACTGCACATACCTTATTTTAAAGTAAAAAAATAAAACAGGAACAAATACAATATTTAAAATAAAGAACAAGTAAATTTAAATCAATAAACTGACCAGTATTTCAATGGGAACTATGGGACTGCTTTTGGCTAATGAGATGGTCAATGTGCTCCTCTCACTGGCCACCAATGAAAGAGGTGCCCCTTCAAGAAGTGCAGTGGGGGCCTGATAAATGGCCTCAGGGGGCCACATGCTGCCCGCAGGCTGTAATTTTGGGACCCCTGCATTATACAGATGATGTATTGTAGAATCACACACCTGAAACATATAATTGTATTAATTAATATCACCTCAATAAATTTATTATATATGTGTAAATATATATTAGCAAAATTAATTAACAATTTATAAATTTAGATTGTCTATTTTGTGGAAAAAAATAAAATTCTATATTTATGTAATGTCTAAAAAAACATATGACATTTACAGCAATTAAGAACATTAAAATCACATTACTCCTATATTTCCCACCTATGCTAGTTTTGTACTGGCATACATGCACACCATGTAGGTATTTGTGGTAAATTCCCACAATTATGTAACTGCCATTTCTCTCACATTTTATGTTGAATCATGTGATTTCACCCTGTATCATTTAGTACAAGTAGAAGAAACTTCCAGTCTTCAAGTCTCTCCTCAAAGTCCCATTGATACACTTTACATATTATTATATCTTTATTACAAACTAAGATGTGCTTTTCTTCTTCCTGCTGTGCTATTATCAGTATCTGGGTGTTTGAGGCATTTTCTGTCTCCTCCAGTTGTCACCCACCATCAATTCTTGCACTCTTTTCTCCTCTGAATTCCTATTGTCCTGGGCATTTTTCTCCCTCATTCTTGTGTCTTTAGCTTAAAACTTAGAGTGAACTCACCTCCTGGCAAGCCCATTATTTTCTGATACTGAGAGATACAATCCATTTCTAGGCAAGAGATGATCCTTCTGGAACCTTAGCTCACAATGCAGCTTGTCCTTATACCTTATGAAATTACCTTCTTACCTTCCCAAGGCTCATCCATTGGTGATAAGAAGTAATAGGAAGTGCCCAGGTGCTACTTGTTCTAAAGAGAATTCTCTACTTATTTTGAAAATATCACCAATTTTCACATAAAAGAACAGGACTACATAGTAATTAATAGTTTCTTTAAATCTAGCTAGCTTCCCCAGCACATTCCAGAACCATGACCTGAAACAGAAGCCCATTTTCTGACTGGGTAAGATTGACTTATGTACCACAATTTTTGTGTGTTGCTTGTTGAACACAAGTCATTTTAAGGAAGAGAGAAAATTAGGTTAAACCAGTAGCTCTTAGTAGTAAATATATTGCTGAAAACTTTTAATCAAAGTATAATATAATCAATTTATAAGATTTTATTTTTTGCTACCATTAGAAAGATATACTTTTAATTTAAAAATATATATATATATATATATCTTCTTTTAAATCAGGGATCGGGAACCTATGGCTTGCGAGCCAGATGTGGCTCTTTTGATGGCTGCATCTGGCTTGCAGACAAATCTTTAATAAATAAAAAAAACATTGAAAATATAAAACATTCTCATGTATTACAATCCATTCATTTCCTACTGCTCATGTTATGGTTGCGGGTGGCTGGAGCCAATCACAGCTGTCCTCTGGGACAACACCAAATTTTTATTGGATAATTCATAATGTACACGGGTTGTTGTATGGCTCTCACAGAATTACATATTAAAATATGTGGTGTTCATGGCTCTCTCAGCCAAAAAATTTCCCAATCCCTGTTTTAAATGTTTATTATATTGACTCTAGAGAGAGGAAGGGCAAGAGAGAGAGACAGGATCATTGATTTGTTCCTGTATGTGCCCTGAGCAGGGATCAAACCGGCAACCTCTGTGCTTCAGGACAATGCTCCAACCAACTGAGTTATCTGGCCAGGGCAAAAGATATACTTTTAAGGGAACATATGCCAAATGTTACTATGACAAGAGGGTCAGGGAAAGATCTTAGCAAGAATGAATGATTTATTTGATTTCTTAATTTACGAGACACTGCAGTAAAGACAGGTCTAAAAGAGCAATAGGGTGATTACAAGTGACAGAGTAAACAATGTAATAACTGTGGTTGAAGTTTTATCTCTTCATAAACCATGGACACAAAAATGGTAAATACTATTGCCATAAGGGTCACTGCAAGGAAGGTAGCGCTAAAGGGGGATGATCTGAGACTGAAACCTACATCATTTCCATTTCAATGCATATGACATGAGTTTCTAATCTGTAGGCAGTTTTTCAGACACTGTGGGATATGTAAACAAAATTTTGATTTTCTTATTTATGAATTTACAAATTTAAAATTTTTTTAAATAATATTAGCTATTATTTATTGAACACATATTGCATGTCTAGAATTTTACATACATAATTTTATTTATGTAAATATATCTATAACTGAATTAAAATATACCTATTGACTTTATTTGAAAGATTTGGGAGAATAAGGCTCAGAAAACTAAAATAACTATGCAAAGTCTTATCATTTATTCTAGAGCTTAAATTTAAAAGTGAATGAACTGTTTTTCTAAGCAGTTTGTGTTTCTAAGCAAAACCCTGAATGAGTTGTAAATATGGGTCAAGGAGCCTATTTTAAGTATACATTGGCACAATATAGAACTCAACTTGTGATGAAATATGCCAGCCAACATAATGGAAACAGTATGTATACAAAAAAGCTGATTCTGTTTTATAAGCGATATGGCTTGGCTTTAGTGGCTGAATAGATTCAGAAGAAATTGCAGCAACGCAGTTTATGAACCAAAGCAGTATTCTTCAAAGTAAAAATAATTATAAATGTTCTTTATAGTCTGCACTCTATTATGAAGTAGTCCTTTGCTGATGGACCTGAGTATGTGGCCAGAATAGGGTTCCTGTGCAGTCTTGTACTTGTGATTAACCACTAGGTGGCACTGATTCTGCAGAGCTAGGATAAGCCTGAGCTAAACTCTCTTGGATTAATTGGCTGGCTTCTTTTCTGAATATGCATGAGCACCACTTTTCTTTTGCATGCCTTCTAATATAAAACTATTTCAAATGCTTGATTCTAAACTACCTTTAGTAGCAGCTACTATTTATACTCTGTTCCAAGTCTCCACACTTCCTCCCTCCACTAGTTATTTGAGTGACATTTTTGAAATGGGCATGCCAGAGCCTGGGTAGGTTGTGCAGGAAAATGTTAGCATATTGATGTAGTCCTTGTATATCTTCTGATATGTGATATCCACAATGTAGAGATTTCAGTGATTGGCTCTCCTTTAGGAATAAAGTACATCTGCAGTAACTAACTCCTTGGTAGAGCCCTACAAGTAAGAGAATTGACTCTCCTACTATGTAAAACTGAATCTCAGAATAAAACTGTCCATGTATTGCTCGCACAAGTTCATTTTTTTAGTACTGCATTCTAGATGAAACAATGTTTTTGTTTTTTTTAAAGGCTTTATTTATTCATTTTAGAAAGGAGAGAAGGAGGAGAGAGAGAGAAAAGAGGGGAGGAGCAGGAAGCATCAATTCTCATATGTGCCTTGACCAGGTAATCCCAGGGTTTTGAACCAGCGACCTCAGCATTCCAGGTTGACGCTTTATCCACTGTGCCACCATAGGTCAGGCACTTAAAGACGTTATTTACTCATTTTAGAGAAGAGAGAAGGAGGAGAGAGAGAGAGAAGAGGGGAAAACAATGTTTTTAAGCCAATTTTGTTTTAGAAAAACACAGAGGCACTTCTATGAAGCAAACTCTCTTTTCATGCCCAAATATATCACATAGAGAGAGCTTAAAAACAAAGATTGTTTATCAGCATAGAACATAATCCCAAACTAGATGTCAAAGCAAAGTTTTCTTTCCATGAAAAGCCATGTGTTTGTTAAAACTCTTTAAACATAAATCAGATTGATGGAAATTAAATTTATAAGGCTGAAACCAAGGACTAATTTTGAACAGAACACAATATTAGCTATTGTGAAAGACTACATTGTAGTGTCAGTAACCTTTCAACATAAATAAAGGGTATAGTTAAAATAAATTTAATTAACAAAATGTGTAACAAAAACTTACTATATTTCTTCTTTTTTTTTTTTTTTTTTGTATTTTTCTGAAGCTGGAAACGGGGAGAGACAGTCAGACAGACTCCCACATGCGCCCGACCGGGACGCCCACCAGGGGGCGACACTCTGCCCGACAGGGGACGATGCTCTGCCCCTCCGGGGGGGTCGCTCTGCCCCGACCAGAGCCACTCTAGCACCTGGGGCAGAGGCCAAGGAGCCATCCCCAGCGCCCGGGCCATCTTTGCTCCAATGGAGCCTTGGCTGCGGGAGGGGAAGAGAGAGACAGAGAGGAAGGAGGGGGGGAGGGTGGAGAAGCAAATGGGCGCTTCTCCTATGTGCCCTGGCCAGGAATCGAACCTGGGGTCCCCGCACGCCAGGTCGACGCTCTACCGCTGAGCCAACCAGCCAGGGCCAAAACTTACTATATTTCTAATAAATGCTGTAGTGGTGTATTATAAAAGTAAGATACTATAGGAAACAAAAGTAGTTATGCATTGGAATGTTTCAAGGTCTTGTTCATGGCCATTCCACAGAATTCTATATTTAGCAGTTCACTTCCTGTTAGCCTTGTATCTTTTGCATTTCTTTTCTTTGGCTTCCTTGCTAGAGTCTACTGACTTCCTGAGAGCTGACCAGTGCTACATATTGATTGCTGCACTAAGACCCTTGACATTCAATGTGATTCGAGTGGTTAGATTAATATCTACTATGTTTGTTACTGTTTCCTAATTGTTACCTTTGCTCTTTGTTTCTATTATTGTCTTCTACTTTTTTTCCTGCCTTTGTGGTTTTAACTGAGCATTTTTATGATTGAATTTTCTCTCAATTTGATATTCTTAGAATATCAGTTATATTTCTTTTTAAAACATTTTTAGTGCTTTCCCTGGAGTTTACAATACACATTTTCAATAAATTGCAATCCGCTTTCTGATAACACCTTTTGCACATTTAGCCTACCCAGCTCAGCCTTCCCCTTCTCAAAGTGTTACCTTTAACAGACGTGGTAATCCCATAACTACCCTAATTCAGATCTGTCTTCAAAAAGGGCTGATAGAGAAATTTTAGTATAAATTCTTTTTTCTTCTAATGGAGATCTAGGTTTAGAGATCTGAAGGTAAGACCAAGTCCATCACTTCCTAAATATCTTTGTGCAATGGAAAAGCATTGCAAAAAAAATGAGCATAGGACACACATTTCAGAAAATCTGCAAATCACATTTCCATCTCAGAGATTTATAAAACCTTTTAGCATCTGATAGATTCCTAGAAGTGCTGTAATAATAAAACAGTGTTTGCCACTCCAAATCAAGTCTTTTTCCATCATCTCTATCTCCCCTTAACCCTCTTGTACCAGCCCAACTTTCTTCCTTCTGGTAATCATCATGCTGTTGTTTGTGAACATGAGTTTTACTATTGTTGTTATTGTTTTGGTTTTGCTTAATCCCTTTATCTTATTTTAATACCACAATTTAAGATAACTATTTTATGACATTTGAGGATCTAACAACTTAGACAATAAATAAATCAGAAAATTAACCCTGGTGATTTCAGGCATCTTTAAATTGTTGGAATGTAAATTTTTGTCCTTGTACTACCTCTCCCAGGTTGTACATGAGCCTGTCTTGCTTTGGAATGGTGGGCAGATCTCCTTCTCTGCTGCAGCGGATATGCCAGTGCCCTAAAAAAGGAGGGCTTTGCTCTGTCTGTAAACAGTCCCAGGCACTGGCTCATCTGGGTGCAAAATCAGCCAGTCTACTTCTCTTTCCTAGAGAAGAACAATTGGAGGTAACCAAGCAATGGACTGCTGACCGGCAAGTTATTTTCTTTTATGAAAACGTGTCTTATTTCTGACATAAACAAATTAAAATCTAAGACAATCACTCCCATAAGAAATAATCACACATGTGCAAAGCATGCTTATAATTTTCTGTCTTTATCTGTCTTTTACCAATTTAATAATGCTTCTTCTTCTTCTTTTTTTTTTTTAAGAGACAGAGAGAGAGTCAGAGAGAGGAATAGATAGGAACAGGCAGACAGGAACAGAGAAAGATGAGAAGCATCAATCATCAGTTCTTCGTTGTGACACCTTAGTTGTTCATTGATTGCTTTCTCATATGTGCCTTGACCGTGAGCCTTTAGTAGACTGAGTAACCCCCTGCTCCAGGCAGCGACCTTGGGTCCAAGCTGGTGAGCTTTTGTTCAAACAAGATGAGCCCGCGCTCAAGCTAGCGACCTCGGGGTCTCGAATCTGGGTCCTCCGCATTCCGGAGGACTGTGCTGCCACCTGGTCAGGCTTAATAATGCTTCTTGTATGATTTTAATTTTTAAAAAATGCTTTACACTCTTTTAGGAAATACATAAGTTAAATCTACCATAATTCTACATTTGGGGACAATTACTACTAACAAATTTAGTCCCATCCCTTACTAAATGCACATGCTTTTAAACATTTGCCTCACCCTGTATAATTTTACATTTTTCAAATTTTATTTAACATACCAATAATACTTTCTAATATCATTTACTGGTTTTTGAAATAGTTAATTTTGATGACTACATGATATTTTATCCAATTTGTTTAAAATTTATTCTGTTTTTAGGCATTTAAGTGATTTGCATTACTGATTAAAACCTGATGTGATCATGCTTATAAATAAACACTTGTTTGTCCAATGATTTTTTATTAACTTTTAATTTATTGTGTTTACATGGATTCAAGTGTCTCACTAAATATAACTCCCTCAACTCCCACCCCTTGTCACTTTTTATACCCCCTTTACCACCTCCCCCTAACTCTCCCCACTTCCCTTTAGGATTTGCTGTCCTGTTATCTATATCTCTGTGTTATGTATATATAGTTTTACTAAATTCTTTACTTTCTCTGATCCCATTCCCTGGTTCCCCTTCCCTCTAACACAGGGGTTAGGAACCTATGGCTTCCCAGCCAGATGTGGCTCTTTTGATGGCTGCATCTGGCTCCTAGACAAATCTTTAAGAAAAAAATAATAACGTTAAAAAAAAAAAACCCAAAAAACCCATTCTCATGTATTACAATCCATTCATTTCTTACCACTCATGTTCATGGTTGCGGGTGGCTGGAGCCAATAACAGCTGTCCTCCGGAATAACACCAAATTTTATTTTATTGGATAATGTGTATCGTACACTGGTCATTGTATGGCTCTCACAAATTACATTTTAAAATATGTGGCATTCATGGCTCTCTCAGCCAAAAAGGTTCCTGACTGCTGTCCCTCTGATCCCTGTGACCCTGCCTCTGCCTCTATTCTGTTTCTCAGTTCACTTTGTTCATTAGATTACACATATATGTGAGATCATATGGTATTTTTCTTTCTCTGCTTGGCTTATTTTACTTAGCCTAATAATCTCCAGGTCCATCCATGCTGTTGCAAAAGGTAAGATTTCCTTCTTTTTCACAGCCACATAGTATTCCATTGTGTATATGTACCACTACTTTTTAACCCACTCGTCCACTGACAGACACTTGGGCTGTTTCCAGATCTTGGCTATTATAAACAATGCTGCAATAAACATGGGGGGTGCATATCTTCTTTTGAATCAGTGATTTGGTATTCTTAGGATATATTCCTAAAAGTAGGATAGCTGGGTCAAAAGGCACTTCCCTTTTTAATTTTTTGAGGAAAACCCATACAGTTCTCCACAGTGGCTGCACAATTCTACATTCCCACCAGCAAAGCAGGGAGGTTCCCTTTTTTCCACATCCTCACCAGCACTTATTGTGTGTTGTTTTGTTAATGAGCGCCATTCTGACTATCTGAAGTGGTTTCTCATTGTGTCTAATTTGCATTTCTCTAATGATTAGTGACAGTGAACATTTTTTCATATGCCTATTGGCCATCTGTACATCCTCTTTGAAGAAGTGTTTATTCAGTTCTTTTGCCCATTTTTTAATTGGATTGTTTACCTTCCTGGTGTTGATTTTTCGAAGATCTTTATAAATTTTTGTTATTGACCCCTTATAAGATATATTGGCGAATATGTTTTCCTATTGTGTGGATTGTCTTTTTATTTTGTTCTTATTGTTTTAGCTGTGCAAAACTTTTTAGCTTGATATAGCCCCAATTGTTCATCTTATCCTTTATTTCACTTGCCTGTTGAGTTAAATCAGCAAATATATTGCTGCAAGAGATGTTGGAGCTTACATCCTATGTTTTCTTCCAAGATGTTTATGTTTTCATGACTTACATTTAAGTCTTTTATCCATTTTGAATTTATCTTTGTGTATGGTGTAAGTTGGTAATCTAGTTTCATTCTTTTGCATTTACCTGTCCAATTTTCCCAACACCATTTGTTAAAGAGACTGTCTTTACTCCATTGTATGCTCTTATCTCCTTTGTCAAATATCAATTGACCATAAAGGCGTGGGTTTATTTGGGGGCTCTTTGTTATGTTTCATGGATCTCTATGCCTGTTCTTATGCCAGTACCAAGCTGTTTTGATTACTATGGGCTTGTAGTATATAGTGATATCAGGAAGTGTGATACCTCCCAATTTATTCTTCATTTTCAAGATTGCTGAGGCTATTTGTGTTCTTTTATAGTTCCATATAAATTTTTGGAATGTTTGTTCTATATTTTTAAAATATGCCATTGGTATTTTAATAGAAATTACGTTGAATTTATAGATTGCTTTGGGTAATATAGACATTTTAATGATGTTTATTCTTCCTATCCATGAATATGGTATATGATTCCACATTTTTGTATCTTTTTTGATTTCTTTTAACAATGTTTTATAAATTTCCAAGTACGTGTTCTTTAACTCCTTGGTTAAATTTACTCCTAAGCCTTTTATTTTTTTGTTGCAATAGTGAAGGGGATTGTTTCCTTAATTTCTCATTTAGACAGTTTATTGTTGGTGTACAAATATGCCACTGATTTTTGAATATTAATTTTATATCCTGCCACCTTGCCAAATTCATTTATCAGGTCTAGTATTTTTCTGACTGAGACTTTAGGGTTTACTATGTACAGTATCATGTCATCAGCAAATAATGATAGTTTTACCTCTTCTTTTCCAATTTGAATGTCTTTTATTTCTTCTTCTTGTGCTGTGGCTAGGACTTCCAGAACTACAGTGTGTCCATAAAGTCATGGTACACTTTTGACTGGTCACAGGAAAGCAACAAAAGATGATAGAAATGTGAAATCTGCACCAAATAAAAGAAAAACCCTCCCGATTTCTGTAGGATGATGTGGCAGCATATGTACATGCACAGATGATGACGTAACACCATGTATACAGAGGAGCAGCCCATGGCCATGCCAGTCAAGATGTGGACGGTACAGAGGAAAGTTTATTGTGTTCTGTGACTTGCTAAATTTGAATCCGTGAACAAAGTGCAATGTGAATATCGGCGCATTTGTAAGGAAGCGCCACCACATAGGAATAACATTACTCGGTGGGATAAGCAGTTGAATGGAACCGGCAGTTTGGTGGAGAAACCTCATTCTAGTAGGCCATCAGTCAGTGATGAGTCTGTAGAGGCTATATGGGATAGCTACCTAAGAAGCCCTAAAAAATCTGTGTGTAAACCCACATCAAACTGCACTGAATAGGTATGAAACTGGGAGAGTTTTCCTTTTATTTGGTTCAGATTTCACATTTCTTTCGTCTTTTTTTGCTTTTCTCTGACCAGTCAAAAGTGCACCATGACTTTATGGACACACTGTATGTTAAATAAGAGTGGTGAAAGGGGGCACCCCTGCTTTCTTCCTAATCTTAAGAGGATTGCTTTTAATTTTTGCTCATTGAGTATGATGCTGGCCGTGGGTTTGTCATAGATGGCCTTTATCATGTATGTTAACTGTATCTCCACTTTGCTAAGAGTTTTAATCATAAATCAGTGCTAGGTTTTATCAAATGCTTTCTTTACATCTATTGATGTTATCATGTGATTTTTTTCCTTCCTTATTTTTTATGTGATGAATCACATTTATTCATTTGCAAATATTGTACCAGGCTTGCCTCCACAGAAATAATCCCACTTGATCATAATGTATGATTTTTTTTCATGTATTGCTGGATTCAGTTTGCTAATATTTTGTTGAAAATTTTAGCATCTAAAATCAGCAGCGATATTAGCCTATAGTTTTCTTCCTTTGTAGTGTCTTTACCTGGCTTTAGAATGAGGGTTATGCTTGCATCATAGAAAGAGCTTGAAAATCTTCCCTCTTCTAAATTTTTTGAAATAGCTTGAGAGGGATAGGTGTTAGTTCTTCTTTAAATATTTGGTAAAATTCGCCTGGGAAACTATCTGGTCCAGAACATTTGTTTTCTGGGAGTTTTTTTGATAACTGTTTAAATTTCATTTGTTGTAATCAGTCTGTTTAGGTTTTTTGTTTCTCCTAGATTGAGTTTAGAAATTATATGTTTTTAAAAATTTATCCGTTTCACCTAGGTTGTCCAAGTTTTTGGCATACAGATCTTCATAGCATTTTCTTACAATCCTTTGTATTTCTGTAGTGTCACTTCTTACTTCTCTACTTTCATTTCTAATTTTATTTATTTGAGTCTACTCTCTCTTTTTTTCTTGATGAGTCTGGTTAGAGGTTCATCAATCTTGTTTACCTTTTTAAAGAACCAGCTCTTGATTTCATTGTGCCTCTGTATTGATTTTTTACCTCTATGTCATTTATTTCTGCTCTAATCTTTATTATTTTCTTTCTTCTACTTCTTCTGGGCTTTATTTGTTGGTATTTTTCTATTTATTTTAAATTCAAGGGTATGTTGTTTATTTGAATTTTTTCTTGCTTCTTTAAGTATGCCTGTAATGCTCTGAATTTCCCTCTCAAAACTGCTCTTGCTGTGTCCCATAAATTTTGAGTTGTTTTATGCTGATTTTTATTTGTTTCAAGGAAAATTTTTTATTTCTTCCTTAATCTCATTGTTGACTCATTCATTATTTAATAACATGCTATTTAGCCTCCAAGTGTTTGAGTGTTTTTCAGTTTTTTTATTGTAGTTGATTTCTAGTTTCATGCTATTGTGATCTGAGAAGATGCTTGATATGATTTCAATCTTCTTAAATTATTGAGACTTGTTTTGTATCCAACATGTGGTCTATTCTTGAAAATGTACCATGAGCACTTGAAAAGATTGTATATTCTGCTGCTTTAGGGTGAAAGGTTAGAAGATAATCTATTAAATCCAGTTGATCTAGTGTGTCATTTAAGGCCACTGTTTCTTTGTTAATTTTCTGTCTGGAGGATTTATCCATTGATGTTAGTGGGGTATTAAAATCTCCTACTTTTACATTATTGCTGTTGATCTCGCCATTTATGTCCATCAAAATCTGCTTTATATATTTAGGTGCTCCTATATTAGGCACATAGATATTTACAATGGTTATATCCTTCTATTGAGTTGCTCCCTTTATCATTATGTAGTGAACTTCTTTATCCCTTACTATAGCCTTTGTTTTAAAGTCTATTTTGTCAGATATAAGTATTGCTACCCCAGCTTTTTTTAAATTTCCATTTGCATGAAATACTTTATTCCATCTCTTCACTTTAGTCTATGTGTATCTTTTGTTCTGAAGTGGGTCTCTTCTAGACAGCGTATGTATGGGTCCTGTTTTCTTATCAATGCAGCTACCCTTTGTCTTTTGATTGTAGCATTTAATCCATTTACATTTTAGGTTATTATTGTTATGGAGTTGTTTATTGCCATTTTATTCATTAACTCTACAATCCTCTTTTTCTCAATTTATGTTTTTCCCTTGCTCTTTTTATAGCAGGCCCCTTAACATTTCTTGCATTAGTGGTTTGGTGGTAAAAAATTCCTTGAGTTTTTTTGGGGGGTGGGAGGATGCTTTTTATTTCTTCTTCAATTTTAAGTGACAGCCTTGCTGGATAATAAAGTCTTGGTTGTAGGTTCTTGTTTTGTGTCACTTTGAATATTTCTTGCCAATTCCTTCTGGCCTCTAGTGTTTCAGTTGAGATGTCAGATGTCATCCTTATGGGGGCTACTCTGTAGGTAATTAACTCCTTTTTTTTTGTATTTTTCTGAAGCTGGAAATGGGGAGAGATAGTCAGACAGACTCCCGCATGTGCCCGACCGGGATCCACCTGGCACGCCCACCAGGGGCGACGCTCTGCCCATCAGGGGGCGATGCTCTGCCCCTCCGGGGCATCACTCTGCCGAGAACAGAGCCACTCTAGCGCCTGGGGCAGAGGCCAAGGAGCCATCCCCAGCGCCCGGGCCATCTTTGCTCCAATGGAGCCTTGGCTGCGGGAGGGGAAGAGAGAGACAGAGAGGAAGGAGGGGGGGGTGGAGAAGCAAATGGGCGCTTCTCCTATGTGCCCTGGCCGGGAATCAAACCCGGGTCCCCCGCACACCAGGCCAATGCTCTACCGCTGAGCCAACTGGCCAGGGCCTTAACTGCTTTTCTGTTGAGCTTTTAGCATTCTTTCCTTGTCTCTTAATTTTGACACTTTAATTATGATATGTCTTGCTGTAGGCATCCTTGTGTTCCTCTTTAAAGGAACTCTCTGTGCTTCTTGTACTTGTGTGACTTTGTATTTCATCAATTTAGGGAAATTTTCAGCTATGATTTTTTCAAATAGGTTCTCTTTTCCTTGTTTGTTCTCTTCTCCTTCAGGAACCCCTATGAATCTAATGTTGTTTGTCTTCATATTGTCACAGAGATCTCTTAGAGTTTCCTCAGATATTTTGAGCCTCTTTTCTTTTACTGTTCTGCTTTCATGTTTATCTTGTTCTTTAAGTCACTGTTTCGATCTTCTGATTTATCCAGCCCACTATTAAATCCCTAATTCAGTATTCATTTCCAATACTGTATTTCTCATTTCTGACTGATTCTTTTTTATGATTTCAATGTCCATTTTGATGCTTGCTATCTCTTTATTTAGATGCTCATTATGTCCATTATTGTTGCTCTAAGATCCTTGAGCATCCTAAAAATCATTGTTTTAAACTCTGCATCTGGTATTTTGGTTACTTCCATCTCATTCAGTCCTTTTTTCTGGGGATTTCTCTTGTTGATCATTTGGGTCACATTTGTCTATCTGCCTATTTTGTTTGTGTATTAAGTAGCACTGTCTGACTTTGAAATTTTTGTGTGGTCTTTATGAAGAAGATGGGCTCAGTGGTACTGTTCTACAGGCCACTTGTTTTTCTTGTTCTAGGAGTGCTTCTTGAGGGTACTATATTCCCTCTTGTTGTATGTACGTATTTGATGCAGTTGGTCTTTTCATGGGAACTATTATCCCATCAGGCTAGCTGGCTCTAAGGATCTACCTTAATTATGTATTACACACTGTGCAATGTCTGTCTTGTTGGGTGTATTTATTCTCCACAGTGTCTGGTGCCTGCTAGACTCCACCTTTGGGTGTGCTGCTTGTATAGGTAGTTGAGTGTAGACTTGGTGTTGTCCGCCACCCACTACCAGTTGTGTTGTCTCTAGTTCTTCTTGGGTTGGTGTCAGCTATTTTTTGTAACCCACTGTGGGCTACCAGTCTGCAGCTACTGCAATTTTTACTGTTTTTGTCTGCGTTTTCTGTGTCTGGATACTATGTTAGGGGCCAACCTTTGTATAAGGATCCGCTTCTTCCTGCTTGGAGATGACAATAGCTCTGTAAAAGCCCCAAGCTCTATAAGATTTGTCTCCCCTTTTCAGCTTCTCCTCCTCCTCTAGCAGCTGCCTGGTCTTTCCACAGAGTCTTCTGTAGTAAGACTGTAGTGTGGGCTCAGATTGGCCTCACCCAACCGAACCTTCTACAGGTTACACACTTGGTGGGTTAGAGCAGCTGAAGTTGTGAAAACAATGTTTGTGGAACCCCTTACTTCAGGAGTCTCTTGGTCAGGAATTCAGTGCATGAAATGTGGCCCCTACTCCAGAGCTTGATCCCTCAGCCACTGCTGGATACTCAAATTTTTATTTTTTTTTGATTATTATTATTTTTTTAATAATTTTATTTTTTTAATGGGGTGACATCAATAAATCAGGATACATATATTCAAAGATAACAAGTCCAGGTTATCTTGTCGTTCAATTATGTTGCATACCCACCACCCAAAGTCAGATTGTCCTCTGTCACCTTCTATCTTGTTTTCTTTGTGCCCCTCCCTCTCCCCCTTTCCCTCTCCCATTCCCCCCTCCCCCCCGTAACCACCACACTCTTATCAATGTCTCTTAGTTTCACTTTTATGTCCCACCTACGTATGGAATAATACAGTTCCTGGTTTTTTCTGATTTACTTATTTCGCTTCTTATCATGTTATCAAGATCCCACCATTTTGCTGTAAATGTTCCGATGTCATCATTTCTTATGGCTGAGTAGTATTCCATAGTGTATATGTGCCACATCTTCTTTATCCAGTCATCTATTGATGGGCTTTTTGGTTGTTTCCATGTCCTGGCCACTGTGAACAATGCTGCAATAAACATGGGGCTGCATGTGTCTTTACATATCAATGTTTCTGAGTTTTTGGGATATATACCCAGTAGAGGGATTGCTGGGTCATAAGGTAGTTCTATTTTCAGTTTTTTGAGGAACCACCATACTTTCTTCCATAATGGTTGTACTACTTTACATTCCCACCAACAGTGTATGAGGGTTCCTTTTTCTCCACAGCTTCTCCAACATTTGCTATTACCTGTCTTGCTAATAACAGCTAATCGAACAGGTGTGAGGTGGTATCTCATTGCCGTTTTGATTTGCATTTCTCTAATAGCTAAAGAAGATGAGCATCTTTTCATATATCTGTTGGCCATTTGTATTTCTTCCTGGGAGAAGTGTCTATTCATATCCTCTTCCCATTTTTTTTATTGGATTGTTTGTTTGTTTGTTGTTGAGTTTTATGAGTTCTTTGTATATTTTGGATATTAGGCCCTTATCTGAGCTGTTGTTTGAAAATATCATTTCCCATTTAGTTGGCTTTCTGTTTATTTTGTTATCAGTTTCTCTTGCTGAGCAAAAACTTCTTAGTCTGATGTAGTCCCATTCATTAATTTTTGCCTTCACTTCTCTTGCCTGTGGAGTCAAATTCATAAAATGCTCTTTAAAACCCAGGTCCATGAGTTGTGGATAGTCAAATTTTATTTTTCCCTAACAAGGTGAGCAGTAATTCAGACCGAGTGTTTCCGACAGTCCCCTCTGGAGAAGTTCTTTAGTTGCTGAGTACCCAGTCTCAGGAAGGAAGACTGAGAGAGCCCTCTCTTTTTTTTTTTTTTTTTTTTTTTGTATTTTTCTGAAGCTGGAAATGGGGAGAGACAGTCAGACAGACTCCCGCATGCACCTGACCAGGATCCACCTGGCACGCCCACCAGGGGTGATGCTCTGCCGCGACCAGAGCCACCCCTGCGCCTGGGGCAGAGGCCAAGGAGCCATCCCCAGCACCCGGGCCATCTTTGCTCCAATGGAGCCTCGGCTGCAGGAGGGGAAGAGAGAGACAGAGAGGAAGGAGGGGGGTGGAGAAGCAAATGGGCACTTATCCTATGTGCCTTGGCCGGGAATTGAACCTGGGCCCCCTGCATGCCAGGCCGATGCTCTACCGCTGAGCCAACCAGCCAGGGCCGAGAGAGAGCCCTCTCTTGATGCTGACTATCCCTCACCTGATGTGGCTAAGTCTCTTGACCTGAACCAACAATAGATTCACAGGGAACAATACTTTAAATATCCATGCTCCAACCTCTCTCCCTTTAACCTCATGGCATCTGTCCATTTTAGCAGGACAGAATATCCAGCACCCAGGCCAGCTGACTGTGAAGCTCCACCCAATGCACATGAGCCACTGTGCCGGTGCTGATCACAGAGAATAAAACTCACCTCAGCTGCGCCAGGTGTGAGGTGCTTTTCTTTAGGATACCACTCTAGCAGGGGTTGTTCGATTCTGAACCAAAGTGTTCTGCGACTGGTCCCTGGATGTGCCAGCCATGGGCCTCCATAGCAGGAGCCCAGCGCAGAACAGTGGAAGAAACTGCCCATGACTGGCCCTCAGCAACCACTGGAGCTACAAGCAATTAATAGTTTGTGTCTGCCTCTGTTAGGCCCAGGTGTAAATGAAAATTCCTAGCTGCACTCCTAGGCTGACTTTTACCTACTCTGGTCCTGGGGGAAAGTCTGCTCAAATGGCCAGGTTTCCCTGAGTCCTGCCTCTTGCAGCCTGTCTGCTGGCTGCTTGTTAGGCTTAGCTGCTGAAAAAGCCTCTGCCAGAGTCTAGAGTCGCAGCAATTTAGGGATTAGAAAGAGTGGTGGGTGTGGCTCAGCCCCTTGGCCCTAGGTATCAGTCTGTCTATACTTTTTTCTCAGACTTCAGTAGGTGAAGCCCCAGGAGTCCAGTGAGTGTGGCCTCTGGGACTCAGAGGTGTGGTCTTACCAGTCTCTGGAAGGTTCAACTGAGTTTCTGGTGAGGTGGAAGCATCAATGATAAACTCAGGAGAGTGTTGGGGGATCTCCAGACTCAATACCAGAAAATTGAGTCACTGACATGCCCCCTGCTTCCTGGCCTCTCAGAATGACCATTCACCATATCTGAGGTAGGAGAGACTCCTGAGGGTGGAGCAGCTGCTTCTCCCCTGGCTGATGCCACTTAGAGGGGACTGCTCCACCTAAGAAAGATGGCGACTGCAGTTCTGGAGTATGACTCAACACAGGGGTTCTGGTTTCTGTCCCCCTCAGTGTCTCTCCCTGGGCCTCCAACTTTATACTCTCCTCCTGCAACTCCAGTCTTCTCAGCTCTCTCCTGCCATATCCCTGAGTAAGTGGCTGTGAAAGAGGTTTTCTGCATGGGCCCTTTAAAATGAAATCCACATCTGAGAGGTGTGTCTCTTTCTCACGGACAGAAAACCCAGTTCTTTTCACAGCTAAATGCTGTGTGGGCACCTCTTCTAGGCTCTGGGGCTCTAGGCTGGGGCTCTGGTCCTGGGGCCAAGGACACACACCTCTCAAGGAAACCCACCCCGCCATGAAAGTCCCTGAAGACCCTCAACTGCCACTTGCTCCTGGGAGTGAGGCAGCCCTTTCTGCACCCTTCCAACCAGTCTTGATATGGATTCTTTGATGATCCTTGGTTATAGATTCCTTAGTTTAGTCCAAAATTGGTTTTTCAAGGTGATTATTCTTAAATTAAATTGTAATCCAATTTGGTCCTGGGAGGTGGCAGTTGAAACGTCCACCTACTCCTTTGCCATCTTTCTTCCCCTATCCAATGATTTTTAAAGATGGATTCCAACAAAGAAAAAATGTTATGTCAAAGGTTATAAATAACTTGATATACAGATTACAGATTTCCAAAATATTTTAAACCCCCCCCCCACACACAATCTCTATGACTGTTCTGTACCCGATAGCATTTTCTCAGACAGTCAGCAAATACTAAGTACCTAATGCATATCTATGTACTGGTTCCTGTTTGACATCAGGGTGGCTTTGGGAACCCAAATAATCCTGCTGGAAAGCATCAGAGTGGCAGCCATACCACCTGCCCTGTACTCCTCACACTAAGGCTGACTTACTGCAGCCTCTGACTCAGCCACCATCACCATCGCTTTTGTTGCAGGGAACCTCTGTCCTGGACTGGAGCACACAACAAAATGCCCTGCTTGAAAAGAGCTTCTCTTGTGTGGAGGCCCAGGACAGACCTGAGGATGGACCTCCCCACCCAGGAAACAGAATTGAGAGAGCTGAGGCTGAGGCCAGGCAGTTTGACTCCTAATTCAACTACATACACTTAGAAAACTACATTGAACAACACAATCAAGGTCTCTGCAGATCATAGAGCCTACTTGGGAGGAATATATTTAATAAATAATAAAATAAAGTATAATGAAGATATGATTAGGAAGTTAATGGGTTATTACTGTTATTGGGTTTTTTTGCTAAATTCCTACACCAAAAATATCAACCAATTATTTTTTAATTTTAATTACATTTACATATAATTGGTTTGACATTTTTAATCCTATTCTTTATTATTTTATTATTTTATTAAAGTATTGTGTTTACATAGATTCTAATGTCACCCGTGTTCCCCAGTACCTACCCCCTGTCTCCTTCCCCATAACACCCTCCCCCCTTCCCTCCAGAATTTGTTTTTCTGCTCTCATCCCATCCTATTACCCTATCATCCCCTTTCTCTCTGTCCGCTTTCCTTCTGGATCCTTTGATCCCGCCTCTGTCTCTATTTTGCTCTTCAGTTCATATTGTTCGTTGGATTCCTCATATGAGTGAGGTCATATAAGGTTTTCTTTCTCTGCCTGGCTTATTTTACTTAATATAATAGTTTCCAGTTCCATCCATGTTGTTGCAAAAAAATAATATTTCATTCTTTTTCATGGTCCTTAGTATTCCATTGTGTATATGTACCACAACTTTTTAATCCAGTCTTCCACTGACAGACACTTGGGCTATTTCCAGGTCTTGGCTATTGTAAACAATGCTGCCATAAACATGTAGGTATATTTCTCCTTTTCAAACTGTGCTATGGTATTCTTGGGTATATTTCTAAAAGTGGGATGTCTGGGTCAAAAGGCAGTTTGATTTTTAATTTTTTTAAGAATCTTCATACTGTTTTCCACAGTGGCTGCGCCAGTCTGCATTTCCACCAGAGTGCAGGAGGGTTCCCTTTTCTCCACATCCTCGCCAGCACTTACTCTGTGTTGCTTTGTTGATGAGCGCCATTCTGACTAGTGTGAAGTAATATCTCATTGTGGTTTTAATTTGCATTTCTCTAATAATTAGTGATGATGAGCACTTTTTCATATGCCTATTGGCCATCTGTATGTCCTCTTTGGAGCAGTGTCTATTCATCTCTTTTGCCCACTTTTTGATTAAACTGTTTATCTTCCTGGTATTGAGTTTTACAAGTACTTTATAAATTTTAGTTATTAACCCTTTATCAAACGTATTGTCGAATATGTTCTCCCATTGTGTGGTTTGCCTTTTTATTTTGTTCATATTGTCTTTAGCTGTGCAAAAGCTTTTTAGTTTGATATAGTCCCATTTGTTTATCCTGTCTTTTATTTACCTTGCACTGAAGATAAATCAGCAAATATATCGTTGCGAGAACTATCTGGGAGCTTATTGCCTATGTTTTTCTCTAGGATGCTTATGGTTTCATGACTTACATTTAAGTCTTTTACCCATTTTGAGTTTATTTTTGTGAATGGTGTGAGTTGGTGGTCTAGTTTCATTTTTTTGAAGATAGCTGACCAATTTCCCAACACTATTTTTTAAAGAGACTGTCTTTACTCCATTGTATGCGCTTACCTCCTTTGTCAAATATCAGTTGTCCATAAAGGTGCAGGTTTATTTCTGGGTTCTTTGTTCTGTTCCATTGATCTATTGCCTGTTCTTATGCTGATACCAAGCTGATTTGAGTATAATGGCCTTGTAGTATAACTTGATGTCTGGAAGTGTGATACCACCTTCTTTACTCTTTTTTTTTTTTTTTTTTGTATTTTTTCTGAAGTTGGAAACGGGGATGCAGTCAGACAGACTCCCGCATGTGCCCGACCGGGATCCACCCAGCAAGCCCACCAGGAGGCAATGCTCTGCCCATATGGGGCATTGCTCTGTTGCAACCAGAGCCATTCTAGCGCCTGAGGCAGAGGCCATGAAGCCATCCTCAGTGCCTGGGCCAACTTTGCTCCAATGGAGCCTTGGCTGTGGGAAGGGAAGAGAGAGACAGAGAGGAAGGAGAGGGGGAGGGATGGAGAAGCAGATGGGCGTTTCTCCTGTGTGCTCTAGCCAGGAATCGAACCCGGGACTCCTGCACACCAGGCTGACATCTACCACTGAGCCAACCAGCCAGGGCCTTTATTCTTCTTTATTAAGATTTCTGAGGCTATCTGTGTTCTTTTTTGGTTACATATAAATTTTTGGAATATGTGTTCTATATCTTTGATTTATGTCCTTGGTATTTTAATAGAAATTCTATTGAATTTATGAATTGCTTTGGGTAATATGGACATTTTAATGATATTTATTCTTCCTAGCCATAAACACGGTATATGCTTCCACTTGTTTGTATATTTCTTGATTTCTTTTATCAATGTTTTATAATTTTCCGAGTACAAGCCTTTAACCTCCTTGGTTAAATTTACTCCTAGGTACTTTATTTTTTGTTGTTGTTATTGTAATAGTGAAGAGGATTATTTCCTTAATTTCTCTTTATGACAGTTCATTGTTGGTATATAAAAATGCCTCTGATTTCTGAGTATTAATTTTATATCATGCCATCTTGCTGAATTTATTTATCAGGTCCAGTAGTTTTTTCACTGCAACTTAGGGTTTTCTAGGTACAGTATCATACTATCTGCAAATAATGATAGTTTTACTTTTCCTTTTCCAATTTGGATGCCTTTTATTTCTTCTTGTCTTATTGCTGTGGCTAGGACTTCCAGAACTATATTGAATAAGAGTGGTGAAAGGGGGAACCCATGCCTTGTTTCTGATCTTAAGGGGATTGCTTTTAACTTTTGCCCATTGAGTATAATGTTGGCTTTGGTCCTGTCATAGATGGCCTTTATTGTGTTAAAGTATGTTTCCTGTATTTTTACTTTGCTGAGAGTGTTGACCATAAATGGGTGCTGGATTTTATCAAATGCTTTTTCTGCCTCTATTGATATTATCATATAGTTTTTGTCCTTCATTTTTTTATATGATAAATCACATTGATTGATTTGCGAATATTGTACCAACCTTGTCGTCCCCCAAAAAATCCCACTTGGTCATGGTGTATGATTTTTTTTCATGTATTGCTGGATCTGGTTGCTAATATTTTGTTGAGGATTTAGCATGTAAATTCATCAGAGATATTGGCCTATAGTTTTCTTTCTTTGTGTTGTCTTTGCCTGGTTTTGGAATCAGAGTTATGCTTGCCTCATAAAAGGAGCTTGGAAGTTTTTCCTCCTCTTGAATTTTTTGGAATATTTTGAGAAGGATAGGAGTTAGTTCTTTTCTGAATCTTTGGTAGAATTAACCTGTGAAGCCATCTGGCCCAGGGCTTCTGTTTGTTGGGAGTTTATTCATAACTGTTTCAATCTCATTTGTTGTAATCGATTTATTTAGGTTTTCTGATTCTTCCAGATTGATATTTGAATGATTACATTTTTTCAAGGAATTTGTCCATTTCACCTAGGTTGTCTAATTTTTTGGCATACAATTCTTCATAGTATTTTCTTACGATCCTTTGTATTTCTGCTGTGTCATTGTTACTTCTCCACCCTCATTTCTAATTTTATTTATTTGAGTTATTTCTCTTTTTTCTTGGTGAGTCTTGCTAAGTGTTAATCGATCTTATTTACTTTTTCAAAGAACCAACTCTTGATTTCATTGATCCCCTTTATTGGTTTTTTAGTCTCTAAGTCATTTATTTCTGCTCTGATCTTTATTATTTCCTTCCTTATACTTCCTCTAGGCTTTACTTGCTGGGTTTTTTTTTTTTTTTAGTTCCTTTAGTTGCCATTTTAAGTTGTTATTTTTGAGCTTTTTCTAGCTTCTTAAAATATACCAGTAATGCTATGAACTTCCCTCCCTAGAACTGCTTTTGCTGTTTCCCACTTATCTTGAGTTGTTGTATGCTCATTTTCATTAGTTTCAAGGAAATTTTTTATTTTTTCCTTGATCTCATTGTTGACCCAGTCATTGTTTAATAACATGCTGTTTAGTTTCCAAGTGTTTGAGTGTTTTTGTTTTTTTTTTCCTATTGTAGTTAATTTCTAGTTCATGCCATTGTGGTCAGAGAAGATGCTTGATGTGGGTTCAATTTTTTTTAATTTGTTGAGACTTGTTTTATGCCCCAATATGTGGTCTATTCTGAAGAATGTACCATGAGCACTTAAAAAGAATGTATATTCTGCTGCTTTAGGGTGGAAGGTTCTAAAGATATCTATTAAATTCAGTTAATCTAGTGTATCCCTTAATTTTGTTCTTTCTTTGTTACTTTTCTTTCTTGAAGATCTATTCATTGATGTTAGTGGGGTATTAAAATCCCCTACTATTATAGTATTGCTATTGATCTCTCCCTTTATATCCATCAAAATCTGCTTTATTTATAATATTTAGGTGCTCCTATATTAGGTGCATAAATATTTACAATGGTTATCTCTTCCTGTTGGTTTGCTCCCTTTATCATTATGAAGTGACCTTCTTTATCCCTTACTATATTTTTTGTTTGAAAGTCTATTTTGTTAGATATAAATATTGCTATCCCAGCTTTTTTTTCATTTCCATTTGCATGAAATATTTTTTCCATTCTTTTACTTTTAGTCTATGTGTATCTTCTGTTTTGAGGTGGGTCTCCAGTAGATAGCATATGTATAGGTCCTGTTTTCTTATTCATTCAGCTACCCTATTTCTTTTGATTGGAGCATTTAATCCATTTACATGTAGTTGTTTCTTGCCATTTTGTTCTGTAAAGTTATATTCCTCTTTTACTCTATTTTTTTTCCCCTGTATCCAGGAATGTGGTGGGTGTAATCTAATTCCCTGAAGGCTCGATTTGTGATCTGCACCAGCTTCTCTCTTGGTGTGGGGTGCTTTCTTAGTTCCAGTGGGGAGAGGTGTATCTCTGATCTCCATGAAGACCTGAGTTACTGCCCCTACTCCCCACTTCCTGTAGTCAGCTGTGTCTTGTTGCACTGATTGGAGCTGGAGAGCTTTCTAGAGGTGGGTCACTCAGAACCACTTTAGGCTTGTACTTTGTTGAGGGTTCAACCCCTCCTCCAGCTATGGCCACCTCTGTACTGGATAAGTCAGCTTCTCAGGTCATCCCATGCATTTCTCTACCCATCATCATCTGTCTCTCTCTCCCCACTTTCCTTTTGGAAAACAAGCTAGCCCTCTCAGCTCACCTCGGTCCCAGGTCCCCAAGCAAGTGGCTGTGAGCAATATTCTCTGCTTTTCTCCTTGTAATGAGAGCCCAGAAGGTCTCACCCCACCTTTGTTCCTGGAAGCAGGGGAGACCCACCATGCCTGGTGCTTCCTACCAGGCTCAGTGTGGCTTCTTCTTTGCTCCTTGATTTTTTGAGACCTGGTCTTTTAATCCAAAGTTGTTTTTTCACACTGATTATTCCTAAATTAATTTGTAATCCAGTTTGGTGGTGTGAGCTGGGAGTCTGTGTGTCTGCCTACTCTGCTGCCATCTTGGTTCTACTCTGGTTTGACATTTAAAAAAGATAAATTCTCTATAATTTTTCTATTTCCTTTAACCAGTTTTTATTAGTGTATAAATTTTTTATTGACTAAAAATGTTCTCTATTAGTTAATTATATTACCCTATGCCAGATAATTGCAGCAATTATATTTAAGTTTTCTAATTTATCTTTTGGTTATTACATTTGCAATTATTATAACTGACTTTAATTTTATGTGTTCAATTATATAAAATAGCTATTTCAATCTTTCCTACATTATTAACTTATGCTTAATAAGTCCTTATTTATTTCATAAAAACTTCTATGGTTTCCCAGACAGTTCTTTCTAGTACAAAGTGCTTGTTGACAAAAAAGTCTTATAGGAATATTATTAATATAATAGTAGTTAATATTGATAGTACACTCTGTGCATTATCTTACTTAATTCTCTCAAGAACCCTATGAAGTAAGTGGTATTATTATCTGAATGTTACAGTTAATAAAAATATGCATAGAGAGTACAAATTTGGCTCAGGGCCGATTTTTTTAAAACCAAGGCCAGTTTTAAACCCTTGCAGATTTTCTTCAGATTTTACTATAGTTTGTTACTGTTAACCATTTCTCCCCCTCCCCTTTGTTTAATGATGTGCCATCTTTTCTTTCTGGAAGATTTTTTAATCTGCTTCTTTTTAAATTCTAAAATATCAAGATGATGTGGTTTATGGATGTTTTTTATTTGTTGGCCTGAGCAAACAGTTATGTTTCTAGACTCCATATCTTCACTTTTAAAATATTTTATTTCTTTTTATTGTTTCACTTAAAATTGCATTATCTCCATTTCTTTTTATTATGTTTTTATGAGGCTGCTCGACCTTCTGCAGAACCATTTAATTTTTTGAAAATCTTTTTTCCCCTATTATCACTTTCTATGTGTGTGTTTGTTATTTTTATAATTCTGGAAGAATTGTTTAAATGTTTTCTAATACCTTCTATTATTTTTTCAATTTTGGGTATCATAATTTTTATTTCCAATATGATTTTTAAATTTACCTTATCTTATTGTTATTTTATAAATGTGCTATTCATTCTTATCAAACTAAGCATATAATGAAGTTTTATAAAGATTGTTTCCAGTTATCTTGAGTCATCTTTTTGCTCTAAGTTATTTTTTTTTCATTTTATTTTAGTCTTTAGCCTTGATAGTAGAGGTTTTTCTAAAATACCTTCTGACACTTGCCTTTAAATTCTCATTTGAGTGAGGCACTAAAGGTCCCATGGGACATACAGGGACATGGCAGGATATTTTAATTAATAAACAGTATCATAAAGTGCTCTAGCAATGCAACCTCTTGTCTTAGGTAAGAGAGAGAAACATCAACTGGTTGTTTCAGTTAGTTGTGCCATTAATTGTTCTCATATGTGTCCACACTGGGGCTTAAATTTTGGACATTGGGGTAAATTTGGCAACTCCATTTTTGGACTCATGACCTCAGCTTTCCAAGAGGATGTTCTATCCATTGGGTACAGTTCAGGGCAATACTTTCACATATTTTTAAAACTGAAACCTACATAGTGAAGTGAGCATGTCCTCCTTTCCAGATGCACTACCTCATCATTATATCCTCCCCTTACTAATATAGAAGCCCTTATTAGTTTGATGTCTACCTAATGCCATTAGCTTTTAAAACTTTGGTCTGGTCATCACTGGCTTTTACTAGCCTCTTTGTCAATTCTTTTCTTTTGTTGATGTCTTCAGAACCTAAATCACAATCTTTTAATCACACCTTTCCTGACAGGACTAAGCAATTTTAATATTTACAAGAATAGCTCTCTTTAATATCCTGACTTCTCAGGTCCTTGAGCCCTTGCTTTTACTACAACCCCATTTTGAGTAATTTCTCTGAATGCTTTTATTTATTTTATTATTATTATTATTATTATTATTATTATTATTGATTTTATAGAGAGAAGATGAAAAGAGAGAGAGAGAAACATTCATTTATTTTTCCACTTAATTGTGCACTCATTGGTCGCTTCCCGTATGTGCCTCAATCAGTAATTGAACATGCAACCATGGTGTTTTGGGAAGGAGCAGGTCTAACTGACATAGCTAACTGGCTACAGACTCTGAATGTTTTCAATTACTCTTGTAGTTAACCAAGAGAAAAGTCTTGCCTTTGGGAAAACAAGGATGAAAATCAGTGATAGTCACTGCTTTGTGCAAAAATTTTTGTATTAAATGCAGAAAGACATTCCACAAGTAAAAGTGATTTCAAATCAAGATTACTTTGCTTAACTACAACTATTCTAATACTTTTAAAGGTCTTAGAATCTGGGAGTAAGATCAAGAACTATGTACACAAAACCCTGACCTGTGAAATAAAAGCTGTGGTCTTTTTTGTTTTTGTTTTTTTTTTAAGTTTTAAATAGAGTTATATTTATTTCTTGATTTCTCATGGAATGAAACTGTATACAGTGTTCTGTTTTTTGTTTGTTTTCATGTTTTTTAATGTTGATTTTTAATTTATTGTTTCACATGGTTTCAAGTATCCCACTCAACATAACACCTTCTACCCCCACATAGTCTCTTTCCATTCCCATGTTACTCCCATTCCTCTCTGCTCCTTACCTCTATTCTCCCTTTTCCATTGGGAATTGCCACTCTGTTGTCTGTATCTCTGTGCTATGTATATATAATTTGACTAATACCTTCACTTTCTTTGATCTCACCCCTCTTCTCCCTTCCCTCTGACAGCTGTCCATCTGTTCCCTGTAATCCTGCCTCTGTTTGTAAAATGTTCCTCATTTTATTGTGTTCATTACACTCCACATATAAGTGAGATCATATGGTTTTTGTCTTTCTCTGCCTGGCTTATTTCACTTAGCATAATAATATCTATCCATCCTTGCAGGTTCAAAAGGTAAGATTTTCTTCTTTTTTATTGTTGCATAGAATTCATTATGTAAATGTACCATCACTATTTTATCCACTCATCTACTGATGGATACTTAAATTGTTTCCAGGTCTTGGCTATTGTAAACAGTGCTGCAATGAACATGAGGGTGCATATCTTCTTTTGAATTAGTGTCTTGGGATTCTTAGGGTATATTCTTAGAAGTGGGATAGCTTCTAAGAAAAAAAGTAAAAAAAAGTAAGATAGCTGGGTAATAAGGCAGTTCAATTTTTAATTTTTGAGGAAACTTCATACTGTTTTCCATTGTTGCTGTACAGGTCTGCATTCCCACCAATAGTGCAGGAGGGTTCTCTTTTCTCCACACCCTTGCCAGCACTTGTTGTTTGTTGATTTGTTAATGAAAGCCATTCTGGTAGGTGTGAGGTGATATCTCATTATGATTTTAATTTATATTTCTCTAATGATTAGTAATGTTGAGCATACAGATGCATATTGGCTATCTGTATGTCCTCTTTGGAGAAGTGTTTATTCAGGTTTTTGGCCCATTTTTTAATTGGATTGTTTACCTTCCTGGTGTTGATTTTTAGAAGTTCTTTATAAATTTTGGTTATTAACCCCTTATCAGATGTATTGGCGAATATATTCTCCCATTGAGCGAGTTGTCTTATTTTTTATTTTTATTTATTATTATTTTTAAGTGACAGGAGGGGAGATAATGAGACAGACTCCCATATGTACACCAATCAAGATCTACCCAGAAACTTCTGTCTGGAGCTGATGCTAAAATCAATCAATCTATTTTTAGTGCTTGAGGCTGACACTCAGTCAAATTAGTGAAACAATAGAGATGCTGGCTGCAGGAGGGGAAGAAAGAGAAAAGGGGGAGAAAAGCAGATGGTTGTTTCTCATATGTGCCCTGACCAGGAATCAAACCCAGGACATCCATAAGCCAGGCCAATGCTTTATCCACTGAGCCTCTGACAAGGGCCCAGGGTAGCTTTTTTATAATTGTATTAAAAGTCATCATGATATATGAATAAATTAGTTTCAGCCTAATTTTATTTTATACAAAGTTACCAGTCAACAGCTTTGTGATAACTTTGAGTATTGAAAATACCCATATGGGTGGAACACTGTAAAGTATATTATTTGTACACTGTACTGTATACCTGAAACCCATACAAAATAATATTGAAAGTAAACTATAATTGAAAAATTGTTTAAATTTTAAAATAAAAATTAAATTAAAAAATGAAACAATATATATAATTATCTCCTATTAAATTGGGACAAAAATTGAGAATATCAATTTTGATTGGATAGACAGTGATATGAGCATTCCCATACACTATTAGAAGAATTGTATATTGGTTAGGCTTTTAAAATTTTAGATTTAAACACACATGTGTACACATACACACTACTACAAATATATTCACATGTGCACAAAGACATTTATTCATCATACTGTTGAGGTAACAGAACAAAGCTGTAATAGAAACATCTATCTGCAAAACAATAGTTAGAAACATGATACATGTACTCAGTGGAATCCTATAGTCCTTGTTAAAAATGACATTGGTAAGTAGGGGAAAAAGAGCACAGTACTACTTATGGTAAGGTCCTATTTATGTAAAAAATTAAAGACCCTAAAAGATAAGTGGACATTTATATATATTTATATAAAATGTTCTATTTATGTAAATATACTGCTCACAAAAATAGGGGATATTGCAAATTGAATATGAAGCAATAAAAAAAGAAGCATTTGATTTTTATTATTAAACAAAAACATCAGAAAAGCAAATGACAAGTCAACGAAAGTTATTCAATTAGTTAAATGAGATGCAAACTCAGTTATCATGATTGAGTAGCAAGTGACATATTGGTGGGGGTGAACAGAAGCATGTCAAACTGGGTGAAAGTGCCACACATTGACTGTTCAGTAGGATGTATGGTCACCCAAGACTGCCAAAACACACTGACAGCATTGGGGCATGGACAGGATCAGATTGTCCAGCAGTTCTTGTGGGATCCTCTGCCATTCTTGATCCAGGGCAACTTCCAGCTCAAGAAGTGTTGTGGGAGGCATTGGACGGTTTGCAAGATGTCTTCCCAGTGCATCCCAAGCATGTTCAATGAGATTCAGGTCTGGAGAACATGAAGGCTAGTCCATGTGTTTGATTCGTGCCTTCAGAACCATGTTGTTGATGAGATGGGCACTATGGGGTCTTCCATTATTATCCACGAAAAAAAAGTTGTTTCCAACTGCTCCAGCATAGGGTACCACTGTAGGGTGCAGGACCTCATCTTGATATCTGAAAGCAATCAGTGATCCGTTTCTGATGACATGAAGGTCAGTACAACCATCAATGCTGATGCCAGCCCACACCATGATTCCGCCACCACCGAAGGAGTCCCTTTCTTGAATAAAAATAGATTCTCCCATGTTCCTCGTTCATGCCAGATCAGGACACGATGATCATCAGGCTGCAGACTGAACTGTGACTCATCAGAGAAGAGGACAGTTAACCATTCATCATGGGTCCAGTGACGATGTTCATCAGCCCACCTTCTACAAGTACTACAGTGTTCAGTGGCATGCAGTCCAACACAAAGGAGCTGATTTTGAATGGTCTGGGTGCATACCCATTGTCTAGTGGCAACAAGAAACTGTCCCCGCAGCTCTGTTGCACTGCTCTACCTGCTCCTTCTTGGGAATAACGTCAAGTAGCAGCCATCTCTCACTGTTGTGGCAGATGGGCAATTCTGCCCTCATCTTTTTTGTACTGTGCCAGTCTCTTGAAAGTGATTCCAAAGTCTGCTAATGGTGCTTTGGGATGTTCCAAGTGCTGTTGCCATTGTTGTCTGCTTGACCAGCTTCAAGACATCCTATGGGCCTGACCTATGGTGGCACAGTGGATAAAGTGTCGACCTGGAAATGCTGAGGTCGCCGGTTCGAAACCCTGGGCTTGCCTGGTCAAGGCACATATGGGAGTTGATACTTCCAGCTCCTCCCCACCTTCTCTCTCTGTCTCTCCTCTCTTTCTCCCTCTCTGTCTCTCTCTCCTCTCTAAAATTAAAAAAAAAACATTAAAAAAAAAGCCTAACCTGTGATGGCGCAGTGGATAAAGCGTCGACCTGGAAATGCTGAGGTCGCCGGTTCAAAACCCTGGGCTTGCCTGGTCAAGGTACATATGGGAGTTGATGCTTCCTGTTCCTCTCTCTCCCCCTTTCCCTCTCTCTCTCCTCTCTGAAAAAAAAAGAATAAACAAAGTCTTTAAAAAATAATAATAAGACATCCTATGGCTCTCCGGACTTCACATTTGGGCAAATTGTGTTGCAGGGGCATTCATTGCAAGGGCTGGGAAATTGCAGGATGTGCACTTTCAAGATCAGGGTACATGCACATACTCCAGTACTGTCAGCCTTTTGTATAGTGCATTTTCACCAATAAAATAAAAGTTGGTTTTGCATCTCATTTGCATAATTGAACAACTTTTAATGACTTGTTTGTTTCTCTGATGTTCTTGTTTAATAAAAAAAATCAAATGCTTCTTTTTTTATTACTTCATATTCATTTTGAAATATACCCTCTTTTTTTTATAATTTTTTATTAATGTTAATGGGATGACATTAATAATTCAGGGTACATATATTCAAAGAAAACATGTCTAGGTTATCTTGTCATTAAATTATGTTGCATACCCCTCACCCAGAGTCAGATTGTCCTCCGTCACCCTCTTTCTAGTTTTCTCTGTGCCCCTCCCCCTCCCCCTAACTCTCTCCCTCCCTCCCTCCTGCGTCCTCCCTCCCCCCACCCCTGGTAACCACCACTCTCTTGTCCATGTCTCTTAGTCTCGTTTTTATGTTCCACCAATGTATGGAATCATGTAGTTCTTGTTTTTTTCTGATTTACTTATTTCACTCCGTAGAAATATACCCTAATTCTTGTGAGCAATATACTTAGAAAGATATTAGGAGGTGGTCATGAAACAATTAGTGAGGTTACATCTGAAAGAAGAAAGGGGGAAAAAGAAATTCCATAATTTTCTCTATAATAAAGTTATATACATGTAGTATATGTGTTGACTAAAAAGTAATAACAAATAAGAGTGTATGAATATTTTTCAAAATAAAACTAAACTAGATCTGCATGAAAGATGGCATGCCAAGGCTCCATTGGAGCAAAGATGGCCCAGGCGCTGGGGATGGCTCCTTGGCCGCTGCCCCAGGCGCTAGAGTGGCTCTGGTCGTGGTAGAGCGATGCCCCGGAGGGGCAGAGCATCGCCCCCTGGTGGGCAGAGCGTCGCCCCTGGTGGGCGTGCCGAGTGGATCCCGGTCGGCGCATGCGGGAGTCTGACTGTCTCTCCCCGTTTCCAACTTCAGAAAAATACAAAAAAAAAAAAAAAAAAAAAAAAAAAAAAAAAAAAGTGGCACACTAAATCAGAATTTAAAGTTAGATGCAAGCCTTGAGACATGAGTCCCAGAGCTAGCCGGTCTCAAGCATCTGTAGGCTGAATGATGTTCACCAAAAAATGTCAAGGCCCTCATCCTGAAAACTTCTCAATACATTACCTTACATGTGAAAAAGACTTTGTAGATTTTGAGATTGGAGGATTATTCTGTGGACTAAATATAATCACATGGACCCTTGTGAGAGGGAGGCAGGAAGGTCAAAGACAGAGAGGTAATGGTACAGTGGAAGGAGAAAGGCAGAGACAGACAGCTACACAGAGAGTTTGAGACTGAGGGATACTGCAGTTTGGCTTTGATGATGGGAAAAAGAGACCACCAGCTAAGAAGTGTAGTCAGCTTCTAGAAGGAAAAAAAGGCAGGGAAGCAATTTTTTCTCTAGTCTCCAGGAGTAACCCACCTATGGACACCTTGACTTTTAGCCCCATCAGACTAAATTTAGACTCTGAGTTTCAGAATAAATTTGTGTTGTTCTGAGCCACTGTGTGGTGGTTTGTCACAGTAGCATTAGCAAATTAATACAGTTCTCTAGCCTATCAATTGAGATTGTAGGATTGGATTTCCAATATCAAAGATAATTTAGTAATAATCAAAATAGCAGATATTTATAAGTATTCAACATATGACAGAAACTATGCTAAGGGCTTCACAAACATATCTCATGCAATCCTCTTCACAGCCCTGGGTGTAGGCTCTATTTCCATTTTTCACTTCACACACGAGAAGCCAAAGCTTAGAGAATTTAGTAATTTAGCAAAGTGTAATAAAACCAAGAAACAAACAGAGATCTGGTTGACATCACTGCTTTCAGATGGTGGTGACTTCATGAACCAGTTCCTATCTTTAACATGGTAAGGCTCTGAGCTAATTCTTCAGTATGGCTTTTGAATTTAAAGCCATTTTCATACAAATGTGTTACATTTGTTACAGTTAAATTCTGTGTCCCCTGTGGGCATATTAAAATGTATATACTAGTGAGGAAAATGATGCTAGAAAACCAATACATGCCCTACAGTCTAATGTAATGAAACAGGCTTTTATGTTCTGATAATGATATATAACATGTGAAGATCTGTGTGACACCAGAACACAGTTTCCTAGATAGAAACAGAGGTGTAGAGAAAGAATTAAGGTGGTCTTTCTCTTGCTTGGAACAAGGAACATGGCTTCTGTGGTTTACTGGCACATGTGATAGTCTGGTTAGGGACCACCTGCTTCACTGCACAGTGTTCATTGGGACAAGGCACAGCTGACACATTTCTGAAGCAGATTGGTCTCGTGTTGGGACAGAGGAAATAGGAGGCAAGGGTGTTGAGGAGCTTCTACAAAGTTGCAAGGGGTAATGCTAAGAGCTGAAGTTCCAGACCCCTCTGAACTGCACTGCTTTGATCTGTTTTACATGTGGTTCTGTTGGCGGAGGAAGGATGAAATTGCTGTGTGAGTTTTGGATTACTCTCCTAGAGTTTCTTTGAGAGAATAATGGAAGCTCTGATTCCAGAGCTCACTTCAGGAGGGACTGTTGTCAGTGTAAGCATGTTGTCAGTCCTACAGTTTAATTGGATTTCAGTACATCTGATGAAGACTACATCAAGGTTTAAGGATCCCAGGATTGGAGCTGCTCTGAACTGGGTCCTCTTCTGGTTCTACCATTTGCTAAGGTCATAGTCTGGGCTGCCTCAAGATGGGCTCCAGAGTCAAGCAGGTAAGACCAGTGTGGTGTTGCCTCCATCTCTGCGCATTCACTGCCAACTCAACAACCATAGCATGGCAGCTTCCTAATGAAATAGTTTATAGTCTGTTGAATAGTTTTTGTAAATCACAAAAAAAGCACTGGTTTCGTGTCAATTAGCTGTTATTAAGTGAGGAGCCTTTTGTTTAACTGGGAGTTGAATTTCTCAATAAACAGGAGCTAGAGCAACCATCAACTCTCCATGTAAACTCAGTAAACACCATTGTCAGAAAGAGAAGTCGGTGGCATCTGGTTGCCAGGAATAAATAAATTCACCCATCTGGTATAAAGCTTTGGAGATTCCACTTCCTATTCAGATTGTCACTATAGCTGCAGCTGGATGACAATACCCTGAGCATTATAAGCAACCACCTCAGATCAGTTCAGTGAAGCAGCAACATTCAGTTTCACTGATTAAAAATGGCTATTTTTTGCTATGCAAATTGAGATCTAACAAACTTTATTTCACAAAGTTATGATTTACCATAGCTCAGCTAGATAATTAAAAATACTATAGACAGGGACAACACATAATCAGTTGTCCTTTTCTGAAATGTAGTGTAAGCTATCTATTCACTATTTATTTTTTGATTAAATAATAATGGAAATTTTGCTGATAACAAAATATCTTCTTAAATTTTAAATATAGTGTGAAAACTCTTAACATAAAATAAGGTGTTTAAGAAAAACATGACATTTTTTCAAATGCCATTAATTTCATTAATTGATCTATTTCATCTACTTTTACTCTAATGAATAGCTTCTCTCTGATATAACAGTGTGACTTGTTATATCAAGCACTAGCTTAGAAGATCTTATGTCCTGAGTTGCTAGAAAATAATACAACTTCTTGAATAAATGTAAACTTGAAGGTATGAATTTTGATTGAATCAAATGTTAATTAACTTTGAGGAACAGTGACAATACTTAGTGACACACATTTGATTATTTTTCTATAATTAATTTTTTGAAAAGTAAACAGCTTTAATTTGCTGAGCAATAGCTGGATACATGCAATTACCAAGAGATTTTCATATATATTTAATTAAATTGACTTTAAGCCTCCTGTAATGTTTATTTCAACAAATAGCTCACAGTATGATTACTTTTGGTCTATTTGTATGACTTGAAGCATCTTTTAGGTATAATCAGCCTTCAAAACATCATTAAACTTTACTGTTTGTGTATTAGCATCTCTAAAATATATTGCACTGGATAAATGATAGCAAAATGTACATTTAATTTATATAGTTCCCATTTAACATTGCCAATTACCAATAGAATACATGAATTATTTATTGTGTCATGTTGGCTTCATATCAAATATTTTACCACTTATATAATATATATAAAAAATTGAAAGGGTAATTCTTTTCTTTTCTCCTTTTCTTAGAAAAATATATTTGGAGAATGCCAACAAAAATCTTATGTAAATAAACAAAACTGAATTAGAAGGAAATCTACCCCAAAAGGAAATTATTTGATTAGAACAATTTTACAAAATGATAGAGGGCATTTCAATTCAAACATTGAAGATTCTATAATTCTATATGCAATTAATGAAATGACGTTTAGGGTTTGTATGTCTACAAGAGCTATTTGTTTCATTTTATTATATAGTTTTAACAAATCAATATAAACAGATGGAGATAAAATAAGCTGAAATAAACTTTGGCTTCAATTTTTTTTTTAAGGGACAAGGAACTAAATTCAAGCAGGAAATGGAAATGACAGTCAGTCCCATTTCTTTAACCTCATTTTAATATCAACTTTATTAACAGCTTGTTTTCCATGTGGTAATGTACTCACATATTTTATGTATTTTTAAACTTTCTCCTTTTCTATATGTATCACTTTATCATGAATTAGAAAGTGACTACAAATCTGTATTTTACTGTCAGTTGTTGTTCATGCAAAGTTAGTATTTTCAAATAAAAAGAAAAAAACCCACCATCTAACTTTACTATATTCTTCTAACTTTACTGTGCTGATAATTAAGGTTGAGTTATCCTTGCCCTTTTTCATACTTACTTCTCCCTAAACCAGCTGATTTAATGGCTGCTGGCTTCTCATTCATTCTTGTCAGTGGCACCCAAATCCAATTTTAGTGTGTATAAGTTACAAAAGGAAACTTTTAAAAAGTGTATATTCCTTGGCTCTAATTCCAAACATTCTGATTTAATAAGTTTTTAGTGGCACCCAGGAATCTGAGTTTTTCTGATAAGAATTTTCATATAATTGTAATAAAAATAAAAAATAACTTATACATTAAGAAACATTGGAATAAAAACTGTATGTATAAACACAACTTTGAATTAATCCTAATTAAGTCCTAGCAAGCTTACACTAACTTTTATAAAATAAAGGGCATATAACTTCTAATTTATACTATTAATGTTTTTAATTTTATTAATTTTGGTGAGGTAGCATTGGTTAATAAGATTATGTAAGTTTCAAGTGTATAATTCTATAATACATTGTCTTTATATACCATATATTTGACCCCCATTACCTGCTTTTTCCACCCTACATCCTCTTTCCTCTGGTAACCACATTATCATCTGTATCTATGAATTTTGTTTGTTCATTTGTTGCTTTATGTTCTTGTCTCTTTCTTTCTGACATTTTACTTAACATGATATTCTTAAGATGCATCCATGTTGTTGTAAGTGGCAGTATTCTATCTTTTCTGAGTCTGAGTACTATTACATTGTATATATGTATCACATCTTCTTTTCCAATCATCCATCGAAGTATATTTAGGTTTGGTTGTCTCCATGTTTTGGCCACCATGAGTAATGCTGCAGTAAACACAGCAGTACATAGATCTTCATTTTCCTTTTTTCAGAAAACATTTTCTATTTATTTTTAATTAAAATTATTGGAGTGACACTGATTAATAAAATTATATAGGTTTCAAGTGTACAATTCTATAATATACCATCTGTATATTGCATTGTGTGCTCACCACAAAAAGTCAAATCTTCTTCCATCACCATATATTTGACCCCCTTTACCCATTACTACTCCCTTATCAATGTACTCTATGGTAACCACCATACTATGGTCTGTGTCTATGAGTTTTTGTTTGTTTTTCTTGTTTGCTCATTTGTTTATTTCTCTAAGTGAGAATGAGATCAAATATTTAAACTACTAAAAGACAAATTACCAGCCAAGAATGATATATCCAGCAAAGTTTTTCTTTAGAGATAAAGGAGTAATGACAACTATTCTAGACATACAGAAGCTAAGGGAATTTATTGCCAGCCTACCTCCATTGCAGGAATACATATATCTTTATGAATAAACATTTTCAAATTTTTCAGGTAGATCCTCAATAGTGGTGTTGCTGAGTCATATGGTAGCTCTGTTCTTAATTTATTTGTTAAGAACCTTCATACTGTTTTGTATAATGTCTGTACCAGTTTACATACCTACCAACAGTGAATGAGGGTTCCTTTCTCTTCACAACCACTCCAACACTTGTTATTACTTGTCTTGGTGATAATGGCCATTCTAACCGGTATGAGGTGGTATCTCATTGTAGTTTTAATTTGTATTTACCTTGTAGCTAGTAAAGTTGAGTGTCTTTTTATATATCTGTTGGCCATCTTTATGTTTTTTGGGGATAAGTGCCTGTTCAAGCCATTTCCCCCCTTTTTTAATTGGATTGTTTGTTTGTTTTTTAGTTGGTGAGTTGTGTGAGTTTTTTATATATTTTGGATATTAACCCCTTATTGGAGGTGTGGTTTGCAAATATATTTTCCCATTTGGTTAGTTGCCTTTTTGTTTTATAAACAGTTTATTTTGCTCTTCAGAAGCTTTTGATTATAGTTCAATTCTCTTATTTTTGTTTTTATTCCTTTGCCTTTGGGGTCAAATTTGTAAAACCTTTTCTAAGACCAATGTCCATAAGTTCAAAACTATCAGACTTGACTGACCTTGGAAACCAGAAGATTCAACATACTCAAACATGGATTTTTTTATTTTATTTAAATTTGGGTTAAAATATTTTATTGCATTCAGATTAATACCATTGATTAACATTAAGCATAAGAAAATATTTTTAGACTAAAATAAATCATAAAATATACTGTTTTGAAAAAAGAAACTGAGAATTTACTTAATGTTCTGTATATGTGGTAGGCAAGTTGAACATGCACTCAGGAGAAATATAGAGAGGTAATTAGCATTCTCACATGATTTGTTTGCTTTAAGAAATACACTCTCATCAAACAATTAGCTTTTCAGTCTAGTTTCAATAAAAAGTATTTAAATTTCAGTTTTTAAAATCCTTGAATTCTATTGTAGAAACATGCATGTAAAAGTAATTTTTATGTGATATTTTCAGGTACACAGAAAAGACATCCAAGGCTGTCTATCAGCTCCACTTTACTAGTTGGACTATTTTAAGGATTATTGGTTATATATGTGAAAAACATGGGTACATTCTAAAAGTACTGTAGAAATAATATTTTGGATATAATTAAATACATGGGAAGTTGCCAAATTCAAATGAATTGTCTTGTCTTATTTTTATTCAACTTGCCTGTTGGAAAATGACAATGGTTCCTCCCTCAAGTTTTCCTATTCTATGATTCTTGGAACTATTGTGTCCACTCCATAGTCTGGGTAGGATCCACGCTCACAGGTAAAACCTTTGGGAAGTACATGCTGCTCTCAGGCACAGCATGAATATATTGTGGTTTAAGGCATTGCCAGGATCATGTGTGGCAGGGGTGGGGAGGAGTATATGAATATAAAATTATCACAGTGTGTGCAATTTCCCCAGAAGCAGTTGGAAAGTGTTTTCATCTGAGAGTTTTAATGCTACAGAAACCCTCAAATGAAAGGGGAAAGGATCAAGGCTATTTCACTGAAAGCCATTCTCAGTCTTGGCTGTTTAAGACTACCTATATAGATCAATGTTTAAGTATAAAGTGTATGAGAATTTTTAATCCGAGTTCAGTGGTTGAGAAATTCATTTGAACTATTTTTTATTCTAAAGCCTATGTACCATCTTCAATGTTTCCTTTTTTCTTTTGCACACAGATGTTCATACACAATACAAAAGGGAGATCTGTTTTTGCATTGCATATTATTTCCCTCAAAGTTTAACCCTGTATAACTGCATCTTTTAATGTCTATGTTTACCCTGACAAAATTCATTAGGTCAATTAAAATAGGAAATTATTATTAAAATAGATTTTCCTAGAGAAACTGTGAATTTCTATCCTCATATAAAATGCACATGTTCCTTGCAAATACTTTAAATTGAAGGGGAAAATAAGGAAAGAAGGCTGTTTGTGGAAGGGCATTAAAAAGAACTAAAATATCTCAAAATTACATAGCCAGAAGAAAGCTCCAGGAATCTAGCCTTTAACTTATTAAAAGAATGGCTACTAAGGAGTTACCTCAACCTTAAAAACATTTTCCAAGAAATAGCCATCCTGGCTCATATTTGGTAAATAACACCTAGAAGATTATTCAGAGCTACAGTATTTCCTGCCAAAACCCTTCTTGCATGTAATAGATAATTGATAAATAGTTATTGCAATAAATTGACTCAGTTTATTTTCTCTAGATTGTTAGGCCACATCTAGCTTCAGTTATGAGGTCCTAACTACTATTCTATGCAGTTTACTTTCAACTTGAACTAGGTTACCTTTAGCGGCTGTTAATATTTAGGAAGGTCATCACCTTATTTAGTGACCTGATACTCTCTCTAGGAACACTGGTTATCTACCCAGTAAACCATTATCAGGTATGCACTTGGTAATTGAAAACTAATTGTAGGCAAATCTAACTGGTCTAAGAATCTGAATGAACTGTCTTTCAACACTCTTTTAATCATTTTATTTTTGTATCCAAGTTTAGAGCAATTACAAATTTTGAGTACATATTGTATATCAAGCATTGAACTGGGAATACCATGCAATATCTGTTTTAACCCTTTGAGTAGTACAAATGTTTACTCATGTACTTCTTTGTGCCTCCTGACCATCCAGATCATTCATTTTTTGAATGAAATTTAAAATTTTTTCATTTTTTTTTAAAAAAACTCACTTCTAGTCATCAGTGAGCATGAAAAAAACTCACTACTCAAAGGGTTAAAAGTATTAAAAGTCTATTTAGGAGACACATATACATTCATCATAATTCAGATTTGTTAATATAATGAGAAAGGTTTCATGGGGTATTGTCAGAACACAGGGGATGTGTGCATAGTGGAAGTCTTGGTTAAGAGAATAAATGTCAGGTCAGCAGTGCTTAGAGCAGTTGTCTCCAACCTTTTTTTGGCCACGGACCAGTTTTATGCCAGAAAATATTTTCACGGACCGGCCTTTAGGGTGGGACGGATAAATGTATCACGTGACCAAGACAAGCGTCAAGAGTGAGTCTTAGACGGATGTAACAGAGGGAATCTGGTCATTTTTTAAAAATAAAACATCGTTCAGACTTAAATATAAATAAAACGGAAAAATGTAAGTTATTTATTCTTTCTCTGTGGACCAGTACCAAATGGCCCACGGACCAGTACTGGTCTGCGGCCCAGGGCTTGGGGACCACTGGCTTAGAGAACACACAACCACAGCAAAAGAAGACATTTTGAAGTAATCCTTTCCTCCAGATAACACAGCCTGCGGATTTTCTCCTGGTCACTCCAGGGATATTTCTGGTACATAAAACAAACAAGAAAAGAAAAAAAAAAAAAGGATAAAAAAAGGAAAGAAAACAAAAGTGAGGAGAGGAAAGGAGAGAAGTCAGGAAAAAAGAAATGAAAGGAAAACAAAGAAAAAATAGAGAAAAATAAAACAAAAAGCAGGCCCATCTCCTTTGGACAGTTCTTAGAAAAACTTGACCACTATTTTATGTCTAGAATCTCCTGTCCAAACTACCTCATAGTCATGTTATATTCACAATATTTACAGCAATTTTTATATGACTGGACATTGGGTATTTGTGAAGCAATTTCTAACCAAGCAAAATGACAGAAACTGACACCATTTACTTTGCTTACAGCAAAAGCTTGTCAATATCGTTCTTTGCACTTGAGATTCATCTGCCCTCACTGGTTAGAGTCTATTCTAAGCTCACTGGGGACAGGAGCAGATTCCCAATTATTTCTACATGAGTGAGGAATATTTCAACTGGTTTCTTACTAATATTGCTGCTAGAAGAAATGATCTAAACTAATTTTAAACCCAGATTGTAATTTTAACAGCCTCATATACAAAATCCCATTCTGGTCTTTATTATATTTTGCATTCTCTTTGATTATTCATGTTCTGCTGGGCCTTTTTTCCTTAGATTATGTAAAGAATAATATCCATACATGAACTTCTCTATCTTTGTTTTATTTAAATCTGTTAGTAACCACCCAGTTTTTCATCAAATCTTATAGTCACAGCAAATAGCTTTTAACACTGCACAAAGCATTCTCAAAATGTGTTTCATAAAATAACAATTCTTTCATGTTTATAATCAAATAAGTTTTAGAAAAATTAAACAAAATTTCTGAACAACCTATGTTTTATTTTTTAAATCTTAAAAAAAAATCTTAATTTCGCTCAAGGTTAGCATAGTAAAGATCAGAGTAGCCTGAATATGTTTTACAATACAGATCCCTGGGGCCACCTTAAACTTCATAAATCAATATAAGTGTGAGAAATATTTATTTTTTTATAACTTTTCTATTTTCTGTGATGTCACCATCTTGGTTGGACTTTAGAGACAGTACATTAGGGTCTCTATTCTATAAAACTCATCAATCTCTTTTTTTTCATCATCTGAAATCACCCCTTTAGCAGCCTATTAATCAACTTCCTGATAGCATTCTTTGCATTCTTAAGAAAAGTCTGCCCTAGCCGGTTGGCTCAGCGGTAGAGCGTCAGCCTGGTGTGCGGGGGACCCAGGTTCGATTCCCGGCCAGGGCACATAGGAGAAGTGCCCATTTGCTTCTCCACCCTTCTCCCCTCCTTCCTCTCTGTCTCTCTCTTCCCCTCCCGCAGCCAAGGCTCCATTGGAGCAAGGATGGCCTGGGCGCTGGGGATGGCTCCTTGGCCTCTGCCCCAGGTGCTGGAGTGGTTCTGGTCACGGCAGAGCGATGCCCCGGAGGGGAAGAGCATCGCCCCCTGGTGGGCAGAGCATCGCCCCTGGTGGGTGTGCCGGGTGGATCCCTGTCGGGCGCGTGCGGGAGTCTGTCTCTCCCCGTTTCCAGCTTCAGAAAAATACAAAAAAAAAGAAAAAAAAGAAAAGAAAAGTCTATGACTATGGTATGTTTGGTCATTTCAGATATTCACTCTTGAATACTTATGTTCTTCTTATTTGCTTATCTTTCTCAAACAAAACTTCTTAACTTAATGTTGCTGTGTATTCATGATTTTTCAGAGCTTCAGCATCTTTGTACACTAATGAGAAACAGAAAAAGCACTGTGGACTTCAATGTCAGTGACCTTCTCATGTAACAGTAAATTATTACTGTCTTAACAGATTTACAAAGATATATTTTAAATCATTTCTCTTTCTGTTTCTTTTTGAGAGAAAGAGAGAGAAAAAAAAAAACGGGAAAGCTCCCTGGGATAAAAGGGGTTTAAGATAGGTGCTGGTGTGCTCCATAGAGAGCCACCAGAAGCTAATTTATCAAAAAATGTGGAAAAAAACCTTATTTTAGAATTGTTTGAATTTCCATCTTTATTTTTACTTACAAAAGTAATTTTGAAGCTAGTTAAAATTCAAGTAAATCTAAAATTTGTAACACATAGTCAAAATGTGAGTTTTTAATTTTAGTTGAGTGTACAATACACTGCACACACACAAACAACTGGGACTTGGATGGCTACAGAATGATAAGTTAATGAAAAAGAACTAGTATGTGATAAAGGCCTCTTTTTAACTAAAGATAATATTTCTGTTGAGCTACAACTGCTCAATTCCTTAGAAATTGTCAGAAATACAGGCGGTTATTTTTTTATTTTAAAATTTTTTGCTTCCGGCCCTGGCCGGTTGGCTCAGTGGTAGAGCATCGGCCTGGCGTGCAGGAGTCCCGGGTTTGATTCCCGGCCAGGGCACATAGGAGAGGCGCCCATCTGCTTCTCCACCCCTTCCCCGCTCCTTCCTCTCTGTCTCTCTCTTCCCCTCCCGCAGCTGAGGCTCCATTGGAGCAAAAAGATGGCCCGGGCACTGGGGATGGCTCCTTGGCCTCTGCCCCAGGCGCTAGAGTGGCTCTGGTCGTGACAGAGCGACGCCCCGGATGGGCAGAGCATCGCCCCCTGGTGGGCTTGCCGGGTGGATCCCAGTCCGGCACATGCAGGAGTCTGTCTGACTGCCTCCCCGTTTCCAGCCTCAGAAAAATACAAAAAAAAAATTTTTTTTCCTTCCTCCTCTATAAATTTACCCTTAAGATAAATTAGAAACAGTTGTTGACAATCTTATCCTTTTTTCATGACATCTCTCAACTTTCATCTTTTTTATTAAAGACACATTATATTTTCATTTGTTAAATCAAACTTTGTTCAGTCAAGCCAGTCAGAGAAAGACAAGTATTGTATGATTTCAATCATATGTGGACTCTAAAGAAAAAAAAAAAACTAACAAGCAAAATATAGACAGACTCATAAAGAGAAGGCTGACAGTTGTCGGGGGGTGTTGTAGGGGTGGATGGATTGAGCAAAAAAGAAAAAAGAAGAGAATAAAACTTTTTATTTCAGATGATAAAAAAAAGAGATTGATGAGTTTTATAAAATAGAGACCCTAATGTACTGTCTCTGAAGTCCAACCAAGATGGTGACATCACAGAAATTAGAAAAGTTATAAAAAAACTTTTATTCTCTTCTTTTCATGGACCTAGACAGCAGTGCGGGATTGCTGGAAGGAGGGTTTATGGGAAGGTGGAGGAGGGTATGAAGGGATAAATGGTGATGGAAGGCGACTTGAGTTGGGGTGTTGAACACACAATACAGTGTACACATGATGTGTTGCAGATTGCGTGCCTAAAACCTGTATAATTTTGTTAACCAGTGTCACCGCAATAAATTTAATAAAAGGGGGGGGGGGACAAAGTTTGCCATCCAGCCAAAAATGAGGGAGAAAGAGATATATAGTATAAGTAACTCATCCTACATTATTTTAACTGCTTAGAAAAAAATTATTCATTCCCACATGACAAAAAATGTAGTGTTTAGAATTTATCATGTCAGTGATGGTAAGTAAATGTAAAACTAGTCAAGATGTTTAACATTATTTTTTGCTCAAGCCAAATCTTACTCTGTCTTTTATTTTTATCACATAGCAGACAATGAGCACTTTATATCTTTTTTCCAAAATCTGTAATGCTTGCAATAAAGAGTAAGTTTCCACTATAATAATATATAGATAGCATTTAATTTCTCCTCTGTTAAAGAGTAAAGAATTTTGAACTGTCATGTTCCTCTGTTTAAGAATCAAGGATTTTCCAAATAAGGAAGACATTTAGGCTGGATTTCTGCTTTGCCACATACTTTCCTTATGATTAAACTCCTCATTTTGAGTAATAAGTGGGTGAGGGTACAGTGGCTGCAACCCATGATCGTGGTTATGTGAAGTCCAAAAAAAGTTGTGCAACACAACTATAAAATGCAAGTGGAGAGTGTAGCAGTCAACAAAGGATCCCTACAGTTACTGTCAATGCAGCATCTGTGTGTGTGTGTGTGTGTGTGTGTGTGTGTGTTCAACTTTTGCTAAACTGATAGGAGAAAAAATATAACTTTTATTGACATGCCCCCTGATTTTTAGAACTTTTTCATATATTTAGTGACTACTTGTATTTTTTCTTTAATCTAAATTATATATAATATAAATACTTTGTATACTATTTTGTTTGGTGGTTCTTTTTTTTTTAATTGACTTTTCTTTGGTTTTTATATAGAATTAATGTTAAAATTCTCTGTCCATTATCTGTTGCAAGTATTTCTTCGTTACTTTATATAAAGAATCAAAGAAAAGTATCTTCACTCCAACTCTAGACATAGCTTCTGAGTTTATTATAATTGTTATTTTTGTAGTAGAGACAGGCTTGTTTTCCTGCATTGAGAAGTAATGTATATAAATCAGTTAACTACTCTACTTGTATTCTTCCCACAGGCAAACTCTATTACATGAGCACCTACTGAAGAAAAAGGGTTATTTTTCCCCCAAGTCAATCATGCTTGTAGCAATCTTCATCCAATAAGTTATAACCTTGATTTGACATCTATCATGTCGGATTATCTATCAGGGTGTATGGTGTCATTAGGTTAGGTTGGCTCCTGGTTCCCAGAAGGTAATTTTGAGCTAGAGATACAGTAGTCTTTCTCTAAAAAGAGTCATAACAACTCTCTTTATAGGTCTTGTGAGTCAAGAACTAAGTCCTGATCATGACAAGACATAAAATATAAGCAATATTACATGAGGAAAGCGTTTAAATATTTGCTAAGAATAGAAATATAGCATTTAGAGTCATTTAGATTTTTTTGTTTGAACATTAAAAATAAAATATGAATTTGAATATTTTATTTTTAACGGCTTTGAGATATAATTTATATAATATACACTGCATGTATTTAAAATGTACAACTTTAACCTTTTAAAATTTTATTTTTTAAATACAGTTTACATTCAATATTATTTTGTACTAGTTTCAGATGTACAGCATAGTGGGTAGAATATGATATACTTTACAAAATGATGTCCTTGTATTTCAAGTACACGGCTGAAATCATACATAACTTCTTACCTTTAATATGTATACACCCTTGAAATCATCACCACTACAGTTGCTAACAAATATGTTTATCACCCTAAAAAATTTCTCCTTGCCCTCATATAATTTCCACTCCATGCCCAGACAACCACTGATGGCCTTTAATAAAGTGTCTATGCAACTGTTTTGCTCAGTTTTTTTTTATTGGTTTGTATATCTTAAGTTTTGAAGGTTTTTCTAAAGATTCTGAATAACATCAATCCTTCATTATATATATGACATATTTTCTAAGTCTGTGGCTTATTATAATATCTTAATAGAATTTATTTTTGTATTTCTCTGAAGTGAGAAGTGGGAAGGCAGAGAGACACACTCCTGTATGCGCCCAATAGGGACCCACTTGGCATGCCCACTAGGGGGCAATGCTCTGCCCATCTGGGGTGTTGTTCTGTAGTAACCAGAACCATTCCAGTGCCTGAGGCAGAGGCCATGGAGCCATCCTCAGTGCCAGTGTCAACTTTGCTCCAATGGAACCTTGGCTGCAGGAGGGGAAGAGAGAGATAGAAAGAAAAGGGGGAAGGGTGGAGAAGCAGATGGGCACTTCTCTATGTGCCCTGGCCAGGAATCGAACCCAGGACTTCTACACATCGGGCCAAAACTCTACAACTGAGCCAACCGGCCAGGGCTATTCTCTTAATAGCATTTTAAAAAAACAGAAACTTAAGTTTTATAAAAATTAATTTATTATTTTTTTCTTTTTCTTGCCCTATCTCAGAATTCTTTGCTAAACCAAAATCACCAGACCTTTTCTATATTGTTTACTAGTTTTATAGTTTCAAATAAAAGCCAATGGTTTACTTCGTGTTATGTATTACATATAATGTAGTTTATAGATCAATGTTTGTTTTGGTTTGGTTTAGGGGTTTTTTTTGCATATGGTTATCAAATTTTTAAGCACTGTTTGATGAATGCTGTTTTTTCTTCACTGAATTGACTTTGCACCTTTTCAAAAATCAGTTGATCACATATCTATGTGTATGTTTCTGGATTTCTATTCTGTTCCTCTTATCTATTTATCTATCTTTGACAATGCCAACAGTGCCTTTTGGGTAATCAAGTTTCCTCACATTTGCACACTAATTTTCAATTAGATTGTCATCATTTACAGAAATGCCTGCTGGAATCTGATTGGGACTGTGTTAAATTTTAACATCAATTCGAGGGAGAAATTACATCTCATTAATATTGAGTCTTCCAATCTACAGATGGTTCATTTCCTCATTTATTTAGATCTTTGCTTTTTCTCAGTAGTGTTTTATATTTTTCTATGTGCAGGACTTTAATATCTTTTGTCAGACATATTTCATAATTAATTTTATTATAAATAGCACTTTAAAATGTATTATGTATGATTGTTTGGTATACAAAACTACAATTGATTTCTGTATATTGAGCTTATATGCTAGCTTCTTGCTAAAGTTATTATATTAGCATTAATAGATATTTTTTGGTAGATATCCTTGGATTTTTCTACACATTCATATTCTGTGACTAAAGATAGTGTTACTACTTTTCAATATAAATGCACATTTGGTCTTTCCTGCTTTGATTGCAATATATTCTTTATTATTTTTGTATTATGAAAAAATAATGTCATATGAAATATTTTAAAATAAAGACATGATCTTGAAAGCTAACTCTAAAATTTGCTATTGGTGTACTTAGCCTAATTAATAAATGTTTCCTCACTTATGAGATGAACTTCATAGTGGTTTATTGGAAATGAATAAAAAGACATACCTAAATTGATATAATTGATAACTAAATGTTGGTTCAATCTTTATATAAAGCATTGAATACTTCAGGGCAGAGGGACATAGGTGGGGAGAGAAAGTTGTATTTATTACTTTTATTTTCCTCATATTTGCCTGAGTGAGCCCAAGATAAATGATGTTCTTAGGACAGTTGAACTATGCCATAAATGGAAATATGTCCACAAATGGACATATTAGTATAACTCAAACTAATTCAGTTGATACAGAATTTAGAATTTTCAAAATTCTAATAAAGAACAAAAGAAAAAATAAACAAACAAGCAAGCAAAAGCAAAACGGAGTAAACATGCACTTACTACCTAGAAACCTGACCTCTTGATTGATACACAGTTGTAAAATAAGAATCAGAAGCAAAAACTCCAGCAAAGGCAGAAATAACATTGTGCACATGAGTATGAATAAAATTAGGAGCAAACAGCAATGTTTCTTTTCCCCAGTTATATATACTGCAACTTATAGTGGTTAACCTTAACAAGAACAAATCCTTGCAAGTACAGGATTGTCTTAAGTGTGATTAAGTGATATTTGGAGAAGGAGATCAAGGTATCAGGTAACCCCATTTGCTGTAGTGGAGGCCATTGTTGGACTTTATGGCCATACTCACTGAAAGGATAGTTTAGAAAAAAACCAGCATATGATAGCAAAAAAGACTCACATTTACCTTAGCCTGGACTCTAAGCAAAAAGGTTTCCATTGAAAATGTCTACATACAAAGGAAATGTTTTTAGTTTTTGCCTAGTGAGTATGATGATTGCTGAGGATTTGTCATATATGACATTTATTACGTTGAAATACGTTTCTTCTATTGCCATTTTTGTTGAGTTTTTAACAGAAACGAAAATTAGAATTTGTAAAATGCTTTTTCAGCATTTATTAATATGATCATATGATTTACATCCTTTCTTTTATTTATGTGGTATATTACATTAATTGATTGAAAATATTGTTTCAACACCTTGCATCCCCGAAATAAATCTCACTTGCTCATAATTTATAATTTTTAAAATATATTGCTGAATTCTTTTTGCCAATATTTTGTTGAAAACATTTGCATCTATGCTCATCAGGGTTATTGGTCTTTTTGTCTTTTAGTTTGTTTGTTTGTTTGTTTGTTTTGTAATGTCCTTGTCCGGTCTGGAAAAAAAGGTAATAGTGGGCTTGTAAAATGAGCTTGGGTAGACTTCCTCTTTTTAATATTTTGGGATATTTGAAAAGGAAAGGTATTAATTCTTCAAATGTTTGGTAAAATTCATTATACAGTCCAAAATTTGTTTTGGGGGAAATTTTTTGATTACTGGCTTGATTTTGTTGGCAGAAATGGCTCTGTTTAGATTTTTTGTTTCTTCTTGATTCAGTCTTGGAAAATTACAGATTTCTAGAAATTTTATCATTTATTCCAGATTTGTCTAATTCGTTGGCATATAACAGCAGTGTTTTCTTATACTCCTTTCTGTGGTGTCAATTGTCACTTTTCTTTCATTTCTGATCTTATTAATTTGGATCTTTTTTTTTTCTTGGTAAGTCTGGTTAAAGATTAATCAATCTAATCTTTTCAAAAAATTAACTATTGTTTTTTGTACTTTTTGGTAAACTCTATATCATTTATTTCTGCCATGATCTTTATCATTTCTTTCCTTCAACTCACTATGGGTTTTATTTGTATTCTAGTTCCTTTAGTGTGAACTTAGGTTCTGTGAGAATTTTCCTGTGTCTTGAATTTTCCTTTTAGGATTGCTTGCCCATAGATTTGGGGTTCTTATGTGTTTACTTCATTTGTCTCAAGTTATTTTATTATTTCTTCCTTGATCGCATTGTTAACTCATTCATTGTTTACTAGCATGTTATTTATCCCTTATGTGCTGTGTGTTTTTCAGGTTTTTTTTTTTTTTTGGTAATTGACTTCTAGTTTTATAACATTCTGGTCAGAGAAGATGTCTGATAATATTTCAAGACTTGTGGCCTAACAGGTGGTCTATTCTGAAAATGTTCCATGTGGACTTGTAGAGAATGTATGTTATATAGTTATGTGATGAAACACTTAAAAATATCAATGACATCATCTTTATTTTTATGAAATGTATTTATTTTTTCTTTTGTAACAGCTTTTTTCTTTTCCTTTTTTTAATTTAGACAATTAGTTTTAACATGGTGATATTGGTTAACTAGAGTACACAGATTTAGAAAAAACATCTCCACATCATTTGGACATTCAATTATGTTGTATACCCATCACCCAAAGTCAAATCATCCCCTGTCACCTTATATTTGTTTCTCTTTATGCCCCTCCTCCCACCCCCTTCTACCTCCTCTCCCTGGTAAACATTGCACTCTTATCTATGTCCATGAGTCTTAATTTTCTGTCTCACTTATATATAAAATCATACAGTTCTTAGTTTTTTCTGATTTAGTTATTTTACTCAGTATAATGTTATCAAGGTCCATCCTTGTTATCGGAAATGTTACTATGTCATCATTTCTTATTCCTGAGTAGTATTCCATTATATACATGTACTACATTTTCTTTCTTCAATCCTCTATTGAAGGGAACTTTGGTTGTTTCCATGTCTTGGCCACTATGAACAATGCTGCGATGAATAAGATAATCAAAACAGCATGGTATTGGCAGAAAAATAGAAACACAGAACAATGGAACAGAATAGAGAACCCAGAAATAAAACCACATAGTTATGGTCAAATCATCTTTGATAAAGGAACCAGAACCACACAATGAAGAAAGAAAGCATCTGCAATAAATGGTGCTGGGAAAATTGGAAAGCCACATGTAAAAGAATGAAACTCGACTACAGTTTGTCCCCTTCTACAAAAATTAATTAAAATGGATCAAAAACTAAATATAAGATTTAAAACAATGAATTACATAGAAGAAAACATAGGGACTAAACTCATAGACCGTGGCCATGAGAGTATTTTATGAATTTGACTCCAAAGGCAAGGGAAGTACAGGCAAAATTAAATAGATGGGACTACATCAGACTAAGAAGCTTCTGTACAGCAAAAGAAACTGACGGCAAAACAAACAGACAGCCTACTAAACAGGAGATGATATTTTCAAACAACAGCTCAGATAAGGGCCTAATATCCAAAATATACAAACAACTCACAAACTCAGAAACAAACAAACAAACAATCCAATAAAAAGTGGGAAGAGGACATGAACAGACATTTCTCCCAAGAAGAAATACAAATTGCCAATAGATATATGGAAAGATGCTCACCTTCACTAGCTTTTAGAGAAATGCAAATCAAAACTACAATGAGATACCATCTCACATCTGTTAGATTAGCTATTATCAACAAGACAGGTAATAACAAGTGTTGGAGAGGTTGTGGAGAAAAAGGAATCCTCATCCACTGTTGGTGGGAATGTAAAGTAGTACAACCACTATGGAAGAAAGTATGGTGGTTCCTCAAAAAATTAAGAATAGAACTACCATATGACTTAGCAATTGCCCTACTGGATATATACCCCCAAAACTTAGAAACATTGGTACTTAAAGAAACATCTTTTTTCTTAAAGATTTTTGTCTGACATAAGCATTGCTACTCCATATTGTCTTTTATCCATTTGCATAAAGCGTTTTATTCCAAACATTTGTCTTCAGTCTGTATGTCTTCTGATCTGATGTAGGTCTCCCAAAGAATATAAGTAGGTATCTTGTTTTCTTATACATTCAGGTTCCCCATGTATTATTATTATTATTTATTAAATTTTTTAACTTATTATGTTAACAAGGATTCAAGTGTACCACTCAATATAACACTTTTATCCCCCCAAAACATGCCCCCCACTACAACCCTTTTGCCCCCCTCCCTCTGACTCCCTCTCACCCTTCCCTCAGGTGTGAGCTGTCCTATTATCTGTATCTATGTGTTATGTATTTATATATATAATTTTACTAATCTCTTTACTTTCTCTGATCCTGTTCCCTCATCTCCCTTTCCTCTGACAGCTGTCTCTCTGTACCCCATAACCCTGCATCTGCCTCTATTCTGTTCCTCAGTTCACCATGTTTATTAGATTTCACATATAAGTTAGATCATATGATACTAGAAAGCCCGGCGGTCATATGAAATGACCGCTGTTCTAGATATTATAAATTGTAATTAAAATGATTTGTGCAAAGGTGTCTGCTAATTCAAATTGAATTACCCAGGGCAGGTGGCGAGGACACCCGTTTGCTTACTGCCCCATGGAGTTTCCCCCTTCTACTTGCTTAATTGCTTAAAGTAGAGTGCAATGAAGGAAACCACTGGCGGTACATTTCTTAAGAGCCACCACTAGCTCAATAAATAAAGGTGATTTAAATAATAAAATGTTAATTCACATGTCAAAGATCTCTTTGTACACAACATTTCTTGTGTAGATCTTTCCATCATTTTTAAGCTCGCCTTGCAGAGGACCATCAATTATTTTTAATTTTACATCCGTTCTTTCACGAACTCTTGAACAGGCAACATAAAGTTGACCGTGTCCAATTGCAGGCTCAGGTAAAAAAATGCCAACACGCTTAAGCATTTGGCCCTGAGACTTATTGATGGTCATAGCAAAGGCAAGTTTTACAGGAAATTGTCTACATCTCAATTGAAACGGCAACCCTGTTTGAGATGGAGCCAAATCAATTCTTGGAATGACATGTATTTCACCTTTAGAGGAGCCAGTCAAAGACTTAGCTATTATGACATTATTTTTCAATTGGAGAACCTCTAGTCTTGTACCATTGCAAAGACCCTTTCTGGTGTTAAGATTTCTTAAGAGCATAATAATTGCTCCAATCTTTAACCTCAATTTGTGAGGTGGCATGCCAGAAGGTGGGACTATTTGAATGCCATGGCAACTTCACCCCATTGGCTAGTACAGTTACACAAGCAACCAATAAGCTATCGGCGACAAACAGACACTTAAGCCGCGTATAATAAAGATTTGTCTTTCTCTTCCTGATTTATTTCCCTTAGCATAATAATCTCCAGGTCCATCCATGTCATTGTAAAAGCTAAGATTTTCTTTTTCTCACAGCTGTGTAGTATTCCATTGTGTATATGTACAACTGCTTTTTAATCCACTTGTCCACTGACAGACACTTGGGCTGTTTCCAGATCTTGGCTATTATAAACAATGCTGCCATAAACCCGGTGGTGCATATCTTCTTCTGAATTAGTGTTTTCGGATCCTTAGGATATATTCCTAAAAGTGAGATAGCTGGCTCAAAGACAGTTTTATTTTAAATACCCCCCAATTCCTTCTCTTTCCTACATCATTTTTTATTTTCAAAAATCTTGAAATAGTTTATATTTCAATTGGATTCTTGAACAAAGCTAGGCCCCTACTTAATTTCTTGTTGTTGTTTCTTTCTGTTAAGTATCCCACCAAATTAAGTACTATAGTATTTTAATATCAAAATAACATTTATTTTGACCAAATATAAAATAATTTGGCAATAAATGTATTTAATTAACTACAACACAATTTAAAACACTAATGAAACATTCTTTTACTTATTACTCTAATTAGACATTTCAGCCCTGCAATTTCATAAATGTATTTTCCCCCTTCATGTCAATATACTTTGATCTGAAATAAAAGCTACAATGGAGGTAAATTGCATTTAGCTCTTGAAAATCTATTTCTTATTTAAAATTATTAAGTTATTCATTTTTTTCATGATTTACAGTTCCAATACAATAGAGTATAAGTTTTAAGAACATCAATTTAGGTTTTTATTTTAAATATATTAATTTTAGTGTCTTCTCAATTCTGTAAATCAAAAAACAAAATTAAAGATGATTTATGAAATATTTAAAAGGAGATTTTTGAACTTTATGTCTAAAATCAAGAATGATTAAATATTCTGTGGTAAAACAATAATGTTTGGTATAATACTTCCCTCTTCTGTTTTACACATGAATATATGCATAATTTTAAAAATTTCATTGTGTTCAAAATTAGGGGACTATCAGTAATTTTCATTGTCCGATTAAGTATTGTTCAGCTTACTGTAAAACCAGTTGTCTCTTTCAGTTAAATAGTTATGAAATTGACAAGTCAGTTTTCTTTTCTTACTTATACTCTGAATCCAACTCCACTTTAAACTGGAATCTTCTACTGACTTTTGTTTGTCTGATAATTCACTGATGACCAAGGTATTCTTTACCATTTACATTATCAAGAGAAAATTTATCTTTTTATATATAAAATCAAAATACTGACTCCTTTGAAATCCTTCTCCAAATGCTCCATGAGAATAAGGATGCATCTAACAATATTTTCCTTAACATTTAGGTCATTGGATAGAGCCATTCCCATGACTCTCTTTCTCTACACTAGCTCTGGCCAACAGAAATAAAAGTATGAACCATATATGTTATGGAAAGTTCTTCAGTAGCTACATTTAAAATGGTAGGGTAACCCTATCTGGATAGCTCAGTTGATTGGAATATTGTTTCTACGCACCAAGGTTGTGGGTTCAATCCCCAGTCAGGACATATACAGAAACTGATCGATAAATGCATAAATAAGTGGAAGAACAAATTGATGTTTCCCTCTGTCCTCCTTCCTCTTATTCTAAAAATCAATAAATAAAAAGGTTAAAAAGATAAACTGATTTTAATAACACATTTTATTTAAACCAACATCTCCAAAATATTATCCTTTCATTTCAATGTTATCAGTATGCATGTTATTATTGAGCAATTTTACATAAATTCTTTCCTACTGGTGTCTTCAAAATCCAATGTGCCTTTTACCCTTACCATACATCTCATTTTGGACAGCCACATTCCAGATGCCCACTAGTTGTATGTGGCTAGTAGCTATCCTATTGGATAGTGAACTCTACACTATAAATGGCATGATTTTATGTATCGAACCTTATTTATTTATCTTTTCTTCCTTAGTTTATACACTCTACCTTGACGAAAATATAAATAATTTGGACCTACCTATTTTCATTCCAAACTTCACACTTACCCTTCATATTTACCCACATACCATTTTCTTACTGATTGCTTGATGAAATACATTTGCATAGATCCTCACTGTCAGCAGCATGCCTTACTGAATCACTTACTGAATACGTTCTATGTGTAAAATACAACATTAATTATTTCTTCTGCACTAGCTAACAATTAATTCTCACAAAATACTATGAAATATAAACTATGAGCCCATTTTTAAGATGAAGGATCATGAGTTTTGGAGAGATTGACTACCATTGGCTGTTATTGTCAAGCAGGAATTCATCCCACCCAAGTTCTACTCCAAAATCACTGTCATATACTCTGCTATAACAGAAATCTTCTAGAGAATGACTGTAGGAGTATTGATATAAAGTTGTTTGACAAGTGGAGACAGGGAAATGAAAAGATGTCAAAAGATGAAGGCATCCAAAGTAATATTGAAAACTATCCTTTCATATGATGTTTTAGCTGTGAGAATCAGTGAAGGAACTACCTGGCAATCAAGTTCATGAAAGACCCTAAAAAAAATAATAATGCGCCCTGGCCGGTTGGCTCAGCGGTAGAGCGTCGGCCTGGCATGCGGGGGACCCGGGTTCGATTCCCGGCCAGGGCACATAGGAGAAGCACCCATTTGCTTCTCCACCCCCCCTCCTTCCTCTCTGTCTGTTTTAGCTTCCAAGTTTTTTTTCTTCCTTTAAGAAGTTTCTGCCCTGGCTCAGTGGATTAAGCATTGGCCCCACATGCAAATGTCCTGAGTTCGATCCCCAGCCAGGATACACATGAGAAGCGACCATCTGCTTCTCTTCCCTCCTCTCCCCCTTCTCTCTCTCTTTCCCTAGCACAGCCAGTGGCTTGATTGGTTCAAGCGTCAGCCTCAAGTGCTGAGGATATCTCAGTTGATTCAATCATCACACCCAGACAGGGGTTGCCTGGCGGATCCCAGTCAGAGTGGATGCGGGTGTCGATTTCTTTCTCTCCCCCTCCTCTACATAAAAAAAAAAATGTTTCCTTTATAATGTTAAATCATGAACATAAATCTGCTGTTGTGACTCTAAGGTTTTGCTAGTTCCAAATTACTTGATGTCAAAGTCACTCCATAGTTACATAAATAAATACAAACTATACCAGTAAATAAGCATGATTTTTATATGTTGCCTGTATAAAATTAATAAATATACATTTGTATAATCTTCAATTATATTTGAACTGTAAATAAGATCAAAAGAAAATATTTGCCAGTATGCAGCTTGTTTTAGTCTGTTAGTTCATTAGTTATTGCTGGATATTTTTTATAAAAAAGAGCAGATTTTAACTACACTGTAGAAAATACTAGGGGACTACTAAATATATTAATGCATTCCATATAATGTTAGTTTCACAGATCTTGTTATTCTAGCTAAGATTAGATTACTTATTTTTGTTCTGATTGCTTCCTAATAATATTCAAAGTTGGTCATGAAAACACATTTATGAATTTAGCCTTATAGGAACAGATCAAAGATCATGAGATCATGAGTTTTGTAGCACTGAATCTGCAAACGTTCTATAATAGTTAAACTTTCTGTTATTAAAAAAACCCAGCCCTTTGATGTATCACTAATTGGTTTTAACACCATTGAAGAGGTGCTGAAATCAGTAGGCAAGAAATTTCTAGCAGTAGGTTGAAAAGGACAATTTTGAGAACCACCATATGCTTTGAGAAATTCAGGCATTACAACACAAGTCCAAAAAAAGAAGTCAGCACTAATTTTTTTCTATTATGTTTAAGACAGAGACTCATTACAAATGCTATAAAACTACTGAAAATATGCTTGCTAATTCAAAAACATTAAGTTGTTACTTCACAGTTTTTATTTTTCTAGACACAACTCTTTGCCTTGACTACTGGTTGTATGCAATACATTTTGACACTCAATATGCAGTGAAATAGTAACAAAAATAATTTTTCTGTGGCAATTTGTGCACACTTGAGTCAATATATGTATCATAAACTACCATGCTCATGAAATAGGGAATCAGGTCACAAAATTGCCCCAAAGGATAGGAGGTCTTAAACTGGATTGTTTGACTATTTAATATTTTAGTATATGCCTTTCTAAGATCTTATGTTTTTCTTTTTTTTTTTTAGAAAATTAAACTTAAGAGGGTGACATTGATCAATAAGAGTACATAGGTTTCAGGTAAACATTTCTATAGCATTTTAACTGTTTTTTATGTTGTATAACCATCACCCAAAGTCAAATCATTTTCTGTCATTTTATATTTGTCCCTCTTTACACCCTTCCATCCACCCCTCCACCTGGTAACCACTTTACATTTATCTATGTCCATGAGTCCCAGGGCTTTTTGTTCGTTTGTTTGTTTTATTTTGTTTTTAGTTTAGTGAGAGGCAAGAAGGCAGAGACAGACTCCTGAATGTGCCCCGACTGGGATTCACTCAGCAAGCCCACTAGGGGGCGATGCTCTGCCCATCTGGAACATTGTTAACTTCTGAGCTCTTCTTATTGCCTGAGGTGGAGGCCATGGAGCCATCCCCAGCACCCCAGGGCCAACTTTGCTCCAATTAAGCCACAGCTGCAGAAAGGGGAGAGAGAGAGAGAGAGAGAGAGAGACAGACAGACAGACAGACAGAAGCAAAAAGGGGAGAGGTGGAGAAGCAGCTGGGTGCTTCTCCTGTGTTCCCTGACCAGGAATCAAACCCAGGACATTAACATGCCAGGCCGACAATCTACCACTGAGCCAACCGACTGGGGCTGAGTCTCAGTTTTATATCCTACCTATGTGTGAAGTCATACAACTTTTAGTTTTTTCTGATTTACTTATTTCTCTCAGTATAATGTTCTCAAGGTCCATCCATGTTGTCGAAAATGGCAATAGGTCATCATTTCTTATGGCTGAGTAGTATTCCATTGTATATATGTACCACATCATCTTTATCCAATCCTCCATAGAGGGACAGTTCTGACTTCTGTATTTGTCTATATATGTAATTTTATCAATGTTCTTTTATCCTTCATACAGTTTTATGTTACCGCTCAGTGTCCTTTATTTTCTGTCCAAAGGACTCCCTTCAGCATTTCTTGTAGAATGTGTTTATTAGCAACAAATTGCTTCCATTTATTTTGCCTAAAAATGTTTTAAAGTCTTGGATGAGGGGATGGTATCAGAGAAGGTAAAGGGATTAGTGAAATTATATTATATATACATAACAGAGGTACAGGAAACAGGACAGCAAATCCTAGAAGGAAGAAGGAAGGGAGTTAGGGGGAGGAGAGTAAAGGGGGTATAAAAAGGGACACAAGGGTGGGGAGTGAGGGAGTTATATTCAGTGGGAAACTTGAATCCATATAAACACAATAAATTAAAAATAAATAAATAAAATAAGAATAGTTTAAATTTTCCCATTGTTGAAGAACAGTTTTTATAGATATCTTGGTAGAGCTTTTGATTTTCAGCAGTTTAAATATATCATCCACTGCCTTCTGGTATCTGGCTTCTGAGGAGAAATTAGCTCATATTCTTATTGAGGTTTCCCTTCTAGTGACAAATGGCTTTTTTCTTGGTGTTTTCAAGATTATCGTTGTGTTTGTCTTTTGACACATTGATTATAATGTGTATTGTGAATCACTGTAAGTTTATACTTCTTACAGTTCTTTGAGTCTCTTAGACATGAAGATTAATGCCTTTTATTAAATTGTTGAAATGTTTGCCTATTAGTCATTCAAATATTCTTCTCTATTCTCTCTCTTTCAATTCTTAAACTTCCATTAGGTATATGTTGGTCAGCTTTATGGTATTATAAAGGTAGTTCTGGCTCTGTGTATTTGTTGACATTCTTTTTCTTTCTACGCTTCATACCACATAACATCAGCTGCCCACTGATTCTTCAAGTCCACTGATTCTTCTTTGTCCCTGCTGAAATTTGTTGTTGAAACCCTCTAGTGGATTCCAATACAGCAATGGAGTAGGCAGACATTCCAACTGCCACCTCCCTGGACCAAATTGGATTACAACTTAATTTAAGAACAATAATTAAAAAAACAACAACTTTGGACTAAACAAAGAGGAGTCTATAACCAAGGATCACAGAAGAAGCCACATCGAGACTGGTAGAAAGGACAGAGATGAGGAAAGGGCTGACCCGCTCCCAGAAGGGAGTGTCAGCTGAGGGACTCTCACTGCAGGAGGGTTGTCCTGAGAGGTGTAGATGCTCAATCCCAGAACCGGAGCCCCAGCCTAGAGCCCCAGAACCTATAAGAGGTGTCCACACAGCATTTGGAGGTGAAAAAAACCTGGGTTTCTGTCTGCAAAAAAGATACGGAGCTCTCAGAGTTGCAAGCTCTGTCTTAAAGGGCCTGCACAGAAAATATCATTCACAGCTCTGGTGGAGGGAGAGCTGAGAGGACTGGAGTTGCATGAGGAGAGTATAAAGTTGGAGGCCCAGGGAGAGACACTGTGGGGACAGCCACTGGAACCCCTGTGCTGAGTCATTCTCCAATACTGCAGTCACTATATTTCTTGGGTGGATCTGTCCCCTCTGAGCAGCATCAACCTGGGGCAGAGCCACACCCACCACCCTTCCTAATCCCTGAATTGCTACAGGCTCTAGACTCTACCGGAGGTTTTTTAGTGGCTGAGCCCAACAAGCAACCATCAGACAGAGGCTATAAGAGGTGGGACTCAGTGGTACTGGCTAGCATCTTACATGAGGATGTAGTAAGGTTACTGTCCAAGGCTGTAGGAATCTCAAAGCTCAACAAGGGCTTTCAGACATCCTCCCTTAAAAACTAAGGTCCTCCCTGACTGAAACTGGCTCAAGTTTTCACCACAGTAGTTCTTGCAATGTGGCAGTTCTATTTTCCCAGAGCAAGTGGTTTGAGAAAGAGAGAGAGAGAGAGGGAGGGAGAGAGAGCATGCTCAAGATAGAAGCAACAGTCTTTTTTTTATAATCTAATCTGAAAAGTGACATACTATTACATATAACATAAGTAGTGGCTAGCCAGACCAACATCACACAGTGTGGTAGAGAACTGTAAATAACTGTGAAAAGCAGGACACAGGGATGATTGGAGTCTTTGGAGCCTAGGTACCCTGGAAGAAAAACATCTTGTACTCACTTGGTGAAAGGTCAGAAGTTTTTAATTACAGACAGAAATGCACAGGGCACTTTTAAATTTAGTTTTACAACTTCAGCCATTAGACCAAGTGAGCATGGAAACAGAAACCAATCTGTATTCCAAGGAGCTGTTATGAAATTCTTAATGGATCAAAGGAAATAGATAAAAAGGCAAACAAACAAACAAGAAAATCAACTAATAAGGTTATCCATTATTTCTCACAATAGGAAGAATCAATCTTTATGACCCATCTAACAGAAATTAGCAAGTAATTGAGAAAAAGCGAAACTCTTAATCACTGATGCCAACCATGGAAAATAACAGATTGGTTATACATGACCCAGTGACTAATATAAAGAATAAAATCAGTAGGGAAGAAAAAAATCTAGACAAATAGAGAGTTGTTAAGCTAAAGATGTATTGCTATGTGCATTTTCCCTGAGCCAACATTAAGCTGCCCATTAAGAATACTTGTCACAAAATGTAACTTTATTACCTCTTAAACAGATTAGTCCACTTGACCAACTCAGAAAACATCCTCAAAATAGCTTAAGTATAATTTTTTTAAAGTTTAAAAAGCATGACTCATAAAAATATAAAATGAACACATCACAGATTTGATTCAACTAGACATTTATAAGAAATTTAATAAAAGAAAGTTAGGATAAAGTTGCTGCATTAGATACAAGCCCGATTAATGTCCACAGGGAAATAAATTGCCCCATTTGATTTATACAAATTTGTCTAGTTCCTGTTAGGACTAACAATAGAAAATCCCAAGAAAGCTGTATGACAATTACACAGTGTTAAATGAAACTGACATTATAACAGGGTAACTAAAATGACAGATGGGCCAGAGCAATATTTAATTATTTTTAAGCAAGAAGTCAGAGATAAATTTTTACCCCATAAAACCTATTTAAGTTGTAACATTCTATGCTAATATTCTTAATATCAGAGGCACTGGGCTTACTTTTTTTTTTCTTTAATTCCATTGATTTGAGAAAGAGAGAGAAAGAGAAGGGGAAAAAGAGAAAAAAAAGAAAGAGAAGCATCAGCTGGTATTTTCAATTAGTTGTTCTATTTAGTTGTGTGCTCATTGGTTGCATCTCATATATGCTCTGACCCGGCCCTTGACCTCGTAACACTAGGACGATGTTCTGTCCACAATGCCATCCAGCCAAGACTAAGCTTACTTTTAGGAATAACAATAAAACTAGCAAAAAGAAAAAGAGATAATATCTGTTACATTTTTTAAAAATTGATAAACATCACCACATGAATTTAAAGAAAAGGAGATATGTTTTTGACGCCATCTCATGCAAAATTTTCACAACTGATAAACCAAGTTTGAGAAGTTAATAAGAAAGCTCAATAAATTTCAAATAAAGATAGCAGGGCGAATTTATAAATAACTGGAAATATTTTTCTCTGCAAGAATGTCGAGTTTATAGCAAGTGCCAAAAGAAATAAAAAGTCACCCTCACCCGCCGGCTGTGAGAATCAGTGAAGGAACTACCTGGCAATCAAGTTCATGAAAGACCCTAAAAAAAATAATAATGCGCCCTGGCCGGTTGGCTCAGCGGTAGAGCGTCGGTCTGGCGTGCGGGGGACCCGGGTTCGATTCCCGGCCAGGGCACATAGGAGAAGCGCCCATTTGCTTCTCCACCCCCCCCCTCCTTCCTCTCTGTCTCTCTCTTCCCCTCCCGCAGCCAAGGCTCCATTGGAGCAAAGATGCCCCAGGCGCTGGGGATGGCTCCTTGGCCTCTGCCCCAGGCGCTAGTGTGGCTCTGGTCCGGGCAGAGCGATGCCCCCTGGTGGGCAGAGCGTCGCCCCTGGTGGGCGTGCCGGATGGATCCCGGTGGGGCGCATGCGGGAGTCTGTCTGACTGTCTCTCCCCGTTTCCAGCTTCAGAAAAATACAAAAAAAAAATAAATAAATAAAGAGCTGTAGAAAATATATAAATTCAATATAAAAAAAGAAAAAAGCTATCGAGAGAAACTAATGCACATTAAGCTGAAAACCAAATTTTATCTGAAAATTCTATTATTTTTATAAAATATTTTTGATGAACCATGAACTTATTTTTCTTCTTCTAACTCAACCAGACTTATTTCTATTCTTTTAAGATAAATGAGAATTAAAAAATTAATATTAGGTATTGCATTAGCAATGATTTTCAACCAATGTGCCACAAGAATTTTTAAACCATGAAATATAGTACCTGACTATAAAGGGACATTGACCTCTTTTCCCTTAGATTGTCAAATAAAAAAATGACAACATCCAGCACAAAAATAATTACCTGGTGTGAATGAATCAAAATTATACCTAATTTTTTTGTCAGATCAGCAAAAAATATATATATATTTTTGGTGTGTCGTAGAATTTTAATAATTAACTTATATGTGCCATGAGATGTAAAAGGTTGGAAAGTGCTGATCTAATGGGAAACACCTGTGATTCAAAACCTCTGTGGGGATTGCAGGAGGGTAAGTAAGGTGGTGGAGGGTAGAAGGGGAGTAGATGGTCATGGAGGGAGACTTACTTGGGGTGATGGATGCACAGTGCAATATACAGATGATTTATTGTGGAATTTTGCACCTAAAACCTGTATAATTATATTAACCAATGTCACCACAATAAATTCAATAAAAAATGAAAAAAATAATATAAAATTTGTATAATTTCTTTTTTATCAAAAAACTCTTATTTCCATAACAAACCTTTCCTTTAAACTTCAATGTATTTGTTATCATCTCTTGAATGATTCAAAATTAACAAAACCTTCACCTAGTCTTCTTTATATCTAGTTTTTATAATTAACATGTTAATTATACTACTATCTATTCATTAGGCAAATTGGAAATCTAAAACTTATCTTTGATAATTTCTTCTAATTCATTTTATTTACCCATCAATAATGTCCTAATGTTATTATGCTTTATATACCTTTTATTTTTATTTAATTTAAAATATTTTATTGAATTTATTGGAATGACATGTTTGCAAAATCATACAGGTTTCAAGTGCACAATTCAACAAACCACCATCTGCCCACCACATTATGTACCCTCTTCCCCTAGCAACATCTCTTTCTGCCTTATATACCTTTTATTTATTTATTTTTATTTTTTAAATGAGAGGAGGAAAAATGATGAGATAGTCTCCCACATGCACCTAGACCAGAATCCACTTGGCAACCCCTATCTGGAGCCAATTCTCAGAACAACGAAGTTATTGTCTGTGGGAGGAGAAGAGGGAGAGAAGGGGGAGAGGAAGGAAAGAAAAGCAGATAGTCACTTCTCTTGTGCACCCTGACTGGGAATCAAAACTATCACATTTATATGCTAGGTCAAAACTCTATCCACTGGCCCTGGCCGGTTGGTTCAGTGGTAGAGCGTCGGCCTGGCATGCAGAAGTCCCGGGTTCGATTCCCGGCCAGGGCACACAGGAGAGGCGCCCATCTGCTTCTCCACCCCTCCCCCTCTCCTTCCTCTCTGTCTCTTTCTTCCCCTCCCACAGCCGAGGCTCCATTGGAGCAAAGATGGCCCGAGCGCTGGGGATGGCTCCTTGGCCTCTGCCCCAGGTGCTAGAGTGGCTCTGGTCGCAACAGAGCGACGCCTCAGATGGGCAGAGCGTCGCCCCTGGTTGGCGTGCCGGGTGGATCCCGGTCGGGCGCATGCGGGAGTCTGACTGTCTCCCCATTTCCAGCTTCAGAAAAATATTCAATACAAAAAAACAAAACAAAAACAAAAACAAAACAAAAAAAACTCTATCCACTGAACCAACGAGGCAGGGCCACCCTACATAGCTTTTAAATTATTCCATTTCACTATCTACACCACCACCTTAGTCAAAGTTAATATTTGGAGTTATCTTAATAGCTCCCTAACTGATCTGCTAATATTTACTCAGATCCCATTTCCATACCTATGCCAAGTTTTCTTTTTGAAACATAAATATAATCATGTCACCACCTTGTTCTTCAAAGATTACTTCTTGGTAGACAGGTGGTTGCCTAGAGAGACAGGAGTGGAGCAGGAGAAGATATGGATTATAAATGAGCATGAGGAATTCTCTGATGTGATGAATATGTTCATTATCTTAATCTTGGTGATGGTTTCCCAAGTATATTCATGTGTCAAAATTCATCAAATTTTACACTTCAAATATGTACAGTTTAGGTTTAGGGCAATTATATATTAATAAAGTTGAAGAAAAAGACCCTGCCAAGACTTTGTCCATTTTATTAGCTCTCAAGTTTCTTCTTGCTTTTTCACTTAGCAAAATGATTCCAAGATTCCTATATAGTTGATTTTTTTGTTTGTTTTTTAATAATACTCCATTGTATGGATGTATCAGAGTTTATCCATTCACCTATTGAAAAACATCTTGGTTGCTTCTAAGTTTTTGACAATTATAAATAAAGCTGCTATAAATATTTCTGTGCAGGTGTTTGTGTACACATAACTTTTCACATCGGCTGGGTAAATAAAAGGCGGCACAAATTGTTGGTTTCTGTGCTAAGACTATTATTAGTTTTAAAGAAACTGCCCAAACTAACCTAAGCGGTGGCACAGTGGATAGAAGATCAGACTGGCATGCAGAGGATCCAGGTTTGAAACCCCGAGGTTGTCAGCTTAAGTGTGGACTCATCTGGTTTGAGCAAGGCTCACCAGCTTGAGTGCAAGGTTGCTGGCTTGAGCAAGGGGTTACTCGGTCTTCTGTAGCCCCCCCCCCCATCAAGGCATATGAGAAAGCAATCAATGAACAACTAAGGTGCTGCAATGAAGAATTGTACTTCTCATCTCTCTCTCTTCCTGTCTATTCCTATCTGTCCCTCTCTCTGTCTCTTTCTAAAAGTGGCTATACCATTTTACATTCTTACCCTCAATAAACGAGAGTTCCTGCTATTTCACATTCTTGCAAGCAGTTGATATTGTCAGTGTTTTGGATTTTCACCATTCCACTAGGTGTGTAGTAATATTTCATTGTTTTTATATTTATAATTTTCTAATCATAAATGGTGCTGAGCATCCTTTCCTATGTGCATTTACCATTGATATATCTTCTTTGGTGAGGTGTTTTTGATCCAGTGGTTTGTTTTCCTTATTGTTGAATTTAAGTATTCTTTTTATATTTTGTATAGCAATTTTTTTTATCAAATATGTATTTTGAAAATATATTTTCTTGGGCTATGGTTTGTCTTCGTATTCTCTTAATGGTATATTTTTTACAGTGGAAGTTTTTTATTTTAATAAAGTGCTGCATATCAATTTTTTCTCTCATGGATCACGCTTTTTATCTTATAGCTAAAAAGCAATTGTCAATACAAGATCTCCTGGATTATATCCAATTTTATCTTCCAAGAATTCTATAATCTCATCATTTATATTTGGTCTACGATCCCCTTTGAGCTAATTTTAAATAAAAGTGTAAGGTCTGTTTCTAGATTCTTTTTTTTGCATGTAGATTTCCCTTATTACTTTCAAAAATCATCTTGATTATGATATCCAGAAGTCTGGGCAATAATATAACTTTGGTGCTGGGCTTCTTTACAACAAATATTCTTCATCCACTTTTTGGCAGAGCCTCAATTTTGTTACTATCTTTCACTATAACAATAGGCCAATAAAGATAAATTCTAAAATAATAATTGGTTAACTCACAAAAAGGCAGTAAAATAGAGTAAAAAAAGAGACTAAAAAAGCAAATAGTAAAATAGTAGAATTAAAGTACACCGTATCTGTAATTACATCAATTGCAAATGGACTAACGATTCCAAAAAAGGCAGTTATTTTAGACTGAATAACCAAAAAAAATGGCAAAATCCTATGTTATGTTTAAGAAATAAATTTAGGAGGCAACAAGATGGCGATGGAGTAGGTGGCTGTACCAATTTTCACCTCCCAGAACCAAAGTGGATTACAACTTAATTTTAAGAACCATGATCTGTAAAAACCAACTTTGGACTAAACTAAGAGGTCTCTTCAACCAAGGAACACTGAAGAAGCCACACTGAGACTGGTAGGAAAAGCAGAAATGTGGAGAGGGCTGCCCAGCTCCCTGGAGCGAACCACAGCCCTGAAAGACTCGCATGGCAGAAAGTGAGTTTAACAGAAAGGGGAGGGTCCTGAGCCCCACGAACGAAGCCCCAGCCTGCATCTCCAGAGCCAAGAAGAGGCATATGGACAGTATTTAGCTGCAAAACAAGAAAGGATACTGATTGTGAGAAAGAGACAAATTTCTCAGACCCTTCATTCTTCTTAAAGGGACTGCACAGAAAACCTCTCTCACAACCACCCACCTGGGGCTCCAGGGATGGGGAGAGAGGAGAGGACCACAGCAGTGGGAAGAGAGTGTAATCTAGGAGGCACAGGGAGAAACACTTTGAGGGAAAATCACCCTAACCCCTGGGCTGAGTCACTCCCCAAATCTGAAACAAATACTTCCCCTGGAAACAGCAATACCAGTAAAGGGAAGCAGGACTACCAGGTGCTCACCAGCCAAATAAGCTCTACCAGGGCACAAAGAGCAGAGTTGCTTAGAAGGAGTACAGTATTGAGTTTTAGGGTCTAAGCTGCAGCACCCACACCCACATGGCTGAAGATTTGCTGGAGTGTGGGCGGCAGCGGAACACTGAAGTGTGGTTCCATTGGCAAGAACAGAAGCTGGCAGGCCACGACTGAGGCCTGGACGTGAGCTCAGTCTTGCCCAGCGGGTGTGGAGGTGACTCACGAAAGTGGTCAGGACTAGTTGCGTGTCTGCCTGCAATCCCGCCTGCAGGGGAAAGGCAGGAGCCCCGGAAAGGGTGGAGACCCGCCCCTGAACAAGAGCGCGGGTGCGCAGCCTCACCCAGCCCACAGAACACAGGCTTGCTGCTGGACACATGAGTGGGCTTTACCCGTGGAGGTGGGGTGAAAGCCCAGAACAGGCAGAGTCCTGCTACTGAGTGCTGGTGTGCAGCCCCTCCCGGCAGCAGAGCTGAGGCTTGCAGTTGATCCAAGCAGGCTCCTCCTGCAGGGGGTAAGGTAAAAGTTTAAAAAAAGGTGGAGCCCCACAGCTGAGCCAAGGTGTTCACCCCTGCTTGCGGTGGTGCCGAGGCTTACAGCCCGGGCATAGTGCATAACCACACCCATGCAGGCAGGGGGAAGGCCTAGGCCACCGGGTCTCCTAAACTCAAGCACATGATCAAAAACCCTCCAGTGGAATAGAGGTGGAAACCACAGCAACAGCCCCAGCAGGATGGCACTGGCAATGGCCATACCCGAATGCCCTAGGCAGCAGAGGCAGAGGGTGTGGTGGGGCCTGAAGACATACCACACCTAGGGAATACAAAGGCCACACTCATTGGACTCCAGAGGTCAAAACTTTGTTATACATAGACCAAAAAGGAAGGCAGAGAAATGTAACACAAATGAATCAAGAGAAATCCCTAGAAAAGGAACTGAAGGAGTCAAATATAACCAAATTATCAGATGCAGTGTTTAAAATAATGATTGTTGGGATGCTGAAAGATCTTAGAACAACAATAGATGATCATTATGAACACCTAAATAAAGACATAGCAAATATAAAAAAGGATATTGAAATAATAAAAAAAGAATCAGTCAGAAATGACAAATACAATATCAGAAATATAGACCACAATGGAAGGAATTAAAAGTAGGATGGATAAAGTTGAGGATCGAATCAACGAGTTAGAGGACATGATAAATGAAAGCATGGAAGCAGAGTAGAAAAAAGAAAAGAGACTCAAAAATACTGAGAAAACTCTGAGAGCTCTGTGACAACATGAAGAGAAATAACATCTGCATCATAGGGGATCCTGAAGAAGAAAAGAAAAAACAAGGGATAGAGACATTGTTTAGTCATATCTTAGCTGAAAACTTTCCTAAATTAATTCAAGAAAATGTCTCACAAGTTCAAGAAGCACAGAGAACTTCATTAAAGAGAAACCCAAAAAAATCTACACCAAAACATATCATAATTAAAATACCAAAGCTAAATGATAAAGAGAAAATATTAAAATCTGCTAGAGAAAAAAAGGTTATCACCTACAAAGGAGCCCCATAAGGATGATATCAGACTTCTCAACAGAAACACTTGAGACCAGAAGGAAATGGCAAGAAATATTCAAAGTAATGCAAAACAAGAGCCTGCAACCAATACTACTTCATATAGCAAGGCTATCATTTAAAATTGAAAAAGAAATAAAAAGCTTCCCAGAAAAAAAAAAAAAAACTCAAGGAATTCACTATAACCAAACCAGTGCTGCAAGAAATGCTAAGGGGTCTGTTGTAAACATGTCAAAAGGGAAAAGAATATAGCAAAAGAGGAATACAGCTTTAAAAAATAAAATGGCAATAAACAATACATATTAATAATACATATCAATAATAACCTTAAGTGTAAATGGATTAAATGATCCAGACATAGGGTAGCTGTGTAAATAAAAAAAAAACATGACCCATACATATGCTGTCTAAGAGAGACACAATTTAATACAAAAGATGCACATAGACTGAAGGTAAAAAGATGGAAAAAAGTATTTTATGCCAATGAAAATGAAAAAAAAAGTTGAGGTAGCAATACCTATATCAGAAAAAATGGAGTTTAAAACAAAGGCTATAGTAGGAGATAAGGAAGGTCACTACATAATGATAAAGGGAGCAATCCAACAGGAAGATATAACCATTATAAATATTTATGCAGCTAATATAGGAGCACCTAAATATATAAAGCAGATTTTGATGGATATAAAGGGCGAGATCAACAGCAATACTATAATAATAGGGGATTCCAATACCTCACTAACATCACTAGCAGATCCTCAAGTTAAGAAAATTCACAAAGAAACAGCTGACTTAAAGGACACACTAGATCAACTGGATTTAATAAATATCTTCAGAACCTTTCACCCTAAAGCAACAGAATATACATTCTTTTTAAGAGCTCATGGTACATTCTCTAAGATAGACCACATGTTAGGGCACAAAAGCGGTCTCAACAAATTTAAGAGATTGAAATCATATCAAGCATTTTCTCTGATCACAATGGCATAAAATTAGAAATCAACCCCAAAACAGAAAAACTGAAAAATACTCAAACACTTGAAAACTACATAGCATGTTATGAAATAACTAGGTTAACAATGAGATCAAAGAAAAAATTAAAAAAATTACTAGAGACTGACCAGGCAGTGGTGCAGTGGATACAGCGTCAGACTAGGATGCAGAGGACCCAGGTTCAAAACCCTGAGGTAGACAGCTTGAGAGCGGGTTCATCTGGTTTGAGCAAAAGCTCACCAGCTTAGACCCAAGGTCACTGATCCAGCAAGGGGTTACTCGGTCTGCTCTAGCCCCACAAACAAGGCACATGTGAGAGAGGAGTCAATGAACAACTAAAGTGTCCCAACCAAAAACTGATAATTGATGCTTCTCATCTCTCTCCATTCCTGTCTGTCTGTCCCTATCTATCCCTCTCGCTGACTCTCTCTCTGTCTCTGTATAAAAATATATATATATAAATTTCTAGAAATGAATGATAATTAGCATACAACAACTCAAAATTAACGAGACGCAGCAAAAAAAGTCCTAAGATGGAAGTTCATAGCATTACAAGCATATCTTAAGAAGCTAGAGAGTGACGTCATGGAAATGGCGCCGTGAGCTGCGCGTCCGACAGCTCTCCCCTAAATCACAACAAATTTATCAACTAGAAACAGAAAAATCTATCCTCGGAGCATTCCGGAATTCCACACAAACTGATAGCAAAAGGACTGTTATCACTTGAATCTGAGAGACGAGGGTGTGGAGGAAGCTACCGCAGGGACGTTCATTCAAGCCGCGAGGAAGTGAGCCTGTGGTGAGTTAGCCCACACTCGGGAGCCGCGAGCCGCCGCGAGCCGAGCCGCCGCGAGCCGAGCCGCCGCGAGCCGCGGGGCGTGCGCCCGGTCTGGTTGCAGAGTGAGCACCGCTTATGTTTCCAGTGGCCCGCGCACTATGAGTGAGAGTCGCCAGCCACCAGTGCCCGGAGCATCCCATTCGCACGCGTGCCCTGGGCATTCCACGCGTCCAGAGCGCCCTACTGGCCTGCACACCCAGGGGGCCCCATTATCCTGCGCCTGGTGCGATCCAGCCCCCAGCGGCAGGGCGAGCGGGAGAGGCTTGAGAGATTCTCTCCGTGGGTGCGGCACCTCACCCAGCCATTCAAGCTAACAATCAAGCGTTGGGGAAGGGGCGCACGCAGGCAGCCTAAAATACCTTCGGGAGCACAGCTGCGACCCAATCACTGAAATTAGCTTAACCCATGAAATCTGCGCACTCTCGGTTCTAATTGATAAGATATCTCTCAGTTCAGCGATCCAAGACAAGAGGCGTGATATTTTTTAGTGCCTCTCGCTAAAGGGGCGGGGGTAACTTCTGATTGATAGAGCCTCCATATTCAGGGATAAACGCTAACAAGAAGGACTTGGCAGATAATAAGATCTATACTACACTAGTCGCAAGCAGAGACTAGTGCCTCTTCTTCCCAGCAAAAACAGGCTACAAAGTGTGGAAAGCCTGGGTTGAGAGGTCCAACTGAATGATAGGCGCTGAACAGTCACCTTGACAACAATTGACTCCCACCCCCGCCTGATTACACTGGAGGCCCTGACTGCCAGAGCCTTTCCCAAAGCTTTGCACTGAGTGGGGATAGAGTGGGGATTTCCCAGCTCTTTGAGCCTCTTACTCCCCAGGCAGAAGCAGTTGCAGCCTTATAGCTGGATCACCAGGCTGCTAATTCAGAAAGGGGGGACTAGGAGAGAGAATCCAGGAAAGCAAACTCTCTCATCATTGGACCCTGCAAACGCCAACAAGCCTTGACTACCAGCAAGACTAAAGCCAATTATATGACATTGCCATAGAATCCCATCAACTGCAAATCCCTACCTAAGTGTGACACAGGGGCAGAGCCTGGGGTACAGAGTCACCGACCAGGAAGAGGGAGAGAAAAGAAAAAGGAAGAAGTTAACCTCTCAAAATCAAGAAAAATCCACAGACTTTACAACTTGTTCCACTAATTCTTTTTTTTTTGTTGTTGTTTGTTTCTTCTATCTTATTGCCTTTATTTCCTCCACCTCGGTCCTTCTATTCTCTGCCCATCTTATGCTTCCCTTTTCTTGAACTACACTACCCATGAGTGTTACATTTTATTTCTCTTCTTCATCCTCACCCTCCTTTAAGGTTATACTCCAAAACACTTAACTCTCACTCTCTCCTCTTTTGTTTTTTTTTGTCTTGCTTTATTTTGTTTTTTTTTCTCTTCCTATTTTATTTCTTCCTTCGTTTTTCTCTTTTTCTTATTTTTTCCTTTCTATTCGTTTTTTCTTTTCTCATTTTACTTTCCTCCCATTTAATCCTCAATCACGAACAAATTAGTTAATTTGGGACTCAAGGCATTTTTTGGCTTTATTTTTCTTTTTTGCTTTTGTTTTTATTTTTTTTTCTTGTTTGTTTATTTTTGTGGCATTTTGGGTCCTCCCAACAGAAGGTCTCCATTGTATTTAGTCTTCGCTCCACTTAATACAACAGATTTTTACTTATTATTTTTATTTTTTTCTTCTTTATTATTCTTTTTTGGTCCTTTTTTCTGGTTCCCTCTTGTCCCTCTCATTATATCTCTTAGTTGACCATCACTTACAAGCAAATCATCTTATGCTTGTCTAAGATTTTCTTCCATTTTTTTTTTTTTTTTTTTTTTTGCATTTAGTAGGTCCCTACTCCCTTTTTTTGCCCCTTGAACTCTTCACCCCAAATCAGGCCCTCCATTATAGGCACGATATTTCCCTGAGGAGGGGAGAGGAGGGAAAGGGAAGAAAGAAAAAAGGGGGAAATAATAAATTATTAGTGGTTTTTTTTTGTGGGGTGTTTTACCTTTTTTTTTTTTTTTTTTTTTTTTTTACTTTTTACTCTTTATTAATTCTAATTAGTGCTATCAACAAGACCACCCTCAGATGCCGATAAGAAAGAGGAAATCGAATATTATGGATACAAAAGAAAGAGAGGTAACACAAATAGATGTGGAAAAATCTATGGAGAAAAGATTTAACATATTGGAAGCTTTGGAGCTAAATGACAGAGAATTTAAAATAGAAATCTTAAAAATACTCAGAGATATACAAGAAAACACAGAAAGGCAATATAGGGAGATCAAAAAACAACTCAATGAACACAAAGAATATATTACCAAGGAAATTGAAACTATAAAAACAAATCAAACAGAAATGAAAAACTCAATTCACGAGCTGAAAAACGAGGTAACAAGCTTAGCTAACAGAACAGCCCAGATTGAAGATAGGATTAGTGAAATAGAAGACAAACAACTTGAGGCACAACAGAGAGAAGAAGAAAGAGACTCAAAAATAATAAAAAACGAGAAAGCCCTACAGGAATTGTCTGACTCCATCAGAAAGAATAACATAAGAATAATAGGTATATCAGAGGGAGAAGAAAAAGAAAATGGAATGGAGAATATACTCAAACAAATAATAGACGAGAATTTCCCAAGCCTGTGGAAAGAACTAAAGCCTCAAATTCAAGAAGAAAACAGAACACCGAGTTTTCTTAACCCCAACAAACCCACTCCAAGGCACATCATAATAAAGATGACATAAACCAATGACAAAGAAAAAATTCTCAAGGCAGCCAGGGAAAAGAAGAGTACAACATATAAAGGAAGGCCTATTAGATTATCATCAGATTTCTCAGCAGAAACTCTACAAGCTAGAAGAGAGTGGACCCCAATATTTAAAGCCCTGAAAGAGAGGAACTTTCAGCCAAGAATACTATACCCATCAAAGCTATCCTTCAAGTATGAAGGAGATATAAAAACATTCACAAATACAGAAAAGATGAGAGAATTTATCAACAGAAAGCCCCCACTCCAGGAAATACTAAAGGGGGTTTTCCAACCAGATTCAAAGAACAAAAGAAAACAACACCACAAGTAACAGCTCCACCAAGAACACAATAAAACCAAACTTAAACTGTGACAACAAAGGAAAAAAAGGGGGGAGAGGATGGAGATTAACAGTAGCAAAGGACGATGAAGTGCAGAAATACTTATAAGATAGGGTACTACAATGAATATGGTAGGTACCCTTTTCATTACTTAATGGTAACCACCCTTGAAAAAACCACCACAAAAACACTTGACTTAAAAAAGGTAGCAACAGAGGAAAGAAGTATGGAACACAAACAAACAAAAACAAATGATAGAAAAACAAAAGAGAAGAATCAAACTAGATACAAAACTAACAGAAAGCAATTTATAAAATGGCAGTAGGGAACCCACAAGTGTCAATAATTACACTAAATGTAAATGGATTAAACTTACCAATAAAAAGACACAGAGTAGCAGAATGGATTAAAAAAGAAAATCCAACTATATGCTGCCTACAAGAAACACATCTAAGCAACAAGGATAAAAACAAATTCAAAGTGAAAGGCTGGAAAACAATACTCCAAGCAAACAACACCCAAAAAAAAAGCAGGTGTAGCAATACTCATATCTATAATGCTGACTACAAGACAGAAAAAGTACTCAGAGACAAAAATGGTCATTTCATAATAATTAAGGGGAAGTTGAATCAAGAAGACATAACAATCCTTAATATATATGCACCAAACCAAGGAGCACCAAAATATATAAGACAGCTACTTATTGACCTTAAAACAAAAACCAACAAAAATACAATCATACTTGGAGACCTCAATACACCGCTGACGGCTCTAGATCGGTCATCCAAACAGAGAATCAACAAAGACATAGTGGCCTTAAACGAAATACTAGAACACCTGGATATGATAGACATCTACAGGACACTTCATCCCAAAGCGACAGAGTATACATTTTTCTCTAGTGTACATGGAACATTCTCAAGAATTGACCATATGTTGGGCCACAAAGACAATATCAGCAAATTTAGAAAAATTGAAATTGTACCAAGCATATTTTCTGATCATAAAGCCTTGAAACTAGAATTCAACTGCAAAAAAGAGGGGGAAAAACCCACAAAAATGTGGAAACTAAACAACATACTTTTAAAAAATGAATGGGTCAAAGAAGAAATAAGCACAGAGATCAAAAGATATATACAGACAAATGAAAATGAAAATACGACATATCAGAATCTCTGGGAGGCAGCAAAAGCAGTAATAAGAGAAAAGTTCATATCACTTCAGGCCTATATGAACAAACAAGAGAGAGCCGAAGTAAACCACTTAACTTCACACCTTAAGGAACGAGAAAAAGAAGAACAAAGACAACCCAAAACCAGCCGAAGAAAGGAGATAATAAAAATCAGAGCAGAAATAAATGAAATAGAGAACAGAAAAACTATAGAAAAAATCAATAAAACAAGGAGCTGGTTCTTTGAAAAGATCAACAAAATTGACAAACCCTTGGCAAGACTCACCAAGGAAAAAAGGCACAGGACTCAAATAAACAAAATCCAAAATGAAAGAGGAGAGATCACCACAGACATCATAGATATACAAAGAATTATTGTAGAATACTATGAAAAATTATATGCCACCAAATACAACAATCTAGAAGAAATGGATAAATTCCTAGAACAATACAACCTTCCTAGATTGAGTAATGAAGAAGCAGAAAGCCTAAACAGACCAATCAGCAGGGAGGAAATAGAAAAAAACTATTAAAAACCTCCCCAAAAATAAAAGTCCAGGCCCAGACGGTTATACTAGTGAATTCTATCAAACATTCAAAGAAGACTTGGTTCCTATTCTACTCAAAGTCTTCCAAAAAATTGAAGAAGAAGCAATACTTCCAAACACATTTTTTGAGGCCAACATAACCCTCATACCAAAACCTGGCAAGGATGGCACAAAGAAAGAAAACTACAGACCAATATCTCTAATGAATACAGATGCTAAAATACTAAACAAAATACTGGCAAACCGAATACAACAACATATTAAAAAAATAATACATCATGATCAAGTGGGATTCATCCCAGAATCTCAAGGATGGTTCAACATACGCAAAACAGTTAACGTAATACACCATATCAACAAAACAAAGAACAAAAACCACATGATCTTATCAATAGATGCAGAAAAGGCTTTTGATAAAATACAACACAATTTTATGTTTAAGACTCTCAACAAAATGGGTATAGAAGGAAAATATCTCAACATGATAAAGGCCATATATGATAAACCATCAGCCAACATCCTATTAAACGGCATAAAACTGAGGACTTTCTACCTTAAATCAGGAACAAGACAGGGTTGTCCACTCTCTCCACTCTTATTTAACGTGGTGCTAGAAGTTCTGGCCAGAGCAATCAGACAAGACAAAGAAATAAAAGGCATCCATATCGGAAAGAAGAAGTAAAGGTATCACTTTTTGCTGATGATATGATCCTATATATCGAAAACCCAAAGGACTCCACAAAAAGATTATTAGAAACAATAAACCAATACAGTAAGGTCGCAGGATACAAAATTAACATACAAAAGTCCATAGCCTTTCTATATGCCAACAATGAAATACTAGAAAACGAACTCAAAAAAATAATCCCCTTCACGATTGCAACAAAAAAAATAAAATACCTAGGAATAAACATAACAAAGAACGTAAAGGACCTATATAATGAAAATTACAAAGCATTGTTAAGAGAAATCGAAAAAGATACAATGAGATGGAAAAATATTCCTTGTTCTTGGATAGGAAGAATAAATATAATCAAAATGGCCATATTACCCAAAGCAATATACAAATTTAATGCAATTCCCATCAAAATCCCTATGAGACTTTTTAAAGAAATGGAACAAAAAATCATCAGATTTATATGGAACTATAAAAAACCCCGAATAGCCAAAACAATCCTAAGGAAAAAGAATGAAGCTGGGGGCATTACAATACCTGACTTTAAACTATATTATAGGGCCACGATAATCAAAACAGCATGGTATTGGCAGAAAAATAGACACTCAGACCAATGGAACAGAATAGAAAGCCCAGAAATAAAACCACATATATATGGTCAAATAATCTTTGATAAAGGGTCCAACAACACACAATGGAGAAAAGAAAGCCTCTTCAACAAATGGTGTTGGGAAAACTGGAAAGCCACATGCAAAAGAATGAAACTCGACTACAGCCTGTTCCCGTGTACTAAAATTAATTCAAAATGGATCAAAGACCTAAATATAAGACCTGAAACAATAAAGTACATAGAAGAAGACATAGTTACTAAAATCATGGACCTGGGTTTTAAAGAACATTTTATGAACTTGACTCCAATGGCAAGAGAAGTGAAGGCAAAGATAAATGAATGGGACTACATCAGACTAAGAAGTTTTTGCTCAGCAAGAGAAACTGATATCAAAATAAACAGACAGCCAACTAAATGGGAAATGATATTTTCAAACAACAGCTCAGATAAGGGCCTAATATCCAAAATTTACAAAGAACTCATAAAACTCAACAACAAACAAACAAACAATCCAATAAAAAAATGGGAAGAGGACATGAACAGACACTTCTCCCAGGAAGAGATACAAATGGCCAACAGATATATGAAAAGATGCTCAGCTTCATTAGTTATTAGAGAAATGCAAATCAAAACTACAATGAGATACCACCTCACTCCTGTTAGATTAGCTATTATCAACAAGACGGGTAATAGCAAATGTTGGAGAGGCTGTGGAGAAAAAGGAACCCTCATTCACTGTTGGTGGGAATGTAAAGTAGTACAACCATTATGGAGGAAAGTATGGTGGTTCCTCAAAAAACTGCAAATAGAACTACCTTATGACCCAGCAATCCCTCTACTGGGTATATACCCCAAAACCTCAGAAACATTGATACGTGAAGACACATGTAGCCCCATGTTCATTGCAGCACTGTTCACAGTGGCCAAGACATGGAAACAACCAAAAAGCCCTTCAATAGAAGACTGGATAAAGAAGATGTGGCACATATATACTATGGAATACTACTCAGCCATAAGAAATGATGACATCAGATCATTTACAGCAAAATGGTGGGATCTTGATAACATTATAAGGAGTGAAATAAGTAAATCAGAAAAAAACAAGAACTACATGGTTCCATACATTGGTGGAACATAAAAATGAGACTAAGAGACATGGACAAGAGTGTGGTGGTTACCAAGGGTGGGGGGAGGGAGGACATGGGAGGGAGGGAGGGAGAGAGTTAGGGGGAGGGGGAGGGGCACAGAGAACTAGATAGAGGGTGGCGGAGGACAATCTGACTTTGGGCAAGGGGTTTGCAACATAATTTAATGACAAAATAACCTAGACATGTTTTCTTTGAATATATGTACCCTGATTTATTAATGTCATCCCATTACCATTAATAAAAATTTAGTATAAAAAAAAAAAAAAAGAAGCTAGAAAAGAGTTCAAATAAACAACTTGACCCTGCATCTAAAATAACTAGAAAAAAAAAGCAAGTAAAGCCCAGAGATAGTAGAAGGAAGGAAATAATAAAGATCAGAGCAGAAATAAATACATAGAGGCTAAAAAAACAATACGGAGGATCAATGACACCAGGAGCTGGTTATTTGAGATGGTAAACAAGATCAATGAACCTTGAACCAGACTCACCAAGACAAAAGAGAAAGGACTCAAATAAATAAAATTAGAAATGAGAGTGGAGAAATAACAACTAACACAACAGAAATACACACTATTGTAAAAAATACTCTGAAGAACTGTATGCCAAAAAATGAGACAATCTAGATCAGCGGTTCTCAACCTGTGGGTCATGACCCCAGCGGGGGTCGAAAGACCAAAACAAAGGGGTCACCTAAAGCCATTGGAAAATACATTTATTATACAATACATTTTTAAATAAAATATATATCCTTATCATCTGCAAATAAGGATAGCTTTACTTCTTCTTTTCCAATTTGGATGCCTTTAATTTCTTCTTCTTGTTGGATTGCTGTGGCTAGGACTTCCAGAACTATGTTGAACAAGAGTGGTGAAAGTGGCACCCAGGCCTTGACCTTGATCCCAGTCAAAAACTACTGGACCTGCCTGACCAAGCAGTGGCGCAGTGGATAGATCGTTGGGCTGGGATGCTGAGGACCCAGGTTCAAGACCCCGAGGTTGCCAGTTTGAGCGTGGGCTCATCTGGTTTGAGCAAAACCTCACCAGCTTGGACCTGAGGTCTCTGGCTCAAGCAAGGGGTTACTTGGTCTGCTGAAGGCCAACGGTCAAGGCACATGTGAGAAAGCAATCAATGAACAACTAAGGTGTCAGAACAAAAAACTGATGATTGATGCTTCTCATCTCTCTGTTCCTGTCTGTCTGTCCCTATCTATCCCTCTCTCTGACTCTTTCTCTGTAAAAACAAACAAACAAACAAACAAACAAAAAAGACCCTAACAAACAAACAAAAAAAACTACTGGACCTCATAAATAAATTCAGCAAGGTGGCAGGATACAAAATTAATACTCAGAAATCAGAGGCATTTTTATAAACCAACAATGAACAGAAAGAAAAATTAAGGGAACAATCCCCTTCACTATTGCAAACAAAAAAATAAAGTACTTGGAGTAAATTTAACCAAGGAGATTAAAGACTTGTACTTGGAAAATTATAAAACATTGATAAAAGAAATCATTGAAGATACAAATAAGTGGAAGCATATACTGTGCTCATGGTTAGGAAGAATAAACATCATTAAAATGTCTATTGATATATTACCCAAAGCAATTTATAAACTCAATTTAATACCAATTAAAATACCAATGACATACTTCAAAGATATAGAACACATTTCCAAAAATTTTTTGATCCAAAAAAGAACACGTATAGCCTCAGCAATGTTGAAAAGGAAGAATAAAGTTGAAGGTATCACACTTTCTGATATCAAGTTATACTACAAAGCCATTGTACTCAAAACAGCCTGGAACTGGCATAAGAACAGGCATATAGATCAATGGAACAGAACAGAGAACCCAGAAATATACCCACACCTTTATGGACAACTGAATTTGACAAAGGAGGTAAGAGCATACAATGGAGTAAAGACCGTCTCTTTAACAAATGGAGTTGGGAAAATTAGACATCCACCTGCAAAAAAAAGAATCTAGACCATCAACTTACACATTCACAAAAATAAGCTCAAAATGGATTAATGACTTAAATGTAAGCTGTAAAACCATAAGCATCTTAGAAGAAAACATAGGCAGGAAGCTCTCCGACATCTCTTGTAGCAATATATTTGCCGATTTTATCTCCATGGTCAAGAAAAATAAAAGGATAAACAAATGGAACTATATCAAACTAAAAAGCTTTTGCACAGCCAAAGACAATAAGAACAGAATAAAAAGACAAACTACACAATCGGAGAACATATTTGACAGTTCTTCTGATAAGAGGTTAATAACCAAAATTTATAAAGAACTTGGAAAACTCAACACCAGGAAGACAAACAATCCAATCCAAAAATGGGCAAAAAAAAAAAATTAATAGACACTTCTCCAAAGAGGACATACAGATGACCAATAGGCATATGAAAATATGCTCAACATCATTAATCATTAGAGAAATGCAAATCAAAACCACAATGAGATATCACCTCACACCAGTCAGAATGGTGCTCATCAACAAAACAACACAGAATAAGTGCTGACGAGAATGTGGAGAAAAGGGCACTCTCCTGCACTGCTGGTGGAAATGCAGACTGGTGTGGCCTCTGTGGAAAACAGTATGGAGATTCCTCAAAAAATTAAAAATTGAACTGCCTTTTGACCCAGCTATCCCACTTTTAGGAATATACCCCAAGAACACCATAGCACTGTTTCAAAAGGAGAAATGCACTCCCATGTTTATGGCAGCATTGTTCACAATAGCGAAGATCTGGCAACAGCCCAAGTGTCCATCGGTAGACGAGTGGATTAAAAAGCTATGGTATATTATACACTATGGAATACTACTCAGCCATAAGAAATGATGACATCAGGTCTGACCTGTGGTGGCGCAGTGGATAAAGTGTCGACCTGGAATGCTGAGGTCACCGGTTCAAAACCCTGGGCTTGCCTGGTCAAGGCACATATGGGAGTTGATGCTTCCTGCTCCTCCCCCTATTCTCTCTCTATCTCTCCCTCCCTCTCTCTCTCCCCTCTCTCTCTAATAAAAAAATGAATAAATAAAATAAAAAAGTAAATAAATAAAAATATTTTAAAAAAATGGTGACATCAGATCATTTACAACAGGGGTAGTCAACCTTTTTTATACCTACCGCCCACTTTTGTATCTCTGTTAGTAGTAAAATTTCCTAACCGCTCACCAGTTCCACAGTAAGGGTGATTTATAAAGTAGGGAAGTAACTTTACTATATAAAATGTATAGAGCAGAGTTACAGCATGTTAAAGCATTTAATAATAATTATTTACCAAGTACTTTATGTCAGATTTTTGCTAAGTTTGGCAGAATAAATCTTTATAAAAAATTACTATAGTTAAATCTATCATTTATTTATACTTGGTTGCTCTACTACCACCCACCATGAAAGCTGGCACGCCCACTAGTGGGCGGTAGGGACCAGGTTGACAATCACTGATTTACAACAACATGGATGAACCTTGATAACATTATTCTGAGTGAAATAAGTAAATCAGAAAAAAACTAAGAACTATATGATTCCATACATAGGTGGGACATAAAAGTGAGACTCAGAGACATGGACAAAAGGCTTGTGATTACTGTTGAAGGGAGGGAGGGGAAGGGGTGTGGGGAGGGGCACAATGAAAACCAGATAGAAGTTGACAGAAGACAATTTGACTTTGGGTGATGGTTATGCAACATAATCAAATATCAAAATAACCTGGAGATGTTGTCACTGAACATATGTACCCTGATTTATCAATGTCACCCCATTAAAATTAATAATAATAAAAAAGAAATAAAAATAACTCATTGTTAAATAACTCACAGATCAAAAAGAAATCAAGAAAATGTTAAAGTATTATATTTTAAGTAAATCATAATAAATATCAGTCGATCAAAAAAAGTGAAAAATAAATAATAAAACTGAAAAAAGTATGTAAAATAATTGAAAAAGATGTATCATGCAAGTAATATAAGAAAATTGCTTAAAGAAAGAAAGAGAAAATTATTAATACTGCAGTAATTGGACTATAAATAGAAGGGTTTTCTAGAGATAGTATGGATTATTTTATAATTATAAAGTGAAAATTTATAAAAATTATGCATGCATATGCTCTTGATAATAAGAATTTTAAGTACATGACACAAAATTTCACAGAACTTAAGAGAGAAAGAAATCTACAATCATCATTAGTGATTTTAATATCTCTCTCGGTAGTTGATAGCATAACTATATTAAAAATCAACAAGATAATCATAGATCTGAACAGCACTTTCAACTAACTGAACCAATTGGCATTTATAGAAAAAATAGACAAAATAAGTTCAGAATACACATTCTTTCAACCATACATAGAGCATTCACCAAGAAAACCATGTGTGGGGCCATAACAAAGTCTCAATAAATTTAAAAGGACTGCATCACCTTTAGTGTTCTCTAAACTTAGCATAATTAAATTAGAAATAAAAATGAGATATCCAGAGAATCCTAAAATGTTTGACACACACACTTCTAAATAACCCATGAGTCAAAGAAGAAATCACAATAAAAACTAGAAAATATTTTATACTGAATGGTAATAAAAGTACAGTGTATCCAAATGTCTGCCACTATATTTAAAAAAAAGTTAAAACTAAATGGCATAAAATGACCATTTTATCTCACGCACGGATTCTGTGGTTTAGTAATTCAGACAGCATATGTGAAGGCATCTTGTCTCTGCTCCACAATGTCTGGTCCTGAGCTGTAATGATTGGAACAGCTGGGGCAACTCAATGACTTAGTCAGGGATTGCTTGCTGACAACTTAATTCACATTTGGTATCGGGGTTTTGGATGACTGAAGGCTCAGCTCATTGGAGCTGTTAAGCAGAACAACTGTGCAGAACTTCTCTCTCAGCCTGAAATTTCTCTTATCATGGATGCTCCACAGTAGCCAGACTTCTTGCACCGCCTCTGAGGACTACAAAAGAAAATGCTGCTTTTAAATAGCAGTAAAGGTATATAGACCAAATGAAGCTTTAATACATTGTTGGTAGGAGTGGAATATGCAACAATCACTTGTAAAACTTGCTGGCAGTTTCTAATACATTTATTCATAAACATAACCATATGAATAAACTTTAAAATCATTATTTTAATAAAATTGGCCAAATCAAAAACTACAACTGTATAATTTCAACTATATAGACAAAACAAATCCATGGTGATAGAAATCAAAATTATAGTAGCCTATGGGAAGTTAAGATTGCCTGGAACTGTGATGGTGAACCTTTTTATAAAAACTGCACACTTTTTCAGTGCTGGTCAACCTGGTCCCTCCTGCCCACTAGTGGGCTTTCCAGCTTTCATGGTGGGCGGTAGCAGAGCAACTAAATGGCGCTGCGATTGGCCCACCATGAAAGCTGGAACGCCCACTAGTGGGCAGGAGGACCACGTTGATCAGCACTGCAAAAGTGTGTGGTTTTTATAAAAAGGTTCGCCATCACGGCCTGGAAGGTGGCACAAAAAAATCTTTCAACGTCAATGCAGTGAATAAATACTAGTTATTTAGATATGATAATAGTATTGTGCTTAATTTGGCAAATTTCTAATGCAAGAAATATGCATGCATCAAACGTCATGATGTCTGTAAATTACTTTCCAATAGCTCTGTATTTATCTATACATATCTACCTATCTATAACTCTATCTATCTATCTATCTATAATCTATGTATATATATAGAGAGAGAAAGAGAATGCTAGATGCATAAATTGATATAGACAAGGTAAAGCAAATATGTTTAATATTAATCAATCTAGTTGAAGTTTAAATGGGTTTTCATTACACAGTCATTAATTAAATAATTAATTGTTGTAGATATGAAAATTTCAAAGGATGAAAAAATTATACATTGCATTGAGTAAATTCTAAGTGACTCTAAAAAACAATTTGCTGTAAATTTATTAATTAGAAAATATTTCTTTTATAACACTAATATCAGAATATTTTGATGGTTTAAATAATACTACTTGTTTTGTATGTCCAAAAATATCACTTTTACAGCCACTTTTATTATTTAAAATAAGCTATACTTTAAAAATAAGTTTCAAATTAAATTATAAGAAATATAAAGTTAAACTAAAGTGACAATTTTCTTGGCTAATTTGTTCAGTGTATAGCGTGTGGGCCCAACATATGGATATCCCAGGGTTTGTTTTTTTTTTTCGTTAAGCTGCTCCACCTTTTATTTTTTAATTTATTTTGCAATACAAATAAAAAACGCTCAGCTTCAAAAGTTCCTTTGCTTCACTTCACGTCCTCACAAAACCTTGCAGAGAGCCAGGTACAAAGAAAATGTTGTGCTTTAATTATTTTAATCGATGTCTTATTTTCCCTGCCCAGAATCTATTGCTCCTTCTTCAGGTTAAAAAACAAACGAACAAAAAAACCCCAGTTTCCATTTGAGGAATCACCCCTCCCACATTCTTGGTGGGCCTATCAATCAAGGTGAACTTCCTGCCCAGGAGGTGGTCACTGAGCCTAAGATAAGCGAATTATTGAAATACATGCCCTTTTCCCCAACAAGCATTTTTTTTTTATTAACATTAAAATGTGACATTGATAAATCAGGGAACATATGTTCAGAGAAAACATCTCCAGAATATTTTGACATTTGATTATGTTGCATACCCCTCACCCAAAGTCAAATTGTCTTCCGTCACCTTCTATCTGGTTATATTGTGCCCCTCACTTCTACCCACCCTCCCGCTCTCCTTTGGCCCCCCCAAACCTCCCACCCCGCCGTTACCATCACATTTTTGTCCATGTTTCTGAGTCCCATTTTTATGTCCCATTTATGTATGTAATTATATAGTTCTTAGTTGTTTCTAATTTACTTATTTCACTCAGTATAATGTTATCAAGGTCCATCCATGTTATTGTAAATGATCTGATGTCATCATTTCTTATGGCTGAGTAGTATTCCATAGTATATATGTACCAAAGCTTTTTAATCCACTCGTCCACTGACGGACACTTGCGCTGTTGCCAGATCTTTACTATTGTGAACAATGCTGCCATAAACATGGGATTGCACTTCTCCTTTTGGAACAGCGCATGGTGTTCTTAGGGCATATTCCTAAAAGTGTGAGAGCTGGGTCAAAAGACAGTTCGATTTTTAATTTTTTGAGGAATCTCCATACTGTTTTTCACAGTAGCCGCACCAGTCTGCATTCTCACCAGCAGTGCAGGAGAGTTCCCTTTTCTCCACATCCTCCTCAGCACTTATTCTATGTTGTTTTGTTGATGAGTGCCATTCTGACTGGTGTGAGCTGATATCTCATTGTGGTTTTAATTTGCATTACTCTAATGAATACTGATGTTGAGCATTTTTTCATATGCCTATTGGCCATCTTTATGTCCTCTTTGGAGAAGTGTCTATTAATTTTTTTTGCCCATTTTTGGATTGGATTGTTTGTCTTCCTGGTGTTGAGTTTTACAAGTTCTTTATAAATTTTGGTTATTAACCCCTTTATCAGACATATTGTCGAATATGTTTTCCCATTGTATAGTTTGTCTTTTTATTCTGTTCTTATTATCTTTAGCTGTGCAGAAGCTTTTTAGTTTCATATAGTCCCATTTGTTTATCCTGTCCCTTATTTCACTTGCCCGTGGAGATAAACCAGCAAATATATTGCTGCCAGAGATGTTTAAGAGCTTACTGCGTATGTTTTCTTCTAAGATGCTTATAGTTTCATGGCTTACATTCAAGTCTTTTATCCATTTTGAGTTTATTTTTGTGAATGGTGTAAATTGGTAGTCTAGTTTTATTTTTTTGCAGGTAGATGTCCAATTTTCCCAACTCCATTTGTTAAAGAGGCTGTCTTTCCTCCATTGTATGCTCTTACCTCCTTTGTCAAATTCAGTTGTCCATAGAGCTGTGGGTTTATTTCTGGGTTCTCTGTTCTGTTCCATTGATCTATATGCCTGTTCTTATGCCAGTGCCAGGCTGTTTTGAGTACAATGGCCTTGTAGTATAATGTGATATCAGGAAGTGTGATACCTCCAACTTTATTCTTTCTTTTCAAGATTGCTGAGGCTATTCGTGTTATTTTTTGGTACATATAAATTTTTGGAGTATGTGTTCTATATCTTTGAAGTATGTCATTGGTATTTTAACTGGTATTGCATTGAATTTATAAATTTCTTTGGTTAATATAGACATTTTAATGATGTTTATTTTTTCTAACCATGAGCATGGTATATGCTTCTACTTGTTTGTATCATCCTTGATTTCTTTTATCAATGTTTTGTAATTTTCCGAATACAAGTCTTTAATCTCCTTGGTTAAATTTACTCCTAGGTACTTTATTTTTTTTGGTTTGCAATAATAAAGGGGATTGTTCCCTTAATTTTTCTTTCACGGAGATGACGTCAGAGTAATGGCGGGGTAGGAAGCGATACCGATAAATCTCCCCCAAAACTCAACAAGATCTTCAACCAGAAACAGAAAAACCTATACTTGGAGCTTCCAGATGCTTCGCAATACACCCAAAGGTATGATTGAGTGAAAAATTGGCTAAATATATAACCAAACCCCGAAGGAAATAGGGAGTAAGAAATGCTCCGCCTTCCTCACTAACCTAAACAGGGCGGCTTTCTCTGGTAACTGTGAATATAGAAACTGAGGCGGGCAAAGGGGGTGAATACATCCAGGCCGCGACACAAACGGCCGAACCAGGCTGTGGCACGGAGATCCAAGCTGAGGAAAATCTGATCCTGTGGCAACCCGGGCAATACAAACTAACACTCGTGCCAAACCCAAACAAAGAAAGACAAGCGGCGCGGACATTTTACCCGGTCTCCTGGTTGGTGCGCAGTTAGTGGGTGAGAGATTTCTTTCTAAGCCCCGGAAGTGGGTGCCCGTGTTGCCCCACGGAGAGTCAGGGTCAGAGGCCTTTCTGTGGGCCAAGGGCAGAGTCTCTGGGCAGCCCCAGCGCCCTGGGAAAGCCACGCACGGGAGGGAGTGAGAACTAATTCCAACGGTGGAGCTTTTCCGTACTGGAGGGTGTTTCACTCAGAGGGAAACGCGGCCGGCCTCATATCCTGGTTTGCTCGCACAGATAAGGAGTGAGCGATTCCTCCGAGTGCCTCGGCAGTGCGCGCCCGTGTTATCGCACAGAGGGGCAGAGTCAGGGGCCTTTGTGTGGGCCAAAGCGGAATCTCGGGCCGCCCCAGCGCCTTGCAAAAGCCGCGCACGGGGACGGAGCGAGACTCAATTCCAATGCTGCAACTTTTCCCTGCGGTTGGGGGTTTCACTCAGAGCGTGAGACTGCTGGCCGGATATCCTGGTCTGCGCGCGCAGCCAGTGAGTGAGAGTTTCCTCCAAGCGCCCCGGAAGTGGGCGCCCGCTTGTGTTACCGGACAGAGTGGCAGAGCCAGAGGTCTTTGAATGGCCGGAAAGCCCGCCTGATTATGCTAGCAGCTCTGACTGACTGAGCCTTACCCAGAGCCCTGTGCTGAGTGGAAATAGAGTGGGGAGTTGCCAGCTCTTTGAGCCTCTTACTATCCAGGCAGAGGCAGCAGCAACCCCATAGCTGGATTATCAGGCTACTAATTGAGGAAGGAAAGACTAGGAGAAAGGCTCCAGGAACACGGACTCTCTCACTGTCGGAGCCTATAAATGCTAATAGCCTCGACTGCCAACGAGACTAAAGCACAATACATGACATTGCCATAGAGACTTATCAACTGCAAACCTCCACCTGAGCGTGGCAAAGGGGCAAAACCCGGGGTACAGAGTCACCGACCAGGAAGAGGGAGAGAAAAGAAAAAGCAAGAAGATAACCTCTCAAAATCAAGAATAATCTGCAGACTTTATAACCTATCCCATTTTATTATATTTGTTCGTTTGTTTCTCTTATCTTCATTCTTGATACTTTTTTTTTCCTCCTCCAATTTGGCCGATTAACTCTCTACCGGTCTTACTCTCTCCTCTCCTTGAACTACACTACCCATAAGTGTTACATCTCCCATTATCTTTTCTCTTCTCTTCCTTTCTCTCTATGAGGGTTGCACTCCAAAACCCTTAACTCTCTCTCTCTCTCTCTCCTTTCTTTTTTCTTCTTTTAGTGGTTCCCTCTTTTTTTTCTCTCTCTCTCTCTTTCTTTTCTCCCTCTATATTAGTTTCTTCCTTTCTCCTTTACATCTCCTCTCATTCAAACCTCAATAACAAACAAATTATCTTATCTGGGACTCAAACTCATGTTTGTGGCATTTTGGGGGGTTTTTACTTCACCTTTTTAACTCACTAGCAGTGCTCCCATCCCTGGCTCTCCATATTATCTAGTTCTTGTTCCACTAAATACAATAGTAATTTTTTAATTTGTCCCCATATTTTTCCGTTTTCCTCTTAATCCTCTCATCATAACTCTTAGACAACCAACACCTAAAAGCAAATCATTTTATTCTTGACCCAAATTTTTTCCTTATTTGCTTTTTGTGGGTCCATACGCTCTTTTTTTTTTCTTTTTTCTTTTTTCTTTCTTTTTTTTTTTTTTTGCCCCTTTATTACTTTTCCCCAATTCAGGCCCTCCATCACAGGCATTGTTTGTTATAATTCACAGTCCACCACAAGATTTTATCAAGAAAGAGGGGAGAGGAGAGGAGAGGAAAAAAGGAGGGGGGGGAATAATTTCCTTTTTTTTTTTTTTTAAATTTTTATTTTATTTTATTTTTCTTTATTTCATTATTAATTTTTTTAAAAAAAAACAACTCTTTTCGATTTTTTTTTATTATTTTTTAAACTTTTTATTCTTTATTAAATCTCATTAATACTATCAACAAACCCCCCTCAGATGCCATTAAGGAAGAGAAAATCAAATATCATGGATACAAAAGAAAGAGAGGTAACACAGCTAGATGAGGAAAAATCTATGGAGAAAAAATTTAATATATTGGAAACCTTGGAGCTAAATGACAGAGAATTCAAGATAGAAATCCTAAAAATCCTCCGAGATATACAAGAAAACACAGAAAGGCAATTTAGGGAGCTCAGAAAACAACTCAATGAACACAAAGAATATATGTCCAAGGAAATTGAAACTATAAAAACAAATCAAACAGAGATGAAAAACTCAATTCACGAGCTGAAAAACGAAGTAACAAGCTTAGCTAATAGAACAGGTCAGATAGAAGAGAGGATTAGTGAAATAGAAGACAAGCAACTTGAGGCACAACAGAGAGAAGAAGAAAGAGACTCAAAAATTAAAAAAATGAGATAGCCCTACAAGAATTATCTGACTCCATCAAAAAGAATAACATAAGAATAATAGGTATATCAGAGGGAGAAGAGAGAGAAAATGGAATGGAGAACATACTCAAACAAATAATAGATGAGAACTTCCCAAGCCTGTGGAAAGAACTAAAGCCTCAAGTTCAAGAAGCAAACAGAACTCCAAGTTTTCTTAACCCCAACAAACCTACTCCAAGGCATATCATAATGAAATTGACACAAACCAACAGCAAAGAAAAAATTCTCAAGGCAGCCAGGGAAAAGAAGAATACAACATATAAAGGAAGGCCCATTAGATTATCATCAGATTTCTCAGCAGAAACTCTACAAGCTAGAAGAGAGTGGACCCCAATATTTAAAGTCCTGAAAGAGAGGAACTTTCAGCCACGAATACTATACCCATCAAAGCTATCCTTCAAATATGAAGGAGAAATAAAAACATTCACAGATACAGAAAAGATGAGGGAATTTATCATCAGAAAACCCCCACTCCAGGAATTACTAAAGGGGGTTCTCCAATCAGATACAAAGAACAAAAAAAAACAGAGCCACAAGTAAAAGCTCCAAGAAGAACACAATAAAACCAAATTTAAACTGTGACAACAACAAAAAGAAAGGGGGGGAGAAGATGGAGAGACGATGGAGTGCAAAAGTACTCACAAAATAGTTCGCTACAATGAAGAGGGTAGGGACCCTTTTCATTATTCAAAGGTAACCACCATTGAAAAAACCACCACAGAAGCACATGAGATAAAAAAGATAGCAACAGTGGAAAGATGTATGGAATACAACCAAATAAAAACAAAAGATAGAAAAACAAAAGAGAAGGATCAAACAAGACATAAAACTAACAGAAAGTAAGATATAAAATGGCAATAGGGAACTCACAAGTATCAATAATTACACTAAATGTAAACTGATTAAACTCACCAATAAAAAGGCACAGAGTAGCAGAATGGATTAAAAAAGAAAATCCAACTGTATGTTGCCTACAGGAAACTCATCTAAGTAACAAGGATAAAAACAAATTCAAAGTGAAAGGCTGGAAAACAATACTCCAAGCAAATAACATCCAAAAAAAAGCAGGTGTAGCAATACTCATATCGGATAATGCTGACTACAAGACAGGAAAAGTACTCAGAGATAAAAATGGCCATTTCATAATGGCTAAGGGGACACTGAATCAAGAAGACATAACAATTCTTAATATATATGCACCAAACCAAGGAGCACCAAAATATATAAGACAGCTACTTATTGATCTTAAAACAAAAACTGACAAAAATACAATCATACTTGGAGACCTCAATACACCGCTGACGGCACTAGATTGGTCATCCAAACAGAGAATCAACAAAGACATAGTGGCCTTAAACAAAACACTAGAGCACCTGGATATGATAGACATCTACAGGACATTTCATCCCAAAGTGACTGAGTATACATTTTTCTTCAGTGTACATGGATCATTCTCAAGAATTGACCATATGTTGGGCCACAAAAACAACATCAGCAAATTCAGAAAACTTGAAGTTGTACCAAGCATATTTTCTGATCATAAAGCCTTGAAACTAGAATTCAACTGCAAAAAAGAGGAAAAAATCCCACAAAAATGTGGAAACTAAACAACATACTTTTAAAAAATGAATGGGTCAAAGAAGAAATAAGTGCAGAGATCAAAAGATATATACAGACTAATGAAAATGACAATACGACATATCAGAATCTATGGGATGCAGCAAAAGCAGTGATAAGAGGGAAGTTCATATCACTTCAGGCCTATATGAACAAACAAGAGAGAGCCCAAGTGAACCACTTAACTTCCCACCTTAAGGAACTAGAAAAAGAAGAACAAAGACAACCCAAAACCAGCCGAAGAAAGGAGATAATAAAAATCAGAGCAGAAATAAATGAATTAGAGAACAGAAAAACTATAGAAAAAATTAATAGAACAAGGAGCTGGTTCTTTGAAAAGATCAACAAAATTGACAAACCCTTGGCAAGACTTACCAAGGAAAAAAGAGAAAGAACTCATATAAACAAAATCCAAAATGAAAGAGGAAAAATCACCACGGACACTGTAAATATACAAAGAATTATTGTAGAATACTATGAAAAACTTTATGCCACTAAATTCAACAACCTAGAAGAAATGGATAAATTCCTAGAAAAATACAACCTTCCTAGACTGAGTCAAGAAGAAGCAGAAAGCCTAAACAGACCTATCAGTAGAGAAGAAATAGAAAAAACCATTAAAAACCTCCCCAAAAATAAAAGTCCAGGTCCTGACGGCTATACCAGCGAATTTTATCAAACATTCAAAGAAGACTTGGTTCCTATTCTACTCAAAGTCTTCCAAAAAATTGAAGAAGAAGCAATACTTCCAAACACATTTTACGAAGCCAACATAACCCTCATACCAAAACCAGGCAAGGATGGCACAAAAAAAGAAAACTACAGACCAATATCTCTAATGAATACAGATGCTAAAATACTAAACAAAATACTAGCAAATCGAATACAACAACATATTAAAAAAATAATACATCATGATCAAGTGGGATTCATCCCAGAATCTCAAGGATGGTTCAACATACGCAAAACGGTTAATGTAATACACCATATCAACAAAACAAAGAACAAAAACCACATGATCTTATCAATAGATGCAGAAAAGGCTTTTGATAAAATACAACACAATTTTATGTTTAAGACTCTCAACAAAATGGGTATAGAAGGAAAATATCTCAACATGATAAAGGCCATATATGATAAACCATCAGCTAACATCATATTAAATGGCACTAAACTGAAGGCTTTCCCCCTTAAATCAGGAACAAGACAGGGTTGTCCACTCTCTCCACTCTTATTTAATGTGGTACTAGAGGTTCTAGCCAGAGCAATCAGACAAGACAAAGAAATAAAAGGCATCCATATCGGAAAAGAAGAAGTAAAGGTATCACTTTTTGCAGATGATATGATACTATACATCGAAAACCCCAAAGAATCCACAAAAAGACTACTAGAAACAATAAGCCAATACAGTAAGGTCGCAGGATACAAAATTAACATACAGAAGTCAATAGCCTTTCTATATGCCAACAATGAAACAACTGAGAAGGAACTCAAAAGAATAATCCCCTTCACGATTGCAACAAAAAAAATAAAATACTTAGGAATAAACATAACAAAGAATGTAAAGGACTTATATAATGAAAACTATAAACCATTGTTAAGGGAAATCGAAAAAGATATAATGAGATGGAAGAATATACCTTGTTCTTGGCTAGGAAGAATAAATATAATCAAGATGGCTATATTACCCAAAGCAATATACAAATTTAATGCAATTCCCATCAAACTTCCAATGACATTTTTTAAAGAAATAGAGCAAAAAATCATCAGATTTTTATGGAACTATAAAAAACCCCGAATAGCCAAAGCAATCCTAAAGAAAAAGAATGAAGCTGGGGGCATTTCAATACCTGACTTCAAACTCTATTATAGGGCCACGACAATCAAAACAGCATGGTATTGGCAGAAAAATAGACACTCAGACCAATGGAACAGAATAGAAAGTCCAGAAATAAAACCACATATATATAGTCAAATAATTTTTGATAAAGGGGCCAACAACACACAATGGAGAAAAGAAAGCCTCTTCAATAAATGGTGCTGGGAAAACTGGAAAGCCACATGCAAAAGAATGAAACTGGACTACAGTCTCTCCCCCTGTACAAAAATTTACTCAAAATGGATCAAAGATCTAAACATAAGACCTGAAACAATTAAGTACATAGAAGAAGACATAGGTACTCAACTCAGGGACCTGGGTTTTAAAGAGCATTTTATGAATTTGACTCCAATGGCAAGAGAAGTGAAGGCAAAAATTAATGAATGGGACTACATCAGACTAAGAAGTTTTTGCTCAGCAAGAGAAACTGATAACAAAATAAACAGAAAGCCAACTAAATGGGAAATGATTTTTTCAAACGACAGCTCAGATAAGGGCCTAATATCCAAAATATACAAAGAACTCATAAAACTCAACAACAAACAAACAATCCAATAAAAAAATGGGAAGAGGATATGAATAGACACTTCTCCCAGGAAGAAATACAAATGGCCAACAGATATATGAAAAGATGCTCATCTTCTTTAGCTATTAGAGAAATGCAAATCAAAACGGCAATGAGATACCACCTCACACCTGTTCGAATAGTTATAATTAGCAAGACAGGTAATAGCAAATGTTGGAGAGGCTGTGGAGAAAAAGGAACCCTCATACACTGTTGGTGGGAATGTAAAGTAGTACAACCATTATGGAAGGAAGTATGGTGGTTCCTCAAAAAACTGAAAATAGAACTACCTTATGACCCAGCAATCCCTCTACTGGGTATATATCCCCAAAACTCAGAAACATTGATACGTAAAGACACATGCAGCCCCATGTTTATTGCAGCATTGTTCACAGTGGCCAGGACATGGAAACAACCAAAAAGCCCATCAATAGATGACTGGATAAAGAAGATGTGGCACATATACACTATGGAATACTACTCAGCCATAAGAAATGATGACATCGGAACATTTACAGCAAAATGGTGGGATCTTGATAACATGATACGAAGCGAAATAAGTAAATCAGAAAAAAACAGGAACTGTATTATTCCATACGTAGGTGGGACATAATAGTGAAACTAAGAGACATTGATAAGAGTGTGGTGGTTACGGGTGGGAGGGGGGAATGGGAGAGGGATAGGGGGTGGGGAGGGGCACAAAGAAAACAAGATAGAAGGTGACAGAGGACAATCTGACTTTGGGTGGTGGGTATGCAACATAATTGAATGACAAGATAACCTGGACTTGTTATCTTTGAATATATGTATCCTGATTTATTGATGTCACCCCATTAAAAAAATAAAATTATATAAAAAAAAAAAAAAAGAAAAAAGAAAAAATTTTCTTTCACACAGATCATTGTTGGTGTGTTAAAATGCCTCTGATTTCTGAGTTTTAATTTTATATCCTGCCACCTTGCTGAATTCATTTATCAGGTCCAGTAGTTTTTTGACTGTGACTTTAGGGTTTTCTATATACAATATAATATCACCTGCAAATAATGATAGTTTTACTTCTTCTTTTCTAATTTGGATGCCTTTATTTCTTCTTCTTGTCTAATTGCTATAGCGAGGACTTCTAGAACTATGTTGAATAAGAGTGGTTAAAGGGGTCACCCCTGCCTTGTCTCTGATCTTTAGAAAATTGCTTTTAATTTTTGCTCATTGAGTATGATTGGCTGTGAGTTTGTCATAGATGGACTCTCTCCAGGGTTGGGGTGTTTTCTCAGCTTTAGTAGGTGAGAAAACTCCCTAACTCTTTCCTCTCTCTGTCTCTTTCTCTCTCTGTGTCTCCTCTCTCTAAAAAAATGAATAAAAAAAATCTCCACGTCATTTGGACAGCCAATTATATTGTATACCCATCACCCAAAGTCAAATCATCCTCTATCACCTTATATTTGTTTCTCTTTATGTCCCATTCCCTCCTAACTCCCATTCTCTACCCTTCCCCTCCTCCTGGTAACCATTGCACTCTTATCTATGTTGATGAGTCTCAATTTTATGTCCCACCGATGTATGAAATCATATAGTTCTTAGTTTTATCTGATTTACATATTTCACTCAGTATAATATTATCAATGTCCATCCATGTTGTTTGAAATGATACCATGTAATTATTTCTTATGGCTGAGTAGTATTCCCTTGTATATATGTACCACATCTTCTTTATCCAGTTCTCTATTAAAGGGCATTTTTATTGTCTTTATGTCTTGGCCATCATTAACAATTCTGCAATGATGTTTATGTAGTTTTAAGTAGACTTAGCAAAAATATTTGACATAGAATAAGAACATATTTTCCCCAGGGGAAATGAAAGAACATTTGTAAGTTCAATTCCAGTAATGGATCTCAGTGGTAGGGGCACAAACTGACCTCCAACTAGTCTAACTTGAGTAAGCCATGTTGTATTTTTATTTAAGAAACCAAGACTATGTATGACAGTTAATTTTACCACCCCAAATAACATACAATTATGAAGGTATAAGTTATCTTATACATAAAGGTATTGCAAGTACATTCTGTACTTAGCTAGAAAATACTGTATTTCCCCATGTATAAGATGCACCTTTTTTTCCCAAAAAATTTGGGGTCTAAAAACTAGATGAGTCTTATACAGAGGTTGAAGTTTTTTTTACTTGAATTTCCTGGTTTTTCACACTTGTTTTTGCCTCATTGTTGAAGACTGATTTGTCATCAGACAGAGATGAGGGAAAACTAATGGATGGGAGTTTTGATAGTGATAAGGAGTTGTATGAATTTTATGATGACTAAACTTGAACTCAATAACTTTATGTAATTTTTTCTTCAAATTTTAGGTCCCCAAATTAAGGTGGATCTATACACGGAAGCATCTGATACATGGGGAAATCCAGTAAATCAGGAAAGCTAAGGAACTGTGCTCCTGTACTACCTATTTTATGAATTATTGCATCCTTTGTTCTTAAAACACAGATGAGATAAGTATCCAATGTTTCTCATTATGATTCTTCTACCTCCAGTAGTCAAATTTTAAGAGTGAGTAGATATTAAAAATAATAAATAATGCTGAATGAAATTCATTTTGAACAAACCTTAAAATTCAACCTAGAAATAGGCAACATAATTTAATTTCATGTAAAATATTACTTTCTATTATTATATTTTCCAGAGGCAGTATTTTTTGTATTGAAATTCCTTTTGGTCCATTGTGTCACCAAAACAGAAATATATATATATATATCTTTCAGGATACAAGACGGTACCAGAAAATTTGAGATAAAGAATTGGCTTCTTTTTTAAATAATAAATAATACCCACTGGAATGTAAAAGGATAGAGTTCTAGGTTCTCCTCTATTTCTCTACTCTAGGCAACAGCTAGCTGGCTCTAACAGACAGCAAGACAGAAAAAATAGATTGCAAAAATAAAAAGAAATACAATGAGGGCATAATATACAAATAGAATTAAGTTTGAGCAATATTCCATATGCAAGATAAATTGAAGAAAATAAAATGTAAAACAAATTGAATTCATTTGATGAATTTGTTCTCAGTAAATTGGCAGCATTACACAAAGCAATAAAAGAGCATTTTGAAGTAATGGTTCAATTTAAAGCTAAAACACTGTAACACTGGCATTCTTTTTGCATAAATGTGCATTGATCAACCAAATAATTATATCATCATCATTAATTTAAATATTTATTTCTACCACATTTTTGTTTCTGCTACTTATCAATAAAAATTGAGAAATTTCTTTGGAAGTATAAGATATAACATCAGAAAATTAAACTGTTTGGAGACATCAAAAGGACAACTATATTTTATTTTCTCCATGCATAGGGAAGCTGATCTACATTCAGAAATACCTATAAAATGTCATAATTCTACTTTACTGTCAGCTTCAGGCAGGGTGGAGAATGAATGAGGTGAATATTAACTTGTGATATGTTTGAGGAGCTGAAAACAAAAAAAAATATTTTGAATTATAGCTCTGAGACAAAATATTAAGTTTAATATTCTTTGATTAGTATCTTTAAGACTGTATATGTATTACTTTAGCTTCCTTGGAGAGATCTTTTCCTTATTATTTGAATAGAATTAGAAAATCTATCAATGAGAAAAGCTTAACTAAAAATTACATTTAAGTCATACAAGGTTTTAAACGCTATTTCTGGTTCATTCTGTATCAACCTATCTAAAATATTAAAATTATAAATTTTGTAATTTTTTTTACAGAGACAGAGAGAGAGTCAGAGAGAGGGACAGATAGAGACAGACAGACAGGAATGGAGAGAGATGAGAAGCATCAATGATTAGTTTTTTGTTGCGACACCTTAGTTGTTCAGTGATTGCTTTCTCCTATGTGCCTTGACTGTGGGATTACAGCAGACCAAGTAACCCCTTGCTTGAGCCAGCGACCTTGGGTCCAAGCTGGTGAGCTTTGCCCAAACCAGATGAGCCTGCACTCAAGCTGGTGACTTCGGGGTCTCGAACCTGGGTCCTCTGCATCTCAGTCTGGTGCTCTATCCACTGCACCACCACCTGGCCAGGCTAAATTTTGTCTTTTAAACAGAAGTGATACTAACTATATTGGTTAAAAAAGATATTAACTAACAAAAGATAATAAAGTTCTGAAAGTAATAGTGCTGGAATCAGAGATAACATGAATATTAAGAATTACAAATTATAATACACAGTCACTTCAAAGTTAAATTTATGTAGAATATTTAAAAGTGTTCCCTTTAAAATAATTTTACAATAATTATCAGAATAGCTTACTCTAGTTTATGTCATTAGAAGAATTCTGTTATGACTCATAAAAGCAACACACCCTCAGAAATAGTCATCACCTGACATAGTATTTTCACATAAGAACCATTATGCAAATTTCAGGTAATACAAATATAATAACATGGAAAACACACATATTTATGTTTCATATGGAAAGCAAGAAAATACCAAAAATGATATATAGTATATTTTATCAAATATAAATAATTATTTTTCTTGTAGGTTATAGAAGAAAAGTACATATTCAAACATGTATTATCTACAATTTAAATTTTTAATGATATTTTAAGAACTTCTTCAGTTTCATTTTAGTCTAACCACCCACCAATTACTTTTGTCAGATATACATCTGAGGCCAATATCAATATGTTACAATGTATAGCTTAAATTTTTTTTTCTTTTTTTATAAATAATTTTATTTTTTTAATGGGGCGACATCAATAAATCAAGATACATATATTCAAAGATAACAAGTCCAGGTTATCTTGTCATTCAATTATGTTGCATACCCATCACCCAAAGTCAGATTGTCCTCTGTCACCTTCTATCTAGTTTTCTTTGTGCCCCTCCCCCTCCCCCTTTCCCTCTCATTTCCCCCCTCCCCCCCCCCCGTAACCACCACACTCTTATCAATGTCTCTTAGTTTCACTTTTATGTCCCACCTACGTATGGAATAATGCAGTTCTTGGTTTTTTCTGATTTACTTATTTCGCTTTGTATCATGTTATCAAGATCAATAAATTTTGAATTAAGGTTTAATACACTGCCATTTTGTGATTATTTGAAGAACGTTCAATTCTTCAGGGAAATGTATGTAGAGCTGAGAGCTCAAGACCACATTTGCTTGAATGTTGGCAAGTGTGTTGGGCAGAAACTAGTGCTAATTCATTTAGTGAGAAGCAAGATGGTTAATGGAAGGACAAAGTAGTACAGTGTACTTTAAATCTCTGCTCCACTTACATTGGGACCTTACTAAAGTTATTTAGCATCTAGGCTCAGTTGACTTCTCCAAAATGTGGAAATAATTGTATAATTACTTCAAAGTGTTGTCTTAAGGAATGGCCATGATTAAAAAAAAAAGTCTCCAAGATGATGTAAGAGTAATGGCAGTAGGAGAGATACCCTTGATCTCTCCCTTTGAAATTTCAACAGATTGAATGGCTATGATGCAGCAAAATGACCCCAGCTAGGCTTATAGGCTTGACTGAAAAGATCCATGTGGAATCAACTAAGGTGGGAGGGGTTGAGAAGGGAGGCAGAAGATTAGGCACACTCACAGTCAGCTTCAGGGAGGAGAGAAACCCAGAGTGAATGGGCCTTCTTCTGGGAGAAATGAAGAGATCAAGGTACAGAGGGGGAGATACTAAACTAAAGTGGTGATAGAACGAGGAGCCGTGCCTGGATTCCCACAGTGTGCCAGCACCTGCACATGGCACAGAAACAGAGAAAAAACAAAGTGCATATCCCAAGCCTCCTAGATCTCACCCCCCTCCTCTTGTGGGTACAGAGAGTGGCAGAGACATACCATACAGGTGAAGAACAAATGTGCTCCGTGTCTGGTCCTCTAATCTGTTGAGTCATGGGCAGCAGCCCTGAGGCTTAAGATCACCTTTGCTAAAGCTGTAAAGCCCTTACAACTTCACCTAACCATCATCACCACAGTAGCCCCACCTCTATGGTCATATCATCACAATAGCAAAGTTTCACCAGAGGTCAGTCCAGGAATTTCACTGATCTAAAAATTATAATCCAGTGCCACCTACAAGAATAAAGAAACAAACAGAAAAACTTCTCAGAAGTAATTTCTTTTTACATTTTTTTCTTTTCAATTTTATTTTTCTTTAATACAGGGGGTTCTCAGGTTACAACACAGTTTCTTTTTTATGACAGTGACCTAACCCCAGTTTTGGTGTAAGTCAATACACACACTGGCCTAAGTCACTTACCTATCCTAACACAGTTGTAAAATTATAATCTAGATCATAAAAACACAACTAAGCCACAGAGAAAGAAAAGGACATAAATATACAGTACTGTACATTGTACTGAGCATTCTTCCACTGCACACAACCAAACTAGTTTGACCATGTAGTCTGTAAGTATTATGTTAACAGTATAAACTGAAACACATTTCAATTATTTTAAGTTTATTGAGTGCAGTAAACTTGAAATGTTGTATGTCAAGACTGTCATAACCCAAGGCCCCCTATATCTATTTTTTAATTTTTGTGGGTATTTTGTTTGTTTTTGATTATTGGTTTTTTGGGTTTTATTTTCTGTTTGTTTCTTTTTTCTGTGGGTTTTCTGTTTTAAGTCTCTTTATCTTTAAAACATTTCTATTTTATTGTACTTTTATATTTATTTTTTGGAGTAGTTTTTTGTTTGATTTTTATAACAATACCACTCTTGGCTCTGGCTAGATAGCACAGTGATAGAGTATTAAACAGCATGTGGATGTCCCAGGTTCAATTTCTGGTCAAGTCACACAAGAAGAGGCAGCCATCTACTTCTCCTTCCCTCCTGCTCCTCCTTTTTTCCTCTCTCTCTTCCCCTTCTGCAGCCATGACTTGATTGGTTTGAGCTAATTAGTCACACCACTGAGGATGGCTCAATGGAGATTCTGCCTCAGGTGCTAAAAATAGCTCAGTTGTAAACACTGACCTTGGATAAATATTGGGGTTTTCCAGGTGGATCCCAGTCAAGGTGCATGTGGGAGACTATCTCTATCTCTTCTCCTCTGACTTTCAAAATAAAACAAAACAACCCTGGCCAGTTGGCTCAGTGGTAGAGCGTCAGACTGGCGTGCAGGAGTCCCAGGTTTGATTCCAGGCCAGGGCACACAGGAAAAGTGCCTATCTGATTCTTCACCCCCCCTCTCCTTCCTCTCTGTCTCTCTCTTCCCCTCCTGCAGCCAAGGCTCCATTGGAGCAAAGTTGGCCTGGGTGCTGAGGATGGCTCCATGGCCTCTGCCTCAGGCGCTAGAATGGCTCTGGTTGCAACAGAGCAATGCCCCAGATGGGCAGAGCATCGCCCCCTGGTGGGCATGCCGGTTGGATCCTGGTCGGGCACATGCGGGAGTCTGTCTGACTGCCTCCACATTTCCAACTTCAGAAAAATACAGAAAAAAATAAAATAAAACAAAATAATACCATTCCTAAATGCCATCAAGGTAAAAGAAAACTAATGCCATAGCTACACAAGAGACATAGTTCAGAAAGAAAAGTGAAAAGTCTCCAAAAAGCAATCTAAATCACATAGAAACCTTGGACTTAAATAACAAAGAATTTAAAATTGAAGTTCTGGCCTGACCTGTGGTGGTGCAGTGGATAAAGCGTCGACCTGGAAATGCTGAGGTCGCCTGTTCAAAACCCTGGGCTTGCATGGTCAAGGCACATATGGGAGTTGATGCTTCCAGCTCCTCCCCCTTCTCTCTCTCTGTCTCTCCTCTCTCTCTCTCTCTCTCTCTCTCTCTCTCTCTCTCCCTCTGCTCTCTAAAATGAATAAAAAAATAAATAAATAAAATTGAAGTTCTGAAAATACTCAGTGAGATGCAACAAAACACTGATAAGCAGTATATTGAGCTCAAAAAACAGATTAACAAACAAAACAAGTACTTTACCAAGGAGGTTGAAACTAAAAAAAAAACAGGGATGAAGAACTGAATACATGAATTGAAAAATGAGGTAGCAAGTTGAGCTAATAGAACAGGCAAGATAAAAGAGAAAAATCAGTGAAATTGAAGACAGGCAAAAAAGCTGCTACAGAGAGAGAGAGAGAGAGAGAGAGAGAGAGAGATTCACAAATTTTAAAAAATAAGAGAGCTGTACAAGAATTGTTTGACTCCATCAGAAAGAGCAATAAGAGAATAATTGGTATATCAGAAGAAAAGAAGGAAAAGGAAATGAAGAAACTATCCAAACAAATAATCAATAAGAACTTCCTAAGCCTATGGAAAGAATTATTTGATCCTCAAATCCAAGAAGCAAACAGAATGCCAAGTTACCTCAACTTAAGGCACATTGTAATAAAATTGTCAAAATCAATGTCAAGAATTCTTAAGACAGCTAGGAAAAAGAAGAACATGACATAAAAAGGAAAGCCCATTAGGTTATCATTATGCTTCTCAGCAGAAACTCTACAAACCAGAAGAGAGTGGACCCAAACATTCAAGTACTGAAAGAGAGAAATTAGAATCCAAAAATACTATATTTGCCAAAGGTATCCTTGAAATATGGAGAAATACAAACTTTTGCAGACATATAGTAGTTGAAGGAATTAATCACCAGAAAACCCCCACTGCAGAAAATACTCAAGAAGGTTGTTGTACTGGATAAAAGAACAAAACTACAAGTGAAAGCTCTAAGAAGATTACAATATAAATAAGCATAATCCATGACAACAATAACTAAAAGGGGAGAGGATAAATATCTGAAGTACCAAAGGAGAATGGAGTGCAGAAGAACACATAAGACAATGAACTCTTGTAGATATGAAAATCTTTCTTTTAATAACCTAATGGTAACCACCAATGAAAAAATACAATACTGAAATATATAACTTTAAAAAGAAGAAACAGAAAAAAGTATGAAATACCACCAAACAAAAACAACTGACAGAAACACAAAAGAGGACAACCAAAAGAAACACAGAACTGACACAAAACAAAACATAAAATGGCTATGGGAAACCCTCAAACTTTAATAATTACCCTAAATGTGAATGGACTAAACTCACTAATAAAGAGGCACAAAGTAGCAGATGGCATCAAAAAGCAAAACCTAACCATATGCTGCCTTCAGCAGACAAATCAATACTGGAAGGACAAAAGTAGACACAAAGTAAAAGGTTGGGAAATGACTCTCCAAGCAAATAGTACCCCCCAAAAAGCAAATGTAGCCATATTAATATCTGACAATGCTGACTTTAAGACAACAAAAGTAACGAGAAAAAGGTGGATATTTCTTAATGATAATGGGGACACTATAGCAAGAAGACATAAGACTTCTTAATATATATGCACTGAATCAAGGAGCACCAAAATATGTAAAACATCTGCTAACAGATCTGAAAATAGAAGCAAACAGAACACAATAATCACTGAAGATTTCAACATACCTTTGATGGCTTTATATAGATCATCCAAACATAAAGTCAATAAAGGGATGTTGGTTTTAAATGACATAATAGACCTTTACAGAACATTTCATGCCAGAACATCAGATTATACATTCTTTTCCAGTGTGCATGGAACATTCTCAAGGATAGATTATATATTGAGATCATATCATAACATAGATCATATGTTAGATCATACAAAACTAACATCAACAAATTCAAAAAGATTGAAATTATACCAACCATATTCTGTGACCATAAGGCTTTGAAATTAGAGTTCAACTGAAAAAGGAAGAAAAGCCCACAAAACAGTGGTAATTAAACAGCATACTTCTAAAACAGGACTGGGTCAAAGAAGAAATAAAAGTAGAGATTAAAAGAATTATACAAATGAACAAGTGAGAATGAAAGCACAACATATCAAAATTTCTGGGATTCAGTGAAAGCAGTAATAAGAAAGAAATGTATATTGTTACAGGCTTATAGCAAAAAACAAGAGACCCCAAGTATACAACTTAACATCACATCTTAAAGAGTGAGAGAAAAAAAAAAAACAAAGGAAACCCAAACTCAGCAGAAAATGGAAACAGTAAAAATTAGAGCAGAGCAGAACTAAATAAAATAGAGAACCAAAAATATTTGTATAAAAAAATCATACAACAAAGAGCTGGTTCTTTGCAAAATCAATAAAATTGACAAACCTTTTGCTACACTCATGAAGGAAAAAGGATAAGAGACTCATATAAACAAAATCTGAAATAAAAGAGGAAAAATTACTATAGACATTATAGATACACAAAAGATCATAGAGAATGTTATAAAAGATTATATACCACAAAATTCAACAATCTGGTTACCATTAGGTTATTAAAAGAAAAATAATGGATAACTTCCTAGAATTAAACTATCTTTCTAGACTGAGTCATGAAGAAGTGAAAAATCTAAATAAACCTATAAGCATGGAGAAAAAAGGAAATAGAAACAACTATCAAAAACATCCCCAGAAATAAAATTCCAAGGCCAGCTGGCTATACTAATGAATTCTACAAAACATTCAAAGATTTGGTACTTATCCTTTTCAAAGTCTTCCAAAATATAAAAAAGGAAGCAATAGCCCCCACACATATTATAAGGACAACATAACCCTCATACCAAAACCTGGAAAGGACAACACAGAAAAAAAAAATACAGACCAATATCTCTAATAAATACAGATGCAAAAATCATAAAAAAATACTAGCATATCAAATATCAAGTGGGATTCATTCCAGAAGCACAAGGATGGTATAAGATATGTAAATCGATCAATATAATACCATATCAACAAACCAAAGAACAAAAATTATATGATCTTATCAGCAGATGCAGAAAATGCATTTGTTAAGATACATCTATTTATGTTTAAAACATTCAATAAAATAGGTATAGAAGGAAAGTATCTCAACATAATAAAGGCCATATATGACAAACCATCAGCCAATATCATGTTAAATGGCGTAAATTGAAAGGCTTTTACTCTAAAATCAGGAATAAGACAAAGTTGCCCACTCTCTTCACTCTTATTCAACATAGTACTGAAGGTCTTAGCCAGAGCATTCATTCAATGAAAGAGATAAAAAGGCGTCCATATCAGGAAGGAGGTAAAAGTTACACTTTTGCAGATGACATGATCCTATATATAGAAAACCCCAAAGACTCCACCAAAAAACTATCAGAAACAATAAACCAATACAGTGAAGTCTCAGGATGCAAAATCAATATACAAACGTCTATTGCTTTTCTATATGCCAACAATAAAACTTCAGAAAATGAACTCAAAAAATAATTTATTTTAAAATTTCAAAAAACAAACAAAATCCAAAACAAAAATAAATAAAATACCTAGGAATAAACTTAAAAGATGTGAAGGACCTATAAACTAAAAACTACAAAGCATTATTGAAAGAAATTGAAATAGACACAAAGAAATGGAAAAATATTTTATGTTCATGGATAGGTGAAATCAACATAGTTAAAATGGCCACATTACTTAAAGAAATATACAAATTTAAAGCAATCCCCATTTAAAACCCCAACGTCATTAAAAAAAATAGAACAAGAAATCAACTGGTTTGTATGAAACCATAAAAAACCACAAATAGCCAAAGCAATCTTGATAAAAATAATGAAGCCAGAGGTATCACACTACCTGACTTCAAATAATATATACTTAGAGCCATGATAAACAACATGCTATTGTCAGAAAAACAGACATTCAGAGCAATGGAACAGAATTGAGAGCCCAGAAATAAAACCACATATATACAAATAATCTTTGACAAAGCTATCAAAAATGCACAATGGAGAAAGGAAAGCCTCTTCAATAAATGGTGCTGAGAAAATTGGAAAGCTACAGGCAAAAGAATGAAATTTGACTACAGTTTGTCCCCATGCACAAAAATAATTTCAAAATGGATCAAAGACCTAAATACAAGATCAGAAGTGCCTGGCATGTGATGGCACAGTGGATATGGCATCAACCTGGAATGCTGAGATCTCAAATTCAAAACCCTGAGCTTGCCTGTTCAAGGTACATATGAGAAACAACTATGAGTTGATGTGTTCTACTCCACCTTCCTTTTTTTTCTCTCTCTCCTCTGTCTAAAAATCAATAGCTAAAATTTTTTTTAAAAAAAGTGACTTCATTAAAAAAAAGATCTGAAACAATAAATTACATAAAAGAAAACATAGGTGTTAAACTTATGGACCTTGGCTGTGAGAATATTTTATCAATTTGACCCCAAAGGCAAAGAAAGTAAAGGCAAAAATAAATGAATGAGATTATATCAAACTAAAAAGTCTTTGCACAGCAAAAACAGAAAACAAAAACAAAAATCCTGACTATAAAACAAATAGGCAGCCAACTAAATGGAAGATGATATTTGCAAACAACAGCTCCAATAAGAGGTTAATATCCAAAAAAAATATGAAGAACCCACAAAGCTCAGCAACAAACAAGCAACAATCCAATTAAAAAATAGGGAGAGGACCTGAATATACCTTTCTGCCAAGAAGACATACATATGGCCAATAGATATATGAATAGATGCTCATCTTCATTAGCTATTAGGGAAATGCAAATAAAAACTACAATGAGATACTACCTCACACCTGTTAGATTGACTATTATCAACAAGACAAGTAATAAGTATTGAAGAGGCTGTGGAGAAAAAGGAACCTTCATTTACTGCTGGTGAGAAAGAAAACTGGTACAGCCATTATGGAAGATGGAATGGTGGTACCTCAAAAAATTAAGAATAGAATTAACATATGACCCAGCAATTCCTCTACTAAGTATCTGCCCAAATAACTCAAAAACATTGTTAACACAAAGACACATGCACCTCCAAGTTCATCACAGCATTATTCACAGTAGCCAAGACATGAAACAAACAAAGTGTCCCTCCATAGAGGACGGGATAAAGAAAATGTGATATATATATATATATATATATATATATATATATATATATATATATATATATATATATACACACATACACACACACACACACACACACATACATACACACAATGGACTACTACTCAGCCATAAGAAATGGTGACATATTGCCATTTATGACAACATGGATAAAACTTGAGAACATTATACTAAGTGAACATTATACTAAGTGAAGTAAGTAAATCAGAAAAAGCTAATAACTATATGATTTCAAATAGGTGGAATATAAAACTGAGACTCATGGACACAAATAAAAATGAAGTGGTTACCAGCGGGTTGAGCTATGGGGTGAGGGAAGTAATGAGGGATAAATATACGGTGACAGAAAATGATTTGACTTTGGGCAATTGGCATACAACACAATCAACAGATCAAATTCTACAGAGATGTTCACCTGAAACCTGTGTCTTCCAATTGGTCAATGTTACCCCATTAAATTTAATTTCTAAGTAGAAAAAATAAATGAACATGGTAAAAACAAATTGTTGATCACAGTACAGGGCATTTCATAAACCCTGATAGTAACCGTATTATTATTTTAAAAAGCCAGTTTGCAAGTGATTTCATGAGTAAGGGTAATTCTATTTTTTGTAAAATATTGTTGATATTTTTGTTTTACTCACAAAAAATAAGATAGTTTAAAGTGTGATATGTGACATTTATAATTGCTGTTTCAAAATGAAAATAATTTTAGTTCTGAATTTTATTTCTATCATTTAACAGTAAAATCATAAGATAAGAAGAAAGAATAAAAGGCATCCAAATTGGAAGGAAGAAGAAAAGTTGTCATATTTTTAGATGACATGATAAAGACTCCACCATAAAACTACTGAAACTGATGAATGAATTGAGTAAAATAGCAGAATACAAAATTAATATTCAGAAATTTGTTGTATATTTATACTCTCATAATAATCTATCAGAGAGGAAAACTAAGAAAACAATTCTATTTACAACTGCATCCCCAAAATAAAATACCTATGAGTAAATTTAACCAAAGAAGTAAATGACCTATACTCAGAAGATTATAAAATACTGAAGAAATTGAATATGATACAAATAAATGGAAGCATATACAGTGGATATGAGAAACTAAAATTGTTAAAATGTCTATACTATACAAAACAAAGTATATATTCAACACAATTCCTATCAAAATACCAACAGAATTTTTCAGAGAACTAGGGAAAATAATCAAAAATTTATATGGAACCACAAAAGACTTTGAATAGCCATGACAACCTTGAGAAAGAAGGACAAAGTTGGTGGTATAATGCTACCCAGTATCAAACTGTACTGCAAAGCCATAGTAATGAAAACAGTGATTAAAACAGACAAATAAATTAATGGAACAGGTTAGAAAGCCCAAAAATTAATCCATGCCTACATTTACAGTTAATCAGTATTTGACAAAGGAGGTAAAAACATACAATGAGGTAAAAACAGTTTATTCAATAAATGGTGTTGAGGACATTAAACAGATATATACCAAAAAATACAACTAGATCATCTTCTTACACTGTGTACAAGAAAAAACTTAAAATGGATTAAAGACTTAAATGTAAAATTTTAAATCATAAAATCCTGGAAGAAAACATAAGCAGTAAAATCTATAACATTCCTCTTACCAATTGTTTTTCTGATATATCTTCTAGGATTAGAGAAAAATAAATAAACAAATGGGACTACATCAAACTATAAACTTTTGTACAGAAAAGGAAACTATCAACAAAATAAAAAGACAACCTGAATGAAAGGATATTCATCAATGGTACACCCAATAAGCGGCCAATGCCCAAAACATATAAAGAATTCATACAACTAAATACTAAAGAAAGAAACAATCCAATTAAAATATGGAGAGAGGACCTGATTAAATATTTCTCCAAAGAGGACATACAGATGACCAATAGACATATGAAAAAATGCTCAAAGTCACTAATCATGAGATAAATGCAAATTAAAACCACAAGATATCACCTCACACATATCAGAATGGCTATCATCAGTAAATCCGCAAACAATAAGGATTGGCCAGGATGTGGAAAAAATAGAACCCTTGTACACTGCCTGGGAATGCAGATTTTAGCATCCACTATGGTATAAACTATATAGAGTCTTCAAAAAATTAAAAGTAGAACTGCCTTATAACTCAATAATTTCACATCTAGGTAAATATCCAGAGAAACCCAAAATACTAATTTAATTTATAGAATAAACGCATCCTAGGTGCACTGCAGCTTTATTTACAATAGCAAAGATATGGAAGCAACCCAAGTGCCCATATCAATAGATGACTAATTAAAGAAGAATTGGTACTTATACACAGTGGAATATTACTCATAAAAACAGAATGAAATCTATAAAATCTCACCATTTTGACAGCATGTATGAACCCTATAGGAAATTATGCTAGGTGAAATAAGTCAGTCAAAGAAAGACAAATATTATATAATTTCACTCGTATGTTGAATCTAAAGTCCAAAATAAACAAACAAATAAAGTAGAATGAGACTCATAAACACAGAGTTCAGACTGATGGTTGCCAGAGGAAAGGGTTGTTGGAGAGCTTAGTGAAAATATGAAGGGATTAAGATGTACAAATTGGTAATCACAAAATAGTCAAAGGGATGTAAAGGACAGTCTAAAAACTATAGCTAGTAATATTGTTATAAATACATATGATACTAGGTGAGTACTAGTGAGTACTAGGTGATACTTGAAATATCCAAGTGGGGTGCATATTTTAAAGTATATATGTGTTTAACCACTAAGCTGAAACTAATAAAAATTATATTCAATGTAAACTGTAATTTAAAAAATATAGAGATTAGGCCCTGGCCGGTTGGCTCGGTGGTGGAGCATCGGCCTGGCTTGTGGAAGTCCTGGGTTCAATTCCTGGCCAGGGCACACAGGAGAGGCGCCCATCTGCTTCTCCACCCCTCCCCCTCTCCTTCCTCTCTGTCTCTCTCTTCCCCTCCTGCAGCCGAGGCTCCATTGGAGCAAAAGATGGCCTGGGCGCTGGGGTTGGCTCCTTGGCCTCTGCCCCAGGCACTAGACTGGCTCTGGTCTCAACAGAGCGACGCCCCGGATGGGCAGAGCATCGCCCCCTGGTGGGCGTGCTGGGTGAATCCCGGTCAGGCGCATGTGGGAGTCTGACTGCCTCCCCGTTTCCAGCTTCAGAAAAAAAAAAATTTTATATATATATATATATATATATATATATATATATATATATAGAGAGAGAGAGAGAGAGAGAGAGAGAGAGAGAGAGAGAGAGAGAGGGGGGGGGGAGGGAGAGAGAGAGGTTATATCATATCAAAAGAAAGAAATACTATCATAATTTAGTATTGAATAAACTTTCTGTGTATTTTCCACAAAATGAGTAGCTTATTGTATATAAATTTCACTATTTTTATATATTAAGTACACAATTATAATGCTTAGCACATTGTAGTCATTCAAAACTATTTATGGAAGAGCTGACTAGAATATTGCCAGCATATTAGATGTAATTTAATTGGTATTATGTAAGTACCTATTATAATTCAGTAATTGAAATAGGTAGTTATAAAAAAATAAATGAAGCATAGTTTCAAATTAGTAAAAAAATTATGAGCCTGACTAGGCAGTGGTGCTGTGGATAGAGTATTGGACTGGGATGTGGTGGACACAGGTTTGTGACCCCAAGGTCACCAGCTTGAGCATGAGCTCATCTGGTTTGAGCAAGGCTCACCAGCTTGAGCCCACAGTTGCTGGTTCGAGCAAGGGGTCACTCAATCTGCTGTAGCCCCCTGGTCAAGGCACATTTGAGAAATCAATCAATGAACAACCAAGGAACCACAATGAAGAATTGATGTTTCTCATCTCTCTCCCTTCCTGTCTGTCTGTCCCTATCTGTCCCTCTCTCTGACTCTCTCTGTCTCTCCCACAAGAAAAAATTAAAAAAAGAAATTATAATTATAACTAAGTACAACATAAGGCAGACATAGATGAAAACTTCAACAGATTTACAAACAAAAGGCAAACAAACAAGCAAACAATTATGATTGGGGGAAAAGTTTACAAAGGAGATAAACTAGAAACACATAAAAAACAGAATTACTCCATTTATCTACAAGATGCTTTATTTTTGTATCTATTAGCAATTTTTATGGTTCATTTGGGAGAAAAAAATAAGGATGAAAAGTATATTTGCATAAACAGAATTAAGTTATTAAAACAAATCAGTATAGATAAAAATTACATATGAATAGATTCTCAGTTCTAAAACAAACATCTTATAATAATAATAACTACTTGGAAAGTTTTCACCATAAAATTGCACTCATTGCCTGATCAGGTGGTGCTGCAGTGGATAGAGTGTCATACTGAAATGCAGAGAACCCAGGTTCGAAACCCTGAGATCTCCGGCTTGAGCGCAGACTCACCAGCTTGAGCATGGGGTCATTGGCTTGAGCATGGAATCATAGACATGACCCCATGGTTACTGGCTTGAGCCCACCGTTTGCTAGCTTGAAGCCCAAGGTTGCTGACTTGAGCCCAAGGTCACTGGCTTGAGCAAGGGGTCACACGCTCTGCGGTAGCCACCCCCCCCCCATCATTGCACATGTGAGAAAGCAATCAGTGAACAACTAAGGAACCACAACGAAGAACTGATGCTTCTCATCTCTCTCCCTTCCTGTCTGTCTGTCCCTATCTGTGCCCTCTCTGACTCTGTCTCTGTCAAAAATAAAAAAATTGTACTCCTTTTCTGTACTTTTAAAAATGAATTATTTAAATCTTATATGGTCAGGGGAAGATGCATTTTTTAACAGAGCAGGGCAGCTGTGTTTGCATCATCATGACGAGCAGCATAGAACAAGCAAAGGGCAGTCGCAAAACACCCTCTTTTCCTGCCATATTTATGAAGAGGCTAGTGCCCCTGAGTCAATAGACCTGGCCATGAATGGATTGTGATAGTGGAAGGATAACAGACAAGGAGACAGACGGGAAAAGAGTCTAAAGATGTCAGTGAAAGTCTCACCATAGCCAGAAAATATCAAGTAACTGTCACAGTACATCTTGATTGATGTTGTTAAGTCTTAGCTGGATCAATAAAGATATCTTTGAGGTCACAGTGTGGCTCCCAATTCTACTCATGGACTTGATGTGCTATAAATTGTGCTTAAGTTGGATTTTACTAATTTTTCACAGACATTCTGTGATATAGTGTGCAATTGTTCCTGCAGGAGAGGCGCCAACAAGGAGCATCACATGTAGCACTGTTAGCAGTGCCTGCCACAGGCAGAGGAGAGCAGGGAGAGAGTCACCCTTATACTCTGGAGAACATCCTTTGTCAATAATTCAAATTAGTCATCAGAAAAACATAACCAATTCAGTAGAAAACACATTTAGAAAGTAATCCAATCCAGTATTATATATATATATATATATATATATATATATATATATATATATATATATATATATATATGTTGTTGTGGGAGCTAAAAATATAATTTCTGCTTACCTTTAATGAAGAAAAGTAAAATATAATAAAACAGAAGGCAACCCGATGTGACAATATGAGAGAAGCACAAAGAAAATGCTAGCTAAGGCTTTGCCATGCATTTCTGAGAAGGTCATTCTCTAAGGAGCAATAGAATGAACAATGAAAGGTGATAAGATTCATGCTTATCCACTTAACAAGTATTTATTGAGTGCCTAATTTATAAAGGACAGGCACTGTCACTGGCTTTGGAGATACAGTAGGGAGCACAACCTACAAGCTTATATCCTAAAGAGAATAGATTAGAAACCAAAATAAAGAAGTATAGGAAGGACAATTTCACAAAACAAGTATTAATAAAAAATTATTAAATAGAATGTTGTGACTCACTGTGAGGTGATGGAGGAGTGCTTCTCATATTGCAGAACCAGGGAAGACATTTTTAAAGAGTTGACATTATTTGTGTTGAGTTCTTGACATAGATGGAATCAGTCCTGTGAAAACCTGAGGAAAGAGTGTTTCAAGTTGAATTAAAAGCTGCTGGTGTGAAGTCATTGCTACAGCATCTCTACAATATGGAACTGAACCTTATGTGTTATGGGATCAGTTCTAACTGCAAAAGCTAGAGTAGGTCATATCTTCAAAGCCATAGTGACGAACTTGGCTTTTATTCTGTGAAAGGGAAAAAAAATCTTGTAAAGTTTTAAGAAGGGGAGTAAAATAGATTAAAAATATTGCCCAAGAAGTGTGGAAATATTGAAGGGGGAAAAATGAAAAATTAATTAGGACTTGTGAATATGAGCATTGAAAGGGAGAACAAGTGCTTCTACACATGTCATCTTAGGAAGATGGATGAGATACAGAGATAGAGCAGGGAAACTATATTTTTAATAAATCCTTTACTTTGTCTAGATACATCCATGGTAAATGAGAACCTTTCTATTGTCCTCAGCCTAACCTTGTCATCTGGAGCACTGTTCAAAGACTTCTTGTCTTACTAAAACTTCCACCACCATAACATCCCCATGCCTCCTCCTGTTCACATATGAACTTTTGCTAATTTTTCAGGACTCAGCCCAAATGTGTCCTCTGCATGCGGTTTTTCCTCATTGCCTCATCCTGCTTCTTAGAGTTGACAATATTTTCTTTCTGTATCTAAACCTTTGACTATATCTCTATTATATTATATCAATTACATATTGTACTCTAATATTGGGTTTATATGTCTTTCTAGTAGTTTTTACTCTTATAGTAATATAGTCATATTCACTGTAATAGCCTCAGTGCTTAGTATTGTAATTCCATCAGAGAGGATCTCAGGAAATGTCTGCTAGATGAATGAGTTGAAACAAATGTGTGTCAGGGAACAAAGTCTGACAAGGTAGAGAAGTAGCCAATTACATCTTCCACATCTGACATTAACATTATTGTATGTTTGTGTGTATGGTGAATAGATTTCCTCTGGCCAACAATAAATGGTATTATTGGTTAGGCTATTGCCATAGGCTACTATCTTGGAGCAGATCATTCTTATATCAAGCTTATTGTTAGCCATGAGAAGAAAATTGTATTATAAAATCCTAAGAACTACATGACAGATTACAAACTATTTAAAGCATGTATACAGCCTTTTTACTTTCTTCTGCTTATAGCAGACATTGTCGAGCATAGTGCTCCAACAACATTTAGAAATATTAAATAATATTAAATACTTGTCATACATAAATTATTTGGGATAATCTATTTAAATAATAAACAGTGGCTTTACAGTTAATGTGGAAAACTGAAGAATACTATCACCTTCCAGTGTGAATAGGATTAGTTTAGTAGGCAGAATTATACAATGCCTCAAGTTTCTTTCACTGAGCTGTAATCATTCCACTGAGCATATTCATGCCATCTTTTTAGAATGGAATGGATCTGTGAATATTATGGCCTCTATCTCCATTGATTTTGTTACATTTTATGGCAAAAGTAAAAAGGATTTTTGAACTGTAACTAAGATCCAAGATCAGTTGATTTTGTATTACTCTAACGGGTGTTATTGTGGTTGTGCCTGATCCAGAGAAGTGAGCATTTAAAAGAGCATTGGCAGGCCAGAAATGGAAGAAATAGCAGAGATGCTCATCTGTTGTCCTTGAGGAAGAAAATTATTATGTGTTATGGACAGGGTTACATGCCAGGGAATGATAGGCACCCTTTGGATCTGAAAGCCTCAGTCCTATAACCACAAGAAACTGAATCTTATCACAAGTCAGTATCTGTCAAAGAAGGCTTCAAAATTAAGATGATATTGACTGTCTTATGCATAGACTGTGGTCTTGTAAGAAACTGAAAATAGTCCAGAGCTGTGCCCAGAGTTATAACCCACAAGAAAAAGGTGTATTGATTAAGCAGTTAAGTTTGAGGTTGGTTATTCAGCAATAGAAAATTAATACATTTATAATTTAGAGTAATGCCAATTTGGAACAGAATGGCAAGCTATTTAGCATTATTATACTCTGGAACATGCCCTTTTAGCAAAAGCTATCAGATACTTTCTCTACATACCTAGAGTTAGAAGAGATCAAACAATATTAGGAATCCTGTTGTTTAATCTGATTATTATATTTCTGCAGAAACTGCATCTCAAGAAGATAAAATAATTTGCCACTAGGTCACATAACTATGATCTAGAATCTAAGAACAGACTTTAGTGGCAAATACCATCATGGATTTAGAAGCATAGGCAGTAGAACCAAATGGAAGGGTAATGGCATCAGGAATGAACAACAAAACTGCTGAAATTTAGAATAATTTCAGAAAAATTTGTGACAATATGCTAGAGACCATTTCTGAAAACACAGCAATATATTCAAGGGACCAAATTATAGTATCAAAGAGTAAGACATTGATTTCTTTTACCAGAACTGCAATATACATTATGAGCTTAGTCATAGAACAGACATCTGATTGCTAGAACCAGAGCACACATTCAATGAAAGTAGGTCATAATGATGAATGAGGATAAGCCAATGAGCTCTGAGTAGGGATTTTGGAAATTCTCATTCCTAGGACCAGATTTAGTCCCCAAAGAGAAAGTAGGAAGGAATCAGATGAGAGATCTGAGCTGTAAGATGAAGAAGCTCTATGACAGAGAAATCCATTGTACATTTTCTCCTCCGTGTGTCCTCTAACAAGAGAGAACACTGCATTTGAGGAAATGACCCTTTTAAATTAATGACTATTTTTATTCTTTTTGTCTACTTACCCGTCTCTGGAATTTTGTTTCTTTTTATTAAAAAAAGGAAGAAGATCACTTCTGGGCAGAAGGCTTATCTAGCTAACACTAATTGGAATAGTGCAGAGTTTTCAGTGTCTGTGCTGTTTCTTTCCCAGGATACTGACTGTCATGACTCACGTCTCTGGAGCACCCTCTTTTATCCTACTAGGTAGAAGACTACGGAGATCTCCAGTTATGTTGGAGGCTCAAATTAAGCTTTCTTTTCATTTATAATTTACAAAGTCATTTTTTTCTTCATAGGGCCTCTAGGAAGAGTGAAGTTGCCCTGGAGTTCTAAATCAGCTTCCTAAATAAAGACATTTTTTGCCCATTAAAGAAGTTCAGCATTTTGACACACCATCATAATTCCAAAGAACCAAGGTAATAGATACTAAATTCTTACTATCTTAGTATCTGGTATACCCTAAAGTATAACCTGGATATAACTTCTATTGTGTATCCTCCTCTCAAATGTTTTGAAATTTCCCCAGCCCAACCTCTGACAAAGCATAGGTTTTCATATTTATTACCCATTTAAACTGCTGTTATAAAAATTAGTTTATAAAAGTGCTTTGGTTTTCTTCTTATCTTTTTATTGTTTCAACATAGAATGGAATAAACATTTAGTAAATATTTGTTTAATGAATGTGCAAGTAAAGAATGGATGAGATATAAATACAATGTATGAGAACTTCACAATTCCATATATATGAATGGTTCTTCACAGCAATCAGGCATGGGGGCCAACACGCCAAATTCTTCCACTGAGATTGGTGTTTCTAGATATTTGGCAGATTATAATGCCCAAGACAATTACTATATGTATTCTCCATTGCATGACTTCTCACTAACAGCCCTTGGCATAGAACAGGCAATGTATTTATATGTAGCTCATTCTCTAATGACAATTCAGTGATTCTAACAATTCAGTGAAGAATTTCTTCAATTTTTTAAAAATATATGTATGGGCCCTGGACGGTTGGCTCAGCGGTAGAGCGTCGGCCTGGCGTGCAGGGGACCCGGGTTCGATTCCCAGCCAGGGCACACAGGAGAAGCGCCCATTTGCTTCTCCACCCCCCCCTTCCTCTCTGTCTCTCTCTTCCCCTCCCACAGCCAGGGCTCCATTGGAGCGGAGATGGCCCGGGCGCTGGGGATGGCTCCTTGGCCTCTGCCCCAGGCGCTAGAGTGGCTCTGGTCGCGGCAGAGCGACGCCCCGGAGGGGCAGAGCATCACCCCCTGGTGGGCAGAGCATTGCCCCTGGTGGGCGTGCCGGGTGGATCCCGGTCAGGCGCATGCGGGAGTCTGTCTGACTGTCTCTCCCCATTTCTAGCTTCAGAGAAAAAAAAAAAAAAACACGTAAAAAAATATATGTATGACTACATATTATTTCTCTAATAATAAATAGTTCCTAGTAATTCTCAGATCAAAAGAGATTTTCATCAGGTTTTTACTCTCTACCTTTAGGTTTCAAAATCTGGGGAAGCTCTTTTTATAACTAGTTTAAAGCCCATATCATTCAGGGCTGGTATTATGAGGATGAGTTCAAGGTCTTTATAGATGTCTCATCCTTATAACCAAAATGGTGTTCCTGTGGTTAACAGCCCTGTATCCAAAGATCAAACCCCACACTTAATAACTCAGTTCCCATCATGAGTCTTTCTTGTTCTCTCCATGATGAAATACTAGGTATGCATCTTTAGTTCTCTGAGAATAAAACACTTACTTGGGTCTTTTTCCTCTTTGACATTTGTTCTAAGAACAGATCTTCTCTAGACCTTCATTATTAGTACTTCATTTCCCTCCCCTATAAACATAAGTCACAGACCACACAGAGGCATCAGCAATAGGCTAACACAATGAAAGGAGTAATCTGTGACTAAAACCAACTAACCAAACTGTGAATTTGGTTCACAATTTAGTACCTCCCCTGGTCCATGTCCAACTATATATATATGATCATTAATTACCAACTTGATTTTTAAGTAATAAATGATAGTCCTGCAGCAGAAACACACATTTTAAATAGGAAGTTCATCCTTGTAATCCAATCCCTGGAAAAAGTAATTGGATAGGGTGTCAAGATCAAGATAGCACACTTGGTCTTTAGATCCCAGAACAGGGTTGTAGACTCAGCAGAGAATGGGAGAATAAATAAAGAATAAGGTAGGACCCCAGTTAAACTGACTTTGAATAAATACCCTGGAAAGGAAGACAGGTTTTGGTTACATTACCAACACCTAACACTTGGTAAGAATATAGCTTTATGGTTATGTTACCAAGAACAGGGGGAACTAACACATGGTACCCATGAGTCAACATAAAGATAACAGAGTAACCCTTCTAATACACATTTAGTTCTTATCAAATTAGGCCCTGTAGTCAGCATTTAAACCCATTTTCCTGAAACATATTTTTTATTATTCTATAAAACCAACAGGTAGAGAAATGAAAATGAACATATTTATTGCACATATATTGAAGATATAACTCTGTAATAGCCTCTCTTTTGAGTATCAAGTACATCAAGACAAGAAAAACAAGGTTTCTTTACTAAAATCTACAAGCTTATAAAGATGATAAAAAATAACCATAATAATACACTGTGATAATACCTGCAAAAAGTAGTATATGGACCCAAAGGAGAAGGATGTATACATAAAGATTTAAACAAAGGCAGGGATACTTGAAGGAATATGAATAATTCAATGAAAGAAAAACATAGTTATTTATTATTTTTTAAATCATAGTAAATTATACTAGAATTTTTTTTGTTTGATATAGAATATCTACTGAAGAACTATGGCAAAGATTATCCTTTAGTGCAACCTAAGAACACAGGATCATCATTATTACACTGCACAATATTTTTCTAGAGGACACAAACAAATAAGAGATAAAACTATAAACTTTCAAAGGAAAAACAAAATTCTCATCATTAGATTATATAATTTTCATTTTAGAAAACTGTTAGGGCAAATAGATCAGTAAAGTGACCAAACACACTTAGATAAGTAATAAATATAAGAGTTTGGGTAAAGAAGGATTTAAGAGTTAGGAGGAAGGAAAGACTCCATGCTTTATATCTTTAAAATATCTATAAAGAGTTTCCAGATCAAGAATATATTTTGGGTGGGTGTAAAACTGATCTAGGAGAGAATGAGTCTGATTTTTAAATATAATGTATTCAAAGTGATTAAGGCATTCAAGTGGAGATTTCATTTATGTACTGATAAAGATAGATTAGACTTGCTGTAAAAGTCAATAACCCCAAATCTTGGTGGCTTATACCAAACAAGATTTATTTCTCACTCACAAAACCTAGTGCAAACTGCAAAGGTAGAGACCTCTCTCATCCTGCAGTTATGCTGTCTGAGGGAGCAATAGAAGAAACTGACCAGCAGCATGACATGTTTTTAAAGACAAGGTCAGTATATAACTTACATCACTTTAATCCACAATTCATTGACCATAACTCAGTCATATGACCCAACTTTACTGTCAGAAAGGTTAGAAAATGTAGTCTTTTTGTATTCCTAGGAACAGTAAACAGTACAATAAACACAGAACAGTGACTCTGCCAAAAGAGGACTGACTGAAGTAAAAGTTTGAGTTTAGGGATGAGATTCTCATTACATTTATTTGCTGGTACTTAATGAAGTTATAAAATTAGTATGCCAGTTTCTTCACATGGAAAGTAAGTATAATAATATTTATACTATGTGTTGTATAAGCCTGTTATAATAAAATTAAGTGATTAGGTGGAAATTCCAAAACAGTATATAAAACAAAACAAATATATTTCATACTATATTTATTCCAGAAATGTCAGTATAGACATAAGGCACCACAATTGCTCCCTGCTCTTTCAGATACTTGCTTCCTGTGTAGTAAAATGAAAGTGTGTGTATGTGTTTTATGTGCATGATTGTCAGTTATCTTTTCACAACTGAGAACAATAGCAAAGAGTACCAGACAATTTTCTTTCACATTTCATTTCCCCCAGAGGTTAGCAAAATTTTTCTGTAAAGCTCTGTTTAGCATATTTTTAGGCTAACTGTGAACTATAAGGTCACTGTCACGACTACTAATTTCTGCCATTGTAGCCAGAAAGCAGCATTGCCAATACTAATGGGAGGGCCTGTGTTACTATGAAATTTTATGGAACGGGGGCATGCCGAAAACAAGTGTTTATCCAAAAGAGCTCCTTCTGCATTCATAAAAAAGGAGTTAGGTATTAAATTTGATAGTGGGGATGTGGTGCTCAAAGGCATTTTCTTAACTCCTCAACATCCTTGTTTTTTAGCCTGTAAAAAAATCAATACCTCTCAGTGACACTGGGTGAGGAAAAAACTTTCTCTTGCTCTAGGGAAGGCACGGGGGTAGGTGAATAAACTGACATAGAGACTAATATAATATTTTTAATAGGGAAATCTACATGGATGTTATTAAAGGGTAAAGGATTAGAAGACATTAAATACCCATAAAACTAGAGCAAAGGATTTTGAAGAGCTGGAAATGTCAAGCCCTTGAGTGAGTTTCATAAAATTCAATCAATTAATCATCATGTAATTATCCATTCTCAGTTTAATGGTTTTATTAAGAAATCCTATGCATTACTAGCTTTTCTTGGATAGAGGAACACAGTAATAATAAACCAATAAAGCAGCACCATTTGCAATTTCTTTTTTTTTTCTTTTTCTTTTTATTATTCTTACTTTTAATGGGATGACATTGATAAATCAGGGTACATATGCTCAGAGAAAACATCAACAGATTATTTTGACATTTAATTATGTTGCATACCCATCACCCAAAGTCAAATTGTATTCCATCAACTTCTATCTGGTTTTCTTGATGCCCCTCCCCTCTCCCTCTCTGCCCCCATCCCCGTAACCACCACCCTCTTGTCCATGTCTTGTCTGAGTCTCATTTTTATGTCCCACCTATGTATGGAATCTATAGTTCTTAGAATTTTCTGATTTATTTATTTCACTCAGTATAATGTTATCAAGGTCCATCCATGTTGTTATACATGATCCGATGTCATCATTTCTTATGGCTGAGTAGTATTCCATAGTATATATGTACCAAAGCTTTTTAACCCACTCGTCCACTGATGGACACTTGGGCTGTTTCCAGATCCTCATTATTGTGAACAATGCTGCCATAAACATGGGGGTGCATTTCTCTTTTGAAACAGTGCTATGGTGTTCTTGGGGTATATTCCTAAAAGTGGAATAGCTGGGTCAAAAGGCAGTTCGATTTTTTATTTTTTGAGGAATCTCCATATTGTTTTCCATAGTGGCTGCACCAGTCTGCATTCCCACCAGCAGTTCAGGAGGGTTCCCTTTTCTCCACATCCTCGCCAGCACTTATTCTATGTTGTTTTGTTGATGAGCACCATTCTGACTGGTATAAGATGATATCTCATTGTGGTTTTAATTTGCATTTCTCTAATGATTAGTGATATTGAGCTTTTTTTTTTTTCTGAAGCTGGAAACGGGGAGGCAGTCAGACAGACTCCCGCATGCGCCCGACCGGGATCCACTCGGCATGCCCACCAGGGGGCGATGCTCTGCCCCTCTGGGGCGTCGCTCTGTTGCATCCAGAGCCATCTAGTGCCTGAGGCAGAGGCCACAAAGCCATCCTCAGCACCCGGGCCATCTTTGCTCCAATGGAGCCTCGGCTGCGGGAGGGGAAGAGAGAGACAGAGAGGAAGGAGAGAGGGAGGGGTGGAGAAGCAGATGGGCGTCTCTCTTGTGTGCCCTGGCTGGGAATCAAACCCGGGACTCCTGCATGCCAGGCCGACACTCTATCACTGAGCCATCCGGCCAGGGCCGATGTTGAGCATTTTTTAACATGCCTATTGGCCATCTGTATGTCCACTTTGGAGAAGTGTCTATTCATTTCTTTTGCCCATTTTTTGATTGGATTGTTTGTCTTCCTGGTGTTCAGTTTTACAAGTTCTTTATAAATTTTGGTTATTAACCCCTTTTCACACGTATTGTCAAATATGTTCTCCCATTGAGTTGCTTGTCTTTTTATTCTGCTCTTATTGTCTTTAGCTGTGCAAAAGCTTTTTAGTTTGATATAGTCCCATTTGTTTATTCTGTCTTTTATTTCACTTGCCCGTGGAGATAAATTGGCAAATATATTGTTGTGAGAGATGTTGAAGAGCTTCCTGCCTATGTTTTCTTCTAAGATGCTTATGGTTTCATGGCTTACATTTTATCCATTTTGAATTTATTTTTGTGAATGGTGTAGGTTGGTGGTCTAGTTTCATTTTTTACAGGTAGATGTCCAATTTTCCCAACACAATTTGTTAAAGAGACTATCTTTAGTCCATTGTATGTTCTTACCTCCTTTGTCAAATATCAATTGTCCATAAAGGTGTGGGTTTATTTCTGGGTTCTCTGTTCTGTTCCATTGATCTGTATGCCTGTTCTTATGCCAGTACCAGGCTTTTTTGAGTACAATTGGCATTGTAGTATAACTTGATATCAGGAAGTGTAATACCTCTCACTTTATTCTTCCTTTTCAAGATTGCTGAGGCTATTTGTGTTCTATTTTGGTTCCAATAAACTTTTGGAATATGTGTTCTATATCTTTGAAGTATATCATAGGTATTTTAATTGGTATGGCATTGAATTTCTAAATTGCTTTGGGTAATATAGACATATTAATGATGTTTATTCTTCCTAACCATGAGCACGGTATATATTTCCACTGGTTTGTATCTTCCTTGATTTATTTTATCAATGTTTTATAATTTTCCAAGTACAAGTCTTTAATCTCCTTGGTTAAATTTACTCCTAGGTACTTTATTTTTTTTTGTTTGCAATAGTGAAGGGGATTGTTATCTTAATTTATTTTTCTAACAGTTCATTGTTGGTGTATAAAAATGTCTCTGAATTTTGTGTATTAATTTTATATCTTGCCACCTTGCTAAATTCATTTATTAGGTCCAGTACTTTTTTGACTGAGACTTTAGAGTTTTCTATATACAATATTATATCTTCTGCAAATAATGATAGTTTTACTTCTTCTTTTCCAATTTGGATGCCTTTAATTTCTTCTTCTTGTCTGATTGCTGTGGCTAGGACTTCCAGAACTATGTTGAAAAGAGTGGTGAAAAGGGGCACCCCTATCTTGTTCTTGATCATAAGGGGATTGCTTTTAATTTTTGCCCATTGAGTATGATGTTGACTGTGGGTTTGTCTTAGATGGTCTTTATCATGTTGAGATATGCTCTTTGTACTCCATTTTGCTGAGAGTGTTGACCATGAATGGGTGCTGGATTTTATCAAATGCTTTTTCTGCATCTATTGAAACTATCATGTGGTTTTTCTTCTTTCCTTGTTTATGTGGGTATTTCTTCCAAGAAGCAGGTAAACTGATCTCATTCGCACAAGGGCCACTTAACTATGTTTTGCCTGAACAGTCTTTCTAGCTTCTTAAGGTGTGCCTGTAATGCTATGAATTTCCCTCTCAAGACTGCTTTTGCATTGTCCCATAAAATTTGAGTTGTTGTGTGCTCATTATCATTCGTTTCTAGGAGTCTTTTTATTTCTTCTTTGATCTCATTATTAGTCCATTTATTTAATAACATGCTATTTAGTATTCAAGTGTTTGAGTATTTTTCAGTTTTTCTGTTGTGGTTGATTTCTAGTTTCATGCCCTTGTGATTAGAGAAAATGCTTAATATGATTTTAATCTTCTTAAATTTGTTGAGACTGCTTTTGTGCCCTAATATGTGGTCTGTCCTAGAGAATGTACCATGAACACTTGAAAAAAATGTATATTCTGCTGCTTTGGGATGAAAGGTTCTGAAGATATCTATTAAATCCAGTTGATCTAGTGTGTCCATTAAGTCTGCTGTTTCTTTGTTATTTTTTTTCTTGAGGATCTATCTAGTAATGATAGTGGGGTATTAAAATCCTCTACTATTATAGTATTGCTGTTGATCTTGCCCTTTATATCAATCAAAGTCTTCTTTATATATTTTGGTGCTCCTATATTAGGTGCGTAGATATTTATATTGGTTCTATCTTCCTGTTGGATTGCTCCCTTTATCATTATATATTGACCTTCCTTATCTCTTACTATAGGCTTTGTTTTAAAGTCGTTTTGTCAGACATAAGTATTGCTACCCTAGCTTTTTTTTGCATTCAATTTGCATGAAATATTTTTTCCATCCTTTACCTTCAGTTTATGTGCTTCTTTTGTTTTAAGGTGTATCTCTTGTAGACAGCGTATGTATGGGTCCTGTTTTCTTATACACACAGCTACCCTATCTCTTTTGATTGGATAATTTAATCCATTTACATTTAAGGTTATTGTTGATATGTAGTTGTTTATTGCCATTTTATTCTTTAAAGCTGTATTACTCTTCTGCTATATTCTTTTCCCCCTTTGATCTGTTTAGAAAAGGCCCCTTAACATCTTGCAGCATCGGTTTGGTTGTAGTGAATTCCTTGAGGGTTTTTTTTGTTGTTTTTTTGTCCTGGAACCTTTTTATTTCTCCTCCAATTTTAAATAATAGTCTTGCTGGATAAAGTAGTCTTGGTTGTAGGTTCTTGTTATGCATTACTTTGACTATTTCATGCCATTCCCTTCTGGCCTCAAGTGTTTCTGTTGAGAAGTTGGATGTCATCTTTATGGGGGCTCCTTTGTAGGTGATAGGTGTTTTTTTTTCTATAGCAACTTTTAATATTTTCTCTTTGTCACATTGCTTTGGTATTTTAATTATGATGTGTTTTGGTGTAGATTATTTTAGGTTTCTCTTTAATGGAGTTCTCTGTGCTTCTTGAACTTGTGAGAGATTTTCCTGCATTATTTTTGGGAAGTTTTTAGCTATAATATGATTGAACAATGTCTCTATCCCTTGTTATTCCTCTTCTTCTTCAGGATTCCTGTGATGTAAACATTAGTTCTCTTCATGGTGTCACAGAGCACTCTTAGTGTTTCCTCAGACTTTTTTAGTCTGTGTTCTTTTTTTGCTTTGCTTCTGTGCCTTCATTTATCATGTCCTCTAACTTGCTGATTCGATCCTCAGCTTCATCCATCCTGCTTTAATTCCTTCCATTGTGGTCTTCATTTCTGATATTGTATTTGTCATTTCTGACAGATTCATTTTCATTATTTCAATGTCCTTTATTATATTTGCTATCTCTTTATTTAGGCATTTGTAATATCCATCTATTGTTTTTCTAAGATCTTTGAGCATCCTAACAATTATTATTTTAAACTCTGCATCCAGTGATTTGGGTATATATGACTCATTCAGGTCCATTTCTGGGGATTTCTCTTGATTCATTTTTGTTGCATTTCTCTGCCTTTCCATTTGTCTGTGTTATAGAAGGTTTTGGCCACTGTAGTCAAATGAGTGTGGCCTCTGTGTTCCCTAGGTGTGGTCGGTCTGCAGGCTCACCACCCCCTCTGCCACTGCTTCCTATGTCATTCAGGTATGGGCATTGCCTGTTGGGCTGTCACTTCAGTTTCCGCCTCTCCTCCATGGATCACGTGCCTGTATCTACAAGTTTTGGTGGCCTTTGTCTTCGCCCTGCCCCTATGGGTGGGGCTCTGTGCCACACCTGGGCTGCAAGCCTCAGCTGCAGGTCTTCACCTGTTTCTAGGCTTTTGCCCCACCCTCATGGGAGGAACCCACTTACAGGTCGGATGCAAGCATCATCTCCACGGGCTTGGCGGTGCTGCGCACTTGCACTCAGTTGCGGAACTTTCCTGTTCTGGATTTTTGCCCCTTCCTTGTGGGAGAAGCCAGCTCGTGCATCAAGCTGCATGCCTTGGTTCCATGGGCATGGTGAGGCTGCGGGCCTGTGCGCCCTTGCTTCGCAAAGGTCTTCACTCCTTCCAGGGTTCCTGTCCTTCCCCTGAAGGCAGCATTGCAGTCCAGCCCAGCCCACAGCTGGGCCTATTTTTGTGCATCCCCTCCGCCCCCGCTGGGCAAGACTGAGCTCTCACCTGGGCCTCAGTCATTGCCAGCGCCTTCTGCCTTTGCTGTTGGAACCGTGCTTTCATGTCAGGCTGCTGCCTGCCTTCTGGTGAGCCCTCAGCTGTTTGGGTGGTGGCGCTGCAGCTTGGACACTAACACTCCATACTGTAGTCCTTAAAGCTCCTTCCTTCTAAGCAACTCTGCTGTTAGTGCCTTGGGAGAGCTTGCTAGGCTGGTGTCCTGCTTCTCTATGCTGGTATTGCTGTTTCCAGGAAAAATATTTGCTTCATATTTGGGGAGTGACTTAGCCCAGGGGTTAGGCTGGCTGTCCTTCAAAATGTTTCTCCTTATGCCTCCTAGATTATACACTCTTCCTGCTGCTGTGGTCCTCTCCTCTCTCCTGTCCCCCTGAGCCCTAAGTGGGTGGTTGTGAGAGAGGTTTTCTACACTGTACCTTTAAGAAGAATCTGGGTCTGAGAAATTTGTCTCTTTCTCACAAACAGTATCCTGACTTGTTTTGCAGCTAAATACTGTTTATACGCCTCTTCTAGACTCTGGGGCTGCAAGCTGAGGCTTTGTTCCTGGGGCTCAGGACTCTCCCCTCTCTGCTAAACTCATTTCCCACCACACGAGTCTCTCCAGGCTGCCGTTCACTCCGGGGAGCTGGACAGCCCTCTCCACATTTCCGCTTTTCCTACCAGTCTCAGTGTGGCTTCTTTGGTGTTCCTTGGTTAAAGAGTCCTCTTAGTTTAGTCCAAAGTTGATTTTTCCAGAGGATGGTTCTTAAAATTAAGTTGTAATCCACTTTGGTTCTGGGAGGTGGAAGTTGGTACATCCGCCTGCTCCATCACCATCCTGCCACTCCCAATTTGCAATTTCTGATGCTCAGAAATTTATAAACAGACTAGTTTTCAAAAGTCTTGAGCATGTTTTTCTTCAAACTGTAAATAAAGTCCAGCTGTCAAAATATTTATTTATGAAGGAACTTTATATCCACCATAACTTTTATCAACATTTTTCATTCCACTTTCATATTTCATAAGACATTTATACAATCTTCTGTTGCTTCTAGAATGATATACTAATTTTCAAAGTAATAAATTCTTTACCAGTTACAATATGAAAGAACATAAAACTTACCCTCTAATAAATGAAAAAATTAGGGCATTGTTTTGTGATGCCTTTATACTTACAGCAGCTGTGAAAAGAAGGTCTTGCTCTAAAGATAGTGCTATTGGTATAGAGAAAAAAAATTCTGTAATTGCAATAGTGTGTGCTTGTATTTTCTGACTAATAAGTTAATTCAACAAAAAATAATTATTCTATTGGGTCAGAGGCCATAACAGTGAAAAGATAACCTTTGACAGTAGAGAAACTACTTTACACCTTTCTGCCCACAGGTTCCTGAGTGATGTAATCTTAATCACCTTGATTGTACAAAGACAATTGTATCTTAAATGACTTTGTACCGCTTTAGCCTTATATATAATACAATTAAACTTGGAACTGAAACTTTTTATGTGCTTTCTCATTTTCTAACCTTTGATTGCTCTCTCACTCATGGAGTTAACTGTGTATTGATCTTAGCAACTCCTGACAATAGAAGGTCTGGAATCTCACTGCTAATTACATTTGCTGTGGTTCCAAAAACAGATCCAGGCCAGTGAGGCACATGCAAACTTTGTTTAATGAGCCTAGTATGTATTTAGAAACTCCCTTATTCTCACCTTTATTGTAGATTTATTACAAAATTTGAGCAGAAAATTTTCCAATAACCCAGTTTATAAAAACATTGTATTTTTAAATTTAATATAAACTGTTGTAGTGGACTTACATTTGTTATATTTAATGTGTTACTGTATTTCTGTTACTTACAGCTATGAATCCAATTCCAAACAGCATTTATTGATTACCCACTTTCTGGAAAGCATTTTTCTAAGAACAATGGCAGGTATGAGATGAACTATAAGGAACTATTGTTATGAGAAAGAGCTATACATTAAATTATAGATAATAAACACTATAATTGAGCTTTAAACAAATTCTGTGATAGTAACAAAGAAAGAAGATACATAGATGAATTAAATTATAAATTTGAAAAATAACAATTAAGATTAAACAGAACATCTTACCAAAACAAATGCTCTTGCTACTTCTCTCTTATATATTGCTATTTTTATTACTATCCACTCATTTCTTCAGATCTGAAGTTTGGAGTTCTCTTTGCAAAGTGCAAGTTTAGGACTTAACATGAGAAGACTTGAGCTCATATTGTGTCTTCTCAGATTACTAGCTGTGTGATTTTGGGCAATGTGTTTAATTTTTCTGAATCTCAATTTCTTCATAAAAATGGGGGATAATTACTACCACTTCTCTCACTGGCTTTTGTTGAGGATCAAATAAGATAATATGAATAAAGATTATGTACCCCATAATGTTTAACAAATGTGAGCTATTTCTTTTTATCTTTAATTCCCTTGACATTTGTACAATAATTAGTATTATTTTAATTCAGCTAATTTTTATAATTGAAAACCACAAAGAATGAGGACAAGTAAAGAGCAAAATTAGAATCTTTCTCTGAATCATCTATGGACAAAGTACACACACAGAAAGATTTTTCTTCAAAATGGGAACAGAGTGTGGGGAAAAGAGGAGACCTATCATAGTTGTTATCAAGATAGACTTGAGGAGTTCAAAGATGATGATGGAGTATGAAAACGTTTCAACTGCCACCTCCCAGGACCAAATTGGATTACAACTTAATTTAAGAACACTCATCTTGAAAAACCAAATTTAGACTAAACAAAGAGGAGTCTGTAACCAAGGATCTCAGAAGCCCCAACAGGACTAGTATGAAGGGCAAAGACAGGGGATGGGCTGCCCCGCTCCCAGGAGCAAGTGGCAGTGGAGAGTCCAGAGGGAATCTCACTGCAGGGAAGGTCACCCTGAGAGGTGTAGATGCTCAGCTCCAGGCCAGGAACCCTAGCCTGTGAGAAAGAAAAGGACTTTTCAGAGACACAGGCTCTGTCTTAAAGGGCCCATGCAGAAAATCTTATTTTTAGCCACTTATCCAGTGCTCTGGTGGAGGGAAAGCTGAAAGGACTAGACTTGCATGAAGATAGTATTAAGTTGGAGGCCCAGGGAGAGACACTGTGGGGGATGGCCACCAGAAACCCTGTGCTGAGTCATTCTCTAATATTGTAGTCACCATCATTCTTGGGTGGATCAGTCCCCTCTGAGCAGCATCAGACTGAAGAAAAGCAACTGCTCCAAACTTGGGAGTCTCTCCTGCCAGAGTTATGGAGACAGGGTTTTTCTGAGAAACCAAGAAAAAATGAGAAGCCAGGACCATGTCAGTGACTCAGTTTTCTGGTATTGAGACCAGAGGTTTACTCCACTAGCTCTTAAGTCTAAGACTGATAATTCCACCTCATGGGAAGACTCAGTAGAAACTATCTCAGACTATACCTCTGGATCTCAGAGGCCACATCCACCAGACTCCTGGGGCCACAACCTACTGAACTATTTGAAAACAAGTCTGGACAGACTGACACCTGGGGAAAGGGGCAGGCCTCACTCACTACTCTTCCTAATCCCTGGACTACTGCAGGCTCTAAACTCTACCAGAGTTTTTTTTCAGTGGCCAAGCCGACAAACAGCCAGCAGACAGAGAAACTCAGGGAACCTTGGCCTTTTCCTGACCTTCCCCCTGGACCAGAGTGGGTAAAAGACAGCCGAGGAGTTCAGCTTAGTATTTTTACGAGTACATGGGCCCAGCAGAGGCAGCCACAAACTCTGGATTACTTGTAGCTACAAGAAGGTTGTTGAAGGCCAATCACAGGGAGTGTCTCTCACAGGTCTACACCAGGTTTCTGCTAGGGAGGCCCACAGCTGGCACATTAAGTGGCCAGCTGCAGAGAGCATTGATTCAGGACCTAAAAACCTTGCTAAAGTGGTATCCTAAGGAAGAGCTCCTCAGACATGACCCAGCTAAGGCAAGTTCCACCCTCTGTGATCAGCACTGGCAATAGTGGCTATTTTGCATTGGATAGGGTGAAGCTTCACAGTCACTTGACCTGGGTGCTGGATATCCTGCCCTGCTGAGCTAGATTCCACACATGGGGAGAAGAGAGGCTTAGAGTATGGACATTTAAATTGTGGGTCTCTGTGAGCCTATTGTTGGATCTGGTCAAGGGGCTTAGTCACTTTCTGGGGAAGCACAATCAGCCCTAGGAGAGGACTCTCTCAATCTTTCTCCCTAATATCAGGGTCTCACCAGCTGTAAGAACTTCTACAGAGGGGACAGTAGGCCCCACTCAATCTGAACCTGCTGCTCACCTGTTGGGGAAAATAAAAATTGAGATTCCATCAGTGGCTGAGAGATTAGGCTCTGGAGTAAGGACCACATAACCTATACTGAGCTCTAAACCTGAGACCACTGAAGTAGGAAGTCCCATTCATGTTTCATTCTCAACATTAGCTATGATAACCCAACAAGCTTGCAACCTGTAGAGGGGTTGGTTGGATGAGGGCAGTCTGAGCCAACACTACAGTCTTTCTAAATAATACTCTGTGGGAAAACCAGGCAGCTGCAAGAAAAAGTAGAGCAGCTGAAAAATGGAGGTAAATCTTATGAAGCTTAAGGTTTCTGGAAAGCAGCTGTCGTCTCTAAGCAGGAGTAACCTAATATTTATACACAAGTTGGCCCCTCCCAAATACCCAGGCACAGAAAACACAGACAAAAACAGAAAAAAGTAGAGTAGCTGCAGACAGGTAGACCACAGCAGGTTACAAACAACAGCTGATGCCAACCCAAGAAGATCTAGAACCAACACAGTTGGTAGTGGGTGGCAGACAGCACCAACCCTAGTCTATGCTAGTTATACAAGCAGCACACCCAAAGTGTGTGCAAGAGTCTAGCAAGCACCATACACTATGGAGAATAAATACACTCAACAGGAGAGACTTTGTATAGTCACAGTGTATAATACACATGATCAAGGTTGACCCTTAGAGCCAAACAGCTTGAAAAAGTAACTGTACCCATAAAAAGACAAACAGCATTCAATACCCACATACATTAGGAAAGAAAATAGTATCCTCAAGAAGCATTCTTAGAATGGTGGCCTGGGAGTCAGTGCCAGTGAGCCCATCTTCCTCATAAGACCCACAAAAATTTCAAAGTCAAACAATACTACCTAATACATAGACAAAATGGGCAAAGAAATGTGACCCAAATAAATCAACATGAGATATCGAGAAAAAGAACTGAATGAGATGAAAGTAACCAAACTACCAGTGCAGAGTTAAAATAATAATTTTTAGGATGCTCAAGGATCTTAGAGCAACAATGGATGAACGTAATGAGCACCTAAATAAAGAGATAGCAAGCATCAAAACAGACATTGAAATCATAGAAAAGAAAAGTCAGAAATGACAAATACAATATCAGAAATGAAGACTGCACTAGAGGAAGCAACAGCAGATTGGGTGAAGCAGAGAATCTAATCAGCTATTTAGAATGCAAGATAAACATAAGCACAGAAGTAGAGCAGCAAAATGAAAAGAGGTATAAAAAGACTGAGTAAACTCTAAGAGACCTCTGTGACAACATAAAAAGAAACAACATCTGCATCATAGGGGTTCCTGAAGGAGAAGAGAACAACCAAGGGATAGAGAACCTGTTTGAAGAAATCACATCTGAATATTTCCCTAAATTGATGAAGGAAAAAGTCACATAAGTTTAAGAAGCACAGAGCATCCCTTTAAAGAGGAACCCAAGGAGACCTACACCAAGACACATCATAATTAAAGTGTCAGAGTTAAGAGACAAAGAAAGAATACTAAAAGCTGCAAGAGAAAAGCAACAATTACCTACAGAGGAGCCCAGATAAGGATAACAAACAACTTTTCAACAGAAACACTTGAGGCCAGAAGGGAATGGCAAGAAATACTCAAAGTGATGCAAAACAAGAACCTACAACCAAGACTACTTTGTCCAGAAAGGCTATCATTTAAAATTGAAGAAGAAATAAAAAGCTTCCCAGACAAACAGAAAATCAAAGAATTCACTGAAACCTAACCAGTACCACAAGTAATGTTAAAGGGCCTGCTGTAGAAAAAGCAAAGGAAAAAAATTAAAAATCAAGAAAAAGAGGATTGTAGATTTAAAGAATAAAATGGCGGCCCTGGCCGGTTGGCTCAGCGGTGGAGCGTCGGCCTAGCGTGCAGGGGACCCGGGTTCGATTCCCGGCCAGGGCACATAGGAGAGGTGCCCATTTGCTTCTCCACCCCCCTTCCTCTCTGTCTCTCTCTTCCCCTCCTGCAGCCGGGGCTCCATTGGAGCAGGGATGGCCCGGGCGCTGGGGATGGCTCCTTGGTCGCTGCCCCAGGCACTAGAGTGGCTCTGGTGGCGGTGGAGCGATGCCCCGGAGGGCAGAGCATCGCCCCTGGTGGGTGTGCCGGGTGGATCCCGGTCGGGCGCATGCGGGAGTCTGTCTGTCTCTCCCCGTTTCCAGCTTCAGAAAAAAAAAAAAAAAGAATAAAATGGCAATAAATAGTACATATCAATAATAACCTTAAATGTAAACGGGTGAAATGCACCAATTAAAAGACATAGGGTAGCTGCATGGATATCAAAACAAGACTGGACATATATTGTCTACAAGAGACCCACCTCAGAACAAAAGATACACATAGACTGAAAGTGAAAGGATTAAAAAAAGTATTTCATGCAAATGAAAATGAAAAAAAAAGCTGCAGTAGCAATATTTGTATCTGAAAAATAATCTTTAAAACAAAGGCTATATAATAAGGGATAAGGAAGGTCACTACATAATGATAAAGAAAGCAATCCAACAGAAAGATATAATCATTGTAAATATTTATGCACCTAATATAGTAGCACCTAAATATATAAAGCAGATTTTGATGGACATAACGGGCAAGATTGACCAAAATACTACAATAGTAGGGGATTTCAATACCCCACTAACATCAATGAGTAGATCTTCCAGACAGAAAATTAACAAAGAAACAGCAGCCTTAAATGACACACTCTGTCAACTGGATTTAATTAATATCTTCAGAAACTTTCATTCTAAAGCAACAGAATATACATTCTTTTCAAGTGCTCATGGTATATTCTCTAGGGTAGACCACATTTAGGATACAAAACAAGTCTCAATAAATTTAAGAATATTGAAATCATATCAAGCATCTTCTCTGATTACAATGGCATGAAATAGAAATCAACAACAATAGAAAAACTGAAAAACATTCAAATACTTGGAGGCTAAATAATATGTTATTAAATAATAAATGGGTTAACAACGAGATCAAGGAAGAAATAAAAAATGTCCTTGAAACATTAAAAATGAACATACAACAACTCAAAATTTATGGGGCACAGTTTATAGCATTACAGGCATATCTTAAGAAGCAAAAAAAGTTCAAATAAATAACTTAAAACTGCATTTAAAAGGACTAGAAAAAGAACAACAAATAATGCCCAGAGGAAGTAGAAGGAAGAAAATAGTAAAAATCAGAGCAGAAATAAATAACATAGAGGATAAAAAAACAATACAAAAGATCAATTAAACCAAGAGCTGATTCTTTCAAAAGGTAAACAAGATTGACAAACTTTTAACCAGACCCATCAGAGAGAGAGAAAGAGAGAGAAAGGATTTAAAATAATGAAATTAAAAGTAAAAGTGGAGAAGTAAAAACTGACACTGCAGAAATACAAAAGTTTTTAAGGAAATATTATGAAGATCTATATGCCAAAAAATTGGAGAACCAAGGAGAAATGGATAAAGTCCTAGAAATGTACAGTCTTCCAAAACTCAATCTGGAAGAATTAGAAAACCTAAAGAGACTAATTAGAACAAATGAAATGGAAACAGTCGTCAAAAAACACCCAGTAAACAAAAGTATTGAACAGGATGACTTCACAGGCAAATTCTACCAAACATTCAAAGGAGAACTAACACTATCCTTCTCAATCTATTTCAAAAAATTCAAGGGGAAGGAAGACTTCCAAGCTCCTTTTATGAGGCAAGCATTATCATCTTCTAAAATCAGGTAAAGACAAAGAAAGAAAATTATAGGCCTATATCCCTGATAAACATAGATGTTAAAATTCTCAACAAAATATTAGCAAACCAAATCCAACAACACATTTAAAAAAATCATACATTATGATCAAATGGGATTCATTCCAGGGTACAAGCCTAGTACAACAATCTCAAATTAATAAATGTGATTCATCACATAAACAAAAGGGAAGCCTGGTTAATTTTGTTAAATATTAAATCCTTTGTTGAATCCACCTTTCTGTTCTTCATTCTGGAAACATATTGCCCATATTTTTTAAGTTTTTTGTGACCCTACAAAAAGGAAAGAAGTAAGATATAGATATGACTAAATCTTAAAAATTTATATTCAAATGAGCAAGAAGTCAAATAACTGAATTCACCATTTTTATATAAGAAAATGGAGAAATTTTTTGACTTACTTGTCATGATGAAAAAAGATTCAAGCAAACACTTAATATTTCTTCTCCTGAACATAAAATTAATTTAAAAGAGATTAAGTAGGTAATGGTAAAAAATAAGTTAATTTAACAGGCTCATCCAGGCTTATCCTACAAACCACGTTGTTGCATAAAACTTGATCAGCATTCAACTACTTTTCAAAAAATACAATATCTAATGCAGGGGTCCCCAAACTTTTTACACAGGGGGCCAGTTCACTGTCCCTCAGACCATTGGAGGGCCAGACTATAAAAAAAAAACTATGAACAAATCCCTATGCACACTGCACATATCTTATTTTAAAGTAAAAAAACAAAAGGAGAATGAATACAATATTTAAAATAAAGAACAAGTAAATTTAAATCAACAAACTGACCAGTATTTCAATGGCAACTATGGGCCTGCTTTTGGCTAATAAGATGGTCAATGTGCTCCTCTTACTGACCACCAATGAAAGAGATGCTCCTTCCGGAAATGCGGCAGGCGACGAATAAATGGCCTCAGGGGGCCGCATGCATCCTGCGGGCCATAGTTTAGGGACCCTGATCTAATGTTTAAAAAAAACACATTTTGAAGAAAAGAATATTTCTGAGAATCTTAACTTGCAAGGAAAATGTCTTATTTCCTTTACATTTATTTTTTTTTTCTCTACAAAAGTATGTAGTTCATTTATTCTCTTTTCAAAGTATTTCCATCTTATTGGTCATAAAAGGATTGAAATGTGAGATGAAGCTATTCTCAGAGAGATCTTCGGAATGGAATAAGCATTAGCTTATTCACTCCAGCTAGGGGAAGATTACAAATTTGACAGAGTTCTTTCATGACAAAAATGAAAATCTAATCCAGAGGATAAACTTGATATATCAGTAGTTTCATCAATCCAATTATATAATACTTATGTGAGAAAAGCAAAAACTAAACTATAGTTTAAAAAAACTGAACAAAGGAGATGAATATTTTATATTGAAACTGTGAATAATGGCCATATACCAACTGCTAATTAATGATATTGGATCAACCTCTAGTGAATTCATTGCATGATGCAGTCTGATAAATTTGTGATCTCATAACAGAAATTGGCTACTACATGTCAGGTATGGTGCTAGTCATTAAAATAATTATGTGAGAAATATTATTTCCATTTTTATAATAATGATACATAAATAACTTGCTCTGCTTTTAAAGAGAGTTATTGTATCTGATTAGATTCAATCCTATTTCTAAATCCGAAGCCTTTTTCATTTTCCCTGAGATATATGCAATAAAAGAGTGAAAGAGCCTAATGAATACATAATAATGTTTTAAATAACTTTTTTTATGAAGCTCTTTTTTCTTTTTTTTTTTTTTTTTTTTATAAATTTTTATTAATGTTAATGGGATGACATTAATAATTCAGGGTACATATATTCAAAGAAAAACATGTCTAAGTTATCTTGTCATTAAATTATGTTGCATACCCCTCGCCCAGAGTCAGATTGTCCTCCGTCACCCTCTATCTAGTTTTCTCTGTGCCCCTCCCCCTCCCCCTAAATCTCTCCCTCCCTCCCTCCTGCGTCCTCCCTCCCCTCACCCCTGGTAACCACCACACTCTTGTCCATGTCTCTTAGTCTCGTTTTTATGTTCCACCAATGTATGGAATCATGTAGTTCTTGTTTTTTTCTGATTTACTTATTTCACTCCGTATAATGTTATCAAGATCCCACCATTTTGCTATAAATGATCTAATGTCATCATTTCTTATGGCTGAGTAGTATTCCATAGTGTATATGTGCCACATCTTCTTTATCCAGTCTTCTATTGAAGGGCTTTTTGGTTGTTTCCATGTCTTGGCCACTGTGAACAATGCTGCTATGAACATGGGGCTACATGTGTCCTTACGTATCAATGATTCTGAGGTTTTGGGGTATATACCCAGTAGAGGGATTGCTGGGTCATAAGGTAGTTCTATTTGCAGTTTTTTGAGGAACCACCATACTTTCCTCCATAGTGGTTGTACTACTTTACATTCCCACCAACAGTGTATGAGGGTTCCTTTTTCTCCACAGCCTCTCCAACATTTGTTATTACCCGACTTGTTGATAATAGTTAATCTAACAGGGGTGAGGTGGTATCTCATTGTAGTTTTGATTTGCATTTCTCTAATAACTAATGAAGCTGAGCATCTTTTCATATATCTGTTGGCCATTTGTATTTCTTCCTGGGAGAAGTGTCTGTTCATGTCCTCTTCCCACCTTTTTATTGGATTGTTTGTTTGTTTGTTGTTGAGTTTTATGAGTTCTTTGTAAATTTTGGATATTAGGCCCTTATCTGAGCTGTCGTTTGAAAATATCAGTTCCCATTTAGTTGGCTGTCTGTTTATTTTGATATCAGTTTCTCTTGCTGAGCAAAAACTTCTTAGTCTGATGTAGTCCCATTCATTTATCTTTGCCTTCACTTCTCTTGCCATTGGAGTCAAGTTCATAAAATGTTCTTTAAAACCCAGGTCCATGAGTTTAGTACCTATGTCTTCTTCTATGTACTTTATTGTTTCAGATCTTATATTTAGGTCTTTGATCCATTTTGAATTAATTTTAGTACACGGGGACAGGCTGTAGTCGAGTTTCATTCTTTTGCATGTGGCTTTCCAGTTTTCCCAACACCATTTGTTGAAGAGGCTTTCTTTTCTCCATTTTGTGTTGTTGGCCCCTTTATCAAAGATTATTTGACCATATATATGTGGTTTTATTTCTGGGCTTTCTATTCTGTTCCATTGGTCTGAGTGTCTATTTTTCTGCCAATACCATGCAGTTTTGATTATTATGGCCCTATAATATAGTTTAAAGTCAGGTATTGTAATGCCCCCAGCTTCATTCTTTTTCCTTAGGATTGCTTTGGCTATTCGGGGTTTTTTATAGTTCCATATAAATCTGATGATTATTTGTTCCATTTCTTTAAAAAAAGTCATAGGAATTTTGATGGGAATTGCGTTAAATTTATATATTACTTTGGGTAATATGGCCATTTTAATTATATTTATTCTTCCTATCCAAGAACAAGGAATATTTTTCCATCTCATTGTGTCTTTTTCTATTTCTCTTAGCAATGCCTTGTAGTTTTCTTTATATAGGTCCTTTACATTCTTTGTTATGTTTATTCCTAGGTATTTTATTTTTTTTGTTGCAAACGTGAAGGGGATTGTTTTTTTGAGTTCGTTTTCTAATATTTCATTGTTGGCATATAGAAAGGCTATGGACTTCTGTATGTTAATTTTGTATCCTGCGACCTTACTGTATTGGTTTATTGTTTCTAGTAATCTTTTTGTGGAGTCCTTTGGGTTTTCGATGTATAGGATCATATCATCAGCAAAAAGTGATACCTTTACTTCTTCTTTTCCGATATGGATGCCTTTTATTTCTTTGTCTTGTCTGATTGCTCTGGCCAGCACTTCTAGCACCACGTTAAATAAGAGTGGAGAGAGTGGACACCCCTGTCGTGTTCCTGATTTAAGTTGGAAAGTCCTCAGTTTTATGCCATTTAATATGATGTTGGCTGATGGTTTATCATATATGGCCTTTATTATGTTGAGATATTTTCCTTCTATACCCATTTTGTTGAGAGTCTTAAACATAAAATTGTGTTGTATTTTATCAAAAGCCTTTTCTGCATCTATTGATAAGATCATGTGGTTTTTGTTCTTTGTTTTGTTGATATGATGTATTACATTAACTGTTTTACGTATGTTGAACCATCCTTGAGATTCTGGGATGAATCCCACTTGATCATGGTGTATTATTTTTTTAATATGTTGTTGTATTCGATTTGCCAGTATTTTGTTTAGTATTTTAGCATCTGTATTCATTAGAGATATTGGTCTGTAGTTTTCTTTTTTTGTGCCATCCTTGCCAGGTTTTGGTATGAGGGTTATGTTGGCCTCATAAAATGTGTTTGGAAGTATTGCTTCTTCTTCAATTTTTTGGAAGACTTTGAGTAGAATAGGAACCAAGTCTTCTTTGAATGTTTGATAGAATTCACTAGTATAACCATCTGGACCTGGACTTTTATTTTTGGGGAGGTTTTTAATAGTTTTTTCTATTTCCTCCCTGCTGATTGGTCTGTTTAGGCTTTCTGCTTCTTCATGACTCAGTTTAGGAAGGTTGTATTGTTCTAGGAATTTATCCATTTCTTCTAGATTGTTGTATTTGGAGGCATATAGTTTTTCATAGTATTCTACAATAATTCTTTGTATATCTATGATGTCTGTGGTGATCTCTCCTCTTTCATTTTGGATTTTATTTATTTGAGTCCTGTGTCTTTTTTCCTTGGTGAGTCTTGCCAAGGGTTTGTCGATTTTGTTGATCTTTTCAAAGAACCAGCTCCTTGTTTTATTGATTTTTTCTATAGTTTTTCTGTTCTCTATTTCATTTATTTCTGCTCTGATTTTTATTATCTCCTTTCTTCGGCTGGTTTTGGGTTGTCTTTGTTCTTCTTTTTCTAGTTCCTTAAGGTGTGAAGTTAAGTGGTTTACTTCGGCTCTCTCTTGTTTGTTCATATAGGCCTGAAGTGATATGAACTTTCCTCTTATTACTGCTTTTGCTGCATCCCAGAGATTCTGATATGTCGTATTTTCATTTTCATTTGTTTGTATATATCTTTTGATCTCTGCGCTTATTTCTTCTTTGACCCATTCATTTTTTAAAAGTATGTTGTTTAATTTCCACAATTTTGTGGGTTTTTCCCCCTCTTTTTTACAGTTGAATTCTAGTTTCAAGGCTTTATGATCAGAGAATATGCTTGGCACAATTTCAATTTTTTTAAATTTGCTGATATTGTCTTTGTGGCCCAACATATGGTCAATTCTTGAGAATGTTCCATGTACACTAGAGAAAAATGTATACTCTGTCGCTTTGGGATGAAGTGTCCTGTAGATGTCTATCATATCCCGTTGTTCTAGTAATTCATTTAAGGCCACTATATCTTTATTGATTCTCTGTTTGGATGACCGATCTAGGAAGCTCTTTTTTCTAAAAGTGTTTTTTTGTGTGTGTGTGAATTGCCTACAGTAGTATGTTTCAAAATATTCTGGCAGATGAATGAGGGTTCCTTTGCTGACATTCCTAGGAATGGTTAAATTACATGAGCCCCACCATCATATTAAGTATATATAATTGATATAAAGCACTATATGACACATATACATATTACAAGATAGTTATATTTTAGAAAATGATAATTTGGTCCTGACCAGTTTGCTGAGTGGATAGAGCATTGGTCTGGCATATGGAAATCCCAGTTCAATTCCTGGTCAGGGCAAACAAAAGAAGCAACTATCTGCTTCTGTTTCCCTTCCTTTCCCCCTTCTCTTGCTCTTCCCTTCCACAGCCAGTGGCTCAATTTGTTTGAGCATTGGTCTCAGATGGGGGTTGCTGTGTAGACTCTGGTTGAAGTGCATGTGGAAGTCTGTCTCACTATTTCCTCTCCTCAAAAAATAATAGTAATAATAATAATTCCTGGGTCATCTCACTTTGAATGAGTTGCTTACCTCATAACAATTTTCAGAGGAATAGCTTTTCCACAACAATTCTCTACATTAAACATAAGAATGCATTACTCCTATGGGTCAGACATTTATAGATTTCCTACTGGCCTAAAATTCTATCAGTTGCATTAATGTCTTTTCTCCTTCTATTAATCCACAAATATATGCATGTTCAACAGAATCTGTTGCAAAACCCTTTCTCAGATATACCGCCCTTGCTATAGAAAAACTCATATATAATTTTGGATATTGACAAAAAACTCCCTTCAATCCACCTTGAATAACTACTACATCTTTCACAACTTCCAAGAACCACAGAAGATTTACTTGTTGCTGGCTGCCTAGCCTCATATCTCAATCTTTGAAACCATACTACCAAAATGCTGGTGGCAGGAAAAAGAGGTTTATTTTATTTCCCTAAAGCACTCAGTCTCCATATTTCATATTTGCTTCTTCCCCTCCCAGATGTCTCCACCCTCTGCATTTCTTCTCCCTCACAGCTTCATATTAACTTCTTTGGATGCTCATTTCATTTCTCAAATATCTTTCTTCTTGCTTCCCTTCATGTTGATATATATTTTTTGAAAAGAAAAAGAGAAGTAAAGCAGTCTTTTTACATAAACACATCTTCATACACAATACATGCATAATTTGCTAAGTGAGATTAACGGCAAATAGAGATGACAGGAAAGATTCAGTAAGCATGAAGATAAAATAACAAAAATTATGCAACCTAAAGAACACAGAGAAAAAATATTTTTATAAATAAATCTTTGGGAGCCTGTGTGACAATATCAAGTTGTCTAATATAAATAAAATTTAAAAGTGCCTGCAGGATATGAGAGTGAGAATAGTGCAAAAATAATATTTCAAATAAAGTGGTCAAAATATTTCCCCCATATATGATGAAAATATTGATTTTTAGAATCAGTGAACTCAGTTTATTACAAGGAAAATAAATACAGAAAAAAATATGGATTGACACTTGATAATTAAACTGCTGACAAAGAAAAATAGAAGCTTTAAAAGCAGCCAGATAAAAATAATATGTTATATATAGAAAAAGAATGAGTTAAATATACAATGACTTTTGGTCAGAAATATGAATTCCAGATAACAGTGGAAAACTATCTTAAATCTCAGAAAGAATAAAACAAAAACTTTAAACTCAAAATTGTGTGTTCAGAATATAACACTGTTTAAGAATAAAATTAAAATAGAGACATTTTAAAATAAAGAAATACTAAGAAAATTTGTAAGTTAGATTTAAAAAATACTAAAGAAAATTCAAGTTAAGAAAAATTTTTTATAAAATGCTAAATTTCTTGAAAGTATATAGACCTATTTAAAGCAAATATAAAATTGTCTCGAGTCTTATAATACGTATAAATGAAATATGATAGTAATAATATAATGAATACATACAGTAAATGAACCAATATATTGCATGATTTTCTGATTTTATGTAAAGAAGTACAATAACAAGCCTAACTAGACTGTGAAATGTTGTAATATATATATATTATATCCCCAGAAAAACCACTAAATATCATTCACAGAGATATACTTAACAATTCAATAGATACATAAAATGTATATTTTAAAATAGTTTTAATTATTTTGAGATATTAGAAAAAATTTGGAAAAATAAAAAGTAGAGAGAAAAGAAACAGCAAAATGTAAAGTGGAATACTTAAATCCAAGTATTTCAATAATTACCTTGAATGGCAATATAGTAAACTGGAAAATAAAAAAGGCAGAGATTTTGGGGGGATGAAAAAAAGGCTAAAATCTGTGCTACCTCTTGGAAACATATTTTAAACATAAAGACATATAGCTAGCTTGAAAGAAAATGAGTTTAAAAAGAAGTATATGACATGCAAACAGTAAATTAAAGAAGTAGTATTATAGTATTGACTATATTAAAAATAGGTAAAATAGACTTCAAAACAAAGAGTACAAATGAGTATATTTAATAATAGAAATGGTCAAATTATCAGTAAGGCATAAAAATCTTAAAGGTACTTTCAAGAAAAGGACAATAAAGGTGTAAGATTTTACCATACTTGAAAGCTAATAGGTTACTTGTGAGTTTAATAGATAAAAGAAGAAAACACAGAACTTCAGGTGAAGAGGCAAAGTTTATTAGTCACAAGTAGCCAGAGTGATATCTTGTATCATTTTTCTGAACTCTAATACTCACAAAGTGCTATGATGAGGGTCAAATGCTATCCACACAATGAGATGAATTATAGAAGAGAAACCTCAAGATTAGGCAGCTCTGATATCTTATGCCTATCCTGCCCTTCAGAGAATGACAGTGTCTTTATTATATGTAATGTAAGTAAATCTGGTCCAGGGAGGGAAGAAAGACATCCACATCTTTACGATTCTATAATATAAATAAATCTGTTCTAGAAAGGAGATTTATATGTATTTATATATGTGCCCTAAAATATAAGAGACATCACTATCTTTCCAGTGCTGTCTGCTTACATAAGTATTCCTGCAAAGATAGCCTGAAGCACGTTGGCTGTTAATGCCTAAACATGCAGAAAATAAAGAAACCCCAAAACTGTTTTCCACTCTAGATTTCTACTTGGCTTCTAGCAGATTTCCCCATGTTTATACTTTTCTGAGGACCACTCTGATTAATCTGAATAATAAACACTGAGATTATATCCGTTAGGTTTGTTTCATGCAGGATTTAATTGAAGCTCCTAGCCAACAGGATTCCAGTTAGCAGTGTAAGCAGGTAAGTGGATGGTTGTCCTTTAAACTCATGCTGTTCAAGGGTAACTGTATATGTGCATATATATAATCTATATAAATAAAAATGTAAATGTTTGTTTGTTCAAAATCTTAAATCTCTGAAAGATCTTTACTGATTGCTTTGAAATTCTGAAACAACATTGCATTTGAGTACATGCTCTTTTTTATATATCTACTATAATATAAATATACATGTCACATCTGTGTCAGGTAAAAACATGCTTTTTTTTTTTGAAAAACAGCACCATCTGTTGGACGTAAAAGCAACACATGCTATACTAAATATTTAGCAATTTCATTTCAATGTTTCTGATTTACGGTCCATTTACATGCAGCCAGACTTGAGGATGCATAGTTGCGAGCATGGTGATCGCATTCTGCAGCTTCAGATCTGCTTTATTCTCAACAGATGAACATGACAGACTGAGAATGGCTGAAAGACATCAATGAAAAACAGCAGATCAGCATCAAACATGACTACATGCTCAGCAATCACGTGATTACAATTGCCTTGCATTCCGGTACAACCCAGCTGATGATTATAGTTCAAGCTGGCATGTTCTCATCAGCACTATGACTGAAGTGTGTCCTTATTGCAAGGCTCTGACATTTAATGGAGAAACAAAAGGAATGTGTTGCGTTGCTGGAAAAATTAAACTACCTCAACTTGGAGAACCGCCAGAGCCATTAAAAACTTTGCTTACTGGATATACCATTGAATCAAAGCATTTCCTAACATCCAGAAATAGAACTCATGCTTCCAAATGACATTGTTCGGCACAGAAATCATAACAGTTCAATTCATGCCAACTTTCAAAGTGAAAGGACAAATTTATTATAAATCTGGATCCCTGCTTCCATTTCCAGATGGTCAACATAAATTCCTACAAATGTATTTCATTGGTGATGGCAATGATGAAGTGAGCGCACACTGCGGAATTTCTACCAGCATAAAAAGGTCCATTGTTTCCCAACTGCAAGAGCTTCTTCACGAAAACAACAATTTAGTGCATTTGTTCAAAACAGCGATTGACAGGATGCCATCTGATACACACAAGATTGTTATTCATACTGACAAAATGGCTGCTGGAGAACATGTGTGAAGATTCAATGCTCCAACTAAAGATGAAGTGGCAATTGTTATAGTCAGAAATCAATTCCAACCTAGAGATATTCTTTATCTGAGAAACAATCAATTGACAAAAGTTGCAGAAACTCATCAATGCTATGGTGCCCTGCAATATTCAAGCATTTTTTGGGATGGTGCAGATGAATATCACTTCAACGTTAAGATGATAAATCCAGTCAGTGGCAAAGAAACAAATATGAAATGCAGCACAATAAACTACTATTCATACCGATTAATGATTCAAGAGAATGAAGACAATTACATTTTGAAATTTCATCAATTGTTTCACCAATACATTGTAGATATGTATGCAAAAATCAAAACAGAACATTTAATATTCATCTATTTGAATCAGACCAAGCTTTGCCCTGAAGCAGGGGTCAGGAACCTATGGCTCGTGAGCCAGATGTGGCTCTTTTGATGACTGCATCTGGCTCACAAACAAATCTTTAATAAAAAAAAATAACATTAAAAATATAAAACAGGCCTGACCTGTGGTCGCACAGTGGGATAAAGCGTCGACCTGGAATAGTGAAGTCGCCGGTTCAAAACCCTGGGTTTGCCTGGTCAAGGCACATATGGGAGTTGATGCTTCCTGCTCCTCCCCCTTCTCTCTCTCTCTCTCTCCCCTCTCTCTTTAAAAATAAATAAATAAAATATAAAAATATATATATATATAAAACATTCTCATGTATTACAATCCATTTATTTCCTACTGCTCATGTTCATGGTTGTGGGTGGCTGGAGCCAATCACAGTAGTCCTCCGGGAAACACCAAATTTTTATTGGATAACGTGTAACGTACATGGGTCATTGTATTGCTCTCATGGAATTACATCTTAAAATATATGGTGTTCATGGCTCTCTCAGCCAAAAAATTTCCTGATCCTTGCTCTGAAGAATACATTCATTTGCAAGATGCAGTTGTAAATGACAGTAATACAACTAATGTTGGAAGACTAATGATTTTGCCATCTTCATATACAGGTAGTCCACATCATATGCATGAGTATGCTAAAGATGCAATTGCATATGTTCATCACTATGAGCGTCCAGACCTATTCATTACATTCACATGCAATCCACCTTGGGATGATATACAACAGCTCTTACTTCCTGGCTAATCGCTGGTGGATAGGCATGACATCACAACACTTGTTTTCAGACAGAAGCTGAAATCGCTGATGGATTTCATGGTAAAACATGAAGTGTTTGGGTCTGTGTGCTGTAAAAAATTAATGAGCAATGTCGTAGAAGCAACAGTCTTGACAGGACCTTTCAAAGGTGAAGATGTCTTCATTCCTCACATTCCTATGATTCCAACAGATAAGCCATTTCAATTTAAGAGATTGCAATTCCCAATTCGATTGACATTTGCCATCACCACAACAAAGCTCAGGGCCAATCTTTAGAATTGTGCACTTTAGATCTACACACAGATTGCTTCTCACATGGACAATTATATATTGTGTGTTCTAGACTCGGTAAACCAGACAATCTCTATATCTGCACGGATAATGGAAAAACAAAAAATATTGTATAGCCACAAGCATTGTGAAATTATACATATTAGAAATGTGTGCTTTTTCTTTTCTTTCTTTTCCATTTAACCAGACTGAGCCACAGCAACGCGTGGTTGGGTACAGCTAGTACATTAATACAAAGGAAAACATTGTATAAATATAAACAAAGAAAATAACATACACAAAGGAAAATTTTTAAATGATATTTTAAATTTTTATTTATTAATTTTAGAGAGGGGGAAGGGAGGGAAGGTAGAGAAAAAGAGAGAGAGAGAGAAAAAAAAGCATCAGTTTGTTGTTATACCTATCCATGCATTCATTAGTTCGTTCTCGTATGTGTACTGACTGCGGATCAAACCTGCAACCTTGGCCTATCAGGATGATGCTCAAACCAGCTGAGCTCTGTCTAAGACTAAAAAGCTATTTTTAAAAAGCTAAAAATATCTATTTAAAGTAATATCAATATTTAAAGATTTTAATATAATATAAATATAAAATAAAAATAAATAAAAATAATATAAATCTTAAATATGTATATCAAATGCCTATTTGTGTATGGGACCTCAGTGTTGTGTATAGAGAGTTGGACATAAAGAGGAACTTTAAACTTGCTTTTGGTAGCTGCTTGGAGTAGAAAATTCCCATTAGTCTGTACAAGGAAGTTAAGCATTAAACGGAGCTTGCCTGTGGCAGTAACTTAGAGTGAAAAATTTTTACAAGCCCAACTAGTTAGATACCTTGACTTAAATCTTGCCTACAGAGCAGAATATAGTTTTATGCTTTAGCCTTGCAGCAATTACAGGAATAACTGTAATCAGCTTTAGAACAAAGAATGCTTTCTACCAAAATGTCAAGAATGTTGTGCATAACTGTTGTAATAGCTATGACTTTGTGGTTTATCCTCTTAAATACTGCTCTCTTCCTAGGCTTGGGACTGTTCGCTGTTTCTTAGCTAGCAGTCTCTGGCTGGCTAATAAAGGCTCTTTAGATTTATAATCAATTTGGGCACCAATCAATAATTACTCACATTCAGTCCATAACAGTAAAGAGGAACATTAGAATGTGAGGAAATGTATGGGCAATGATTTATCAGAGAGGTGGAATTTAAGAGTGCACTTTAAAAGATTGGCCAATGTTCCAGTTATCACTGGATAGCAAGCTACCTCAGGAGAACATCAGCCATTTCTTCTGCTCATGATTCTGCAATATAAGCTTGGCTCAAGAAGGCCCAGGTATTTTCTGCTCCATCAGCAGGATAGGATCCATTGGAGCTGGAAAATTAACTGCCATAGGAGCTAATGTCATGCTTCGGACATTGATACTGTTAGCTAGAATCTCAGCTGAGATATTTGACCAGTGGCCTTGGTTCCTCTTCCCCCAGGCTTCACACAAGGTTGCGGGGGTTTCCAGCACAACACATTAACTTCAGAGTATATGGTCTTCTTACATGGTGGCTCAGGCATTCAAGAACAAATGTCCCAAGTACACTGATCCTTTGAGGCTGACCCAGAAATATGTTTCATCATTTCTAACATATTCTGTTGGTCCAGCAGTCACAAAACTAACCTCCAATTCAAAGGGAAGAAACGAATCCCCAATTATCCATGGGAGGAATAACAAAAAGTTTGCCACCAGCTCTTATCTATTAGGAAAGGTAGATAAGGTGGAGAGCAAAATAGCTGATTAACCTAATTAACAATAATGAAAACATCTGATATCCACTGAGCAATTAATGTCCTAGTCTTTGTAAAATTTGTTATGTCTTACAAAAACTCTCTGAAATGGAATTATACTCATTTTTTGGATGAGAAACAGCCTAGACAAAAGAATGAACTTGTCCACTGTCACAAACCTGATAAGAAACACAGTCACTGTTTGAAATGAGAGACTGATTAAGAGTTTTGCTGAGTTAGCTTCTACAACTACAGTACTAATTTATTAAAATGGAACAAAAATTTGAAATATTTTGTAAGACAGGCAGATATTTTTATCTATCATATATGGACTTATGAGCATTTTTGAAAATAGTAAAACTCTTTTCTAAATATAAAACAGCCTCTGAAAATTTCCTTTTTTGATGCTAAGAAATTTATTTAGTATACAAATTCATCAAATTGTAAATAGACATTATAATCAGCAGTGCCATATCAATAACTTTATTATAAATCCATAGTTTAATTTTTTTGTTTAGAACAAACCAGTGAATTGTTAACTTAAACTAAAGTTAGATTAAATGTTGGTAACTCCAACTTTCTTCAAATACGAATTACACATGGCACAAGAGAAGAGATTGTCTCCTAACTCTTCCTCATTGATTATTTAAATATCAAATCAGGTAACTTCTTCAGAAATAGTACATTTTTGGAGATTTTTCAATTTAATTATAGATAAGTATAAAAATATAAATAAAAAGATGACAAAATATTATTAAGGTAGTGTTTAAATTGCATATTTTTAACAGAATGAGTATTATTTAATTGTTGGTCAAATATGTGATGGGAGCTAACAATATTTCTAATAATGATTACAACTCACTTTTTGTTGTCTTCACCATTCTTGCTTACTTGAGGAGTCCTAAAAAATAGAATATACAATTATACAATTAGAATAAAATAGAATTATATAATTATAATACAATATACAATATATTAGAATAGAATAGAATTATACAAATTTAGATTAAAATCTATATTCTATTAAATTTGTTAATATTAAGGCACCTTATTTATTAGCTCACAAGATAGTAATTTTATGGGAAATTCACACAGCATGGTTCTTAGCTTCACTATGTACTTGATCTGCCTGGTGATATTAATATTTTATAATAAAGTGGAATTTCTAACACTGAGAGAAATCATATTATCTAGCTAATCCTCAGAACACACATTGAAGCCAGCTTGCTGAGAAATATGAGCTTTCTATTTCTAAAATAAAAGAATCAAGAATTTAAACTATTAAAAAAGATGGTGACTAATACCTGTTTTATCTTAGGGCATAAAATGAACTATTCTTATGGGTAGAAACAAAAGCCTTCAGGATGGTTTAGGGACCAAGTTTTTTAAGGCAAACTTGAAGGTCTATTTAGTGCCTCTAAAGGTTACCTGAAGTTGAAACAGTCATACAAACTCCAATTTAAGGTTTAATGCCAAGGGAGAACCAATAAGCTTCTAGAGGTAAAGGAAAAATATTCTTGACTAATAGTCATTCAGCTTATGTATATATTTTTTTCATATAGCCCTTGGCCAAGATGAACCCCCCTTTTTTTTTTTTTCTGAAGCTAGAAACGGGGAGAGACAGTCAGACAGACTCCCGCATGCGCCCGACCGGGATCCACCCAGCACGCCCACCAGGGACGATGCTTTGCCCACCAGGGGGCAATGCTCTGCCCCTCCCGGGTGTTGCTCTGCTGCGACCAGAGCCACTCTAGCGCCTGGGGCAGAGGCCAAGGAGCCATCCCCAGTGCCCGGGCCATCTTTGCTCCAATGGAGCCTTGGCTGCGGGAGGGGAAGAGAGAGACAGAGAGGAAGGAGGGGGGGGTGGAGAAGCAAATGGGTGCTTCTCCTATGTGCCCTGGCCGGGAATCGAACCCGGGTCTCCCACATGCCAGGCCGACGCTCTACCGCTGAGCCAACCGGCCAGGGCCCAAAATGAACCCCTTTTTATATAGCTATTTCATCTTCTAAAAAACTCAACATTTGAAGTGAAAGAAAAGCCAATGACTTATTCGAGTTTCCTAGAATCAAAGTTTTCTACCTCACCAGCCTTATTTAATTCTGTTCCCCATCTTCTTCTCTCTGCACAAACTGGCTTTTCCTTTAGCACTCTGCCATCTTGGCTGCTTCTCCTCTCCTCCATGTGGCCTTTCTCTGCTCTTTCCTCTAATGCTAACCTTAGGAATCAAGAGAGAGCAAGCTCCCGGTCTGCCCCATTTTATAGTATAGAAATCAAAACCTTTAATCCAATATACAAACAAGGAAGTCTCTGATACAAAGTCACTTAGGGGAGGAAAGGCTTAGTCTTAAAACTAAGCCTTAGGGTATAACAAAAGGCTGTGCTTACAGCCTGTCCCCCACACCCAATGCAAACTATAAGCGAGAAAACCTATATATCATTTTTACAAAGTTATTTGACCAACAAGCTGGTACCTAAATTCTAGTAAAACTTCTCTAACACATTTTACAGTTAAAGGGAACTAATCTAATTGTAACTGAGATGACTAAGAAAGGGAAACAGGAGCCAGGCTGCAGTGGGAAGCTGGTGAACAAGATCACAAAAGGGAAATCAAATGACGAGAAAATATATAAATGCTCATGCAAAGCAATGCAGAAGAACAATAAATAAACTTGACTGGAGTGACGTCACGGAAATGGCGCCGTGAGCAGTGCGTCCGACAGATCTCCCCAAAATCACAACAAATTTATCAACTAGAAACAGGAAAATTTATCTTCGGAGCATTACGGAGTTCCACACAAACTGAAAGCAAAAGGACTGTTATCACTTGAATCTGAGAGACGAGGGTGTGGAGGAAGCCACCGCAGGGACGTTCATTCAAGCCGCAAGGAAGTGCGCCTGTGGTAAGTCATCCCGCACTCGGGAGCCGCGAGCAGCAGCCGCGAGCAGCCGCCGCCAGCCGCCGTCGCCAGCCGCCTCCGCGAGCCGCCGCGAGCAGCGCCCGGGTCGGTTGCAGAGCGAGCACCGCCCACACTCCGGAGCGGCGAGCAGCCGCTGGCGCGCGCCCGGTCTGGTTGCAGACCGAGCATTGCAGACCGAGCACCGCTAACGTTCCCAGCGGCCCGCGCACGGGGAGCGGGAGAGGCCCCAGGGCGGTATTCCCTACTTGGGAGATTCTCTCCGCGGGCGGGGCACCTCACCCAGCCATTCAAGCTAACAATCAAGCGTTGGGGGAGGGGCGCGCGCAGGCAGCCTGAAATACTTTCGGGAGCACAGCTGCGACCCAATTACTAAAATTAACTTAACCCGTGAAATCTGCACACCCTCGGTTCTAATTGATAAGATCTCTCTCAGTTCACCGACCCAAGACAAGAGGCGTGATATTTTTTAGTGCCTCTCGCTAAAGGGGCGGGGGCAACTTCTGATTGATAGAGCCTCCATATTCAGGGATAAACGCTAACAAGAAGGACTTGGCAGATAATAAGATCTATACCACACTAGTCGCAAGCAGAGACTAGTGCCACTTCTTACCAGCCAAAACAGGCTACAAAGTGTGGAAAGCCTGGGTTGAGAGGTCCAACTGAATGCTAGGCACTGAACAGTCACCTTGACAACAATTGACTCCCACCCCCGCCTGATTACACTGGAGGCCCTGACTGTCAGAGCCCTTCCCAAAGCCTTGCACTGAGTGGGGATAGAGTGGGGATTTCCCAGCTCTTTGAGCCTCTTACTCCCCAGGCAGAAGCAGTGGCAGCCTTATAGCTGGATCACCAGGCTGCTAATTCAGGAAGGGGGGACTAGGAGAGAGAATCCACGAAAGCAAACTCTCTCATCGTTGGACCCTGCAAACGCCAACAAGCCTTGACTACCAGCAAGACTAAAGCCAATTATATGACATTGCCATAGAATCCCATCAACTGCAAATCCCTACCTAAATGTGACACAGGGGCAGAGCCTGGGGTACAGAGTCACTGACCAGGAAGAGGGAGAGAAAAGAAAAAGGAAGAAGTTAACATCTCAAAATCAAGAAAAATCCACAGACTTTACAACTTGTTCCACTAATTTTTTTTGTTGTTGTTGTTGTTTGTTTCTTCTATCTTATTGCCTTTATTTCCCCCACCTCGGTCCTTCTATTCTCTGCCCATCTTATGCTTCCCTTTTCTTGAACTACACTACCCATAAGTGTTACATTTTATTTCTCTTCTTCATCCTCACCCTCCTTTGGGGTTATACTCCAGGACACTTAACTCTCACTCTCTCCTCTTTTGTTTTTTTTGTTTGTTTGTTTGTTTTTGCTTTATTTTGTTTTTTTCTCTTCCTTTTTTATTTCTTCCTTCGTTTTTCTCTTTTTCTTATTTTTTCCTTTCTATTCGTTTTTTCTTTTCTCGTTTTACTTTCCTCCCATTTAAACCTCAATCACGAACAAATTAGTTAATTTGGGACTCAAGGTTTTTTTGGCTTTATTTTTCTTTTTCGCTTTTGTTTTTGTTTTTTTCTTGTTAGTTTATTTTTGTGGCATTTTGGGTCCTCCCAACCCAAGGTCTCCATTGTATTTGGTCTTTGCTCCACTTAATACAACATATTTTTACTTATTATTTTTATTTTTTTCTTCCTTATTATTCCTTTTTTTGTCCTTTTTTCTGGTTCCCTCTTATCCCTCTCATTATATCTCTTAGGTGACCATCACCCGCAGGCAGATCAACTTATGTTTGTCTAAGATTTTCTTCCTTTTTTTTATTTTTTTATTTTATTTTATTTTTTATTTATTTATTTTTTTTTGCATTTAGTAGGTCCCTACTCCCCTTTTTTTTTTGCCCCTTGAACTCTTCACCGCAAACCAGGCCCTCCATTATAGGCACGATATTTCCCTGAGGAGGGGAGAGGAGGGAAGGAGAAGAAAGAAAAAAAAAAGGGGGAAATAATAAATTATTACTGCTTTTTTTTGTGGGGTGTTTTACCCTTTGTTTTTTGTTTTCTTTTTTTTTTTTTTACTTTTTACTCTTTATTAATTCTAATTAGTGCTATCAACAAGACCACCCTCAGATGCCAATAAGAAAGAGGAAATCGAATATTATGGATACAAAAGAAAGAGAGGTAACACAAATTGATGTGGAAAAATCTATGGAGAAAAGACTTAACATATTGGAAGCCTTGGAGCTAAATGACAGAGAAGTTAAAATAGAAATCTTAAAAATACTCAGAGATATACAAGAAAACACAGAAAGGCAATATAGGGAGATCAGAAAACAACTCAATGAACACAAAGAATATATTACCAAGGAAATTGAAACTATAAAAACAAATCAAACAGAAATGAAAAACTCAATTCACGAGCTGAAAAACGAGGTAACAAGCTTAGCTAGCAGAACAACCCAGATTGAAGATAGGATTAGTGAAATAGAAGACAAACAACTTGAGGCACAACAGAGAGAAGAAGAAAGAGACTCAAAAATAATAAAAAACGAGAAAGCCCTACAGGAATTATCTGACTCCATCAGAAAGAATAACATAAGAATAATAGGTATATCAGAGGGAGAAGAGAAAGAAAATGGAATGGAGAATATACTCAAACAAATAATAGACGAGAACTTCCCAAGCCTGTGGAAAGAACTAAAGCCTCAAATTCAAGAAGCAAACAGAACACCGAGTTTTCTTAACCCCAACAAACCCACTCCAAGGCACATCATAATAAAGATGACACAAACCAATGACAAAGAAAAAATTCTCAAGGCAGCCAGGGAAAAGAAGAGTACAACATATAAAGGAAGGCCTATTAGATTATCATCAGATTTCTCAGCAGAAACTCTACAAGCTAGAAGAGAGTGGACCCCAATATTTAAAGCCCTGAAAGAGAGGAACTTTCAGCCAAGAATACTATACCCATCAAAGCTATCCTTCAAGTATGAAGGAGATATAAAAACATTCACAAATACAGAAAAGATGAGAGAATTTATCAACAGAAAGCCCCCACTCCAGGAAATACTAAAGGGGGTTTTCCAACCAGATTCAAAGAACAGAAGAAAACAACACCACAAGTAACAGCTCCACCAAGAACACAATAAAACCAAACTTAAACTGTGACAACAAAGGAAAAAAAAGGGGGGGAGAGAATGGAGATTAACAGTAGCAAAGGACGATGAAGTGCAGAAATACTTATAAGATAGGGTACTACAATGAATATGGTAGGTACCCTTTTCATTACTTAATGGTAACCACCCTAGAAAAAACCACCACAAAAACACATGACTTAAAAAAGGTAGCAACAGAGGAAAGAAGTATGGAACACAAACAAACAGAAACAAATGATAGAAAAACAAAAGAGAAGAATCAAACTAGATACAAAACTAACAGAAAGCAATTTATAAAATGGCAGTAGGGAACCCACAAGTGTCAATAATTACACTAAATGTAAATGGATTAAACTTACCAATAAAAAGACACAGAGTAGCAGAATGGATTAAAAAAGAAAATCCAACTATATGCTGCCTACAAGAAACACATCTAAGCAACAAGGATAAAAACAAATTCAAAGTGAAAGGCTGGAAAACAATACTCCAAGCAAACAACACCCAAAAAAAAGCAGGTGTAGCAATACTCATATCTGATAATGCTGACTACAAGACAGAAAAAGTACTCAGAGACAAAAATGGTCACTTCATAATGATTAAGGGGACACTGAATCAAGAAGATATAACAATCCTTAATATATATGCACCAAACCAAGGAGCACCAAAATATATAAGACAGCTACTTATTGACCTTAAAACAAAAACTAACAAAAATACAATCATACTTGGAGACCTCAATACACCGCTGACGGCTCTAGATCGGTCATCCAAACAGAGAATCAATAAAGAGATAGTGGCCTTAAACGAAATACTAGAACACCTGGATATGATAGACATCTACAGGACACTTCATCCCAAAGCGACAGAGTATACATTTTTCTCTAGTGTACATGGAACATTCTCAAGAATTGACCATATGTTGGGCCACAAAGACAATATCAGCAAATTTAGAAAAATTGAAATTGTACCAAGCATATTTTCTGATCATAAAGCCTTGAAACTAGAATTCAACTGCAAAAAAGAGGGGGAAAAACCCACAAAAATGTGGAAACTAAATAACATACTTCTAAAAAATGAATGGGTCAAAGAAGAAATAAGCGCAGAGATCAAAAGATACATACAGACATATGAAAATGAAAATACAACATATCAGAATCTCTGGGAGGCAGCAAAAGCAGTAATAAGAGGAAAGTTCATATCACTTCAGGCCTATATGAACAAACAAGAGAGAGCCGAAGTAAACCACTTAACTTCACACCTTAAGGAACTAGAAAAAGAAGAACAAAGACAACCCAAAACCAGCCGAAGAAAGGAGATAATAAAAATCAGAGCAGAAATAAATGAAATAGAGAACAGAAAAACTATAGAAAAAATCAATAAAACAAGGAGCTGGTTCTTTGAAAAGATCAACAAAATTGACAAACCCTTGGCAAGACTCACCAAGGAAAAAAGGCACAGGACTCAAATAAATAAAATCCAAAATGAAAGAGGAGAGATCACCACAGACATCATAGATATACAAAGAATTATTGTAGAATACTATGAAAAATTATATGCCCAAATACAACAATCTAGAAGAAATGGATAAATTCCTAGAACAATACAACCTTCCTAGACTGAGTCATGAAGAAGCAGAAAGCCTAAACAGACCAATCAGCAGGGAGGAAATAGAAAAAACTATTAAAAACCTCCCCCAAAATAAAAGTCCAGGCCCAGACGGTTATACTAGTGAATTCTATCAAACATTCAAAGAAGACTTGGTTCCTATTCTACTCAAAGTCTTCCAAAAAATTGAAGAAGAAGCAATACTTCCAAACACATTTTATGAGGCCAACATAACCCTCATACCAAAACCTGGCAAGGATGGCACAAAGAAAGAAAACTACAGACCAATATCTCTAATGAATACAGATGCTAAAATACTAAACAAAATACTGGCAAACCAAATACAACAACATATTAAAAAAATAATACATCATGATCAAGTGGGATTCATCCCAGAATCTCAAGGATGGTTCAACATACGCAAAACGGTTAATGTAATACACCATATCAACAAAACAAAGAACAAAAACCACATGATCTTATCAATAGATGCAGAAAAGGCTTTTGATAAAATACAACACAATTTTATGTTTAAGACTCTCAACAAAATGGGTATAGAAGGAAAATATCTCAACATGATAAAGGCCATATATGATAAACCATCAGCCAACATCATTTTAAACGGCATAAAACTGAGGACTTTCTACCTTAAATCAGGAACAAGACAGGGTTGTCCACTCTCTCCACTCTTATTTAACGTGGTGCTAGAAGTTCTGGCCAGAGCAATCAGACAAGACAAAGAAATAAAAGGCATCCATATTGGAAAAGAAGAAGTAAAGGTATCACTTTTTGCTGATGATATGATCCTATACATCGAAAACCCGAAGGACTCCACAAAAAGATTATTAGAAACAATAAACCAATACAGTAAGGTCGCAGGATACAAAATTAACATACAGAAGTCCATAGCCTTTCTCTATGCCAACAATGAAATATTAGAAAACGAACTCAAAAAAATAATCCCCTTCACGATTGCAACAAAAAAAATAAAATACCTAGGAATAAACATAACAAAGAATGTAAAGGACCTATATAATGAAAATTACAAAGCATTGTTAAGGGAAATCGAAAAAGATACAATGAGATGGAAAAATATTCCTTGTTCTTGGATAGGAAGAATAAATATAATCAAAATGGCCATATTACCCAAAGCAATATACAAATTTAATGCAATTCCCATCAAAATCCCTATGAGATTTTTTAAAGAAATGGAACAAAAAATCATCAGATTTATATGGAACTATAAAAAACCCCGAATAGCCAAAACAATCCTAAGGAAAAAGAATGAAGCTGGGGGCATTACAATACCTGACTTTAAACTATATTATAGGGCCACGATAATCAAAACAGCATGGTATTGGCAGAAAAATAGACACTCAGACCAATGGAACAGAATAGAAAGCCCAGAAATAAAACCACATATATATGGTCAAATAATCTTTGATAAAGGGGCCAACAACACACAATGGAGAAAAGAAAGCCTCTTCAACAAATGGTGTTGGGAAAACTGGAAAGCCACATGCAAAAGAATGAAACTCGACTACAGCCTGTCCCCGTGTACTAAAATTAATTCAAAATGGATCAAAGACCTAAATATAAGACCTGAAACAATAAAGTACATAGAAGAAGACATAGGTACTAAACTCATGGACCTGGGTTTTAAAGAACATTTTATGAACTTGACTCCAATGGCAAGAGAAGTGAAGGCAAAGATAAATGAATGGGACTACATCAGAATAAAAAGTTTTTGCTCAGCAAGAGAAACTGATATCAAAATAAACAGACAGCCAACTAAATGGGAAATGATATTTTCAAACAACAGCTCAGATAAGGGCCTAATATCCAAAATTTACAAAGAACTCATAAAACTCAACAACAAACAAACAAACAATCCAATAAAAAAATGGGAAGAGGACATGAATAGACACTTCTCCCAGGAAGAGATACAAATGGCCAACAGATATATGAAAAGATGCTCAGCTTCATTAGTTATTAGAGAAATGCAAATCAAAACTACAATGAGATACCACCTCACCCCTGTTAGATTAGCTATTATCAACAAGACGGGTAATAGCAAATGTTAGAGAGGCTGTGGAGAAAAAGGAACCCTCATTCACTGTTGGTGGGACTGTAAAGTAGTACAACCATTATGGAGGAAAGTATGGTGGTTCCTCAAAAAACTGCAAATAGAACTACCTTATGACCCAGCAATCCCTCTACTGGGTATATACCCCAAAACCTCAGAAACATTGATACGTGAAGACACATGTAGCCCCATGTTCATTGCAGCACTGTTCACAGTGACCAAGACATGGAAACAACCAAAAAGCCCTTCAATAGAAGACTGGATAAAGAAGATGTGGCACATATACACTATGGAATACTACTCAGCCATAAGAAATGATGACATCAGATCATTTACAGCAAAATGGTGGGATCTTGATAACATTATAAGGAGTGAAATAAGTAAATCAGAAAAAAACAAGAACTACATGATTCCATACATTGGTGGAACATAAAAATGAGACTAATAGACATGGACAAGTGTGTGGTGGTTACCAGGGGTGGGGGGAGGGAGGACAGGGGGAGAGTTAGGGGGAGGGGGAGGGGCACAGAGAACTAGATAGAGGGTGGCGAAGGACAATCTGACTTTGGGCGAGGGGTATGCAACATAATTTAATGACAAGGTAACCTAGACATGTTTTCTTTGAATATATGTACCCTGATTTATTAATGTCATCCCATTACCATTAATAAAAATTTATTTTAAAAAATAAATAAATAAATAAATAAAATAAATAAATAAATAAATAAACTTGACTGTTATCTGTTATGATGCACTATAAGTACATAGGCTTTAGATTAAAATATGTGTATATATATATGTGTGTGTGTGTGTGTGTGTGTGTGTGTATATATATATATATATATATATATATATATATATATATATATATATATGGTCTGACCTTTAAGTTCTGTAAGAAAAAAAACAAATGAAGGAGTTCCTTTTCCAGAAGATGTTTGTGTTGCTGTTGTCTGCTTATGTTTATGTTCATCTAAGAGGCTCCAGAGGGAGCAAGCAGAACAAAAAGAATATGTGAGGAGGTCTCTGCACTTGGGAAAGACAAGGAGTTCAAAGAGACCTGAACAAAGGGGAATGACCTTGAATCAAAAACCTGTGCTATATAAGCAACTAAACATCATACAAATGGTCTTCCTTGTTTTTTCTTCCTCTTTTCCCCCTTACATGGTAGACTTAAATTTCCATCTCTCTCACCATTTTATCCTTCTTGATTTTCACAGAGCCTAACACAATGCAACATGCTCAAAGTTGAGGACCTGCAATGTACACTCGCAGATGATTTGCATGTTTAGTTTCATAAGAAGTTATTATTTTTTAGGTTTTGACTCAAAACAATGACCTCATGTCTGTTATAGTCATCATCATCCAGTCACATTTTATACTTTTCTTTTATAGAGAAAGCTCTTTTCCCTAAAGCCTCCTGGTGCCATGATTTAATTCCACTGTTCCCTTTGCTAAACATAGTAGTTACCTTTCAAGTTGAAAACACATCTCCCATGGTATAAAACATATCCTTTCAAAGCCCCTGAAATAGAAAAAGATAAGAAAAACACAGCCCTCCTGCTATGTTATTGAGGAACTTACACATTTTTTCACAAGTCTAAAGGAGAATGGAAATTTATTTGGTGACCTTTAGACAGTTTCCATTATCTGCTATATGATAAGATGAAAAGAACACAGTAGTAGCTTACCCTAAAGCTTGGTTATGATTAGAATTGATATTCCTTGAAGCCCTGAAGTTCCTCTGAACACAGTGTCCTCACATGTCATATAGGGACAGACTGCAGGGTTGATTACAAATAATGGACTGAGGACAATGTAACATAGTAAATGTTCATAGATGACTGTGGTTGTCTTTATTTTCTCTTACATTATTTAATTACAATTTTATTGGTGAAATGGAAGAAAAGTAACTCTTTTTAACTGCAGTTCTGCATTTCTTTTATTCGATGATTTTGCAGATATGTGTGTGCATGACAGGTCCTTCCACCCTGGTGTCCTACCCACCTGCACCTCATACACACTTTTTTAAAAATTAGTGTCCAGAGAAAAGTTAACACTCATTTAGCAAGAATAACAGTTCATACTCCATATAAATAGAGGAATAAAAGCCATTGTGAGAATAAATGAGGTTACACTATATCTACCATGAACCATACAAAATGTTGAAGAAGGGTAGAGGAAGCGTAGATGGTGATGGAGGGAGATTTGACTTGGGGTGGTGAACTCCCAACTGTACATGTGAAACCTGTATAATTTTATTAACCAATATTACCCCAGTAAAGTCAATAAAAAATAAAATTTATATTAAAAAAGCTAAATACTACATCTACTACTTGTTGTCAGGAAAATCTAGCTATATTATTTTTTACAAATACATACATATCTTATCTTTGTAAATATCTACATTTTTATTTTTAAAATTATTAGTAAAGCACACAAAACATACTGTTATTGGTTTCACTGGGGATTCTGGGCCCATTGTTCAGCTACTGGAAAAAAATTTTTCAAGTAATATCCAACTACTTTCTAAGACGTCTGCTGAAATAAGCTGAATGAAATTCTCCAATGAAGCTATGTTGCTTTGTGATCACATAGGTTATGCATCTAAGTAAACATATAGTATCAAATAAAAGTATTTATTTCATTTTGGGAAAAGCGATAGCTAAAATTCATTTGGTTTTAGTTTTTAAAAACTTCTACTTATTAACTTATTAAATATATATTTGCTTTCCATTTGTATAAAATATTTTTCTTTACATATATAGTTCTCCAACAGAGTTCACTGTTATTTTCCTTTCAATCTGGATAGGTTGTAAGATTTTTACTCCTCTATTAAATGGAGTGGGATCATCTCACTCAAACCATGATTTATTACTAACTAAAACAGCTTAGTTTGGTAAGTTCACAAGCTGATTCTGTTTAATACCCTGGGCATGCTGCTTTAGTGTATTCTAGTTTTTCAAATATTTCCCTACCAGTTAATTTTTTAAAAAGATATGCTGCTATTTTTATAATCTCTTTACTAAACTCTGATGATTGTTTTACCCTTTTTTTTCTTTGTAAGATATAGAGAAAAAAAGTAACATATGAGTCTAAACTAATATCCTGGACATTTTCAAGAATTATCATTAAATTCATTGACTTATATTTAGAGAACTAGTTTATTTCCCTCCCTGGAACTACATCTTGACAAATACTTTGAAAACATATATAGAAGCTACCTGCCTATCTTCTTGCTCTAATACAATTAGCAGTAACAGAAAGATGGCAATTTTTATTCCTATGTCTAATTCCAACTACTTTTGGCTCATAGACTAAGGGACACAGAGCTCAGTTTTCATGAGTCAAAAGATAATACTTCATGTTATTTTACCCTATATTTATTTATAACAATTACTAATCTATGTTCCTCTCAAACATTAAAAAAAGCTAAATCTATTAACACAATGCCTATAACTAAGTTTCATTTCTAGGACAGAACATTTGTATCCTTTGTTGCTACTTTGAAGTATAATATAATGCACATGATACCATGACCCACATGATACAGTCTGAAGCCTGTATCAAATTTAAAGAATTATAGCCCCCAAAATAGAATTATACCATTTATCTGCATTTTACAGAGCATATGTTCCAATGCAACTTATATTAAAAACTGTCTAATATTTTTTATTATCTAATACCCCAGTCTGTAGAAGCATCTTATTCTGCTTTATTAAGAAGAATTGATTTCCTTGGTCATACTATTCTGTTCACTGTCTTGCATCCTTAATCACCTCCCTCCTTTGGGTAGTACCTTCTTGTCATATATACCCCAGAACATCATATTTTCTCTATTCCCTTGTATCTACACTAGATAGTAAATCTACTTCATATTCTAGTCTGATCATTTTGTAAAAATAATATACTGCTCTTTTTTGTATCATCAGTCAGTGGTTAAAGAAAAATAAACTAAGTAGACAATTCCAGAACATCTTATGCTAGTTAGAATAGAGACTGAAAAAGCTATTAAGTTCTATTTGTAAATCTTTGTTCTCTTAATGTATATAAAATAACTTAAGAGTACTCATAAATCCCTGAATATATACCCAATTTCCCTCGAAGACAACCAAAATTGGCTACCTTTTTTTTAACTCTACAAACATAAAGAGGAAAATAAAATGAAAGCACAATATTTGGTGGGCTATCCTAGTTCCAGAGTTTTATGCACTAATCTTTATAAATGAAAAAAATGTTGACTCAAGTGTCCAAAGCACTAAATAGGTTACAAAGCATATACAATACTTAGAAAAAATTGAATTGTGTGATGATAGTCACCTGTAATGCTTATCCCAAGATCTATCTGTGCCTTACCCCTTCACTGGCGACTTCTGTATGTTTGGGGTATGTGAACTCACACACTATTTAAAGAAAGACATGAGTCACAAAAAGATATTGTGGTGGAGGTGTAGTGGAACTTGAGGGAGACAACCCAACATGTTTAGCTCAGTGAAGTAGAAACAGTTGATTAGCTAATTTTATGACTCCTCTTCAAAATATGATTGGGGTCATCTTCTTCTTTGCAGTGTCTGACTGGTGTTTCTCTAAATATTCCTCAGATGTCAGGTCACAGAATTTGTAACCATAAGGTGAAGAAAAAATGTCACACACTAAGGTTCTGAGTATTTTAAGTCATTCAGTCATTAAATTAATAATATTTCTTAGGTTCTCACTGGCTTGAAATACCTCACTAAGAAGATGACTTTTATATAATAAAAAGTGCATCTGTAAAAAAAGTCTATGTGGCTTTCTGAGAGAAGAGTTTCAAGGTTGTATTAGACCATGCTAAGCCTCTGAGGCAGGCATGTGCCTGACAGTCACAGAATATGAGAAAACGGTGGGTTAGAGCAGACTGAGGAAGGAAAGAGAAGGAGGAGATCGCCTATGTTTTGATGTCCCTGTGGCTGGTAAGCAACAAAGCCTGGCTATAACTTGGGTATCGAGGCAAAGTAAGCACACCTGAGTCTGCTTCAAGGGAGAAGCTACCAGAAGGATAAAAACATTTTTGAAGAAATCAAGGAGGATACAAACAAGTGGAAGCATATACCGTGTTGATGGATAGGAGGAATAAACATTAAAATGTCTATATTATCCAAAGCAATCTACAAATTCAATGTGGTGCCAACTAAAATACCAATGGCATACTTCAAACATATAGAACAAATATTCCAAATTTTTATATGAAACCAAAAAGAACACGAATAACCTCAGCAGTCTTGAAAAAGAAGAATTAAGTGGGAGGTATCACACTACCTGATATCAAGTTATATTAGAAGGACATTGTACTCAAAACAGCTTGGCACTGGCATAAGAATAGGCATACAGATCAATGTAATAGAACAGAGGACCCAGAAATAAAACCACACCTTTATAGCCAATTGATATTTGACAAAGGAGGTAAGAGCATACAATGGAGTATAGACAGTATCATTAACAAATGGTGTTAGAATGAAACTAAGCCACCAACTTAAACCATACACAAAAATACACTCAACATGAATAAAAGACTTAAATGTAAGTCATGAAACCATAAACATATTGGGAGAAAACATAGAAAGTAAACTCTGACATCTCTCATAACACTATATTTGCTGATTTATCTCCCCGGGCAAGTGAAATAAAGGACAGGATAAACAAATGGGTCTATATCAAACTAAAAAGCTTTTGCACAGAAAAAGACAGTATGAACAAAATAAAAAGACAACCCACACAATGGGAGAACATATTTGACAACACATCTGATAAGGGGTTAATAACAAAAATTTATAAAGAACTTCTAAAACTCAACACCAGGAAGGTAAACAATCCAATCAAAAAAATTGAAAAAGAACTGAACAGAAACTTCTCCAAAGAGGACATACAGATGGCCAATAGGCATACTAAAAAAATGTTCAACATCACTAATCATTAGAGAAATGTGAATTAAAACCACAATGAGATACCACCTCACACCTGTCTGAATGGTGCTCATTAACAAAACAACACACAAAAAATGTTGGCGAGGGTGTGGAGAAAAGGGAACTCTCCTGCACTGATGGTGGGAATGCAGACTTCTGCAGTCACTGTGAAGAAGCATATGGGGTTTCCTCAAAAAATTAAAAATGGAACTACCTTTTGACCCAGCTATCCAACTTTTTTTTTTTGTGTATTTTTCTGAAGCTAGAAACGGGGAGAGACAGTCAGACAGACTCCCGCATGCGCCCGACTGGGATCCACCCGGCACACCCACCAGGGGGTGGCGCTCTGCCCACCAGGGGATGATGCTCTGCCCTTCCGGGGCGTCGCTCTGTCGCAACCAGAGCTACTCTAGCACCTGGGGCAGAGGCCAAGGAGCCATCCCCAGCGCCCAGGCCATCTTTGCTCCAATGGAGCCTCTGCTGCAGGAGGGGAAGAGAGAGACAGAGAGGAAGGAGAGGGGGTGGGTGGAGAAGCAGATGGGCGCTTCTCCTGTGTGCCCTGGCCGGGAATCGAACCCGGGACTTCTGCACGTCAGGCTGACGCTCTACCATTGAGCCAAATGGCCAGGGCACCCAGCTATCCAACTTTTAAGAATATATCCTAAGAATACCAAATCATTGATTCAAAAGAAGATATGCACTGCCATGTCTATTGCAGCATTGTTTACAATAGCCAAGATCTGGAAAAAACCCAAGTGTCTGTCATTGGACACAGGAATTAAAAAGCAGTGGTACATAAACACAATGGAATACTATGCAGCCATTAAAAAGAAGAAAATCTTACCTTTTGTGACAGCATGGATGGACCTGGAAAGTATTATGTTAAGGGAAATAAGTCAGGCAGAGAAAGACAAACATTATATGATCTCACTTATATGTGGAATCTAATGAACAAAGTGAACTGAGGAATAGAATAGAGGCAGAGGTGGGATCACAGGGACCAGAGGAACAGCGTTCAGAGGGAAGGGGGAAGGGTGTTGTTGGGAGGGGGGAGAAGAGGGGTGTAAAGGGTGACACTTGAATCCATGTAAACACAATAAATTAAAGTTAATAAATAAAATTTCTAACGAGCTTAATGAAGCAAGACCTGTAATTTATTAGGCTCTTCCTTAAACTTTGTTTTAAATTTTAGACAAAAAAAATGTTAAGGTACAAAGCAAAATGATGTCAGAAGTTTTAGTCATTATTTTTCTTTTTACCATCTATCCTCATATTCACTGTATACTAACTAAAAAGTGTCAGTGTTACTTTTTAAATTATCCAAGAAATTTAACACTATTTAGATTTCTACAAAATGGGTCAAAGCTCTTTGCTTCTAAGGTTAAATAATGACAATCTTTTTTTTTTTTTATTTTGTTGAAAAATTATTAAGGAATATTAGTCTCTCAATCCCACTGCTCTTTTACTCATAAATTTTATTATTCAAACTTTGCTATCTATCAATGAATATCTGCTCACAAGAACTAGCACATAAAATTAGCAAATTAATGTTAATATAAATCCATAAATTGTTTATCATACTATGATGTTTATTCCTTTTTGCAAATGTGCATTTGTGAATTTATTATTGTGTATACAAGTATAGTTATGCTGTTAATTTTGCTCTGATTTGTTAGTCAGTAATATGCATATATAGGATCCTATTTTCACTGCATTAACTTAATCACACATATTCAAGACAAAAGCATCACTTGCCCAGAAATCAGTTGCGTTTTTATATAGCAATAATGAACTATCAGAATAGGAAATTTAAAAAATTCTAATTTACAATTGCATCAAAAAATAAAATAAAATACTTAGAAAAAAGATTTATCCAAGGATCTAAAAGACCTATATCAGAAAACAACAATACATTGAAGAAAAAAATTGAAGAATGTTTAAGGAAAAAAAGAATTAACATATTTAAAATGTCTGTACTAACCAAAGCAATCTATAGATTCAACACAATTTTTATCAAGATACCAATGGAATATTTCATGAAACTTGAACAAATATTTTAAAATTTTTATCTGAAACCACAAAAGACACTGAATAGCCACAGCAATATTGAAAAAGAAGATCAAAGTTAGAAGAATAAGCTGCCTGATATAAAGCTATACTCCATTGCCATCATAATCAAAATAGCATAGTACTGGCATAAAAACAAAGAGAGATCAATGGAAAAAAAGAAAGCCAGAAATAAACACATATCCTTATGACCACTATTTGATAAAGGAAACCTAAATATATAATGGGGTACAAATAGTCTATTCAAAAAATGGTGTTTAGAAAATTAGAAAAATGCATGCAAAATAATAAAATTAGACTACTTTCTTACACCGTACACAAGAATAAATTCAAAATAAATTAAAGACTTAAATGTTAGCAAGTAGAAACCATAAAAACCTAGAAAAAGGCCCTGGCCAGTTGGCTCAGTGGTAGAGCATCAGCCTGGCATGCAAAAAAGTCCCAGGTTCGATTCCCAGCCAGGGCACACAGGAGAAGTGCCCATATGTTTCTCCACCCCTCCCCTTCTCCTTCCTCTCTGTCTCTATCTTCCCCTCCCGCAGCCAAGGCTCCATTGGAGCAAAGTTGGCCCGGGCACTGAGGATGGCTCTGTGGCCTCTGCCTCAAGCACTAGAATGGCTCTGGTTGCAACAGAGCGATGCCCCAGATGGGCAGAGCATCGCCCCCTGGTGGGCATGCTGGGTGGATCCCGGTTGGGTGCATGTGGGAGTCTGACTGCCTCCCCGTTTCCACTTTCAGAAAAATACAAAAAACAAAAAAAAAAAAAACAAAAAAAAAAAACCTAGAAAAAACATATGCAATAAAATCTTGGGTATTTTTTGTAGCAATGTTTTTTTTCTGATATATTTCCTCTGAAAAGGGAAACAGAAGAAAAAATAAACAAATGAGACTACATCAAACTAAAAAGTTTTTTCACAGCAATGGAAACCACCAACAAAATAAAAAGAAAACCTACTCAATAGAAAAGGTTTTTTCCAATGATACATCCAATAAGTGGTAAATTTCTATAATTTATAAAGAACTTACAGAACTCAATACCAAAAAAGCAAACACTTCAATTAAAATATAAGAAAATAACCTGAATAGACACTTCTCTAAAGAGGACATAAAGATGGCCAATAGACATATGAAAAGATGTTCAATGTCACTAATCAGAGAAATGCAAACTAAAATTACAATGAGATATAACCTCAGACATGTCAAAATGGTTATCAGAAATCAACAAACAAGTATTAATAAAGATGTGAAGAAAAAGGAACCCTCCTACACTGTTGGTGGAAATACATATTACTGCAGCCACTGTGGAGTTACCTCAAAAAATATAAAATGGAACTGCCTGATGACCCAAAGATTCCACTTCTGTAGATATAACTGAAGAAACCTAAAATGCTAACACAAAAGAATATATGCACTATATGTTCATTGCAGTGTTATTTACAATAGCCAAGATCTGGAAACAGCCCAAGTGCCCATCGGTAGATGAGTGGATAAAAAAGCTGTGGTACATTTACATAAAGGAATACTACTTGGCCATAAAAAAGAAGAAAATATTACCTTTCACAACAAAATGGAAGGACCTGTAGAGTATTGTGCTAAATGAAATGTCAGAGAAGGACAAGTATCATATTATTTCATGTATATGCATTATAGAATCTAGTAAACAAAATAAACAAACTAAATGAAAATAGACTCATAGATACAAAGAACACACTGACAGCTGTCAGAGGGAAGGGGGCTGGGGGTTTAGGTAACAAAGATAAAGGGATTAAGCAAAAAAGGCAAACTCATAGACTCAGACAAGAGTATGGTGATTACCAGAGGGAAAGGGGTTGGAAGGAGGTAAAAGAGGGTAAAGGAGGGATAAATGGTGATGGAAGATGACTTGACTTGGGTTGGTGAACACACAGTGCAATATATAAATGATGTATTATAAAACTGTACACCTGAATCCTATATAATTTTATTAACCAATTTCAACCCAAAATTCAATAAAAAAATAAAAATAAAGAAGTATCATTTAGCAGGGTACCCAGGAAGAGGCAATTAAAAATCAGAGACAGGCTCCAAACTGTATTTGGAACACTGTGTGGAAGTTCTATTGAGGGCTATGGGAACCATTCCAGATTGCAAAGGTAAAGGTGGAACCAGCTCAAGGGATCACACTAGGCATTTATGAAAATAGATGAAGACACTCTGTTGATAGTGAAAGGGTATATGGGGCTAGGAAAGCTATAGTGCTGTGGGAGATCATGAATAAGGCTATAGTCTATCCAGAGGATCTTAATATTACAACCAAAGGCTAAATAATAATCAACTAAAATTAAGTAGATGAGTTGTTTTGGCTTCAGCTTATTCATTAAGTTGAGATAATTATATCTTTTGCATTGTTATCAAAGTATTATCATAAGGTTGAAATAAGCCAGTAAAATTGGAAATTTTTATATTAGTTTTCATCACATTAAAATAATAATTAAGAATAAATATGACTATTTAATAAGGTTAATTGAAACTAAAGAAGTTAGGAGTGGAATCTGTGTAATACTATGACTAATTTATCATATATTGAATATTATGTTTGTGACCATGCTCTTAAGGTTATTCCAGAAATAGCTTTCCCTGTCCCCCTAGAGTGTATCCCAATGAGCAAGGACATTTAGAAGTAAGTGTATAATGTGTTATCTTCACATATAACCTATAGGACTTGAAAGAAATATGCTAAAGGATTTGGTTTCCCTCTAATGAAAAGTAGAAGATTAATGACTTTGAAATGAGTTTGTGGGGGGGATAAAAGGAGAAATAAACATCTTCAAGATAAGCAATATAAACAAACCAGAAAAAAGTACTTAGTGCCTTGTGGGAGGATAAAAAGATATTAAAAATTAATTTACTGAATTTTGCTTGGTTTAATAATAAAAATGTCAAAACTTCAAATCAAAGTAGTATTTTTTAAATCCAACTTCACTGTATATACTGAAAATAATTAAGAAGCCAAAAGAGAGAAATTTATGAATTGCATGGATTATTAAATCAATATAATATTAGCTCTTTGCTCTCCCATTCAAAAACAAGAGCATTTTTTATGTTTCTTCAAGAAGAAAGGGAAAGAGTGGTAGATAATATTATTAAAGAACAAATGAGAAAACAAAAACAACAGATTAAAGTCAGTTAATAAATTTATATCAAGCAAAGCCCTTAAAAAATTTCACTTTCCCCTTTGCTATTATAAAAATATTATAGGCAAACTTATTCTGACAGTCCATCATATTAATAAAAATATGTCTTTTACAAATACCATTAATTTCAGTGGAAGAAAATCTTAAAGAAGTGCATAATAGCATTTTACTACATAAATTTCATAAAGTATAGGGTCTTTACACTTTAGGGAAAGCCATAGAGCACATTGAACTCCCTCAATTAACAGAAAAATAATTGTAGGGTGTATGAATGAAATAGTGTAGTCTTAGCTATTTTATTCTCAGTATTTCTACACTCAAAATATTCAAATTTACCTTGTTGTGGCTCTGGATTTTCTTGGTCTTTTACACTTTGATTTGTTATTACTGTTCTCTTACCACAATAATACTATTTTTAGAATTTTGAAAAAAGAACAGGATCACACTTTTTGAGATTTAGTTGATGATTTTCTATTTACTAGAAAGGTTGCATATTATAAAGGAAAGAGTCTACAATTAAATTATAGTTATATAATTTATTATTAGCTTAAACTTGAAAATCTTTTTTACATTCTCTAAAGTTTATTTCCATGACTCTAAAGTAAAAGCTATTATAATAATCACAAGTAATACATTCAAATTTTTTATGCAATGCCTGGCATATATTAAATATAAATCAAATAGCACCTTTATATTTTATTACATTCTAATAATAAGGTTAAAAAATCAAAATTTGGTACTATTAAGTCTAGGAAAAGTTATGAAATTCTAAAACTTTTTAATCTATGATAATGAAATATGTATATATATATTTTCTCAATTGTTCCTTATACAAAAACTACAAGGTAGACAGAACAGGTGTTTATCATTTTAAAGATGAAAAAATGGGTTCGTTTTGGGGAATAGTAGACAACTGAAGAGTTTTATGGTCCATTCTCTTAAAATATTTTCCATTTTAGTTGCAGGCAACTTTATCCTTTCCTATAGCTAAGACTAAAAAATTGGAATAATTCTCTATTCCCCTCTTTCATACTATTATATGTCACACATCCTCAATCAAGAAATGCTTTATTTATTTTCAAGATATATGCAGATTTCTACTAATTCTTACTACCACCACTGGTCATCTTCTGAATTTCTCTCATATATCCACTGATGCCATCCTGCACTCCCCAGCCATAATCAGAATGACTCTTTATACATTAGAAAGATCACATAACTTTTCTCTCAACACCTTGCAATGACTCTTGCTTTCCTCTGAAAAAAACAAACAAACCAGTAGTCTTTACAACGGTTTACAAGGCTTTAATTTCTTTGACCCCAGTTAATTTTTTTCTCTCCCTCTCATTCTTTGCATTGCAGTGCCACACCAATTAAACTCTACCAGGTCAGGTAAGTACTTGAATTATTGGGGGGATTACTTTGTAAATTATATCATTTTCTAACCACTATGCTATACACCTGAAACTGATATAGAATAATATTGCTCAGGGAATGTCAACTATAATTGAAAAAAAGTAGATTAGGACACATAGATATCAAGGATACATACACACACAGAGAAAAAAGACCATGTGAGAACACAAGTAGCAACCGTCTGCAAACCCAGGAGAGAGGCCTCCAAAAGAACCAAACATGTAACACCTTGATCTTGGACTCCTAATCCCCAATCTATGAGAAAATAAAATTTTGTTGTTTAAGCCAAAATAATATATATAAATTAATATATATTATTATAAATATATATAAATGTGAGTTATATGGTTGTTTTAGTGATACAAAACTACTTCTTGTACTATGAATATAATAAACATTTCAATATCACTAGACTATAATCTTCATTATAGTCAGACAATGTTTGTTCTCACCATTGTGAAATATTAAGAATAGAAAAAAATAAGTTAATAATCTATATTAATATGAATAACTTTAAAAACATTTAATAGACCAAAGATGTACACTACCTATACTATACACTAAGAAAAGTTAAGAGGAGCTAAATAAATGAAGGAATATACCATATTTATGAATTGGAATATTTATTAATATGCAATGATGTCAATTTACTCCCAAACTCTTTTATCAATATAAAATAATCCACTCAAATTTCAAACAGGTGACATTTTTTTTGCAGAAATTTATCAATAAATTATAAAATTCATATATTCATAGGGGTTTATGAATAGACAAGAAAGTCTTTAAGAACAATAAATTTAAAAACTGGAGGCCTTACTACCATATTGCAAGACCTACTATAAACTATACTAATTAGAAAAAACATAGAATTTATAAAAATATAAACAATGTAAAAATAATGAGTCCATAGACAAAGTAACCATATATACATTCACCTGATTTATTAAAAAGGTTACACACAGAGTAGGGCACAAAGTGTGGGTCTTTTCATTATATAATGCTGTATCAATTACATATCCACACAAAAAAAAATGTTTCTTGACTTCTACTTGACACCATATTAAAATCAATTCCAGATTGATTACAGATCTAAATGTGAAAGGTAAAACAAATAGTGAAAATGAAGAGTATCTTTGTTACCTTGGAATAGTAAAAGATTTTTTAACCAAGACACTAAAAGCACTAACCATTAAAAATGATTATAATAGGCCCTGGCCAGTTGGCTTGGTGGTGGAGAATCAGCCTGGCGTGTGGAAGTCCCGGGTTCGATTCCCGGCCAGGGCACACAGGAGAGGCACCCATCTGCTTCTCCACCCCTTTCCCTCTCCTTCCTCTCTGTCTCTCTCTTCCCCTCCCGCAGCCAAGGCTTCATTGGAGCAAAAGATGGCCCGGGTGCTGGGGATGGCTCCTTGACCTCTGCCCCAGGTGCTAGAGTGGCTCTGGTCACGACAGAGCGATGCCCCAGATGGGCAGAGCATCGCCCCCTGGTGGGCATGCTGAGTGGATCCCGGTCGGGCGCATGCGGGAGTCTGTCTGACTGCCTCCCCATTTCCAGTTTCAGGAAAAAAAAATGATTATAATAAAATGAAAACATAGTAAAAACATAGTGACTTCTGCTTCTGGAATAGACTATCAATGACCAGTTTTGCCCTTCCATCTGACATAAAAATAATAACCATTGTCAAGTCACTGGCAATCAGAGTAGAAGGGCAGTGCTCCCCAGGAGATCGAGAACAAATGAGGAAGCCATACTGTTACCCTGTCTTCCTCCCTTGAGGGAGTGTCTGCAGTGCAAAGGAACAAGGCAGGTGCACCCCAGCAGACTCCCTGATTTGAGAAGACAGAGCTGTGTCCAGGGAGATGAAGGTGACTGGAGTTTAGAGCATAGAGTGCTAAACAATAGAGAGCTGCAGAGAGAACTAATTCTGAAGACTTAGTACTTTACCAAGTACTGATTAGTGTATGTATACTAATTCTGAAGACTAGTACTTTACCAAGTACTGATTGGTGTATGTATACTAGGAAACCTCCTGAGGCCAGAAAAATAATGATGAGAAAATATTAGAGGGAACAGTGCCAGTACTTATCTAAGGTAAGAATATTGAATGTTTGCACTAGCCAGACTGGTAAAAGTGATCATTTTTACAGGATACATGAAATAACTCAAAATGGAGTACTTTTAATAAACGAAAATAAATTTAAAATTAGCCCTAGTTTAAATGCTCTTTTGATTTCACTTAACAATTCTTAAAAGCAAACTCAAAAACTCAAATTGCTTCTAAGTAATATAACTGCCAAGTTTAAGAATATTCATTGGAGGCCCTGGCTGCTGGGCTCAGCAGTCGAGTGTTGGCCCAGCATGTGGAAGTCCCTGGTTCAATTTCCAGTAGTGGCACACAGGAGAAGCACCCTTTGCTTCTCCACCCTTCCCCCTCTTCTTCCTTTCTGTCTCTCTCTTCCCCTCCTGCAGCCAAGACTCCATTAAAGCAAAGTTGGCTGGGGCACAGAAGATGGCTCCATGGCATACACCTTAGGCACTAGAATGGCTCCAGCCACAGGGGAGCAACACCCCAGATTGGCAGAACATTGCCCCCTGGTGGGCATGCCAGGTTGATCCCGTTTTGGCGCGTGCTGGAGTCTGTCTGACTGCCTCCCCGCATCTAACTTCGGAAAAATAAAATAAAAAAGAATATTCATTGTAATACTAAAATATCCAGAGCCAAAGAAGTTTAACTACCAGTTTCTCATCTTTTCCTCCAGATATTGGGCATAAGTAGCCATGGTGATAATCTCATATACCAAAAACTGTGTTTTAAAAGAATATGTTCAATTGAAATAAATTTTTCTCATTAATGTAGAAAAAATGTTACACCCTAGACACTTCCAATCCTTATAGGCTGATGTATTTGTTTTCATTTTTTTGTCTTCTTTTGTTTTAATTTTTATATTTTATTTAGAAAATTAACATAGTTACATTGATCAGTAAGATATAAGTTTCAGGTAAACATTTCTATAGAATTTAAATTGTTGATTATGTTGCATACCCATCACCCAAAGTCAAATCATTTTCTGTCACCTTATATTTGTCCTTCTTTAAACTCTTTCCCCCACCTCCTCTCCCAACTTCCTCTCTCAAATACCCTCCCCTTGATAATCATTTCACTTTTACCTATGTCCATGAGTCTGAGGATTATATACAACCTATGTGTGAAATCATACAGTTCTTAGCTTTTTCTGATTTAGTCATTTCACTCAGTATAATGCGCTCAGGCTTCATCTATGTTGTCATAAATGGCACTATGTCATCATTTCTAATGGCTGAGTAGTATTTCACTGTATATATGTACCACATCTTCTTTATCTAATCCTTTATCAAGGGACACTTTTGTTGTTTTTGTGTCTTGGCCACTGTGAATAATGCTGCAGTGAACATGGGGGTGCATGTGTCTTTACATACCAATGGTTTTGAGTTTTGGGGGTAAATACCCAGTCGAGGGATTGCTGGGACATATGGTAGTTCTATTTTTAATTTTTTGAGCAACCATCATACTTTCTTTCATAATGGTTGTACTAATTTGCATTCCTCCCAGCAGTGAATGAGGGTTCCTTTTTCTCCACAGCCTGTCCAACACTAGTTATTACCTGTCTTGTTAACAGCTAGTCTAAAAGGTGTAAGGTGGTATCTTATTGTGGTTTGATTTGCATTTCTCAAATAGCTAGTGAACATGAGCAACTCTCATATATCTGCTGGCCATTTGTATGTCCTCTTAGAAGAAGTGTCTGTTCATGTCCTCTCTCCATTTTTTAACTGGATTGTTTCCTTATTTGTTGCTGAGCTTTGTGAGTTTTTTATATATTTTTTATATTAACCCCTTATCAGAGCGGTTGTTTGCAAATATCATCTTCCATTTAGTTGGCTGCCTATTTGTTTTGTTGTCAGTTTTATTTGCTGTGCTTAAGGTTTTTTTTTTTTTTAGTTTTATATAATCTCATTCAGTAATTTTGGACTTTATTTCCCTTGCCTTTGGGGTCAAATTCATAAATTGTTTTGTATGGCCAAGGTCCATGAGCTTAGTACTTATGTTTTTTTCTATGTAATTTATTGTTTCAGATCATATTTTTAGGGCTTTGATTCATTTTGAATTAGTATTTGTGTATGGGGATGAACTGCAGTCAAGTTTCATTCTTTTGCATGTGGCTTTCCAGTTTTTCCAGCACCATTTATTAAAGAGGCTTTCTTTTCTCCAATTGTGTGTTTTTGGCTCCTTTGTCAAAGATGATTTGTCCCTATATATGTGGTTTTATTTCTGAGATCTCAATTCTGTCCCACTGGTCTATATGTCTGTTTTTCTGTCAATAGCATGCTGTTCTGATTATCATGGCTCTATAGTATAATTTGAAGTCAGGTAGTGTAATATATTTGGCTTCATTTTTTCCACTTAAGATTGCTTTGGCTATTCGGGTTTTTCTATGGTTCCTGGTAATTTTTTGCTCTATTTCTTTTTAAAAAATGACATTGGGATTTTGATGGAAGTTTAATTAAATTGTATATTGCTTTGGGTAATATGGCCATTTTAACTATGTTGATTCTTCAATCCATGTGTCTTTTCCTATTTCTTTCAATAATTTTTGTAGTTTTCAGTATATAGGTCCTTCACTTCCTTTGTTAAGTTTATTCCTAAGTTTTTTATATTTTTTATTGCAATTTAAAAGAAATTGTTTTTATAAGTTTATTTTCCAAAGTTTCATCATTGGCATATAGGAAAGCAGTGGACTTTTGTATATTGATTTTGTATCCTGCAACTTTACTGTATTGGTTCATAGTTTCTATACTGTTTTGGTGGAGTCTTTGGGATTTTATATATACAGAATCATGTACCTGGAAAAAGTGATACCTTTACTTCTTCTTTCCAGATATGGGTGCCTTTTTTTCTTTCTCTTGCCCAATCACTCTGGCTAAAACTTCCAGAGCTATGTTGAATAAAAGTGGAAAGATTGGGCAACCTTGTCTTGTTCCTGGTTTTAGAAAAAAAAGCCTTCATTTTTTCCATGTAGTATGATATTAGCTGATGGTTTGTCATATATGGCCTTTATTATGTTTAGGTAATTTTCTGCTATTCCAATTTTATTGAGTGTTTTAAATATAAAGGAATATTGCAGCTAATCAAATGCTTTCTCTGCATCTATTGATAGGATCATATGATTTTTGTTCCTTGTTTTGTTTATGTGGTGTATTACATTAATTAATTTCTGTTGTTAAATCATCCTTCTGCTCCTTGAATGAATCCCACGTGATTGTGGTGTATTATTTTTTTAATGTGTTGTGTTTGAGTTGCTAGTATTTTGTTTAGAATTTTTGCATCTGTACTCATTAGAGATATTGGTCTGTAGTATTTTTGTGTGTGCGTGTTGTCCTTGCCAAGTTTTGCTATGAGGGTCATGTTGGCCTCAAAAGATGTGTTAGAGAGTGTTGCTTTTTCTTCTATTTTTTGGAAGACTGTGAGAAAAATAGGTACCAAATCTTCTTTGAATGTTTGGTAGAATTCACTAGTGAAGCCATCTGGTCCTGGAATTTGTTCTGGGAAGGTTTTTGATGTTTCTATTTCCTCCGTGCTTATAGGTCTATTTAAGTTTTTCAGTTCTTCATGACTCAGTCTAGGAAGACTGTATAGTTCTAGGAATTTATCCATTTCCTCTAGGTTGTTGAATTTGATGACATATAATCTTTCATAATATTTTACTATGATCCTTTGTGTGTCTATAATATCTGTGGTAATTGCTCCTCTTTCATTCCAGATTTTGTTTATATGAGTCCTTTCTCTTTTTTTCCTTTGTGATTAGCCAGTGATTTGTCAATTTTATTAATCTTTTCAGAGAACCACCTCTTTGTTGTATTAATTTTTTCTATAGTTTGTTCTCTATTTAATTTAGTTCTGCTTTAATTTTTACTATTTTTTCTTTTGCTTACTTTGAGTTGCCTTTGTTTTCTTTTTTCTAGTTCCTTAAGGAGTGATGTTAAGTAGTTCACTTGGGATCTCTCTTATTTCTTGATTTTAGCTTGTAATATAAAAACTTCCCTCTTATTACTACTTTCACTGCATTCCAGAAATTTTCATATGTAGTAGAACTCTCAGTTTTTTAAATGTGTGAGTCTCTCTCCTCTTCTCTCTATAGCATCTCTACTTACCTGTCTCAATGTCATTGGTTCTTGTGTCAGGCTTGTTCTATTAGCTAAACTTGCTACATCAGTCTTCAATTCATGGACTGAATTCTTCATTTCTGTTTATAAAGTTTATAAAGTTTTAATCTCCTTGGTGAGGTATTAGTTTTGTTTATTAATTTGTTTTCTGAGCCCATTCAGTTGTCTATTAGTGTCTTTTTGCATCTGGTTGACTATTTTTAGAACTTCAATTTTGAATTCTCTTCATTTATCACCAAGATTTTCATATGATTAAGATTTTTTTTCTGGAGATTTTTTTTTTCTGAACTAAGTGTCTGTCTTGTGAAACTATGGTATTCAATTTCTTCTTCCTTGATGTCATTTGAGAATGGCATTTTAAGAACCCTAACAAAAAAACAACTTTATTCCAGTTGGTGCTTGTATCTTTCAGGTGTGCTTATGAGCACAATTGAGGTCCCTTCACTGCATTATAGTTGTTCAGTTTGTTGAAATTTCAAGGGCAGAGATCATAGGTATCTCTCACACTTCCATTACTCTGATATCATCCAGCTATTTTTTTTCTCACTGCATTTTTCACTTTTTAACACACTATATTATTTACTTATTAAGTATATTATTTACACTCTGACTTCTCCTACATTAAAATAATAAACAATGCCAGCAAAATAAATCAATGAATAAACTTTAAAATAAAATAATATATAGGCTCTGCAAGAGTAAGAAAATTTTCTTGTTAGGTCTAAAGGGCCTAGACATTTACCAAGCTCATAAACATATGTTGCCTGTACAAATACTGCCTTCTGAATGTCGTCTCACTTTTAGAACAAAAGCCTACCCACTTTCTTCCCAAATGCTTGCCCAACTGCATATATGCATACACTTGGTTTCTTTTAACAGATCCATTATTTCTGGGCATTACAACAGAGCTCAATGTTTCTCAAAATATTACCCATGTGTCAAACTTTTGTCAAAATCAAAATTACAAGTATCATTGTTTAAAAAACTCATTGCTAGTTTCTGCTCCAGAAATGTTAAATAAGAATTTTTGGATGTGAGGATGGAGTGCATGAATTTGATTTATTTGCACACTAAAGTTTGAGAATATTGTCTAGCCTTCTCTCTCTTCCCAGTTTGCCTTCTTCTATCTGAGCCATAGTCTTTCCTTTAAAAAAATCTGTAAAACCAAGCATGACTAGGTTTAATTATAATGTCCTCATCAAAAATCTTCTCTGCATGAAGAAGTATATGTAGTCTTTATTCATTTTGCCTTGCAAAACTATAATATTCTTATCAAATATCTTTAATTCTGTCTGTTGTTAATATCTATCACCATTCCAAGATACCATGTTTGCATTTTACCTTTTAAGATTTAGTCCTACAAAGTGAACAAGCTGAGAATTCCAATGTCTTTGAATAACCCATATTGAGCAGTGCTTTGGTTACAAGCCCAAAATCTCTCACCAAACTCTCAAGCCATATATATTCTAGAATTTGTCTCTTAAAAATTATTTGGTAATGGCCTGACCTGTGGTGGCGCAGTGGATCAAGCATCAACCTGGAACACTGAGGTCACCAGTTCAAAACCCTGGGCTTGCTTGGTCAAGGCACATATGGGAATTGATGCTTCCTGATCCTCCACCCATTCTTTCTCTCTATCTATCTATCTATCTATCTATCTATCTATCATCTATCTATCTGTGTCTCTCTTCTCTAAAATGAATAAATAAATAAAATTATTAAAAAGATTATTTGTTAATGAGAAAACATGAGACATTCTTTTTCAAAACCAAAATTTAACTTAGTTTACTTAATAAATTCCATTTCTTTAATTTTCAAAAATAATTTAATCTGAGTATTTTACTTTCTACATGTTTCTTACTAAGCACATTAGATTTTAAACTAATCTGGAGTTTACATTAAAAGTAAAATATTGCCTGACCTCTGATGATGTAGTAGATAAAGCATCAACCTGGAATGCAAAGGTTGCTGGTTTGAAATCCCAGGCTTGCCTGGTCAAAGACATATGAGGACTGATGCTTCCTGCTACTTCTCACTTCTTTCTCTCTTTCTTCTCTCCAAAATGAATAAATAAAATCTAAACAAAAAAAATGTTTTTCTAAAAAAATATAAAAAAAATTTAAAATATTTTTATTTGAGCAGAAATTTGCATTTAACTTCATTAATAAATTATTTGTTAATTTAAAAGTAAATATAATTTTTATCTTATTTAAACATTTAAAATAAATTCAATAATGAACCATCATTTTTTCTTCTGTTTTATTTATTGACAAAAATTGTTTTTAAGTTATGGTGTATGTTATCAAAGAACTGTAAAATATTTTAAAATGTGATCATATCAGTTTTGCCCTCCAAGGTTTGTCCTTAAAAGATGAATGAGTCTAACCAATTATGGCATAGTGGACAAAGCATCTATCTACTTGAAATGCTGAGGTCACCAGTTCAAAAGCAGAGAGTTGCTTAATCAAGGCACATAAAAGAAGCAACTATTTCAAATTGATGTTTTCTGCTCCTTCCCACTCCCTTGCTTTCTCTCTATCTCCTCTCTCTAAGTCAATAATCAAATCTTTCAAAAAATTAAAAAAGATAATAATGCACCTATCAATATTTACAAAACTTAGCACTAATCAGTGTGATATATGTTACAGACAGTAGATCACATGGGAGTTCACTGAGAGAGAGCTTTCTTTGTGTTGAGATTTGTTAATGAAATATACTACCAATTATTCATATGAAAGAAAAATGTTTACCTGACTATAATCATAGTGTTAAACATCCAATGTTATCATTTATTGTTGGTCAGAATCCTTTTTAAATATTGGCAACTGATAATACACTTTAAGAATGCATTAAGTTTGGAATGGCAAAGAGTTGATAAATTAAGTCAGTAAATATTTAGTCAATTAATCCACTCATAAAGTTGATACATTTAACAACCATAGGCTAATTCAGGAAATAAAAAAAGGAAGAGGGTCAAATATTTGATATAGATCAAGTTCGAATGATTCAGTGCCCACCCAGAAAAAGAAGTTCCAAAAAAAAACCCCAAAAATATTTCAAAGTGAATTTTAATCTTAGCTTAAAAACAAATAATTGTAGCTTATATTTTTTAATAAGTGTCTGCGATGATAGAATAGCAAAGTCCTTTGAGTTATGCTGATCATGAACTTTGAGCATGAGATAACTAAGTGATTAGATGTCTTCTTCATGTATTAGGCCATGAATGTTGAATATTTAAAAATTAATACTTATAAAGTATATATACATATATTATGTATAATATATGTATAAGATATCTCTAGTATATACTAATATACATATATAATTGTACATACATTTAAATAATTATATATAATATAATATATAATCGGTATAGGATATATATAATTATATGGAATTTGAGAATCTATACTGTTTTCTACAAAAATGAAAATACAATGACCTATTTAACTAAAAGTTGACAGTTTAATATTCACAGTTTACCTTGAGGCTCCAAAACTGAGCTTATATTAAGCTTATATTAATGAGTTTATATTACCTAAGACATAAACAGTGTCACCATTGTTTTGCGTAATATCTATTTTAAAATTCTTCCATGCATTTATTTGACACAATATTATCTATTATCTTTTGAGAGTGAAAGCTATAACAAAATACTAAATATTACCATGAGCAATGGAGCAATTATTTAGTTTTCAGATGATGCTGAAGACTTTCAGAGAGCCAGATCATCTGAAGTATCTCTTCTTTATTGTGATTAAGTTTTACATTGATTTATAAATATAGGACATTTCTTTCAATTAATTTTGTAGAGAACTTTTAAGTTTCTTATCTCAAAGGAATATGATACTTCAGAGCTGAGTGTAAAATAGGTATAAATATTGTTATAAATGCAGGGAAATCCATTATTATGCAAATTACTCAGTTTTATTCAATTTCATAAAGGTTAATCTCTTGGTTCAGAAATTTAAATTCTATGACAAATTTACTGATGGGCTTTAATAAAGATTTATCTTATTTTTTCTGAAAAATTATTTTCATTTTCTAGGTCTTCTATTTTGAAGGAATAGAAAGAACATGTTTTCCTTATTCAGAAATTATACAACAGTAATATAAAATTTTAATCAATCTTTACATGAAAATAAGCAAAACTTTAAACCCTAAATAAGTAGAAATTTTTGTTCCAGTACAAAAATATTTTTACTCAAAACAATGATAGGTTTCTGTAATTTTATATAGCAACATTATATAAGATAACACATAAGCAGCAAAGTGTACATTTGAGTCTTTACAAATAATTACAAACCCCAAAGCAGTTACTTTAAAAACATAAATTAGCAATATTTCCAAATGTTTTTCAAAAATTCAATAAATTTTTTTATTTCTCCACTCTATGTCCAAACTCTTAGCTATTGAACCATAAAATATAAAAACAACCATTAAAGTCCGTGAGAAAAACAAACAAATAAATATTCCTAAAACGATCTAGATAGTGGTACTTGACATATTTCAATCGAGTGTAAAATTGCTCTTCTGGAGCGTTCCATCAATATGAATTCTAGTTATCAGGTAACTATCATGTTGACCCTTTAAATTTCCAACAATCAAATATTATAACTCTATCTTTACTAAATAGACTTTACTAAATGTTTTAAAGGAAGTTCAAATAACTAAATTTTGCTAGCTTTTCAAGCTATTCTGGAAATACAATACTCCCCCAGGTCATTTTTTCTGGCTGCCTTACTTCCCTCATTTCTGGTCCCTGTACCAGCCTTTTTCCTTGCTCAATCTGATTTCTTCAATAACCTTAATTAGTACCCCTTGTAACCTTACCTACTACCACAAAATGAACTCTTGACCTTTAATGACATGGAGTAAAATTTGCTCTTTGGTGAATTAATGACACAAAACTCTAGAACATTGTTTTTCAGTACTGCTCAGAACCCCATTTCCCTTGAGACTTTAGCTGAGTTTTATTAAAAGTGTATAATGACCCTGGCTGGTTGGCTCAGTGGTAGAGCGTCGGCCTGGCGTGCAGAAGTCCCAGGTTCGATTCCCGGCCAGGGCACACAGGAGAAGCGCCCATCTGCTTCTCCACCCCTCCCCCTCTCCTTCCTCTCTGTCTCTCTCTTCCCCTCCCGCAGCCGAGGCTCCATTGGAGCAAAGATGGCCCGTGCGCTGGGGATGGCTCCTTGGCCTCTGCCCCAGGCACTAGAGTGGCTCTGGTCGCAACAGAGCGATGCCCCGGAGGGGCAGAGAATTGCCCCCTGGTGGGCAGAGCGTCGCCCCCTGGTGGGCATGCCGGGTGGATCCCAGTCGGGTGCATGCGGGAGTCTGTCTGACTGTCTCCCCCCGTTTCCAGCTTCGGAAAAATACAAAAAAAAAAAGTGTATAATGTTCCAAGAAGTAAACAAATGCATTAATCCTCACAAGAAACCCATCAGATAAGAGACATTATTCTGGCAACTGAAGATTAAGAATACTAAGTATTTTTCCCAAGGTCACTGGCTAATAATGAGTGAAATTGGAACTCAAACAGCAAAATATCATAGTCTATGCATTTAATTACCTATACTATATTGCCTTTGTATTGATAGAAAGAAAGGTTCTGTATATGTTGCAATAATTAATACTGCATACTGTAGTCCTGGTAAAAGGCTAACCACTTGTTAAACTTGGTATTTTCCTCTGGTGTCCCAACAATTCTATGATCCTTAAATATTGTTTTAATAAATCCCTTTGGTTAAACTTGGCCAAAGACACATATTACCCAAAACAATATACAGATTTAATGCAACCCCCAACAGAATCCTAATTACATTATTTTAATAAATGAGACAAAATAATCTGATGTATGGAACCACAAAAGACCCCCAAATATCAAAATCCACCCAAAGAAAAAATACCAAAGCCAGAAGTAACACATAACCCTGACTTCAAATGATACTACAAAGAAGCAATAATCAAAACAGTATGGTATTGGCAGAAAAACAGAAACACAGACCAATGGAACAGAATTGACAACCCTTAAATACACTCACATGTGTATGGGAAAATAATATTTGATAAAGGAGCCATAAACATACAATGAAGAAAAAAAAAAGCCTCTTCAATAAATGGTGCTGGAAAAACTGGAATGCCACATGTAAAAGAATGAAACTAGACTTGCTATATGTCTCCACACACAAAAAAATTTATCTGCAACTCAAAATGAGTCAAAGACCTAAATATATGACATAAAACAATAAATTACATAGAAGAAAACATAAGTACTAAAGTTATAGATGTTGGTCTTAGGATTTTATGAATTTGACCCCAAAGGCAAGGGAAGTAAAGGCAAAAATAAATAAATAAGACTGTATCAAACTAAAAAGTTTCTGCACAGAAAAGAAACCAACAACAGCAACAAAAAAGCAACTAACCAAATGGGAGAATATATTTGCAAACCACACCTCTGACAAGGGGTTAGTATCCAAAATACATAAAGAATTTACACAACTCAACAGCAGCAGCAGCAACAAAATATAATAATCTAATTTAAAAATGGATAGAGGACAAGAACAGATACTTTTCCCATGAAGACATACAAATGGCCAACAGATAAATGAAAAAAAAATGCTCAACTCCACCAGCAATTAAGGAAATGTGAATCAAAACTACAATGAGATACCACCTCATTCCTGTTAGAATGGCTATTTTCAACAAGACAAGTAATAAGCAATGTTGGAGAAGTGAAGTTGTAAAGATAAAGGAACCCTCATTCACTGCTGGTGAGAGTATCAGCTGGAACAGCCATCATAGAAAACAGTATGAAATTTCCTTTAAAAATTAAGAATGGAGTTACCATATGACTCAGTAATCCCTCTTCTGGGTATCTACCTGAAAAATTTAAAAACATTTATTCATATATATATATATATATATATATATATATATATATATGTATATATACATATATATATATATATATGAATCTCTTGTTTGTTTCTGAGCTTTGTGAGTTCTTTATATATCAATATTTTGGATATTAGCCCCTTATCAGAGCTCTTGTTTGTGAATATGATCTCCCATTTGGTTGGCTATCATTTGGTTTTGTTATCAACTTCCTTTGCTGTGCAGAAGCTTTTTACTTTGATATAGTCCCATTCATTTGTTTCCTTTACTTTACTTGACTTTGGGTTCAAATTCATAACATGTTGCTACAACCAAAGTCCATAAGTTTAGTACATGTGTTTTCTTCTATGTAATTTATTGTTTTGTGTCTTATATTTAGGTTTTTGATCCATTTTTAATTAATTTTTGTGCATAGGGAGAAGGTATAGTCCAGTTTCATTCTCTGACATGTAGCTATCCAATTTTCCCAACACCATTTATTGAAGAGGCTTTCTTTTCTCCACTGTGTGTTTTTGGCTCCTTGGTTGAATATTATTTGTTCATATGTATGTGGTTTTATTTTGGGGATTTTGATTTTGTTCCATTGGTCTGTAAATCTGTTTTTTTTTGCCAATCACATGCTGTTTTAATTACCCAATTTTAAAATGGGGAGAGGACCTGAATAGACACTTCTCCCATGAAACCATACAAACAACACAAAAATATATGAAGAGATACTCATCTTCACTATGTATTTGAGAAATGCAAATCAAAACTACAATTATATACCACCTCACACCTGTCATATTGGTTGTTATCAGTAAGACAGGTAATAACAAGTATTGGAGAGGCTGTGCCAAAAAAGAAACAGTAATTCACTGCTAGTAGGAATGTAAATTGGTACTGCCATTATGAAAGATAGTATGGTGGTACCTCAGAAAATTAAGAATAGAAATATCATATGACCCAGCAATCCCTCTACTGGGTATCTTACCAAAGAATTCAAAAACATTGGTATGCAAAGACACATGCACCCCTATGTCCATTGCAGCATTATTCACAATGACCAAGACAAGGAAATAACTAAAGTGTCCCTTGATTAAGGATTGGATAAAGAAGATGTAGTATGTATATATAATGGAATACTACTCAGCCATAAGAAATGATGACCTATTGCTATTTATGACAAGATGGATGGAATTTGATAACATTATACTGAGTGAAATAAGTAAAGCAGAAAAAGCTAAGAAGTATGTAATATCACACATGGGTAGGATATAAAACTGAGACTCATCAACATAGATAAAATTGAAGTGGTTACCAGGTGGAGCGGAGCAAGTGACAAGTATATGGTGACAAAAAATGATTTGACTTTGGGTGATGGGCACATAACACAATCAAAAGTTCAAATGCTATAGAAATGTTTGCCTGAAACCTATGCACTCTTATTAATCAATGTCACTACATTTAATTTCTAAATTTAAAAAACAAAGATGAAGATGTACATACCCCTGTATTCATTGTAGTATTCTTTGTAGTGGCCAAGACATGGAAACAATCAAAATGTCCTTCAATAGATAATTGGATAAAGAAGTTGTAGTACATAATACAATGGAATACTACTCAGCCATAAAACCTGAAATACTGCTGTTTGCAACAATATGGATGGATCTTGAGAATATATGCTAAGTAAAAAAAAAAAGTCTGATGAAAAAATTCAAGAATGTATAATTTTATTTATATGTATGATATAAAACCTAAAGCAAAAAAATGCATAGACATGACAAAAACTTATAAACACAGACGAAAGTATTGCGGTTACCAGAGGGAAAGGGGCTGAGAGAAGATAGTAAAAGGTAAAGAGTCAAATACATGGCAACAAAAGGATATTTGACTTTGTGTGGTAAATAGATACAAAATGCATTATACAAATGATGTATTGTAGAATCATACACTTGAAACCAAGTAATTTTATTAAACTATGTGACCCCAATACATTTAATTTCTATTTTAAAGTGGTCAACAATAGTTTGTGTTGCTTTCAAACTAATTAATACACCCTAAAAACACATTATGACTCTATTTGAATACAAACTTTAGGCAGAAAAATCTTTCCACAATACACAAAAGGCCTACTTATTTCTGATCAAATTTCTCATCACTCAAAAAATAGAGATTAGATAGCAGATATAACCCATGGATGAGGCTAAAAGAATACTTATATTTCTGTATTATATAAATTCATATACAATCAAAAAGGACAGTCATATGGCTGGTATTTTAAAAAATTAATATTAATTACTAAATATAATGTTAAACAGATATTTTTACATTACTTCTCATTAACATGAAACTTTCAGCAAGTTTGAGTTTTTGCCTTTTGTGAAGCTGACTTTCAGCAAGGAAGATAAATACAATTAAAAGAAAAGAGAATATAATAAAAAATTTCCAGAATTATAATTCTAAGGTCACTTTTAAAATTAGACAAACGAAACCCACTTGCAAAATAATGAGAATAACCTCAAGAAGTATAAAAAAACCTCAGAGGCTTATGAGGACCAGGCTGTTTCATCTAGCAGAATTTGCCCTTAGTCATTCAACCTTAAGAATAATGGTTGTTCTTTGAATCTCTCAAGGGTCAAGAGATAAAACCAAAACAGTTTTTTCTTTCTTTCTGAGAAGGCTAAAAAAAAAAAAAAAAAAAACCATTAAGGAGGCATAAGCCATTAATTTAAAGTCCCATCTTACTAAAACGTTCATCTGGAAAATTAAAAATAAAAATTAGGCTAGATTTTTAATTAGTTGTGCTCACAGTCTTGCTATCTATTGCTAGGTAAAACTGAAGATTAATATATTTTTTCCTGTCAAACAAAATCAGTGCTATGATAATTGACTCCATGAAAATAAACTTCTCTTATTCCAACTCCAAGACATATATATGACATCTATACACCTAGCAAGGGATATGTTAATTGTATGTATGTATGAAAACATATATTTAGCCATGACTCTAATTCAAGATTTAATATAAAACAAAATATAGCAAGAATTCTCAATGTATACAATTCATATTTGGCCTTTCACTTAATCCCTTTCCAGCTTTACTTCTCCTGATCTATGTGCCAGAAGTCCTGATAAACATGATGATGTGAGAAAGGGATTTTAGAGCTTGAGGAGAGGAAGCCAATTATTCCTATTCTGAAAGTTTATTTTGCCAAGGCTCAAGCTGACATATATGTACATACTCCTGGCTGCAATCTATGTTGCCTCTTTCTAGCTTTGCCTATTGCTCCTACTGTACTTGTTGGAGTTTAAAATTGAGATGAGTCTGAATGCCAACTTAGAAGTCAGTAGAAAAAAATCATAAATTAAGGAGAAATTTAAAAAAAAACTGAGAAAAGGAACATGGACCTCTATTAAGTTAATTTTACAAGTCATTGACATCTACTCTTGCTTACTGGCTGAGGAGGGAGCTTCAATTCCTTCACCTTCCAGAACTGGAGCTTTAGATTATTAATTGAGTAAATCGTTCATGGCCATTTATTTGTTCATTTATCCATTCTCACTGAGTAAAAAGGTATTTAGCATCTAACTGGGGAAGGCAATAGAGAGAGACACAGCACGGCCCCCATCCTCAAAGATCAGCCCTGTCAGTGGAGAGCACCAACAAGGAATAAGAATGCACTGACAGAAGAGAAAACTGATTCCAACAAATATTCACAAAAGAGGAAAAAGCAGAAGCTACTTATCAGGGAGAAAGTATGAGAGTGAGAAGAAAAGAACTGAAAAGAGGAGCATGTGAAAGGGAGAAAGCTGAAAAGTATGGAACATTCAGAGAAGTCAAATTCAAATTAGCTGGAGCTCAGGTGATACAGTAGAGCAGGAGTCGGGAAACTTTTTGGCAGAGAGAGCCATGAACGCCACATATTTTAAAATGTAATTCCATGAGAGCCATACAATGACCCGTGTACATTACACATTATCCAATAAAAATTCGGTGTTGTCCTGGAGGATAGTTGTGATTGGCTCCAGCCACCCGCAACCATGAACATGAGTGGTAGGAAATGAATAGATTGTAATATATGAGAATGTTTTATATTTTTAACGTTATTATTTTTTTATTAAAGATTTGTCTGCGAGCCAGGTGCAAGCCATCAAAAGAGCCACATCTGGCTCACAAGTCATAAGTTCCTGACCCCTGCAGTAGAGCATGTTTAAAGATGACACATGGACTGAAGCCAGGAGTCAAGAAGGAAGGCCAGGGTCTTGGGGGAATGTCAGCTAGGAAGTTTTTCACCACAATAAGTATATGAGGCTGAAGTGTAGTAAAAAATCATGAAATTCAAAGATCTTATCTTTTATTTTGAATTGTTTTCCTCCATCAGGAAATTGAAGAAATAATAATCTGGACTAGAAATAAAGACTTAGAATAAGAAATTACCACCCACAACCTCCTAACTCCAAATTAGAAGATGTGATTAGGTTTCAAGGAAAGTTATGAATTTGAGGGAAAACAACGAATAAGGTAAGGTCATGATAAAGATAGTAATATAGTCATAAAATCTAATAATTAAAGGGAATTCTTTGTGCTTATTGTTTCTTATATAATTGGATTCTAGAGAGCATAATGGAAAAAAGATAAAACAGCAAATTGGAAGGAATGGTTATAAAAAAGGAAGTACCGAATGATAGAGCAAACATGAAACAAATCAGAAGAAAAGATTTACTGGAGGTGGAGAGACAATGTCCAAGAATAACACCAGGGAAGGCTTCATGTTCTTTCTGGTCTCACCAGGAGTACAAAGTGAAGTTGTCCTCATATTAACTGGGGTCTGTAGGAACCTGGTTGGTTCTTCAATGACCAGGGCAAGAATTCCACAGAGCAGATTCTAAAAATGGGCAGCATCCATGCAACAGAGCTACCTCCTCATGTATGAAGATTGTTAGATACCACGAAAGGTTTAGGGATCAGGGTCAATATTAACTTTGCTATTGAAATGTCACCACCCTCCTTCAGACTCATTTGCACTTTGCTATAATACCTCTTTTAAATGGCTCCCAATCTAATTTGGATAAAAATCTTTGTGTGTTTAATGCTTTAATTGGTTGTCCGAGTGGGTGAGTTTGTTTGGATGTTTTGGAGTGATACATAGGAAAGAGCCTTTCTCTTGTTGCTTTCATTTAGTTTTTATTTTCTTTTTTCATTTACAAAGAGAATGCTCACCTTATAGCACAATGTTGAATTCTGTAGGAATATTTGATCATAGATAATACCTAATGAGTGGCATCTAATATTATTCTTTTATAACTGTTATATTTGTTGTTTATACATAGTACAGAAGAAAGAACAATATTAACAAAGAATGAAAAATAGTCCTCTTGAATCCCCCCAAATCACATTGTTATTAATCTTTAGTCAGAATCAGCAGTTGGCACAAAGTAAAAGAGATAATCCTGACAAGACCTCTCAGTTGAGTAATAACCTTTTCATCAAAATGAGGGATTTCTGAGTATATGTTACTTCTAAGTGATAGAAAATTATGTTAACATGCAGCACTATTTAGAAGTCCAAAGGCAAACTGGAAAGAAATAGGAAAAAATGGTAAAGATGATGTCCTTGGTTGCATTCACTTTCTTTGTAAATGTTCTATTTTTCCACAATATAGATACTACAGCAAATTTTTAATCTCCACTGGGGAAAGGCAAGTGATTATAATTTTTAAAAACATTTTTACTATTAGTTCCTGGTGCTTCTGCTTTAGGGTCTTCAAAACAAATACACATACTAGGTTGTGGGTCTAGATATATTAAATATATTTTTTATTTTTATATCACCATCCACATTTCAGAATTGTTTTACAAACACCCAGTGGTACTTCAGAGCTGTGTACTTGGCAAAGTAGATATTGGTGCCTCATTACAGCAAGCAAACTAACACAAGTGTAAGTCATTTCTAATAGAGTTAGGTGAATATATAAAAAAAGAAGGATCTGTTCATTATTTCCTTTCTTGGGGTGTAGCACAACAGGCTCTGCAATCAAATAAAACTGCATTTGGATAGCATAAAGTAAAATATTTTTGTAATAACTAGGAAAGTAGATATTTGTTTTTTTAAAGAAAAGAAAAACCACCCATCATCATTGGCAATACAGGGTAGTGATAGTGACATGCACCATTTGTCCTGTCACTCTCAGGAAGTCTCTTCTTATCCTTATAAACAAGGCTGGCAGTGACAAATCAAATCCTTTGTGATGGCATAATTGCACGCCCCAGAAAGCTTGTGTAATTCCAACTACTGTTTTGGAATAATTTGAGAACAAACTGTACTTTTAAGAGAAGTCTTTTAATAGTAAGGAAAGAGCGACTTCTCTGAAACTTGAAATCTTCTGACCTTAGTTTTGTCAATATACATATGTAGTGAGCAGAATGCTATTGGAGAGTCACTCTTTTACATTGTGTTAGTGAAGAGGAAATTCTGGTTTCAGTCTCAGAAAGAAGAAAAAGAACACTCTCCTTGCTAACTCCATGCTTGTCCAACCAGTACAGTTAGAATAAAAAGTCTTGTTCTTGTAAGTTTCAGCCTGTTGCACCTTGTTCTTTCTCATACCACCAACTTCACAGAATATTGAAGGCCAGGACTTATCTGTGCTTCCAATACCCCTTTCATTGTTGATGGAAGTGTAAACTAACTAATTCATATTGTTGAAGAATATAAAATATGCATTTTTAATAATAATAAAATTATTGGCCCTGGCCGGTTGGCTCAGCGGTAGAGTGTCGGCCTGGCGTGCGGGGGACCCAGGTTCGATTCCCGGCCAGGGCACATAGGAGAAGCACCCATTTGCTTCTCTACCCCCCCTCCTTCCTCTCTGTCTCTCTCTTCCCCTCCCGCAGCCAAGGCTCCATTGGAGCAAAGATGGCCCGGGCGCTGGGGATGGCTCCTTGGCCTCTGCCCCAGGCACTAGAGTGGCTCTGGTCGTGGCAGAGCGACCCCCCGGAGGGGCAGAGCATCGCCCCCTGGTGGGCAGAGCTTCACCCCTGGTGGGCGTGCCGGGTGGATCCCGGTCGGGCGCAAGCGGTAGTCTGACTGTCTCTCCCCGTTTCCAGCTTCAGAAAACAAACAAACAAACAAACAAACAAAATATTATTTGTAGTGAGAATATTTGTATATAATCCAAATGTCTATTCATAGGTTCATAGGAAATTTGTTTAATAAACAGGTATTTTCACATGATATAATTATCTGCAGTATTCCCCCCCCAAAAAAAAAACCCAGAAAGTTCTCTATAAACTAACATAAGTGATTATCAGGATATATCATTAAGTGAAAAGGTAAAAACAAATGTATATATCATACAACTTTGGTACAAAAGAAAGAAGAAGGAAAGAAAGAAAGAAAGGAAGAAAGAAAGAAAGAAAGAAAGAAAGAAAGAAAGAAAGAAAGAAAGAAAGAGAGGAAGAGAGGGAGGGAGGAAGGAAGGAAGGCAGAAAAAAAGAAGAAAAGACAAAGAAGGAGGGAAAAGAAAAGCTATAAATTAATGACAATGATACTTGTGGGGATAGATGGGAATAGGGCAGAGAGGATAAAAATGAAAAAAAGTGTACTACACTTTTATATTTAAATTTTTGAAACATAGCAATGTTTTATAATAATTTACATATTCAAAAGTAAAATTAAACCAAAAAGAAGAAAAAAACTCTGAACTATACATATATACAGAGATAAATAAATGAACCTAACTCCATGATAAATGGATACAATTGATTATGAAAAGAAAATAATTAATTAAAATAGAGATTTTGAATCCAGTATTTTTTTTTTCATATTTTTCTGAAACTGGAAACAGGGAGGCAGTCAGACTCCTGCATGCACCCGACCGGGATCCACCCGGCATGCCCACCAGGGGGCAATGCTCTGCCCATCCGGGGCGTCGCTCTGTCGTGACCAGAGCCACTCTAGTGCCTGAGGCAGAGGCCACAGAGCCATCCTCAGTGCTGGGCTATCTTTGCTCCAATGGAGCCTTGGCTGCGGGAGGGGAAGAGAGACAGAGAGGAAGGAGAGGGGGAGGGGTGGAGAAGCAGATGGGCGCCTCTCCTGTGTGCCCTGGCCAGGAATTGAACCCGGGACTCCTGCAGGCCAGGCTGACACTCTACCACTGAGCCAACCGGCCAGGGCCTTTGAATCCAGTATTTAATGAACTATTCCAAGGAAAGAAATAAATCCACAGAGATCTTAAACTTGACTTAAGAAGATTTATTATTGGTGGAAATAATAGAAGTATAATTCTATTATTTTTTATATTTTTCTGAAGTAATGTGTGGGGAGAGAGACAGACTCCTGCATGTTCCTGACCAGGATTCACCCAGCAAGCCCACCAGGGGGCAATGCTCTGCCCAACTGGGTCTATGCTCCATTGTAACTGGAGCCATTCTAGCGCCTAAGGCGGAGGCCATGGAGCTATCCTCAGTGCCCCAGCCAACTTTGCTCCAATGGATCCTTGGCTGCAGAAGGGGGAGAGAGACAGGAAGAAAGGAGAGAGGGAAGGGTGGAGAAACAGATGGGCAAAGCAGATGGGCACTTCTCCTATGTGCCCTGGCCAGGAATCAAACCAAGGACATCCACACGCCAGTTCACCCCGGGCTGATGCTTTACCACTGAACCAGCTGGACATGGCCAGAAATGTAATTCTAACAGTATTGTTTATGTGTATATGCTGATGAAGTAGGCTAAAGTTAAAATGCAAATATAAAAATGTACTAGAATCAAAGATTTTCACTATAAATAAGAGATTGAAACATAAAAATTTAAAAACAGTGGTAAAAAAACATTGTTATGTTACGTTTGAGTTGTGAATACCTGTATGAATTCATGATATATTACAAAATGTATAGTTCCTAAAGCTTTATCCATTGTAAGGGCCTAGAAAATATGACACTTGAGTAGCGATGAGTACATTGCACCCAGAACCAATTTATAAATATTATTTTCACTTAAAGGTTTAGAACTTCTTGAAAAAGTTTATGCCAGATGTGCTACAGAAAAAGTGGGAGAGTCTGGGAAGCTTGTATTTCCAGAAAGCAAGGGATTGCTCCATGATTAATGGGGTCATGCTAAAAGGATACAGGACCAGCATGCAGGAGCTGCCAGCAGCCAAAGTAAACAACAAATGTAAGGGTTGTATCAAACATAACAAAAATATTTTAATGTATAATGATACTTTTTTAAAAAGAGAGAAGAGAGAAAGAAGAATGCTAGCAAATAAATGTAGGGAGACAGACAGAATTAGAAAATTAACATTCTTTAGTATAAATATCTGGTTTAGGCAAGGATCACCAATGTATGCTATACCCCTGGGTAAAGGAATAATGAGAAATAGGTTATTATGATGGCAAAGTATCACAGGTAGATTATTAATTATCAGGTGTAAAATATATGTTTTAAATTAAAAGGTCTGACAGTCATCATTTAACCCAAGTAAACAAAAAAATAATGTAAGGTCACCAAAAGTAGGATATCTAACATTATATACCTCCTGATATAAGACATTAAGAAGTACAAAATAATTATGTGGCATTAGTGTAAAAAGTGTTTATCCACATTTAATTATGAGAAAATTTTCAATGTGAGACATTCTATGAGTAGACTGGCCTAACCTCTTTAAATATGCAAGGTCACTAAAAGAAACATACATATTAAATTCAATTGTGAGCTTCAGTTGGGTCTTGGATGGAAAACAAACTTTATAAAACATTTCAGAAAAAAACGGGAAATTTTAATATGGATGCTCCATATTTTTTGACCCAGCAAAGAATTTTCCTACTTTGAGAAATTTATTCTAGAGATATAGTCACATAAGTATATAGAATAAAAAGGAAGAAAGAACGGCAAAGTCAATCAAAATGAGAGTTTTTCATTGTAGGTATTATTATATAGTCATTGAAAAACATAACAGAGTGACGTCACGGAAATGGCGCCGTGAGCAGCGCGTCTGACAGATCTCCCCAAAATCACAACAAATTTATCAACTAGAAACAGAAAAATTTATCCTCGGAGCATTCCGGAGTTCCACACAAACTGAAAGCGAAAGGACTGTTATCACTTGAATCTGAGAGACGAGGGTGTGGAGGAAGCTAACTACTGCAGGGACATTCATTCAAGCCGCAGAGGGAGTGCGCCTGTGTGCTATCAACAAGACCACCCTCAGATGCCAATAAGAAAGAGGAAATTGAATATTATGGATACAAAAGAAAGAGAGGTAACACAAATAGATGTGGAAAAATCTATGGAGAAAAGACTTAACATATTGGAAGCCTTGGAGCTAAATGACAGAGAATTTAAAATAGAAATCTTAAAAATACTCAGAGATATACAAGAAAACACAGAAAGGCAATTTAGGGAGATCAGAAAACAACTCAATGAACACAAAGAATATATTACCAAGGAAATTGAAACTATAAAAACAAATCAAACAGAAATGAAAAACTCAATTCATGAGCTGAAAAATGAGGTAACAAGCTTAGCTAACAGAACAGCCCAGATAGAAGATAGGATTAGTGAAATAGAAGACAAACAACTTGAGGCACAACAGAGAGAAGAAGAAAGAGACTCAAAAATAATAAAAAACGAGAAAGCCCTACAGGAATTGTCTGACTCCATCAGAAAGAATAACAAGAATAATAGGTATATCAGAGGGAGAAGAGAAAGAAAATGGAATGGAGAATATACTAAACAAATAATAGACGAGAACTTCCCAAGCCTGTGGAAAGAACTAAAACCTCAAATTCAAGAAGCAAACAGAACACAAAGTTTTCTTAACCCCAACAAACCCACTCCAAGGCACATCATAATAAAGATGACACAAACCAATGACAAAGAAAAAATTCTCAAGGCAGCCAGGGAAAAGAAGAGTACAACATATACAGGAAGGCCTATTAGATTATCATCAGATTTCTCAGCAGAAACTCTACAAGCTAGAAGAGAGTGGACCCCAATATTTAAAGCCCTGAAAGAGAGGAACTTTCAGCCAAGAATACTATACCCATCAAAGCTATCCTTCAAGTACGAAGGAGATATAAAAACATTCACAAATACAGAAAAGATGAGAGAATTTATCAGCAGAAAGCCCCCACTGCAGGAAATACTAAAGGGGGTTTTCCAACCAGATTCAAAGAACAAAAGAAAACAACACCACAAGTAACAGCTCCACCAAGAACACAATAGAACCAAACTTAAACTGTGACAACAAAGAAAAAAAAGGGGGGAGAGGATGGAGATTAACAGTAGCAAAGGACGATGAAGTGCAGAAATACTCATAAGATAGGGTACTACAATGAATATGGTAGGTACCCTTTTCATTACTTAATGGTAACCACCCTTGAAAAAAACCACCACAAAAACACTTGACTTAAAAAAGGTAGCAACAGAGGAAAGAAGTATGGAACACAAACAAACAAAAACAAATGATAGAAAAACAAAAGAGAAAAATCAAACAAGATACAAAACTAACAGAAAGCAATTTATAAAATGGCAGTAGGGAACCCACAAGTGTCAATAATTACACTAAATGTAAATGGATTAAACTTACCAATAAAAAGACACAGAGTAGCAGAATGGATTAAAAAAGAAAATCCAACTATATGCTGCCTACAAGAACCACATCTAAGCAACAAGGATAAAAACAAATTCAAAGTGAAAGGCTGGAAAACAATACTCCAAGCAAACAACACCCAAAAAAAAGCAGGTGTAGCAATACTCATATCTAATAATGCTGACTACAAGACAGAAAAAGTACTCAGAGACAAAAATGGTCATTTCATAATGATTAAGGGGAAGTTGAATCAAGAAGACATAACACTGCTTAATATATATGCACCAAACCAAGGAGCATCAAAATATATAAGACAGCTACTTATTGACCTTAAAACAAAAACTAACAAAAATACAATCATACTTGGAGACCTCAATACACTGCTGACTGCTCTAGATCGGTCATCCAAACAGAGAATCAATAAAAATATAGTGGCCTTAAACGAAATACTAGAACACCTGGATATGATAGACATCTACAGGACACTTCATCCCAAAGCGACAGAGTATACATTTTTCTCTAGTGTACATGGAACATTCTCAAGAATTGACCATATGTTGGGCCACAAAGACAATATCAGCAAATTTAGAAAAATTGAAATTGTACCAAGCATATTTTCTGATCATAAAGCCTTGAAACTAGAAATCAACTGCAAAAAAGAGGGGGAAAAACCCACAAAAATGTGGAAACTAAACAACATACTTCTAAAAAATGAATGGGTCAAAGAAGAAATAAGCGCAGAGATCAAAAGATACATACAGACAAATGAAAATGAAAATACGACATATCAGAATCTCTGGGATGTAGCAAAAGCAGTAATAAGAGGAAAGTTCATATCACTTCAGGCCTATATGAACAAACAAGAGAGAGCCGAAGTAAACCACTTAACTTCACACCTTAAGGAACTAGAAAAAGAAGAACAAAAACAACCCAAAACCAGCCGAAGAAAGGAGATAATAAAAATCAGAGCAGAAATAAATGAAATAGAGAACAGAAAAACTATAGAAAAAATCAATAAAACAAGGAGCTGGTTCTTTGAAAAGATCAACAAAATTGACAAACCCTTGGCAAGACTCACCAAGGAAAAAAGGCACAGAACTCAAATAAATAAAATCCAAAATGAAAGAGGAGAGATCACCACAGACATCATAGATATACAAAGAATTATTGTAGAATAGTATGAAAAATTATATGCCACCAAATACAACAATCTAGAAGAAATGGATAAATTCCTGGAACAATACAACCTTCCTAGACTGAGTCATGAAGAAGCAGAAAGCCTAAACAGACCAATCAGCAGGGAGGAAATAGAAAAAACTATTAAAAACCTCCCCAAAAATAAAAGTCCAGGCCCAGACGGTTATACTAGTGAATTCTATCAAACATTCAAAGAAGACTTGGTTCCTATTCTACTCAAAGTCTTCCAAAAAATTGAAGAAGAAGCAATACTTCCAAACACATTTTATGAGGCCAACATAACCCTCATACCAAAACCTGGCAAGGATGACACAAAGAAAGAAAACTACAGACCAATATCTCTAATGAATACAGATGCTAAAATACTAAACAAAATACTGGCAAACCGAATACAACAACATATTAAAAAAATAATACATCATGATCAAGTGGGATTCATCCCAGAATCTCAAGGATGGTTCAACATACGCAAAACGGTTAATGTAATACACCATATCAACAAAACAAAGAACAAAAACCACATGATCTTATCAATAGATGCAGAAAAGGCTTTTGATAAAATACAACACAATTTTATGTTTAAGACTCTCAACAAAATGGGTATAGAAGGAAAATATCTCAACATGATAAAGGCCATATATGATAAACCATCAGCCAACATCCTATTAAACGGCATAAAACTGAGGACCTTCTACCTTAAATCAGGAACAAGACAGGGTTGTCCACTCTCTCCACTCTTATTTAACGTGGTGCTAGAAGTTCTGGCCAGAGCAATCAGACAAGACAAAGAAATAAAAGGCATCCATATCGGAAAAGAAGAAGTAAAGGTATCACTTTTTGCTGATGATATGACCCTATACATCGAAAACCCGAAGGACTCCACAAAAAGATTATTAGAAAGAATAAACCAATACAGTAAGGTCGCAGGATACAAAATTAACATACAAAAGTCCATAGCCTTTCTATATGCCAACAATGAAATATTAGAAAACGAACTCAAAAAAATAATCCCCTTCACGATTGCAACAACAACAAAAAAAATACCTAGGAATAAATATAACAAAGAATGTAAAGGACCTATATAACGAAAACTACAAGGCATTATTAAGAGAAATAGAAAAAGACACAATGAGATGGAAAAATATTCCTTGTTCTTGGATAGGAAGAATAAATATAATTAAAATGGCCATATTACCCAAAGCAATATATAAATTTAATGCAATTCCCATCAAAATTCCTATGTGATTTTTTAAAGAAATGGAACAAAAAATCATCAGATTTATATGGAACTATAAAAAACCCCGAATAGCCAAAACAATCCTAAGGAAAAAGAATGAAGCTGGGGGCATTACAATACCTGACTTTAAACTATATTATAGGGCCACGATAATCAAAACAGCATGGTATTGGCAGAAAAATAGACACTCAGACCAATGGAACAGAATAGAAAGCCCAGAAATAAAACCACATATATATGGTCAAATAATCTTTGATAAAGAGGCCAACAACACACAATGGAGAAAAGAAAGCCTCTTCAACAAATGGTGTTGGGAAAACTGGAAAGCCACATGCAAAAGAATGAAACTCGACTACAGCCTGTCCCCGTGTACTAAAATTAATTCAAAATGGATCAAAGACCTAAATATAAGACCTGAAACAATAAAATACATAGAAGAAGACATAGGTACTAAAATCATGGACCTGGGTTTTAAAGAACATTTTATGAACTTGACTCCAATGGCAAGAGAAGTGAAAGCAAAGATAAATGAATGAGACTACATCAGAATAAAAAGATTTTGCTCAGCAAGAGAAACTGATATCAAAATAAACAGACAGCCAACTAAATGGGAAATGATATTTTCAAACAACAGCTCAGATAAGGGCCTAATATCCAAAATTTACAAAGAACTCATAAAACTCAACAACAAACAAACAAACAATCCAATAAAAAAATGGGAAGAGGACATGAACAGACACTTCTCCCAGGAAGAGATACAAATGGCCAACAGATATATGAAAAGATGCTCAGCTTCATTAGTTATTAGAGAAATGCAAATCAAAACTACAATGAGATACCACCTCACCCCTGTTAGATTAGCTATTATCAACAAGACGGGTAATAGCAAATGTTGGAGAGGCTGCGGAGAAAAGGGAACTCTCATCCACTGTTGGTGGGACTGTAAAGTAGTACAACCATTATGGAGGAAAGTATGGTGGTTCCTCAAAAAACTGCAAATAGAACTACCTTATGACCCAGCAATCCCTCTACTGGGTATATACCCCCAAACCTCAGAAACATTGATATGTAAAGACACATGTAGCCCCATGTTCATTGCAGCACTGTTCACAGTGGCCAAGACATGGAAACAACCAAAAAGCCCTTCAATAGAAGACTGGATAAAGAAGATGTGGCACATATACACTACGGAATACTACTCAGCCATAAGAAATGATGACATCAGATCATTTATAGCAAAATGGTGGGATCTTGATAACATTATACGGAGTGAAATAAGTAAATCAGAAAAAAACAAGAACTACATGATTCCATACATTGGTGGAATATAAAAACGAGACTAAGAGACATGGACAAGAGTGTGGTGGTTACCAGGGGTGGGGGGAGGGAGGACATGGGAGGGAGGGAGGGAGAGAGTTAGGGGGAGGGGGAGGGGCGCAGAGAACTAGATAGAGGGAGGCGGAGGACAATCTGACTTTGGGCGAAGGGTATGCAACATAATTTAATGACAAAATAACCTAGACATGTTTTCTTTGAATATATGTACCCTGATTTATTAATGTCATCCCATTATCATTAATAAAAATTTATTAAAAAAAAAAGACAAACAAAAAAAAAAGAAAAACATAACAAATTTATTTGTACTAAAATGATAAACTGTCCAATATAAATATACCGCCAAGCAGTAATAAAAGGAAGCTCTAAGACAGTGTTACATTTTGATACAATTTTTGTTTTAAACAATCTTTACAAATGTTGAAAAAATTAAAAGAATATATTATAAACAGTAATATTTCTACATGAGAGTATTTAAGAGTGATTTTACTCTTTATGATATATATTATAGAATTTAATCCTTATACAAAGCATGTATTATTTTATACCTTCCATTTAAATTATCGATTCCCCTACTACTTTCTTGCTAAGAAAATATGTAGAACACAAATCAAAACCTAAAACTATAAAATTTCTAGAAGAAAACATAGGAGAAATATCTCTATGACTTTAGTTAAGGCAAATATTTTACAGAAAACACATCAAAAGCATAACTCATAAAGAAAAATTGATAAATTGACTTCATCAAAATTAAGAATATCTGGTCTTGCCCTGGCCGGTTGCCTCAGTGGTAGAGCGTCGGCCTGGCGTGCGGGGGACCCGGGTTCAATTCCCGGCCAGGGCACACAGGAGAAGCGCCCATTTGCTTCTCCACCCCCCCCCTTCCTCTCTGTCTCTCTCTTCCCCTCCCGCAGCCAAGGCTCCATTGGAGCAAAGATGGCCCGGGTGCTGGGGATGGCTCCTTGGCCTCTGCCCCAGGTGCTAGAGTGGCTCTGGTCGTGGCAGAGCGATGCCCCGGAGGGGCAGAGCATCGCCCCCTGGTGAGCAGAGCATGGCCCCTGGTGGGCGTACCGGGTGGATCCCGGTCGGGCGCATGCGGGAGTCTGTCTGACTGTCTCTCCCTGTTTCCAGCTTCAGAAAAAAAGAAAAAAAAAAAATAGAATATCTGGTCTTCAAAGGATATTGTTAATAAAATAAAAAATTCAGTCACATACTAGGAACAGTATTTTAAAATCACGTATCTGATAAAGGGTTTATATGAAAAATATATTAACAAAAACCTCTCAAAACTTAATAAGAAAACAAACCACCATAAAAATGGGCAATATTTGAACAGATGTTTCAGCAAATAAACCCATGATAATACGCTCAACATCAGTAGTTACTAAGGAAAGGTGAATTAGAATAGCTTTTAAAAAACTACAATATCAAGTGTTGTTGAAGATGAAGTCAACTAGGATTTTCATATAATACAATCACTTTGGGAAAGGTTTAATTTCTAATAAAGTAAATCTATACTTACCATGTGACCCAGAAACTCTACTCTCAGGTATTTGTCCAAGTATAATGAATATATAAAACTCTACTCATGAATGTTTATTAGCCAAATACAGGAGAAAATCTTAAGTATTCATCAACTAGAAAATGAATAAACAAACTAAAATGCATCCATACAATGCTAAATTACTCAGCAATAAAAAAGAATGAACAATTAATCAGCACAACATGGGTAAAACTAAGATGCATTCTGCTAAGTGAAAGAAGCCAGATTCAAAAGGGCCCATATTGTTTTATTCTATTTATTTGATATCCTTGTACAAGTACACAGTACAACAATAAGATTAGTTCTTGAGAGAGGATGGAGATGTTAGGAAGATTTGTATAATAAAGAGCATTTTTAAAGGAAGACACTATTTTAAATCTCCTTTGTGATGATGACTACCAATTTCTATATTTGTCAAATAACCCATAGCTATGCATCAAAAAGAGTAAATTTTACAGCATGTAAATTGAGTAGAAACAAGAATACAATATAGCAAAACTTGTTAGTTTTCACTAAAGCATTGTTTAGAGGAAAATTTATAGCATTAATGCTCATTTTTAAAAAGTTATTTTTTTCTAAGTAATGATCTATGCTCCCACCTTAAGAAATTAGAAAAAGGTAAGCATATTTAATCTAAAAGAGGGAGAAAAAAAGTCACCACAAAAATCAATGTTATAGAAAACAGAAATGTCTTATTGACTATCAGAAAGAAAAGCAGTTTATTAGGTCATGTTGAAATGACTATGGGCATTTTAAAGCTAACTCTAAAAAGCTTTGAAAAAATAATTGAGATAATTTAAGCTCCAATAAAAATATTAATCAGAAGAAATTGAAACAAAATTAGTTTAAATCTATGAGTTTGTAATCAAATTTAAAGGAAAAACTGATTCTCTGACTTTGGAGAATGATAGGAATCTAATTATCTTAAAAGAGTAAATCTACATCTTAGCTTTTTAATAACAAATATAACACTTTATAACAAAATAGTAGATAAAGGAAAACATCTCTTTATAAAAGTATTTCAACAAATAAATAAAGCCAAAGTGATGGAATTAAAAATATCATTTCCAATACCTACTAAATTAATGGACACACTAACATCCCAAAAGAGAGGTAACTTCCTGATAATGAAACACATCACCAGATAGAAAGATAACCTGCTAAAAAAAATTAAAAGAAAACAATATAATCAAGTACTTTTTAAACATTTTATTTATTGATTTTAGAATGAGCAGAAAAAGAAAGGGTGGGAGGAGCAGGAAGCATCAACTTGTAGTAGTTGCTTCTCATATGTGCCTTGATTGGGCAAGCCCAGGGTTCCTAACCAGTGAAACCAGCATTTTAGATAGATGTTTTATAAACTAAGCCACCATAAGTAAAAACAATCTAATCAAGAGTTTAGATCTGGAGAAATATAAGAACGAAGTAGATGGACATTCCAACGGCCACCTCCCAGGACCAAAAAAGATTACAACTTAATTTAAGAACAATCATCCTGAAAAACCAACTTTGAACTAAACTAAGAGGAGTCTATAACCAAAGACCACGTAAGAAGCCACACTGAGACTGGTAGGACGGGAAGACATGAAAATGGCTGCCCCACTCCCAGGAACAAGTGGCAGCAAAGGGTCCACAGGGACTCTCATGGTGGGGTGGGTTGCCCTGAGAAGTTTGGGTTCTCTGTCCCAGGTCCGGAGCCCCAGCCTAAAGCCCCAGAACCTAGAAGAAGCGCCCAAACAGCATTTAGCTATGAAAAGATTCGGATTTCTATATGCAAGAAAGAGACACAGCTCCTGAACTCAGACTCCGTTTTAAAGGGCCCGTGTACAAAACCTCTTTTACAGCCCCTTACCTGGGGCTCTGGCTGGAGAGAACTTAGAGGACTGGAGTTGTGGGAGAACAGTGTAAATTTGGAGGCCCAGCGGGAGACACTGTAGGAGATGGCCACCTGAAACCCTGTGTAGAGTCATTCTCCAGTACTGCAGTAGCCATCTTTAGTGAGTGGAGAAATTCCCTCTGAGTGGCATCAGCCTGTAAAAAAGCAATTGTTCCACCTTTGGGAGTCTCTCCTACCCGTCATGGCACTGGGTCATTCTGAGAGGCCAGGAAGCAGGGGGCACATCAGTGACTCAGTTTTCTGGAGTTCAGAACAGAGCACCACCCACACACACACTCTCCCAAGTTTATTACTAGGGCTGCCACTTCAAAAGAAACTCAGTTGAAACTGTGGGCGGGCAGACCACACCTCTGGGTGTCAGAGGCCACACCCATCAAACTCCTCAGGTCTCACTGTATTGAGGCCTATAAAAAAAGACTGGACAGACTGACACCTGGAGCCATGGGGCAGTGCCACACCCACCACCCTTCCTAATCTCTGAATTGCCACAGGCTCTAGTCTAGACTCTAGCAGAGGTTTTTTTCAGCAGCTAAATCCAACAAGCAACCAGCAGATAGGCTGCAGGAGGTGAGACTCAGGGAAACTTGGCCATTTGAGCAGAATTTCCCCCAGGACTAGAATGAGTAGAAGCCAGCCTAGAGTGCAGATTGGTATTGCCATGTACACCTGGGCCCAGCAGAGGAAGTCACAAACTCTGAATAGCTTGTAGGTCAAGAAGGTTGCTAACGGCCATTCACGGGCAGTGTTTCCCACTGGTCTGCGTTGGGTTCCTGCTTGGGAGGCCCAGAGCTGACAAACCCAGGGGTCAGCTGTGGAAAGCATCAATTCACAACCTAGCAACCCTTAATAAAGTAGTATCCTAAGGAAAAGCTCCTCATCCCAGGCCAAGCTAAGGCAAGTTCCAATCTCTATAATCAGCACCAACACAGTGGTTCATGTGCAATAGATAGGGAGGAGCTTCACCGTCAGCTGGCCGGGGCTCTGGATATTCTGTTCTGTTAGGCTAGATTCCATAGGAAGAGGAGAGAGAAGCTTGGATCATAAACATTTAAAGTATGGGCCCTTATGAGTCTATTGCTGAATCTGGTCAAGTGGCTTAGCCACCTTCAGGAGGGGCACAGTCAGCCTCAGAAGAGTACTCTTTCAGCCTTCCTCCCTGAACCAGGGTCTCACCAGCTGAAAGAACTTCTGCAGAGGGGACTGGGGGCCACACTTGGTCTGAACCTGCTGCTCACCTTGTGAAGGAGAAATAAAATTTGAGTATCCAGCAGTGGCTGAGGGATTAAGCTCTGGAGTAAGGGCCACATTCCTTGTACTGAGTTCCTGATAAAGAGACCCCTGAAGTAGGAAGTCCCACAAATGTATTCACAACTTCAGCTGCCCTAACCAACCAAGCATGCAACATGTAGAGGTGTTTTTTGGGTGAGGCCAATCTGAGCCCACACTACAGTCTTACTACAGAAGACTCTGTGGGAAGACCAGGCAGCTGCAAGAAGAGGAGAAGCTGAAAAGTGGAGACAAATCTTACAGAACGTGGGGCTTTTATGGAGATGATGTCATCCCTAAGCAAGAGGAAGCTGATCCTTATACAAAAGTTGCCCCCTCCCATAGTACCCAGACACAGAAAATGCAGAAACAAACAGCAAAAAGTGCAGTAGCTACAGACTGGTAGCCTACAGATGGTTAACAAACAATAGCTGACACCAACCCAAGAAAAACTAGAGCCAACACTACTGGTAGTGGGCAGACAGCACCAAGCCTACTCTTAACTACCTACACAATCACTAATTTAAAAGAAGACATGCCTCCCTTGTTTATTGCAGCATTGTTTACAATAGCCAAGATCTGGAAACAGCCCAAGTGACCGTCAGTGGACGAATGGATTAAAAACCTGTGATACATATACACAATGGAATACTAAGCAGCTGTGAAAAAGAAGAAACTCTTACCTTTTGCAACAGCATGGAATGACCTGGGGATTATTATGCTAAGTGAACTAAGCCAAGCAGAGAAAGACAAATATCATATAATCTCACATATATGTGGAATCTAATGAACAAAGCGAATTGAGGGACAGAATAGAGGCAAAGGCAGAGACACAGGGACAGCAGTAAGTATGAAGAGGGATGAGGGGATGGGATCAGAGAAGGTAAAGGGATTAGTGAAACTAAATATACATAACACAGAAATATAGATAACAAGACAGCAAATCCTAGAGAAAAGGGGGGAGGGAGTTAGGAGGAGGGGAACAAAAGGAGTATAAAAAGGGACACAGGGGTGGGGGTGTGGGGGTTATATTCAGTGGGACACTTGAATCCATGTAAACACAAAAAATTAAAAATTAATAAAAATTTTAAAAAATATATAAACATATGGCAAATAAAAAAATTTAGATCTAACTATCAAGTACAAGGAATTCAGAGAAATGTAAAATACATAGGAATCAAATCAGGAACACTTAGACTATGGAAAATTCTACTACTAAAACAACCTAATTTTCTAAAATTATAGATTGAAGAGAGTAAAAAAGCAATATGAAGCAAAAATTATACTTAATACATATGTGTAGAGAAAAAATAGATTATAGTGTTTTAGGATGCACACTTGTGTGATAAAACCATTTTTACAGAAGAGAGTTCCATAAAAGCAGGGTAGTAGTTTCTTTTAGTGTAGAAAGTAAGTGGGGACTAGAAAGAAACTCACTGAGAGTTTCTGGGTAGAATTCTCAAATTGTGTAATCCCTCCCTAGAGTTTTTCTTTTATAAAATTTTGTTTAAAAAATTGTTTAGTGCATTTTCTGTATTTTTATTTGTCAGAGCCCACCTGCTCCACAAGGGATGATTAAGGTGGTGAGATTTCCAAGGTAAAGAAAGCATGAAGAGCTGTAGGTAGATGAAACATGCTGTTGTGCTTTATTCAGGCTTTGTTCAAGCAGTCCTGCAGACCTGCAGTCTGAAGTCCTCACCTTGCAGTGCTGGCATGGTAGATATAGTACTTAGGAACAATAGTGGCAGAAAGCCAACATTACATCTGTCAAGCCAGAAGCCAGGGCCACTATCACAGCAGCCTGGCCCATGCAGGTTCGCATTGGATTCGGACAGTCGGTAAAGAAACAACGGAGCCAAAAACTGGTGGGCCACCATCTTTAATTCTAGCTTGCACCTGGCAGGCAAGTAAAAAACACACACTGGGCTCCAAAACCCACTCACATTCAGTGCTCACAAAGCTACTGACTTATCCAAGTTTTCTAGAATCAAAGGTTTCTAGCTCACCAGACTTATTCACCTCTGTTCCCCATCTCCTTCCTTCTCCCTGCGCAAACTCTGCACAAACTGGCCTCTCACTCAACACTCCGCCATCTTGGCTGCTTCTCCTGGCCTCCTCCACATGGCCTCTCTCTGCTCTCTGCTCTGCTCTCTCCTCTAATATTAATCTCAGGAACCAAGAGCGCAAGCTCCCGTTCTGCCCCTATTTTATAGTGTAGAAATCCAAACCTTTAATCCAATATACAAAATAGGGAAGTCTCTAATACAAAGTCACTTTCTGAGGCATGATAGGATTGTACCATCCCACATCAAAAAGGGTGGGAAAGGCTTAATCCCCAAACCAAGCCCCAGGCTACAAGGATTCTGCCTACCCACAGCCCGCCCCCAACACACATTAATATCACCTGGGCGACGGGCTTCCATGTGGGCAGCACCATCTTTAACAAAGTGAGCGTAATATATTTTATCTGCCCAACAACATCCAAGAGGTGATGTCAGTTGTTGAGTCAGGTGGCCTGTAAAGGCATGGTTACCCTAGAGAATCCTGGAAACTGGAGCTGAGTCAGGCAGCCCAAGTATGCATGGGAGCTGGAGCTGGGGCAAACAGCCCAGAAAGGCATAGAAGCTGGACTGCTTCTGCAGTTTCTGTTATTAACCAGAGCTCACACCCTAGATTTCACTATTAGGGTCCCCACATTATTATTAAAACTTTTTTTTTCCAAAATAGACTTTACATCTGAAAAAGATGCCAAAGCTTTTCTCCCAGTGTGCTTAAACTGTTCAGTGTTAAAATGCCAGGGGGGTGAGGGGGGGAGGATAATAATAAATACAGTGAATTAGCTTAACAAGTCTTTATACATTCCTTGAAATTGTTTTCAACTTTGTATGTGCCCCAAGATCGGGAAACATATTTCAAGTAGGGTAATTTCTCCCCACTTATGTTTTTATTGTTTATGACTTAATTTTTTTAACACAAAAAACTGAAATGTACCAAAGAATAGCTGTTAAGGAAAAAGGTTATATCTATAAGCAAGAAAGAGTCAGGATAGTGGAAGAAGACAGAACAGAAAAACATTGCACAATGATAAAAAAAAATTTGCTGATACAAAATTTAAAAAGAAAAACTAAAATATAATAAAAGAAATGGTCTCCTTGTTCTTTTCCTTTTTTAACACTTGTTAATATTGTTTCTGGTCTACATAGATTTAATAGTGGCTTTTTCCTCTTTAACTACTTTTTGGGTACTCCATCTATTTATAATTTCTTTCTTTTTTTTTCTTTACCAAGGAATTATTTTTTAATTTATTGTATCTGGCTCCTCTTGGAGGCTCTTCTTTTCCCATCCAGCTGTCTTCTGTCACCGTTAACCTTTACTTAAAAACAAAAGTGTAGATTGGTACCATGCATGTTGGAATCACCTGAGCTGCTAGTTAGAAACACCAATTATAAGTCCAAAGTCCTCTATTGCCAACCACAAAAACCTATTCAATATCATTTGAAAGAAACCTTTGTCCATGAGAGTTAGACACTAAAACACTCGAGATCATTGCATAAGTGTCAACATGAGGATTTTCATTATTTTCCTTAGAAGAGAGGTTGTTTTAAATTTTTTTCCCTTTTCTTTTTCAGAATATATATCAATCCATGTTTACCAATTTAAACTGCCTACCTTGTAGTTCTTTATATTCAAATGATGTACATCTCAAAATTTAACACACTTCATATTATAAAACACCTATTTTATAAGAACTCAATTATGTTACAAAATTTACAGACGTTCTCATCTCTGAGTCATTGGTACTGTTGTATCTATTTAATGCACTGAGAAGAAAGCAAAGAAAGCTAACCACTAGATAATAAAATGTAGAACCAGAGGCTTTCACATGGCTTTTTTTTTTTTTTACTTTATCAGTGAACCTTATATGAACAGTTTTTTAAGGCTCTCACATATAATGAAGGTAAAACAGTAGCAGAAACTTGAGCATTATATCTATGAATGTAGATGATCACAGGAGTAAGTACCAAGTACATATCATAACAAAACAACACCTATGATTATATTCTCTTTTTTATAATCTCAAAGTCTAAATGCTAGTAAATTCTGGAATAAACAATTTGTCACATACATTAGCCAAGAGTAACCAATAGGCCATTAGATGAGAATGGTACCTACTATAGCATTGCCTTTTAAGATGGTTATTCATTTGTATTAATGTAGTTTGGGGATTTGAAAGATTGTTACTGTCTAGTCATAACTGAAAGCAGAAATAACATTTTCTTTTGTCTTATGTATTAATAAAAGCTGCTTTGGGTGGTACAAATATTCATTTTATCAGGTAAGATTACAGCTTGAATTATATCCTTTTTACAACAAACTATTATATACATATAAAAAATATTTTATGAATATCAACCTTGGAGCTATTGCTGGTTGGGTGACAGACCACCACAATAAAGTGAATATAACAATAAAGCAAACCACACAAATTTTTAGTTTCCCATTGCATATAAATGTTATGTTTACACTATGCTGTAGCCTAGTAAGTAGGCAATAGCATTATGTCTAAAAAAATAACATATATATCTTAATTTAAAATATTATTGTGAAAAATGCTAACCATCAACTGTGTCTTCAGCAAGTCATAATCTTTTTGCTGGTGGAGGATCTTACTTCCAATTTGTAAAAAAAATGCAATATCTGTAAAGTATATTGAACAAAGCACAATAAAATAAGGTGTTATTGTAAATACCTCATGCTGGTCTATGGGTGTTGCTATGAATAAACAGAAGTGAATTGACTGGAATGTTAAAATATTGGAAATTATCAATGTTGAGAAATGACCTCTTAAATTATTATTTAGGGATTTTTGCTAATCCTTTATCTTATTTTTTATTATAAAGTGATTTCTTTGTGTACAGCATTCTAAATTATTTATTAATTGAAGTTGAGCCTAACCACAGCATCATTAATAATTAATTATTCTTTGGGATCTGTGTGCATTCATGTGATTAAATGTCTGTGCTTTTGCTTAGAGAACCCACAATCTGCTATTTTGCATTGATTAGAGGAATGAACAAAGAGCAAGCACCCATTACAGAATTCTCAAAGGATATTTTCAGTAACCTTTTTGTGAGTGTATCTAACCTCTGGTGCACTATTATGTGGGAAGGAAAAAAAAAACTTTTGCCCGCGTTTTGCTGCATTGGAAACACTGCATTTATAATTAGGTAGAGCTCTCTTTCTCCTCACTGTTATTCGTATAATACTTATTTCCACAACCCTGTCCCCCAGCATCAGGGAGATGAGTGAATATGAGTGTCCTCATAAATATGAAGAGAAAATAAAACATTTTTTTAAAAAAGATCTGCTTTGTATGAAATTTTCAGCTTTACCCAGCTTAACTTGATAGGCTAAATTATGCTGTAGGAACAAACCACTCCCAAAATATGGGTGCTTAACATAAGAAAGGTTTATTTTTCACTCAGAGTTTATTGCTCATACCTCATGTAGGTAGGCAGAATGCTCTGCTCCAAGCCGCCTCTCAGAAATGGATCTGATAGAAGGTTCTTCCCTTGAACTATGCTTTCTAACAAAGAAGCTTGCTCTGTCTCCATACCAAGAAAAGAGAGGCTGCAGATCATGTGTGGATTTTCATTAGCTCCGCCTCAAATTGACACGTTGCTTCTACTTAGAGTTCATTAACCATCACTGGTCACATGGATGGTAATGGAGGGAGTAATGGAATTTAGGTGAGCATTTGAAACAGAACATTTATAGTTAAGTAGAGCTCTGTTTATGTTCCAGTTCACCCTTCTAATCACCAAATATCCTTGTACTCTTTCTTCCAACAGAAAGGCCTCCCCAGGGAAATCACATAAAAAATCTTTGTTGCAGACTTAGCTTGAAGTCCAGGGTCTCTCTCTCTGGGTGATATGCAGTCATCTCTGTATTAGCGCATACATGACTTCTCTAGGTCCAGAGGTTTATGATCTAAAAAGACCTGCTTCTGCCTCTCTAATGAAAAACAATAGTAGAAAACTTCCATCGAGAGTAAAAAACAGGAAATGCATAGTAGGGATTTGTACCAATTTCAAAATCCCACTGAACACACATTTTTGTGAGGGCACCTTCAGCTAGTAGAGGTAGTGGTGGTGGTAATGATGCTTGATCCTTTATCTTGACTTACCTTGTCCACATTTGAATTAGGCATTGGGAATATAACTTTCATTATAGTTGTACAACAGCCAGATTTCTGGCCATAGAACTTTAGTAGCCTGTAGTTATCTCCATTACTCTTCTCCAGTACTCAATCACTGCCCCTTCATGCAAAAAACTCATATTTCCCACTCTGTTAATCACTGGCTTTATCATTATTTCAGCCAAGATCACTCAAGAAGTGGAATGCGCTGCATCTAAGATAGGACCTGACTCCATACTCTCTTTTTTCTCTGCCACTTTGATTTGCAAGGTACCAGAGAATGGTTGTTTCAAATGAGACCCAGAGTAAAGACATCATGAAGCAGAATTACAACCAATCATGATGGTCACATGTACAAAAGAGAAATAAACTTTGCCTGTTGTAAGCCACTAACAATTTGTAGTTATTAGTTGCTACAGTTCTAACTTAACCTAACCTAAAACTGATATCAGCCTTAATTCAGTGGTTTCTTTGGCAATATGATTGTTTCAGAAACTGAATAGTATCTACTCCAGTTAGCTTGAGGTATCCATAAATCCATTCTGTGACATAATTTTTATCTACAAAATATTTATTTGCTTTCTCATCCATATAACTCTCATTTTGTTTAAACTTAATGGTGTTATATTTAGTCCCTTGGACTTTAGTAAAAAAAAAAAATAAATAACAACGTTTTTTTTTTTCTGGTCTTCAATCCTTACCTTAATTTTGCCCTTAAAAATTTTAATTAGTTAAAAGGCTGGACTGAGTAGGTTTCTCAGAAAGTCTTTCTCAAGCTTATTACTGTTGGGTGTCAAAGCAATTGACTCTTTTAACAGTGGCCTAAATGTCTTCATTCCCTTTCATTAAGCTGCAAATGGACAATTTCTTTGCTGAAATCACCTCTTTCATGTAATACCTTGTGAAATAAAGCCAAAGAGCAACCAGCACACACTAGTAATGCTCTTCCCAGAGAGCCATATTGTGGGAGACGGGCTGTTGTCTGGCAGGGTTGTTGTAGCCTAAGGCTTGGGTTGGGACTGAGTTTTTCCCACTCTTTTAATACTAAGATCTTTTAATACTAAGATTTTTTCAACACTAAGGTTTTCTCCACACCCTTGACTGTTGCATTATGTAGGGTGGTGCACTCTTATGAAGAATCCAATTTATGCCTCAAATGAGTGGCTTTGTATCAGAGACTTCCCTATTTGTATATTGGATTAAAGGCTTTAATTGTCTATGCTATATAATAAAGCAAAGACCGGGGGCTCACTCTCTCTGATATTGCCATCAGCATTGAAGAGGCCTCCGAATTCCATCCTCTTTTCTTGGTGAGTCTATTTTCTTAATTCCTCACTGTTCTTCCTCAGGACCCAGAATTAATAGCCGCACTGGTCCATGGCAAGTGGCACCCAACCTGGGACCTAAGTACAAGAAATTAAACTAAAGGCAGGTGACAGAACTCCCCAAGTGAGTTTTTGGAGAGAGTATAGTCAGGAGTAATAAATTATGGGATAGCTAGGATCAAAAATAAGAGAACTTTTTGTAGAAATATTTCCATATGAGGACGAATCATTGTCTGAAGAATATTAGCGTGAACCGTAAACAGAGGAATGTGAATATGAGAACAATTTGGAGTCTGAGAATGACCTGGGGAATAAAAATTTCACAGCTATGGCTGCCTTAACTGTGGGGCCTCCACCGCCCTTGGCTCCTACCTATGTTCAACCCTCTGCTCCTCCATATCCTTATCGAGCTGATTCCAGAGTCTATAGCTCAAAATTGGGGAAATCCCCATTCCAACAATCTATAGACCAGGCTCAAAATATAGGGGACACAATACATGGCCTTACCTGTTTTCCTGTTGTAGAAAGGCAGAATGATAAGGGGAAACTAGTGTGAGAACATGAACCTGTACCTTTTAAAACTCTGAAAGAACTTAAACTTGCTTGTGCTCAGTATGGACCTACTGCCCCTTTTACACTTGGTTTATTAGATACTATTAGTGCAGAGGCTCTTCCCCCAAATGACTGAAAGGTGATTGCTCATGCTTGTTGCTCCATGGGTGATTATTTGCTGTGGAAGTCAGACTTTCATTAAAAGGCCGTGGAGCAGGATGAGAAAAATCAGCAAGAGGAGATTGCTGTTACTATAGATATGGTAACTGAAGAAGGTCAATATGCCCATATAGCAACTCAATTAGAATATCAACTAACTACTTATAATTAATCAGATAGCCACAAAGGCATGGAGATGCCTGCCTACTCAAGGGGCCAAAATGGAAAAATTTGGTAAAATTAGACAAGGTGCAGACAAGTGATTTCAAGAATTTGTTTTATGGTTAATTCAAGCAGTTGAAAGAATAGTAGAGGATAAAAATGTAGGAAAGATTTTAATAAAGCAGTTAGCATATGAAAATGCTAATTTGGCTTGTTAGGCTGCACTTTGGCCTCACCGCAAGAAGGGAGATATAGAGGACTATATCAGATTATGCAATGATGTTGGGACTTCATACATGCAAGGTCTTGCTTTTACCACAGACATTAAGGCAAGACTTCCCGGATGATACTTTGATAAAGGCAGAACAAACAAAAGAAAGAAGGTCAGGGAAGTACTTCTGCCCGTGGATATTGTTTCCAATGCTGGGGTTCGAGGCATTTTGATAAAAACTGCCCTGCTTCCCCCCAGATATCAGTCTCGGCCTCTCCCTCAAGGATGGCCAGCCCTTAAGGCTCTGGATCTCTGCCCACATTGTAGGAGAGGGAAACATTGGGTGAATGAGTGTGAGTCTAAATATACTACCGAAGGGCAAGTAATTTAGGGAAACAAACCATGGGGCCCTCCTCAGCCCCATCAAACAACAGGGGCAATGTTAGTGTTTCCTCAGCAAATTATGATTACAGCAGGCCAAACTTTGCCCAGCTATCCTGGACAACAACAGAAAGTGCAGGACCGGACGGACCCTCAGTCCAATCTCCCAGTTCATATTAACTCCAGAGATGGAACCTCATGGTATACCCACTGGAATTTTGGGGCCACTTCCCAATAACACAGTAGGACTCTTATTAGGCAGAAGTAGTTTAACTATGAGAGAATTTTTTGTTCTCCCTGGAGTAATAGATTTGGATTATAAAGGGGAAATTAAAGTAATGGCTCACAATTTGAGGAATATAGTCACTATCTCTCCTGAGCAATAAAAATTGCTCAATTAATCATTTTACCTCTTTTGTGTGTGTGTGTGTATTTTTCCAAAGCCAGAAACGGGAAGGCAGTCAGACAGACTCCCGCATGCGCCTGACCAGGATCCACCCGGCACACCCACCAGGGGGCGATGCTCTGTCCATCAGGGGCATCACTCTGTTTAGACCAGAGACACTCTAGCACCTGAGGCAGAGGCCACAGAGCCATCCTCAGTGCCCGGGCCAACCCTGCTCCAACAGAGCCTCGGCTGCGGGAGGGGAAGAGAGAGAGAGTAAGGAGAGGGGGAGGGGTGGAGAAGCAGATAGGCGCTTCACCTGTGTGCCCTGGCAGGGAATCAAACCCGGGACTCCTGCACGCCAGTCTGACACTCTACCACTGAGCCAACCAGCCAGGGCCAATCCTTTTACCTCTTTTAAGACAAGGTCAAACCCTGCAACAGGGTCCCTGAGAAAACTGAGGATTTGGCTTCACTGATGCTGCCTATTGGATTGAAAAAATAGATCAGGAACACCCTGAAATGAAACTAACAATGCAAGGGTGTAAATTTAAAGAACTTTTAGATACTGGAACTGATGTATCTGTTATTGTTAAACTACATTGGCCTCCTTCCTGGCCCATTTATGCAGCAGCCACAGAATTACAAATATAGGGCAGAGTAAATCCCCTCAACAAAGTTCTAGTTTTTTACAATGGGAAGATAAAGAAGGTCATTCTAAACTTTTTCAGCCTTATGTGCTCCCTGGATTGCCAGTTAATTTGTGGAGTAGAGATGTTTTGAAAAATATGGGAGCATTGTTTGTCAGTCCTAATAGTTTAGTCCAGGGGTCAGGAACTTATGGCTTATGAGCCAGATGTGGCTCTTTTGATGGTTGCATCTGACTCACAGACAAATCTTTAATTAAAAAAAATAACGTTAAAAATATAAAATATTCTCATGTATTACAATCCATTCATTTCCTACCGCTCATGTTCATAGTTGTGGTGGCTGGAGCCAATCACAGCTGACCTCTGGGACAACACCAAATTTTTATTGGATAATGCATAATGTACATGGGTCATTGAATGGCTCTCACAGAATTACATTTTAAATTATGTGGCATTCATGGCTCTCTCAGCCAAAAAGGTTCCTGACCCCTGGTTTAGTCAGTACTCAAATGCTTGATCAGGGACTTTTGCCCACTAAGAGATTAGGGAAAGAAAAATGGGGAATTCTCACCCCCATAGAAGTGGCACCCAATACCAGAAGGCATGGATTAGGATATAAAAATTTAGCATAGGGGCCTTGGTAGCTTCTGATACCCCAATAATGCATTGTGCAGACCCAATTACTTGGAAATCAGATAATCCTGTATGGGTAGACCAATGGCCTCTTTCTCAGGAGAAACTTAAGACAGCTGCTCTATTGGTACAAGAGCAGTTACAGCTTGGACACATTGTACTTTCTAATAGCCCATGGAATACACCTATATTTGTTATTTAAAAAAAATCAGAAAACTGGAAGCTATTAAAAGATTTGAGAACAATAAATAAGACTATGGAAATTATGGGTCCTCTCCAGCTAGGATTCCCTTCTCCTACTGCCATTCCATGGAATTATCACCTTGTAATTATTGACTTGAAGGATTGCTTTTTTATCATTCCTTTAAGCCCTCATGACTGCAAGCATTTTGCATTCAGTGTTCTTTCACTTAATTTCCAGGCTTCCATGGAGTGATACCAGGGAAGAGTTTTGCCTCAAGTTATGGCTAACAGTCCTACCTTGTGCCAAAAATATGTTGCTCAAGCTATCTCTCCAGTACAAAGGCAGCATACTAAGGCATACATAATTCATTATATGGATGATATTCTTATTGCTCATCCAGATAAAGACACTTTGTTGACCATTTTGCAACAACTAGAATATTCTTTGAAAGAATCAGAACTTTATATAGCTCCTGAAAAGGTACAGCAATCTTTAACTTTCTCTTATTTAGGACAAATTATTGAGAGACAACAAGTTCATCCACAAAAATTAGAAATCAGGACGGATCATTTGAAACTTTAAATGATTTCCAGAAATTATTAAGAGATATTAATTGGCTTAGATCTTCCTTGAAATTTAACTACCGAGGAACTGAAGCCACTTTTTGATATTTTTAGAGGCTCAGTTGAACCAGCTTCTCCTCAGCTACTTACAGCCAAAGGACAGCAAGCTTTAAAGCTTATAGAAAAAGCCTTGCAACAAGCACAACTAAAATGCATAAATCCTGAAGAATCAATTGCCTTACTAATTTGTCCCTCAAGTTACACTCCAATGGGACTATTGTGGCAACCTTCAAGTCCTATTGAATGGACTCATTTAGCTGTTACTCCTAAGAAAGTTTTATCTCCATATTTTGATCTTGTTACCTCCTTGATTATCAAGGGGCATAGGCAACTTTTATAGCTTATAAATTTTGAGCCTCAGATTATTGTTGTTCCTTTTTCAAAGGATCAACAACAATGGCTCTGGGAAACTTCCACAAAATGGTAAATTGCTTTTGCAAATTTTACAGGCCAAATTGATTCTTACTACCCAGCTAATAAAATAGTTAAATTTTCATTAATTACTACATTTGTCTTTCCTAAGACAATTGTTAACGAGCTTATCCCTGAAGCACTTACAGTCTTTACTGATGGATCCAATGGAAAAGTTTATACTGAAACAGTCACCTTAAAATCAGTTCAAAGACTACAATTACATGTCATTATCATGGCTTTTCAGCATTTTCCATGTTTCTCCTTTAATCTGTATACAGACAGCAAATATTTACTTATGGTTGTTTCCACTATAGAGACTGCTGTCTTAGGGACAACTGCTGATGAGGAACTATTTCAGCAATTTCTCCTTCTTCAAAGATTTGTGTGTCAACATAGAGCTGCATGTTTTATAGGACATAGTCGAGCTCACTCCATGCTCTCTAGAGTGTTAGCACAAGGGAATTCCCTTGTTGATCAAGCTACCCAAAAGAAAATTATTGGAGCAATTATGACAGATCAAGCAATTCAGTTTCATACTATTTATCACCAGAATGCTGCAGCCCTGCGTAAACAGTTTTAACTTTCTTGGAAGCAGCATGACAGATTGTTAAATCCTGTCCAAGGTGTCCTACCTATACTACAATCTGTCCCTTCATTTGGAGTTAACCTTCGAGGACTCCTACCAGGACAACTTCAGCAAATGGATGTTACTCATATACCTTTATTTGGCAAACAGTTCTTTGTCCATTTTACAGTGGATACTTATGCTGGATTTATAGTAGCCTCTGCCAGAACAGGAGAGGCTGCTAATCATGTTATAGCTCATTGTTTATATGCATTTTCTATTATCGAACTTCCTTAACTGATTAAAACTGACAATGCTCCTGCATATGTAGGGAAAGCATTTACTACATTTTGTCAGACTTTTGGACTTGACCAAAAGATGGGAATTCCTTACAATCCCCAGGGTCAAGGCATTTTAGAGCATGCACATCAAACACTTAAATATCAATTAGAAAAAAATAAATAAGAGGAATTATATTGTATCATCAAACTCCTGCAAATCTTCTCTGTCATGCTCTTTTTACTTCAATTTTTTTGAAGGTTATTCAGCAGCTGAGAGACTGGAATCTTACAAGGAAAGCCTTCCCTGAAGTGCAATGAAGGGACCCACTCACAGGAATCTGACAAGGGCCAGACCCTGTTCTCTTATGGGGCTGAAGATATGTGTGTGTTTTTCCTAGGTCTGCTGAAGCTACTTGGTGGATTCCTGAATGACTGGTGAGACACCGTGATTCTGGATGAGAGACTCACTTCACAGAGTAATTGTATAAGGCTTATTTTACTATGCTCTCATCCCTTTCTCTTTTGAGAATAATTAGAAGACTGGGATGCTTTTTAAAAGTTGTATTATTGTCTAATTTTCTTCAATGTTATAAATCATTTTATTTTTTTTTTCTGTTCCATGTTCTTTCCAGGGGTTGCCTGTTTGGATATTGCTAAACAGAAATCTCATACGGCTGTCTTGTGATTTTTCAAGAGAGATTTCTGTTTGGTATTTATGCTTATTACATTCCTATTAAAATAGCCCTTTGTAAGATCAAGCAGGCCACATTCTAATCTCTAAAATCCCAGGTTTCACTCTTGATTTGTGTGACTATATGTGAAGTCTTTGTTTAATGTCTAAATGTGTCTGTTTTTAAGTCCTGAATTAAGTTCTTGCATGCAAAAATTGGAAATGCTGGCTCTAATATTAAAAAATAAAATGATTTGGGGGGGCGAGGAAGGAGAGAGAGGGGTGGAGGGAGGGGAGAGGCACAAAAAAATCCAGATAGAAGGTGATGGAAGACAATTTGACTTTGGGTGAGGGGTATGCAACATAATCAAATGTCAAAATAATCTAGAGATGTTTTCTCTGAATATATGTACCCTGATTTATCAATGTCACTGCATTAAAATTAATAATAAAAATAAATAAATAAAATGATTTTATCCCTACAAATATATAATTTTAATTGGAATAAGTAAAGTGTGCTCATTTAAATTTAAATAAAATGAAATGTGGACCCTAAAGACTTGCTAATTTAACTAGGCTGCTCCAAGCTGCAAGCTGCAAGGCCTGAAGTAGCATAGATTTGCATAATAAGTGTAAAGATTTTTTTTTACTATAGGAAAATAATGAAAGTCACACTGGAATTTTCCAGCTTTAATATATACACTTTAAATTGCCTGTTAATTGTTAAAAAAATGTTTTAATAAGTATGGGAATATTGCTTGAAAATGCATTTACTATATTTTGTTAAAAGTTAACATAAAGACAAGTATTTTGAACAATCTAGATTTCATTTTATTTAAATTTAAATGAGTATTCAGAAGATTACTGATTAAATTGCATGTTTTATCTTTTCCTTATTCAGCTCTACCTTCCTGGTAGTTACTGTAACTTCCTGGTAGTTCCCACTCAATAGAAGAGATGAAACTCAAACTGGGCCATTTTATCTGATAGGTGCTCTGTCAACAGACACTAACAAGTACTACTACCATAAATTATATGTACGAGTTGCAACATTTATCAATTGTGTAACTATATAATTTATTACCCAAACCAGAATATTTTGAAAGGTAATATACACAGAGAAAACTCATTTTTTTTAACTTTAAAAATAAATTTAAAAAAGAATTAAAGAACTTAGTGAGGTCACTTCAAGAAGCAGCATGTTTAAACTCAGACTGCTTGACGGCCACACATAAGCTCTTCCTAATAGTGCTGTCTGAAAGACTTCCTCCCTTCCCACTCAGGGCTCATTAACAGTAAAATTTTTACACTGAGACAATATATAAAGTAATTCAGAGAATGCAGGAAAGTTTTTGTCATGTTCCATTGAGACAATTACTTGTTAATCAGGAACAAGTAAGAGTACTTGTGTGAAATATTGAAGAATAAAAATTGCCTAGTTGAGCTAAAAATATTTGCCCAAAATAAAAGGTCAGGTTAAGATGTTTAAAGACTCCATAATATTGGCTCAATTATTCATTTTTAAGAATAAGGTAGATTAAAAATATCCAGAAAAAAAGTACAATGAGTAATATCCAATTTAGTTTAAATGCCTAGTATATATATACTCTGAAAGACTACACAAACATGTTTATAAATTTCTGTATCCTTCAAAAGTCCTAATAATACCTGTACATGATTATATGCATTCTGTTAAAATAAATCATGGAAGTTTGACATCATAACTTGATGGAAGAAACAGAGTGTACAAAACAAGTGAAATTAACAGAATAGGATAACAGAACTCAGAAGCAATGACACATTTTATTCTCACAGTATGGTGTGAATTTTTATTTTGTTTTTTTTTTTTTTTTACTTTTGTAGCCTTTTTAAGACCATTGTAACAAAAGACATTTGTTCATTTCCATGTCATTGACAATCACATTTTGCAGAAATTTTCTGACTGGTTAAGTACAGTATAAGCAGTGATAAAAGGGAGAGATAAAGACAAAGGTTACAAGGAAATGAATAGATGAATGAATAAATGCAGAGTGAATCTAGATTAAAATACCTAATTCTGTCCCTCCACATCTACTACTCAACTGTAAGAATAAAAACCAAAGAGGTAGTGCTCTCTTTTCATCTCCATGACTAGGACCCCAAATGCTAATGGAGCAATGCCCCAGATGAGCACAGCATGCCCCCTAGTGGGCTTGCCAGCCAGGTGGATCCTGGTCAGGGTGCATGTTGGGAGTCTATCTCTTTCTCCCCTCCTCTCTGTGAATAATAAAAAAAAAAAAGAAAGAAAAAGAAAATAAGAGGTCTGGCATACAAATTAACACATATGAGAGACTAAAATAATTGCTGACTTTTACATATTTTAACAGTTCAAAATCTTTAAAATAATCTATCCTTCTCTTCTATGCTTGCAGATGGGCATTCTAATGAATTTCATCCCTTCATTTTGAGCAATGGCACTAAATAATTGTCAGGGCATTTTTCTGACCTGACCTTAAGGAGAGACTTATTTTTCTATGAGCATTTCTCATCCCAATATGCAGAATGAAAACAAGCCATGGGTTTTCTCTCCCCATGTTTCAAGAAAATAATTCACATTCTTAAAGTAATCTTGATTTAGTAAGCCCCATTTCTCCAAATTCTACCCCTTCTAGAAATGCTATTTCCTCATAGGGACATATTAAAATGAGAGCTTGTTTAAAAGTTCTCTTGGTTACTGTTAGAGTAGGTTCTACTATATGCAAAACATCACTTCAGCTATAGTAGCACTGTATTTCATGGTATTTTTATAGCTAGAGTATAATTCCAATCCTGAATTTATAAAAATAAATATATTTTTTATTTTCTATTGAATTTATTGGAGTGACAGTGGTTAATAAAATTACGCTGGCTTCAGGTGTACAATTCCATAATACATTATCTGTATATTGCACTGTGTGTTCAGCACCGCAAATCAAGTCTCCTTCCATCAGCATTTATCCCCCTCTCTCTCTTCCGTCTCTCCCTACTCTCATTTCTCTCCTGAAATCCCCATACTGTTGCCTGTATCAGTATTTTATAATATATCATGTTATACTTTTGCAACTTAATCATAAATGTATTTTGAAAAGATGAAAGATTTATGGAAGTAACATATTCTTTATAATATATCTGAATTGTCTTACTCTTATTAGAGTTGAAACAAAAATTGGGAAATAATTATGGTTTGCCCTGTAGGTGGCATCTATTACTGAAATCAAAGTTTTCCTATGATGTTTTAGAAGTTTGAGAGCGGTTCCTATCTTCACTAAGTACCTGAGTACTTCTATAGTAGCTGCCTCATCTTTAAAGAAGTCCATACACATGACAGCCACACAACCTTCTAGTACAAATGCTGTAGTGTGAATATTTGTGCCATTTCCCACTCCCCAATTCATATGCTTAAATTTAATGCCCAACGTGATGATATTAGAAGACAAAGCCTTTGAGAGGTAATTAGTCCTTCTGATAGAATCCTCATGAATGGGATTTGGGCCCTTAAAAAAGAGGCCCCACAAAGCTCCCCAATCCTTTTCTTCTCCCATGTGTGATTACAGCTAGAAGTTGCTAGCTATGAGGAAGCAGATCCTCACAATATATAATGTCATTATATCATGTATATATCCTATTATAATAGAATAAATATCCTATTTGTTCTGTTTCTCTGGGAAACTCTAATACATATACCTTCATTTATCACCACTTTTATTTTAAGTCTGTGACTCAAGGAACCATTTAAACTCAATGGAATAAATTAAGTCTAGAATTAAAGCTCTTCTCCTGATTTACAATCTAACAGAAAAATTAATAAATCATATTAAAACATTTCTCACTCACAAATCAAAGGGTGCTCAAGTGTAATGATGTCAACAGTGGCATTTTGAAGTAAAAAGTAGGAAGGCTTAATTCACCCACCTACCCACCCATCCGCATAGACTAGACTCAGTGTTGGCCTGACTAGACTCAGCCTAGGCAACAAAACACACCCAATTTCCAAATAGTTTTGGATGAAGGGGTGAATTAACACTCTACTTTAAAAATGTGTGGTTCCTTAACTCAGCTCAAATCTTTTTAAAATATCTACCATGGTTTAATCAAGGTCCTTGCTCTGGAATAACCTATAAAATTAATGATTTGCACCTTAGTTTTTCTGTTACAGTGCTATTTTCTAAATTGATATTTTCTGATTATGTTCCTCAAGCCTAAATCCCACTGGCAAATATTTGTTACCCGAGGCTTTATAATATTGAGACAAAAGACACGAAGGCATTACTTCAACTTACAGGGATCATAGATATAGTTCTTCCTTATTCCCACCCTTGAGTCCTGGCATATCAAGTTTCTTTTGCGCTTTGTAAAATACTACATTTCTTAGAAAATAAATTCAAATCCTTTGAGAACAAGAACTACTTATGGGATTTCAATAAGATGCTTTTCACAGAAGAAATTCAGGTAATATCTACTAATGGTGATCCAGGTTTTTATTTAATTAAATTTATTGGGGTGACACTGGTTAATATAATTATTCAGGTTTCAGGTGCACAATTCTATAGCACATCTCTTGCACCATATTGTATGTTTACTCCCCAAGTCAAGTCTTAGATGATCACAATTTATCCCCCAATATATCCTCCTCTAGCCCCACCCCCATCAATCAACATACTGTTGTGCATATCCATGAGTTTTTTTGTCCTTTTTAGCTCACCTCACCACCCCTCTCATCCAGCCACCCCCCCAAAAGTTGGCAGGCTTCTTTTGTATGTATGAATCCATCTCTATTTTACTTGTTAGTTCTTTTGGTTCATTGGTCCTTGTCTTTCTCTTACTGGCTTATTTCGCTTTGCGTGGTGATCTCCAGGTCCATCTTTGCTATCACAAAGGATACAATTTCCTCTTTTTTATGGCCACATAGAAATTCATTATGTAAATGTATCATAGCTTTTTTTTATCCACTCATCTATTGCTGGGCACTTGGGCAGTTTCCAGATCTTGGCTTTTATAAACAATGCTGCAAAGAACATAAGGTTGCATATATTTTTTTTGAATTAGTGTTTCATGATTCTTAGGACATATTCCCAGAAGTAGGATCACTGGATCAAAAGACAGTTTAATTTTAAATTTTTTGAGATAACTTCATACTGCTTTCCATAGTGGCTGTACCAATCTGCATTTCCACCAACAGTGCATGAGGATTCTCTTTACTCCACACTTTCACCAACACTTGCTGTTTGTTTATTTATATATAGAAGCCATTCTGACATATCTGGGGTCATATCTCATTGTGGTTTTAATTTGCATTTTTCTGATGATTAGTGACATCGAGCATCTTTTCCTATATATATCAGCCATCTGTATGCCCTCTTTAGAAAAGTGTCTATTTAGATTTTTTGCCTGTTTTTTTTTTTTTTTTTGTATTTTTCTGAAGCTGGAAACGGGGAGAAACAGTCAGACAGACTCCCGCATGCGCCCGACCAGGATCCACCCGGCACGCCCACCAGGGGCTACGCTCTGCCCACCAGGGGGCGATGCTCTGCCCCTCCGGGGCTTCGCTCTGCCGCGACCAGAGCCACTCTAGCGCCTGGGGCAGAGGCCGAGGAGCCATCCCCAGCACCCAGGCCATCCTTGCTCCAATGGAGCTTTGGCTGCGGGAGGGGAAGAGAGAGACAGAGAGGAAGGAGGGGTGGGGGTGGAGAAGCAAATGGGCGCTTGTCCTATGTGCCCTGGCCGGGAATCGAACCCAGGTTCCCCGCACGCCAGGCTGACGCTCTACTGCTGAGCCAACCAGCCAGGGCCCTTTGCCTGTTTTTTAATTGGATTGGGTTTTATTATTTTTTTGGTGTTGAGTTTATAAGTGTTTTATAAATATTCGATATTAATCCCTTATCAAGTTCAGTGAATATGTTCTCCCATTGAATAGTTTGCCTTTTAATTTTATTGGTGGTTTCGTTGGCTGTGCAAAAACCTTTTAGTTTGCTGTAGTCCAATTTGTTTATTTTTTTCTTTTGTTTTCCTTGCCTGTGGAGATATATCAGAAAAAAATATTGCTATAAGAAATGTCCAAGATTTTACTGCCTATTTTTTTCAAGAATTTTTTAATCCTAATATTTTAATCTTCAATTCATTTTTAGTTTTTTCTTGTGTATGTGTTATAAGGTGGTATAGTTTTATTTAGTTAGTTTTTTGCATGTATTCATCCAATTTTCCCAACATCATTTACTGAATAAACTCTCTTTACCCTATTTTATGTTTTTGTCCCCTTTGTCAAATATTATTTAACCATATAGGCATGGGTTTATATCTGGGTTCTCTATTCTCTTTCATTGATCTATATGTCTATTTTTATGCCAGTACCATAATGTTTTGATTACTATGGCCTTGTACTATAGTTTGATATTAGGTAGTATAATTCCTCCAACTTTGTTCTTTTTCAATGTAGCTGTGGCTATTCAGGGTCTTTCGTGGTTCCATATAAATTTTTTGAAATATTTGTTTTAGTTCTGTGAAATACACCATTAGTATCTTGACAGGAATTGCATTGAATCTATATATTATTTTGTGTATGATGGTCATTTTGATGATGTTAATTCCTCTATCCATGAACATGGTTTATACTTTCACTTATTTGAATCTTTCTCTGTTTCTTTCTTTGGTTTCTTACATTTTCTGAGTACAGGTCTTTTACATCTTTGGTTAAAATTATTCCTAGGTATTTTATTTTTTTGAAGTAATTGTAAATGGTAATTTTTCTTAATTTTCCTTTCTTTTTTTTTTAATTTTCCTTTCTGATAGTTCATTATTGGTGTATAAAAATGCACCTAATTCATGCCATCTGCAAATAATGACAGCTTTACTTCTCCCTTTCAAATTTGTTTGCCTTTTATTTCTTCCTCTTGTCTGACTGCTGTGGCTAGGACTTCCAGTATTATATTGAATAAGAGTGGTGATAGCAGTCATCCCTGTCTTGTTCCTGATCTTAAGGGAAATGCTTGTAGTTTTGCCCATTGAGTATGATATTGACAGTGGGTTTGTCATAAATGACCTTCATTACTTTGAAGTACGCTTCCTTGATTCCCATTTTGCAGAGAGTTTTAGACATACATGGGTGCTTAATTTTATAAATGCTTCTTCTGCATCTTTTGATATAATCATGTGATTTTTATCCTTCATTTTGTTTATGTGGTGTACCACATTTATTGTTTTGTAGATGTTGTACCAACCTTTTATCCCTAGAATAAATCCCACTTGATCATGGTGTATGACATTTATAAGGTATTGCTGGATTGGGTTTGTTAATATTTTGTTAAGAATTTTAGAATCTGTGTTCATCAGGAATATTGACCTATATTTTTCTTTCTTTGTACTTTCTTTATCTGGTTTTGGAATTGGGATAATGCTGGTCTCATAAAATAAACTTGGGAGTTTTCCCTACCCTTGAATTTTTTTAGAATAGTTTGAGAAAGATAAGTGTTAATTCTTCTTTGAATGTTTAGTAAAATTCACCTGTGAAGTCCTCCAATCCAGGACATTTGTTGGGAGTGTTTGATTACTGCTTCAATTTTACAGCTATAATCTGTCTAATGAGAATGTCTAATTCTTTCTGATTCAGTTTTAAAAAATTGTATGTTTTTAAGAATTTATCCCTATCATCCAGTTTGTCCAATTTGTTGGCATTATAATTCTTACAATCCTTTGTATTTCTGTGAACTCAGTTATTACTTCTCTTTCATCTCTGATATTATTTATTTGTGTACTCTTTCTCTTTTTTCTCAATGGGTCTGGTTAAAGTTTTGTTAATCATGTTTGTCTTTTCAAAGAACCAGATCTTGATTTCATTGAGCCTTTTGTATTGCTTTTTTATATTTTATTTAATTTTTTTCTGTTCTGATCTTTATTATTTCCTTCCTTCTATTCACTTTGGTTTTTGTTTTTATTTTTCAAGTTCCTTCAAGGGTAAAGTTAGATTGTTCATTTGAGATTTTTCTTGTTTTTTAAGATAGGCCTGCAATGTTATAAATTTCACTCTTAGGCCTGTTTTCACAGTGTACCATTGATTTGGGGTGGTTGTGTTCTTGTTTTATTTCAAGATATCTTTTGATTTGTTCCTTGATCTCATTGATAATTCATTTATTGTTTAGTAACATGTTTTTTAGCTTCCATGTCATCATGTTCTTTTTGGTTTCTTTCTTGTGATTGATTTTTAGATTACACCATTATGATAAAAAAAATATTTGACTTGACTTCAATTCTTAAATTTATTGAGACTTGTTTTGTGTGCTAACATGTGGTCTGTTTTAGAAAATGTTTCATGTGCACTTAAAAAGAATGTATATTCTGCTGCTTTGAGGTATAGTAAGATGTCAATTAAATCCAGCTGATCTAATGTGTTATTTAAGGCCACTGTTTTCTTGTTGGTATTCTGTCTGGAGGATCTATCCACTGATGTCAAAGGGGTGTTAAAATCCCCTACTATAACTGTATTTCTGATAATCTCTCTCTTATGTTTACCAAAATTTGTTTACATACTTCGGTGCTCCTACATTGAGTGAGTAAATTTTTACAATGGTTATATCCTCCTGTTGGGTTGTTCCTTTTTTCGTTATGTACCATCCTTCTTTGTCTCTAAGTAGACCTTTGTTTTAAAGTCTATTTTGTCAGATAAAAGTGTTGCCAACTCATCTTTTTTTATTTCTATTTGCATGAAATATTTTTTTTTACCCCTTTACTTCTACACTGTGTGTACCTGTCATTCTGAGTTGGGTCTCTTATAGACAGCATATATATATGGGTCTTGCTTTCTTATCTTATTTACCTGCCATTTATGTTTATACTATTCATCAACAGATACATATTTATCACCACTTTATTCTTTTAACTATGTTCCTCTGAGTCTTCTTCTCCTTCTCTTTCTTTTCCTTCTCTTTGCAGGCCTTTTAACATTTTCTGTAATACTGATTTGGTGCTAACAAACTCCTTTGGTTTTTCCTTGTCTGAGTAGCTCTTTATTTCTTTTTTATTTTTAAATGATAGTCTTTCTGGGTAAAGTAGTCCTGGATAACAGTTCTTGCTTTTCATCACATTGAATATTTCATATCAATCTCTTTTGACCTGAAACGCTTCTGTTGAGAAATCAGCTGACAGTCTTATGGAGGCTCCTTGATAACTAACTGCTTTTCTTTTATTGTGTTTAAGATTTTTCTTTTTGTCTTTAACCTTTGCCATTTTAATTATGGTGTGTTTTGATTTGTGTGTCTTTGGGTCCACCTTGTTTGGGATTCTCTGTGCTTCCTGCACTGTATTTCTTTATCCTTTACAATGTTAGGAAAATTTTTATTAGTTATTTCCTCAAGTAGATTCTAAATCTCTTGATCCCCTTCTTTTCCTTCTGGTACCCCTATGATGTGTATGTTCTTATGTTTCATGTTTTCACAAAGGTTCCTTAAAATATCTTCATTATTTTTAATTTTTTTTTCTCCTCTGATTGGGTGTTTTTTCCTACTTTGTCTTCCAAATCACTGATTTGATCCTCTGCTTTATCCAACCTACTGTTTATCCCTTCTAGTGTATTTTTGGTGTTGGATATTGTACTCTTTATTTCTGGCTGATTCCTTTTTACAGCTCCTATGTCCTTTTTTATGCTTGCTATTTTTTTTTTTGTTTTGTGTTTGAGCATCTGTATAACCATTACTTTGAACTTCATTTTGATAAATTGTTTATCTCCATTTCAGTTAGCTTTGTACCTGGAGATATTTCCTGTTCTGTCATTTGGGATCTGTTTCATTTTACCCTCACTTTGTAAGCCTCCTCTTTGTGTTTGTTTCTATGTATTAGATAGATCTTCTGATTCCCAGTCTTTGTGGGGTGATCTTATGTACTAGTTGTTCTGTTGAGTCCCTTGGTGCAGACTCCTTGATTGCCTGAATTGTCAGCTCCAATAATGTCTCTTGTGTGAATTATGTGGGTCCTCCTATTGTAATTGAGTCTTAATTGCTACTGGATCATTGTGCATGGGATCAACCCTCAGGCTTGCTGACTGTGAGTTTCTACATTGACCAATGTGTGTGAGCTGGTGTGTTGGTGCTGACCACAAGCTCACCCTTTAAATGCTGCTTATACAGCTAACTGGATCCTCCTCTGATGTTGTCTGCCACTAAATGTGTTGGTTCTGGCCCTCGTGGAAAGAATCCTGGTGCAGGCCCATGTAGGACACTCCCTTTGACTGGCCCTCAGCAACCTTTTTGGAGCTGATGGCAACTCATACTTGTGGTTGCCTCTGTTAGGCTTAAGTACATGTCGGAAGCACAAGAATTTATAGCAAGGCTGCTTTTTACCAGTACTGGGCCCAGACACAGGTCAGCAAAAGACCCAAGGTACTCTGAGATATGCCATTAGCTGCTCCTATCTGTTGATGGCAACTAAAAGAGCCTGTTAGAGCTAGGAGGATGGGGCTAGTGAAACTTCCTTGAGGGGGTGGAGCTTGTCAGGCATCAGGAATGGTGGTGGGTGTGGCTTCCACCTCAAAGTCACATTCTTGGTCTATTCTGCTACAAGGGCTCATCTAATTAGATTTGGCAAAATCAGATAATCCAGGGATTTTCTTCATTTTAGGTCCTTCACCTTAATTTCATCTGCAATAAAAATCTGTATTGTAACAAATCCATTATTGTAACATATCCATAATATGTACACACCAGGAATTAGGGTGTGTACATATTAATAAGGTGATATTATTCTGCCTATCACAATACTCATACTTTATTATTCTGCTGACCAGAGTATTCAGTTTGTAAATTTTACTACTGGATACATATGAGAAGTTCAGAGATACTGTTTCTTAGGAGACACTAAAAATCAGAGAATTTCTGAACAAAAAAAAATGTATTATCTAACTTTATATAATAGAATTGGATATTTTCAGGAATATTATCAGTGAACTATGGCAGTTTGATGAAATAATCTTTATATAGAGATTTTTTGTCAATTTACAATGGGCTTATGTCTCAATAAACCCATGGTAAACTGAAAATATCATAAGTTAATAATGCATTTAATACACCTCATCTACCAAATATCATAGCTCCTCCTAGCCTACCTTAAATGTGCTCAGAGCACTTACATTAGACTACTATTGGAAAAAAATCATCTCACTGTCCCCATTCTATTATACATAAGAAGAGATTATTGTGCCACATATTGCTAGCTCAGGAAAAGGTCAAAATTCAAAGTTTGAAGTATGGTTTCTATTGAATGCATATTACTTTTGTACCACCATGAAGCTGAAAAATTGTAAGTAAAGCCAACATAAGTTGGGGATCTTCTGTATTATAAATTTATTCCTATGCCAGCTATTGAATACCTCTGGTAGCATATCAGGGAAACCATTCCCTGAAAATACTCCCCTGAGGGCCTGGAACCACTCAGCAATCTACTCCCCAGACCTGTGTTCTGCAAGTTCTCAGAGAAAGTCACATGGATTCATTGCAGACCTGGAACTTTTCACTTAATAGTATTGGTGATAGTCTGGTACATTCTTACTCTCCAACTCTGTCTTCTCACTTGAGATGTCCATGCCTCCTTTCTTTATTTTTGTTATTCAATTATTGCCTTCCTTGTTTTATCATGCAATTTATAAAATATATCAATACCCCAGAGAGAGCATTTTTTCATTGATTATATTTAGGTTTGCTTTTTTTTCCCCCTGATAAAATCTACATAAACACTGTAACTTTATCAGTAATATTTCCTCACACCATAATTTAAAGCAAGCTATTTCTAAAAAGATGTCTACTATCTTGTTAATTTCTTCTATTCTGTAGGAGTTTCTGTAAAGTTCAATGAAAGAAGAGGGCTGTTCCTGTTCAAAATACCTGATCTTTTCCTTTGGGACTTTTTTATACTATATGAAACAATCCAGCTAAATCATGAAGCTATGTATTGCTATTAACTGTAATTTTAGTTCTACAGTATTTATTCAAATGATTCAGGTATTTATGGATAAGTTCCCTTCATATTATCTGAAAATTATGTGAATATTAGGTCATTATTTTAAATGCTTTACATATGTTAAAATAGTAGTTACTGTTTCAGATTTGATTGTTTTATTGCTTTTATATTGCTGATTTTAATGGGCTATAAACACCCTCTTGTTCAATTTTTGCAAAAGTTTAAAGTTTAAATATTTTGGAAAGACTAGGGAGAAAAGATTGACAAATTTTCTTCAGTAATTTTGAGATATGGATCACTGAGATGTTAACTAGCAGAAAATTTAATAATTTCAATTACCTTTCCATAATGACAACAATCCCTCTCTGCACATCTTCTTCTGTCATTCCTTCTACCAAATACATAGTCTTCACCACTATTTCTTACCGCTCTACTTTCTACCTCTAGAGTTATTAAAATAAAAAATGTTCTCAAGATCTAGCTCCAGTGTCACTTTCTTCATGAAGCTTTCCTCACTCCACCTACAAGTAGATTTCTTTAACTTTTATAGTATTGATTCTTTCACTCTTCTAGTATTGATCACAGAGGACCTTATACTTTATTTTTCCTGAGTCTATAGTTTCTTGTTTTTTCCAAAGAATGGATTGAAATACCTGCTAGTACTCAATTGATAATTACAAAATTGTCAAGGTGATATAAAGTACAGCATAGGGAATGCAGTTAATAATATTGCAATAACTATGTACGGTATCTAGTGAGTACTTGAAATATAAAGGGGATCACTTTGTAAAGGGCATGATTGTCTAATTGCTATGCTATATACCTAAAACTAATTCAAAATAATATTGAATGTAAACTGTAATTGAAAAATTAAATTAAAAATAATAAAAATGGATTTAGAGAGAAAATAAGAAATACTTTTAGTACTTTTTCATGACTACATGAAAGATTTAAGAAACTGTTTGGTTGATATTATTGAGAGACCTATATGAATATATAGATATCAGTGCCAGGTTTTAATCTGATTGTATGGAAAATTTACCTTAGTTTAGGTTACAAATTCTAAGGACTTGTACTAAATGTTATTGATCATTTTCTGTACAATAGTCACAATATTGCCATGTACTTAATAGGTATACAATGAATATTTGCAAAGAAATACTTTAAATATTTATTTTTTAAACAAAATTTCAAAAGGAAAAAATTGATATTCCAACATTATAATGCTATTAACAGAAAAATACTAAAATTTTGTGTTGTACTTAAGTGTCAGGGATATTAACATATTACTACCACTAAAAAATAAAAATAGCAAGTGCTTATATGGTGCATACAATGAGCCAGACACTGTGCTAAGTGATTTTTTATATATGAACTCAAACTTTATAACAGTCCTAAGACATTATTATATTTGTTATTTAAATCTTAAGAAGATAAAACTAAGACAAGTAGTTAAGTGGATTGACAGAGGTCATCCACCTCTAGTCCAACTACTGGTCCACTTACAAATAGTGGGTCCAGTAGTTGAAGCCAGTCAGCCTATTTCCAGAGTCTATACTCTTACTCTCCAGGCTAGACACTAAGTGGAAACACTTTTTCTTTAATTTATGAAAAAACTTGAGCAGTCTGAAACCATAGACTATACCAGTATTTAGTAATGAGTTGTCACTGTTGATAACTAATTTGGAATTTCTGGAAACTTCACATACACAAAAATCCTGTGGTCAAATACTTTTGGGAAATTCCATGTTAAATAAATTTTTATAGACCCTGTGATAAACAGAATATAACTTGAGAAACTTATATACAAACTAATTTTGGCTGTTCTCATTTTCTAATTCATTTCCTAAGAAGTTATTAAAGCGCGCGTGCGCGCGCACACACACACACACACACACACACACAACACATATTTTAGTTCTAGCCAAGAGCTACTGCATTCTATTCTTGGTTGGTGCTCAATCAATAAGTTTAATTACAGCAAGAGGTTCCAGAATATAACTGGTAGAATTCTAAGCCTTAAGTAAATTCATCTCACTATAAGTTTATCTATAGTCTACATTTTATAAGCAGCTTCTATGATATATAAGAGGAATAACTAATGTCATTTTCTAATTGTTATTCCATTAATTCCAATTAGTTCCAAATTCCACTATTCTTTACATTTCTTATTAGTTCATTAGAGTATAAGTTTCTGAGAGGAGCTTACCATATACTAAGTACAACTGAAACTATTTAGAGAGAAACTTTGTAAGAGTCAGTACTAACTAAAATAAAACTAGTACTTTAATCTATGTAGCCCTGTTATTAATTGTGTTATACATTATACACTTGCTATGTGTCTAATCCCTATAAGAACATGTTGTAATGCAATTTTCACCCAGTCTACTCTGTTTGGGATTTAGCAATAATAAGTATGAGAGGAAATAAAGTATTGCACATATCTATATTCAAATTTTTTTCTCCTAAAAGCACATAACACTCTGTAAGCATCAGAAATGCCACATTAAAAGCGAACCAGCAAGTTGTTTGTTTTAAGGAAATGGAAAAGTTTATTAGCAAAAGCAATCAAAGAACAGTTATTGCCCTACTTGTGTGTTCATTTTGCTCAACCCTTGCGGTTAAATCTCATTTCTCCAGGCAGTGAATACAGTTTTTTTTTTCAGTGTTTTTCCATTACTTCACAAGAGATTTATGAGAATATTTTATAAATATTACTGGCAGACCTGTAGACATAAATATCTATATACTGTTTATAGACTCTACCTTGGATTATTAAATGATTGCTTTTGGTTTAGAAAGCTAGAGGCATTAAAACCTAAATGAAAAAAAAAGTGATAAACCAATTTAATATGGTAGAGGACTAATGTGCTTCATTAAGTTCAACTTTTATAAAACTATTTTTTAAAGAATATTTTACTGGGTGTGACCTGTGGTAGCACAGTGGAATGCTGAGGTCGCTGGTTCAAAACCCTGGGCTTGCCTGGTGAAGGCAGCTATGGAAGTTGATACTTCCTGCTCCCCCTTTTCTCTCTCTCCTTTTCTTCTCACCTCCCTCTCTCTCTCTAAAAAATAAATAATAAAAGCATAAAATATAAAATAAAAAGAATATTTTACTGGAGTAAATTTCACAACTTTTAGACATATTTTCTCATTCTTACTGCCTCTGGCTTTTATTTTATTTGACTGGAGGTTTATTTAAAAAAAGAAATGTTTTATTGCAGCACTGTTCACAGTGGCCAAGACATGGAAACAACCAAAAAGCCCTTCAATAGAAGACTGGATAAAGAAGATGTGGCACATATACACTATGGAATACTACTCAGCCATAAGAAACGATGACATCAGATCATTTACAGCAAAATGGTGGGATCTTGATAACATTATAAGGAGTGAAATAAGTAAATCAGAAAAAAACAAGAACTACATGATTCCATACATTGGTGGAACATAAAAATGAGACTAAGAGACATGGACAAGAGTGTGGTGGTTACCAGGGGTGGGGGGAGGGAGGACAGGGGGAGAGTTAGGGGGAGGGGGAGGGGCACAGAGAACTAGATAGAGGGTGGCGAAGGACAATCTGACTTTGGGCGAGGGGTATGCAACATAATTTAATGACAAAATAACCTAGACATGTTTTCTTTGAATATATGTACCCTGATTTATTAATGTCATCCCATTACCATTAATAAAAATTTATTTAAAAAAAAAAAAAAAAAAGAAATGTTTTTATTTTTATGTTTTAACATCATCAATTGAGCATCGGTTTCTGCTCCCTCACAGGTGGATATGTTGCGCACAGGTAAGAACAGCGTTGATCATTTTGTGATTCTTACAAGAATAGAGGCATGAAATTTCAAAAGATTCACTGACACTCAGGGACTGGAAAAATAGTACTTCAGAGTTTATTGTTCAGTCAATAGTTTGCTTTAGGCTTGAGGGCAGTTTTTGCATTACAGACCTCACTTGTGTAAGAAAAAGTATAAAGAAGCCTTCAAGTCAATCATAAAGCAGGCAATAAAGCAGTGGGTGGGGGAACTGCTGAAAATTACATATAAAGCCCACTATCTGACATATTACCAGCAAATAGTGAGGCATTGCCTTAAAAGTATGTCTCATGTCAAGAGGACTATACCAGAGAAAATCAGTTATTGTGCATAACAAATACAGAAGACTTAATTTTCATCCCTACCTCTTTCCCTCCCAACTGTAGATTGGCCAGCAAATATTGAGTATCTACTACATATCATGTCATAACAACAAATAAGACAAAGAAGCTTGCCTCAGTTTTTTATATGTTGTCTTATACTATAGGCCACCGTCCTTCTCACTAGAGTGTCAGCTGCTTCAAGACAAAAGCATGCATTCTTTTAACTTTAAATACCCTCTAGGTGTTATATAGTACTTGCAAATACTATGTTATCAATATGTTTGTCTAATTTGATGGCATCTTTAACCACCCAGTTTTTCAACCTAGAAATTTCAATTAACTAAAATTTCCATATCCATTCACATTTAATCAATAAACTGATCTCGTCCATTTCACTTCCAAATTAGCACTGAACATTCACCCACATTCTGTTTTGCTCTGCCATTGTATTTGTTCACATCAAATAATTTAATTATGGACTAACTGGCATCTGTATCCTAAATTTTGTTTATCTCCATTCATCTCTTTCACCATCCTACAAGTTTTTCACCTAAACTATAGAAACAATGATTTTAAGTCTGCATTAAACTCTTAATAGTCCCCACATATTATATGGTAAAATCTCAAACTTTCAAAATTATACCTCCTTTGCTTACTTTTTTATCCTTTTGATTAAAATTTTTTAATTTAGTTAGATGTAGAAATATGATCAAGAATAAACTGGAGATCAAAGTTTATAGAAATATTATAGACAAACTGCTGTGCCTTTAGAAACCAATTCTCCTCCAGAAATAGCTTTATCTCCTTCCCCTTCATGAAAATCTTTAAATGCATGTGTAAGTAAAACCATTAAAATATGCTGAATTTTTATTTATTAATTTATTTGTTAAATTATAGTTCACCTGACAGTTGCATTAACATGATTCACAATACACAATGGTGAACTTATTCAATGTCTTTGTGATTTAGAACAAAAACAGAACATATTATTCTAAAACAAAAAAAGCAATTTTCATGACTATTTCACAGATGCAGAATAATTAATTTCTTTTAGAGAGTCATTTAAGATAATTCAGTTTTTATTAAATAGTTTGACCCAAGCAGGTATTTTCTAAACTAATAGGAGTTCCTTACAGCGCAGGTAACAGCCTTCTTTCTCAGAAATATATAAAACATATACCAGGGAGAGGCAAACAATGTGTTCAGCTGGAACACTGGGTGCAGGAAGTAGAAGAAAATAAACATTTTTCTACAGAATTGGTTTCGAAAGGTACAGTTGTTTGATCATAATATTTTACAAACTTTGATCTCTAGTTTATTTCTTACTATATTTCTATAACCAACTAAAATTGAAACATTTCAATCAAAAGAATAAAAGGATATGCAAAGGAGGATATTGTATATTTGAAAAGAGTTGAGATCTGTGTGTTGGAGGAAAGAAGAATCTTGAGAAAGAAGACTGTGGAAAACCTTGAATATCCAACTGGGGAGCTTAAATTATGTGGCCAGGCATCGCCAAAGGCTTTTGAGTGATGCGATTAAAGTGTTTTAAAGAGATTACTAAATCTTGGGTACAGGGAAGAATTGTTTGAAGGGGGTAGAACTGGTGGCATAAACACCCAAAATTAGAAGCATACTGAAATACAATAATAAAGGTTATTTTTGACAGTAATTAAAATAAAATTGACTTAGCCAGTGCCTTTAGAGCAGGGTGGTTTAATGGAAAATAGAGCAAATAATGATCAGGCCTGAAACTCAGAAAAAATGAAAAAAAAAAAAAAAAGAAAAAGCACCATATAGGCCAATTATAGTGAACTCTGCAGTCCAATTGTTATCGTTCAGTAGAAATGTGATTTTAGTGGGTTTACTCCTCCCAGAGCTGTGTGCATCAGTGTGACCTGAAGTCTGATATCCGCCACCTTTTATGCTCATTAGACTCATAGCTTTTCAATGAAATACTCACTTTTTATTTGTAGTATAGTGGCTGTCACATTAATTTTTGATTCAAAGAATTATCTTTTGTGATGTAGCTTTTATTCACTTTCAATGCACTTAGATAAAGTCTTTGCTAGTGGGTGTATGACTGAATGTGGAGGTCAATAGTAAATTTCTACCATCCTAATAACTACTCAAGAAAGAACTAATTGGACTCAATGACTCAAATTCTGTAAATCCATTTGTCACAATAACTCCATTTTCATAGTTTCCACAGTAGAATACCACAACATGACATATTTGTTAGATTTTTCACTAAAAAAACAAAAAACTACTAGGATTTTAGTTTTAAATTTATGTAAAACTTGTTATATATTTAATAAAGTCAAATTTTATTTGACAAATATACAACCCTTGTAAAATGTGTGAAATATGAAACAAATTGAAGTTAATAAATTATTAAAAATCTCTAGAAAACCATGCTCTCAATGTTTCCTTTTAAATAACTTCTGATAAATTTAAAAAGTTATTTCTTCCCTGGTCAGGTAGCTCAGTTGGTTAGAGAGTCCATACAATGGGTCAGGGTTGCAGGTTCCATCCCCGGTAAGGGTACATGCAGGAGTCAATGAATGAATGCATGTGAATGGGTCAATGTTTCTCTCTCTCTCTCTTTCTCTCTCTCTCTCTCCATCTTTATTTCTCTGTAAAAATCAATAAATAAAAAAGTAAGTTATTTATTTAATTACTAAAAAAAATCAGTTGAATGACTGGGAAGGAACAAGGTAAATCTGTATTTCAACTCTTTCAAAAATGGAAATAGCCTGACCAGGTGGTGGAGCAGTGGATAGAGCTTTGGACTGGGATGCAGAGGACCCAGGTTCCAGACACTGAGGTCGCCAGTTTGAGCATAAGCTTATCTAGCTTGAGCAAAGCTCACCAGCTTGGACCCAAGGTCGCTGGCTGAAGCAAGGGGTTACTCGGTCTCCTGAAGGCCAGCGGTCAAGGCACATATGAGAAAGTAATCAATGAACAACTAAGGTGTTGCAACAAAAAACTGATCATTGATGCTTCTCATCTTCGTTTCTGTCTGTCTGTCCCTATCTATCCCTCTCTCTGACTCTCTCTTTGTCTTTGTTAAAAAAATGGAAATATACTCAATATGTCTTGATAAATATACAACTCAAAATTATGATACATATGCCATAGTCAATAAATATATGTAAAGAGAATAGAGAAATGTGTAGCTATAACAAAGAGGAAAGAGAGAAAGAAAGAAAGAAAGAAAGAAAGAAAGAAAGAAAGAAAGAAAGAAAGAAAGAAAAGAAAAGAAAAGAAAAGAAAAGAAAAGAAAAGAAAAGAAAAGAAAAGAAAAGAAAAGAAAAGAAAAGAAAAGAAAAAGAAAAAGAAAAAAAGAAAAAAAGAGAAAGAAAGAAAACCAGCTCACAACTAGGTTTGGCCTGTGACACACTCTAAGTGAAATAAGAAACAATACTGAAAGTAAAATGCTAATAGTACTGGGAACAAACAAAAGTAATAAATGATCAACCTGACCCTCAGGAGCAATTTCTATTAAGCAAAGAACAGAAAAACATTGAAGGTAAAAGCTGGACTCAGAAAGGAAAAAGTTAAATGAGCTATTTACCCTAATTTGTCTAAAAAAATCACAATGTGGATATGAAAAATATAATATATTATTAATACTTACATATAATATACTCCAATATATGGATATAATATATTCCTATATAATACAGTGTGTCCGTAAAGTCATGGTGCACTTTTGACCGGTCACAGGAAAGCAACAAAAGATGATAGAAATGTGAAATCTGCACCAAATAAAAGAAAAACCCTCCCAGTTTCTGTAAGATGATGTGGCAGCATGTATGCATGCACAGATGATGATGATGAGCCACATCGAACACCGTGTACACAGCGGAGCAGCCCACAGCCATGCCAGTCGAGATGTGGACGGTACAGAGGAAAGTTCAGTGTGTTCTGTGGCTCGCTAAAATAGAATCCGTGACCAAAGTGGACATGAATATCGGCACATTTATAACAAAGCACCACCACATAGGAATAACATTACTCAGTGGGATAAGCAGTTGAAGGAAACTGGCAGTTTGGTGGAAAACCCCTGTTCTGGTAGGCCATCAGTCAGTGATGAGTCTGTAGAAGCTATACAAGATAGCTACCTAAGGAGTTCTAAAAGATCTGTGCATGAGCCACATCGAACTGCACTGAATAGGTAAGAAATTGGGAGAGTTTTCCTTTTATTTGGTGCAGATTTCACATTTCTATCATCTTTTGTTACTTTCCTGTGACCGGTTAAAAGTGCACCATGACTTCATGGACACACTGTATATCCATGTATAATAACTAATAGTATGTTAAACCATAATATATAATATATTTTAATATTATGTTACAATTATATAATCAAGGTAATTTAATTGCTAAAAGCTATTCACAACTAAGGAATAAACATTTCATTCAAAAATTCATAGAATGTTTTAAAATTTTGATAATATAATATAATAAAACTTTATTAGACTCTTTAAATATAAATTTTTATGAATAATATTCAATTAAAAATTATAAAAAAACAAAATTTCAAACAATAAAGCTATAACCACATTTTAAACTTACATACTAATAGTAAAGAAAGTTCAGAGTCAAATCTCAATTATATGCTTTATAAAAAGCTAATAACAACATATATGGCAAAACTGTACTCAGAATCATATTCATTATTGTAAATTAGTATGGTATTTAAAAAATAAAAATCAATGCAAATAAATTTCAAGCCTAAGAAAATTTAATGATTTTAATTAGTGGAATAGAAAACATTATAAAAAGAGTAGAACTGATATTAAGAGCTAGGTTTTGGGGAAAAATAAAATAAACACAAGTCTAATATGGGAAAAAGATACAATGAAAATGAATTTAACATATTTTATATCTTAAATGACTTTGTGATATATAGCTATTGTTTCATCATTAATTATTAAATATTTATCTTCATGAAATATAAAGGAGTCTATCATGCAGACCTAACTCAGAATAAGCAAACATTTTAATTTCCCTATTTAAAGCCTTAATATAGCACTTGAATTTTTTTTTAGGAGTTCACAAAAGTTCTTACAAAAAAGGAACTCTTGATTTACAGAAGAAAATGAATAAATAAGAATTTCATACTGTCCCTACTTTCCATGGCTAACTCTGTGGAAAATTTGGAACACAAATTAGTAGTCACTTTTCCAAGAAGTTTTTCCTAGATTCTTTAAGACTGGTCTGTGCACCAGGCTAGGTCAAGTATAGCCACATCTCAGCTTATACAGAATTCTTAGTGATATGGCTTAGTTACTTCTCTTTAAATACTAGTTCATAGATAGGGACCATGTGTGTCTCTCTGCAGACATGCATAGCCAGGAGTTAGCACAGTTCTTAACACATAGAAAATGCTTTTAAACATCAACTGAACTAATAATAAATAAAAAGGTAGAAAATAAGGTAAGTATTCACACTATGATTCTGGGCCTCTTTCTCTGTTTCTCTGAGTCCTATCTTAAATGGGATCATTTCAAAGGTTGAATACCTTTGAGCACATGTTTCCTTGTTTTCACTTTTATCACTGGAAATGAAAAGCAATGAAAGACATGGTACTTATGTTGCAAAATCTTTTTAAGGAATGGGAACAAAACCAATCTGAGGGAACTCTTTACATCTGTCCATCTTAAAAATAAAATAGAGGCACGGCAAGATGGTGATGAAGTAGGCGGACGTACCAACTTCCACCTCCCAGAACCAAAGTGGATTACAACTTAATTTTAAGAACCATCATCTAGAAAAACTAACTTTGGACTAAACTAAGAGGACTCTTTAACCAAAGAACACTGAAAAAGCCACACTGAGACCGGTAGAAAAAGCAGAAATGCAGAGAGGGCTGCCCAGCTCCAGGGAGTGAATGGCAGTCTGGAGGGACTCATGTGGTGGAAAGTGAGTTTAGGAGGGAGAATCCTGGGCCTCAAAAAGAAAGCTTCAGCCTGCAGCCCCAGAGCCTAGAAGAGGCATATGAACAAGTATTTAGCTGTGAAATAAGCCAGTATACTGTTTGTGAGAAAGAGAAAGATTTCTCAGACCCAGGATCCTTCTTAAAGGGACTGCTCAAAAAGCCTCTGTCACAACCACTCACCCGGGACTCTGAGAGACTGGGAGAGTTGAGGGGATTGGAGAAGCAGAAAGAGAGTGTAATCCAGGAGACACAGGGAGATACACTTTGAGGGACAGCCACCCAAACCCCTGGGCTGAGTCACCTCCCAAATCTAAGGGGAATATTTCCCCTGGAACCAGCAATACCAGCAAAGGGAAGCAGGACACCAGCCAAACAAGCTATCCTGCAGCACTCAGCAGAGTTGCTTAGAAGAAGGGAGCCTTCAGGAACACAATATTGAGTGCTAAGGTCTCAACTGCATCACCCCCACTCACACTGCTGAGGGCTCCCTGGAGGGAGGGTAGTGGAAGGACACAAAAGTGCGGTCCTGTCAGTAGGGGTGGAAGCCAGGTTGTCCCAGCATGTGCACAGTACCAACCAGTGGGATAATAATGGGAGAACAAAAGTGGTCCACCCAGCTGTGGGCCAGGTGAGCAAGAGTGGCACCACTTGCAATTCTGCTTGCAGGGGAAAGACGAAAGCCAGGGAACTGCAGAGACAAGTGGCAGAGAACGGGTGTGCAACCCCGCTCCCCACACTGGGGCTTGTGGCCAGTGGAATAAACACAGCCCCACCCACAGGGGAGGGGAGAAAGGTGGGGAACAGGCAAAGTATGCGGCTGAGCATAGAAGCTCAGCCCCACCCACAGTGCTGAGACTTGTGGCCATGGTGCAGCACACAAACCCACCCGTGGGGGGGGGGGGTGAAGGCCAAGGCCGGCCAGGGCTTGTAGCCCCAGCATGTGAACACAGCCCAGCCTTGGAGAAGAAGCCAGAACCACAGCAACTGCCACAGCAGGCCAGCGTCAGCAACGTCCATTCCCGAATGCCCAAGGCAGTGGCAGAGGGGGTGGTAGACCTGCAGAGAGATCCCACCCAGGGAACACAGAGTCCACACCAATTGGACTGCACTAGCCACATCCTTCTTATACACAGACAAAATGTAAAGGCAAAAAAAATGCAACCCAAACAAATCAAGAAAAATCCCCAGAAAAGAACATGAATGAGTCAGATATAACCAAATTACTAGATATAGAGTTTAAAATAATGATTTTTAGGATGCTCTGAGATCTTAGAATAGCAATAGATAAATATAACGAGCACCTAAATAAAGAGATAGCAAGTATAAAAAAAAACATTGAAATAATAAAAGAGTCAGTCAGAAATAAAAAAATACAATATCAGAAATGAAGACCACAAAGAAAGGAATTAAAAGCAGGATGGATGAAGCAGAAGATTGAATCAGAGAGTTAGAAGACAAGATAAATGAAGGCTTTTAGCAGAGCACAAAAAAGAAACAAGACTACAAAAGTCTGAGGAAACTCTAAGAGAGCTTTGAAGAGAAATAACATCTGTATCAGAGGGGTTCCTGAAAAAGAAGAGAAAAAAACAGGGATAGAGACCTTGTTCAATCAAATCATAGCCAGAAACTTTTCTAAACTGATGCAGAAAAAAGTCACACAGGTTCAAGAAGCACAGAGAATTCCATTAAAGAGAAACCCAAAGAAATCTACCAAGACACATCATAATTAAAATACCAAAGCTAAGAGATAAAGAGAAAATATTAAAAGCTGCTAGAGAAAAAAAGGCTATCACCTACAAAGAAATCACCATAAAGATGACATCCAACTTCTAAACAGAAACACTTGAGGCCAGAAGGGAATGGCAAGAAATATTCAAAGTAATGCAGGACAAGAATCTACAACCAAGACTACTTTATCCAGCAAGGCTATCATTTAAAATTGAAGGAGAAATTAAAAGCTTTCCAGACAAAAAGAAAAAACTCAAGGAATTTATTACAACCAAACCAATGTTGCAAGAAATATTAAGGGGCCTGTTGTAAACAGATCAAGTAGGGAAAAAAATATACTAAAAGAGGAATATAGCTTTAAAACATAAAATGGCAATAAACGACCACATATCAAGAATAACCTTAAATGTAGATGGCTTAAATGATCCAATCAAAAGACATAAGGTAGCTGCATGGATAAGTAAATAGGACCAAGCCTGACCAGGCTGTGGTGCAGTGGATAGAGCATCAGACTGGGATGCAGAGGACCCAGTTTAGAGAACCTGAGGTCACCAGTGTGAGCATGGACTCATTTGGTTTCAGAAAAAAAAGCTCACCAGCTTGAGCCCAAGGTCACTGGCTCAAGCAAGGAGTTACTTCAGTGGTCCCCAACTTCCAGGCCATGGGCTAGTACTGGTCCTTGGGCCATTTGGTACCAATCTGCAGAGAAAAAATAAATAACTTACATTATTTCTGTTTTATTTATATTTAAGTCTGAATGATGTTTTATTTTTAAAAAATGATGAGGTTCTCTCTGTTAAATCCATCTAAGACTCACTCTTGATGCTTGTTTCGGTCAAGTGATACATTTATCCATCCCACCCTAAAGGCCAGTCCATGAAAATATTTTCTGACATTAAACCAGTCTGTGGCCCAAAAAAATTGGGGACCACTGGGTTACTTGATCACCTGTAGCCCCATGGTCAAGGCACATATGAGAAAGTAATCAATGAACAACTAAGGTGTTGCAACAAAAAACTGATGATTGATGCTTCTCATCTCTCTCCGTTTCTATCTTTCTGTGCCTATCCATCCCTCTCTCTGATTCTCTTTCTGTCTCTAAAAAAAACAACAACAACAACAAAAAAAACAAACAGGACCCATACATATGCTGTCTAAAAGAGACACACCTCAAAACAAAAGATACACATAAACCGAAGGTAAAAGGATGGAAAAAAAAATATTTCATGCAAATGGAAATGAAAAAAAAGCTGGGTAGCAAAACTTATATCAGACAAAATAGATTTTAAAACTAAGGATATAGTAAGAAATAAAGAAGGTAATTTCATAATAATCAAGGGAGCAATCCAACAGAAAGATATAATCATTATAAATATCTAGGCATTTAATATAGGAGCACCTGGATATATAAAGCAGACTTTGATGGATATAACATGTGAGATCAACAACAATATTATAATACTAGGGGATTTCAATAACCACTAACATCACTAATTAGATCCTCAAGAAAAACTAACAAAGAAACAGCAGACTTAAAGGACACACTAGATCAATTAGATTTAATAGATATCTTCAAAACCTTTCACCCAAAAGCAGCAGAATATACATTCTTTTCAAGTGCTCATGATACATTCTCTAGGTTAGACCACAATTAGGGCACAAAAGTGGTCTCAACAAATTTAAGAAGATTGAAATCATATCAAGCATTTTCTTTGATCACAATGGCATGAAACTAGAAATCAACCAAACAGAAAAACTGAAAAATACTCAAACATATGGAAACTAAATAGCATGTTATTAAATAATGAATGGATTAACAGTGAGATCAAAGAAAAAATAAAAGAATTCCTAGAAATGAATGATAATGAGCATACAACAATTCAAAATTTATTGGACACAGCAAAAGCACTACTGAGAGAAAAGTTCTTTGTACTACAGGCATATCTTAAGAAGCGAAAGAAAGCTCAAACAAACAACTTAACCCTGCATCTAAAATAACTAGAAAAACAACAGCAAGTAAATCCCAGATTTAGCAGAAGGAAGAAAATAATAAAGATCACAGTGGAAATAAAAGATATAGAGGCTAAAAAAACAATACAGAGGATCAATGAAATTAAGAGCTGGTTCTTTGAAAGGGTAAACAAGATCAATGAACCTTTAACCAGACTCACCAAGAAAAAAAAAGAGAGGACTCAAATAAGTAAAATTAGAAATAAAAGTGAAGAAATAACAACTGACACAACAGAAATACAAAATATTATAAGAAAATATTATGTAGAACTGTATGCCAAAAATTAGACAACCTAGGTGAAATGGACAAATAGCTTGAAACATATAATCTACCAAAAATCAATCTGGAAGAATCAGAAAACCTAAACAGACCAATTACTACAAATGAGATTAAAACAGTTATCAAAAAACATCCAACAAATAAAAGCCCTGGGCTAGAAGGCTTCACTGGTGAATTCTACCAAATATTCAAAGAAGAACTAATTCCTATCCTTCTCAATCTATTTCCAAAAATTCAAGAGAAAGAAAGACTTCCTAGTTCCTTTTATGAGATGATAATAATTCTGATTTAAAATCAGGAAAAGACAACACAAAGAAAGAAAATTATAGACCAGTATCCCCGATGGATTTAGATGCTAAAATTCTCAACAAAATACTAGCTAACCAGATCCAGCAATACATGAAAAAAAATCAGACATCATAATCAAGTGGGATTTATTCTGGGGAGGAAAGAATGTTACAATATTCATAAATAAACCAATGTGATTCATTATCTAAACAAAAGAAAGGAGAAAAACCACATGATAATTTTAATAGAAGCAGAAAAAGCATTTGATAAAATGCAGCACCCATTTATGATCAAAACTCTCAGCAAAGTGGGAATACAGGGAACATACCTCAACATGATAAAGGCCATCTATGACAAGCCTACAGCCAACATCATAAGCAATAGGCAAAAATTAAAAGCAATCCCCTTAAGATCATGAACAAGGCAGGGGTGCCCCCTTTCACCACTCCTTTTTTATTAATTTTAATAGGGTGACATTAATCAATCAGGGTACATATGTTCAGAGAAAATATTTCCAGGTTATTTTGACATTTAATTATGTTGCATACCCATCATTCAAAGTCATATAATCTTCCGACACATTCTATCCGGTTTTCTTTGTGTCCTTCATCTCCCCCAACCCCTCCCTTCCCAATCCCACCTCTTTTCCATGTCCCTGAGTCTCATTTTAATGTCCCAACTAGGTATGGAATCATATATTCTTAGTTTTTTCTGATTTACTTATTTCACTCAGTATAATGTTATCAAGGTCTATCCATGTTGTAGCAAATGATCCGATGTCATCATTTCTTATGGCTGAGTAGTATTCCATAGTATATATGTACCACATCTTCATATCCAATCATCTATTGAAGGGCTTTTTGGTTCTTTCCATGTCTTGGCCACTGTGAACAATGCTGCAATGAACATGGGGCTGCATGTGTCTTTACATACCAGTGTTTTTGAGTTATAGAGGCATATTCCCAGTAGAGGGATTGCTGAGTATATGGTAATTCTATTTTTAATTTTTTGAGGAACCACCATACTTTCTTCTATACTGGTTGTACTACTTTACATTCCCATCTACAGTGGATGAGGGTTCTTCTTTCTCCACAGCCTCTCCAACACTTGTTATTACCTGTCTTGTTGATAATAACTAATCTAACAGGTGTGAGGTGGTATCTCAATGTAGTTTTGATTTGCATTTCTCTAATAGCTAATGAAGATGAGCATCTTTTCATATATCTGTTGGCCATTTGTATTTCCTCCTGGGAGAAGTGTCTGTCTCTTACAATTTTTTTATTGGATTGTTTGCTTGTTTGTTGTTGAGTTTTATGAGTTCTTTGTATATTTTGGATATTAGGCCCTTATCTGTGTTGTTGTTTGAAAATATCATCTCCCATTTAGTTGGCTGTCTGTTTATTTTGTTGTCAGTTTCTTTTGCTGTGCAAAAGCTTCTTAGTCTGATGTGGTCCCATTCATTTATTTTTGCCTTAACTTTCCTTGCCTTTGGAGTCAAATTCATAAAGTGCTCTTTGTAACCAAGGTCCATGAGTTTAGTACCTATGTTTTCTTCTATGTAATTTATTGTTTAAGGTCTTATATTTAGGTCTTTGATCCATTTTGAATTAATTTTAGTACAGGTGGACACACTGTAGTCAAGTTTTATTCTTTTGCATGTGGTTTTCCAGTTTTCCCAGCACCATTTGTTGAAGAGGCTTTCTTTTCTCCATTGTGTGTTGTTGGCCCCTTTATCAAAAATTATTTGACCATATAAATGTGGTTTTATTTCTGGGCTTTCTATTCTGTTGCATTGGTCTGAGTGTCTATTTTTCTACCAATACCATACTGTTTTGATTATCATGGCTCTATAATATAATATAAAATCAGGTATTGTAATACCCCCAGCTTTATTCTTTTTTCTTAGGATTGCTCTGGGTATTCAGGGTTTTTTTATAGTTCCATATAAACCTGATGATTTTTTTGTTCCATTTCTTTAAAAAAATAACATTGAAATTTTGATGAGAATGGCATTAAATTTGTATATTGCTTTGGGTAATATAGTCACTTTGACTATATTTATTCTTTCTATCCAAGAACAAGGAATATTTTTCCATTTCATTATATCTTTTTTGATTTCCCTTTACAATGCTTTGTAGTTTTCATTATATAGGTCCTTTACATTCTTTGTTATCTTTATTCCTAGGTATTTTTTTGTTGTTGTTGTTGAAACCATGAAGTGAATTGTTTTTTTGAGCTCATTTTCTGATGTTTCATTGTTGGCATATAGGAAGGTAATGGACTTTTGAATATTAATTTTGTATCTTGCAAACTTACTATATTGGTTTATTGTTTCTAGCAGTTTCTTTGTGGAGTCTTTGGGATTTTCAATGTACAGGATCATATCGTCTACAAAAACTGAAACCTTTACTTCTTTTTTCCCAATATAAATGCCTTTTATTTCTTTCTCTTGTCTGATTGCTCTGGCTAGAACTTCCAGCATTACATTGAATAAGAGTGGACAACCTTGTCTTGTTTCTGATTTTAGGGGAAAAGTCCTCAGTTTTATGCCATTTAATATGATGTTAGCTGATGGTTTATTATAGATTGCCTTTATTTTGTTGAGATATTTTTCTTCTATACCCATTTTGTTAAGTTTTTTAAACGTAAAATGATGCTGTATTTTATCAAATTTCTTTTCTGAATCTATTGATAAGATCATATGGTTTTTGTTCTTTGTTTTGTTTATATGGTGTATTACATTAACTGTTTTATATATGTTGAACCATTCTTGTGATTCTGGGATGAATCCCACTTGATCATGATGAATTATTTTTTTTAATGTGTTGTTGTATTTGATTTGCTAGTATTGAATATTTAGTATTTTAGCATCTGTATTCATTAGAGATATTGGTCTGTAGTTTTGTGTGTGTGTGTGTTGTCCTTGCCAGGTATTGGTATAAGGGTTATGTTGGCCTCATAAAATGTGTTTGGTAGTATTGCTTCCTCTTCAATTTTTAGGAAGACTTTGAATAAAAAAGGAAGCAAGTCTTCTTTGAATGTTTGATAGAATTCACTAGTATAGCCATCTGGCCCTGAACTTTTATTTTGGGGAGATTTTTAATAGTTGTTTCTATTTCCTCCCTGCTTATGGGTCTGTTTAGGCTTTCTGCTTCCTCATGACTTAGTCTAGAAAGATTGTATTGTTCTATGATTTTATCCATTTCTTCTATATTGTTAAATTTGGTGGCATATAGTTTTTCATAGTATTCTACAATAATTTTTTGTATATCTATGATATCTGTGGTGATTTCTCCTCTTTCATTTTGAATTTTGTTTATATAAGTCCTTTCTCTTTTTTCCTTGGTGAGTTTTGCCAAGGGTTTGTCAATTTTGTTGATTTTTTCAAAGAACCAGCTCCTTGTTTTATTAATTTTTTCTATGATTTTTCTGTTCTCTATTTCTGCTCTGAATTTATTATTATTTCTTTTCTTCTGCTGGTTTGGGTTGTCTTTGTTCTTCTTTTTCTAGTTCCTTAAGATGTGAAGTTAAGTGGTTTACTTGGGCTCTCTCTTGTTTGTTTATGTAGGCCTATAGTGATATGAACTTCCCTCTTATCACTGCTTTTGCTTCATTGAGAGATTCTTAATATTTTATTGTTATTTTTGTTTGCCTGTATGTACCTTTGATCTCTGCTTTTATTTCTTCTTTGACCTACTCATTTTTTAAAAGTATGTTGTTTAGTTTCCACATTTTTGTGGGTTTGTTTACCTCTTTTATGCATTTGAATTCTAGTTTCTAGGCTTTATGATCAGAAAATGTGCTTGGTATAATTTCAATCTTTCTGAATTTGTTCCTGTTATTTTTGTGGCCCACCATATGGTCAATTCTTGAGAATGTTTCATGTACACTAGATAAAAATGTATACTCTGTCACTTTGGGATGAAATGTTCTGTAGTAGTCTTTCACATCCCATTGTTCTAGTGTTTGCCAATATTTCTTTATTTGATTTTTTGTTTGGATGAACATCTAGAGCCATCAGCAGTGTATTGAGGTTTCCAAGTATAATTGCATTTTTATCGGTTTTTGTTTTTAGGTCAGTCAGTAGCTGTCTTATATATTTTGGTGCTCCTTGGTTTGGTGCATATATATTAAGAAGTGTTATGTCTTCTTGATTCAATGTCCCCTTTGCATTATGAAATGACCATTTTTGTCTCTGATTACCTTTGCTGTCTTGTAGTCAGCATTGTTAGTTATGAGTATTGCTACACCTGCTTTTTTTTGGATGTTATTTGCTTGTAGTATTGTTTTCCAACCCTTTACTTTGAATTTGTTTTTATCCTTGTAGCTTAGATGTGTTTCTTGTAGGCAGCATACAGTTGAATTTTCTTTTTTAATCCATTCTGCTACTCAGTGTCTTTTTATTGGTGAGTTTAATTCATTTATATTTGGTGTAATTATTGACATTTGAAGGTTTTCTATTGCCATTTTATATATTGCTTTCTGATAGTTTTTTTTTATCTTCTTTGGTTCTTCTCTTTTATTTTTATATCATTTGTTTTTGTTTGGTTGTAATCCATACTTCTTTTCTCTGTTACTTCTTTTTTCAAGCCATGTACTTGTGTGTTGGTATTTTCAGGGGCGGTTACCATTAAGTAATGGAAAGCATACTTATCATGTTCAATGTAGTACATTATCTCATGAGTGCTTCAGCACTCCATTCTCCTTTGCTACTGTTAATCTTTGTCCTCTCCCATTTTTTGTTTCTTTGTCCCAGATTAATTTTGTTTTTATTGCAATCTTGATGGAGGTTTTACTTGTAGTTTTGTTTTGTTTTCTCTTTTCTGTCTGGTTGGAAAACCCCCTTTAGTATTTCCTGAAGTGGTGGTTTTCTGTTGATAAATTCCTTTATCTTTTCTGTATCTGTGAATGTTTTTATTTCTCCTTTGTATTTGAAGGATAGCTTTGATGGGTATATTGTTCTTGGCTGAAAGTTTCTCTCTTTCAGATCTTTAAATATTGAAGTTCACTCTCTTCTAGCTTGCAGAGGTTCTGCTTAGGAATCTGTTGGTAATCTAATGGGCCTTCCTTTAAATGTTGTATTCTTCTATTTCCTGGCTGCCTTGAGAATTTTTTGTTTGTCAATTGGTTAATGCCAATTTCATTATGATGTGCCTTGAAGTAGGTGTGTTAGGGTTAAGATAACTTGGTGTTATGTTTGCTTCTTGAATTTGAGGCTTTCGTTCTTTCCACAGGCTTGGGAAGTTCTCATCAATTATTTGTTTGAATATGTTCTCCATTCCATTTTCTCTCTCTTCTCTTTCTGATATACTCATTATTCTTATGTTGCTCTTTCTAAGTGAATCAGACAATTCCTGTAGAATTATTTCATTTTATTTTAATTTGTGAGTCTCTCTCCTCTTCTCTCTGTTGTGCCTCTAGTTGCCTGTCATCTATGTCCCTAATTCTCTTCTCTATCTGGCCTCTTCTATTAGCTAAGCTTGTTACCTCATTTTTCAGTTCATGAATTAAGTTTTTCATTTCTGTTTGATTCGTTTTCTTAGTTTCAATTTACTTGGTGAAGTATTCTTTCTGTTTATTGAATTGTTTTCTGAGGTGACTAAATTGCCTTTCTGTGCTTTCTTGTATATCCTTGAGTATTTTTAGGACTTCAATTTTAAATTTTCTGTCATTTAACTCCAAGGTTTTTAAGCCATTGAAATCATTTTCTATAGCTTTTTCCTCATCTATCTGAGCTACATCACTGTCTTTTGTATTTATGATATTTGATTTTTTTCTTTAATGGCATTTCAGAGTGGTATTGTTAATAACCCTAATAAGAGTTGATAAAAAATTTTTTTTTGAGAAAATGCAGTGAAACACTAAAAATTCTATTGTGCTAAGTGGAACAAAAATATGTAGAACAAAGGGCCTTGGATCAGGGGGTAGTGACTAAGAAGTAACAAATGAGGCAAGAACCCACAAAATGCCACAGGAAAAAATTTGGATAGAAAATAAAATAATTTGTTTGTAAATAATGGTTGAATGAGAGAAATAGTGTAAGAGAAAAGATTTTTTTTTCCACAGCTGGAAACGAGGAGAGACAGTCAGACAGACTCCCACATGCACCCCACCGGGATCCACCCGGCATGCCCACCAGGGGCGATGCTCTGCCCACCAGGGGGCAATGCTCTGCCCCTCCGGGGCATCGCTCTGCCGCGACCAGAGCCACTCTAGCGCCTGGGGCAGAGGCCAAGGAGCCATCTCCAGCGCCCGGGCCATCTTTGCTCCAATGGAGCCTTGGCTGTGGGAGGGGAAGAGAGAGACAGAGAGGAAGGAAGGAGGGTGGAGAAGCAAATGGGCGCTTCTCCTGTGTGCCCTGGCCAGGAATCGAACCCAGGTCCCCCGCACGCCAGGCCGACACTCTACCGCTGAGCCAACCGGCCAGGGCCAAGAAAAGATTTTTAAAAAAGAAAATATATACAGTGAAAAATGAAAATTCTATTTTATTAAGTGGCACAAAAACTATAGAATGGAGAGCCAGAGTTGGAAAAAAATGCTAAAGAGATAAAAAGCTAAATAAAAAGTACACAAAATGCCACAAAGAAAAAATTTGAATCCAGAATAAAATAATTTGTTTGTGGATGACATTCAAATGAGAGAAAGAGTGAAAGAGAAAAGAAGAAACAAAAAGAGAAAAAAAAAGAATTGAGTTGTTTTTTGGAATGAACACTCATAAAAAAAATAAAAGAATAAAAAATGTAACACCTATGGATAATAATGTTCAAAATAAAAAGAAAAGAATAAAACGGAAAGAGGATAATTGATCAGGTGGAAGAAAAAAAAGGAAGATAAAAATACAAGAAAATAAAATGGAAAAAGTTATAAAAACTGTGGATTTTTCCTGATTTTGAGAAGTTATCTTCTTCCTTTTTCTTTCTTCTGTCTTTTTGGCCATTGGTGCTGTACCCCAGGTTCTGCCCCTGTGGCACTCTTAGGCAGACATTTGCTGTTGTGTTACTATGGTGATGACCTAAACTAGACCTCAGTCCCATTGGTAGGCAGGGCTTGTTAGCCTTTGCATGCTTCTAAAATGGGAAAGTCTGTTTTCCCAGAGCCTCTCCCAAAATCTCTCCTTCCTGACCCAGCAGCCTGGGATCCGGCTGTAAAGTTGTGCCAGCCACTGCCTGGAGAGCAAGAGGCTTTAAGAGCTGCCAAATCCCTCCTCTATCCCCACTCAACATAGGGTTCTGGATAAGGCTTTGCCAGCCAGAGCTTCCAGCATAATCAAGCAGGTCTGGGAGCTGATTGCCTTTCAGGTGTCTTTCTGTGAGCCTCCAGGCATGTCTAGTATGTGTCAGCACTCCACAGGTCTGTGCTCCAGAGGCTGTCTGCAAGCTGCCTGCATGCCCTTCCCCCCAGCACTTCCACAGTTTTCTTCCCAGGAGTGTGCTTTGTTAGCCTGTATGGCTGGCAGAGGTGTCGCTCCCAGACAGGCCTGGGTGTAGCGAAGCCAGCTTCAATGAACTTCCTGCATGCTGTTGTTTGGGAAGCCGAGATTATTTAGAAACTCTGGTCACAGCCCACATAGAGGGCCACTACTGAAGGTCTCAGACCCAGCCCCTTTGTCCAGGAACATGGGCACCCATACCCAAAGTGCCAGGTGGATTCACTCACATAGTGCCCGTGCTCGCTGACCGGGATACCGGGAGTAAACAAGGCAACTGCTTGCCCACCTCTGCCGAATTCTGCCACTGGCATTAGCTCCTTGTAAGCTGAGCCGTGTGCAGACTCTCTCCTCGACTTGAACGTCTCTGCCCTAGCCCAGATTTTTTTGTGCCCCTAGCCCTGCTTTCTCTCAGTTCAAAGTGAAATAAGCCCTTGCTCAGGTCAGTAAGGAAAGCAAAATACTCCATTCTCTATCTTATTTCCTCCAGTGTGGATAATATATTCAGCCACCTTTTTGCCCAATCACACCTTTGTTTGATGTATGTGTATTTCAGATGCTCCTGAGATTGTTTTTCTGTCTCTGGTTGTTGAATTTGTTGAAGTTTCAGAGAGAGGTATCTGGAGCACTCCTCACAGTGCCATTGCTGTGATGTCACTCCCCTGTCACCACTCTTATTCTATGTAGAACTGGAAGTCCTAGCTACAGCAATCAGACAAGAAAAAAAAAATAAAAGGCATGCAAATTGGAAAAGAAGTAAATCTATCATTATTTGTAGATAATATTGTATATAGAAAACCCTAAAATCTCAGTCAAAAAACTACTGGACTTGATAAATGAATTGAGCACAGCGGCAAGGTATAAAATTAATACTCAGAAATCAGAGGCATTTTGTACACCAACAATGAACTGTTAGAAGGAGAAATTTTGGAAACAACCCCCTTCACTATTGCAACCAAAAAGATAAAGTACTGAGGAGTAAATTTAACCAAGAATGTTAAAAACTTGTTCTCGGAAAATTATAAAAAATTGATAAAAGAAACCAAGGAAGATTCAAATAAGTGGAAGCATATACCGTGTTCATGATTAGAAAGTATAAACATCATTAAAATGTCTGTATTACCCAAAGCAAATTATAAATTCAATGCAATACTAATTAAAATACCAATGACATTCTGCAAAGATATAGAACACATATTCCAAAAATTTATATGGAAGCAAAAAAAATAAATAAATAAAACCAAAAACCAGTAATAACCTCAGCAATCTTAAAAAAAAAAGAATGAAGTGGGAGGTATCACACTTTCTGATATCAAGTTATACTATAGGCCATTGTACACAAAACAGCTTGGTCCTGACATTAGAACAGGCATATAGATCAATGGAACAGAACAGATAACACAGAAATAAACCTATACCTTTATGGACAATTGATATTTGACAAAGGAGATAAGAGCATACAATGGAGTAAATACAGTCTCTTTAACAAATGGTGTCAGGAGAACTGGACAGCTACCTGCAAAAAAAAAAAAAAAAAAAAAAAAAAGAAAGAAAAGAAAAGAAACTAAACCACCAAATTACACTAATCATAAAAATACACTTAAAATGGATAAAAGACTTAAATGTAAGTAGTAAAACCATAAGCATTTTAGAAGAAAAGATAGGCAGTAAGCTCACCGGTATCTCTCACAGTAATATATTTGTCAATTTACCTCCACAGGCAAGTCAAATAAAAGACAGGATAAACAAATGGGACTATATCAAACTAAAAAGCTTCTGCACAGCTAACGACAATAAGAACAGATTTAAAAAGCAAACTACACAATGGGAGAACATATTCCACAATACGTCTGCTAAGGGGTTAATAACCAAAATTTATATAGAACTTGTAAAACTCAACACCAGGAAGATAAACAATCCAATCAGAAAATGGGAATAAAAAATGAATAAACACTTCTTTAAAGAGGACATACAGATGGCCAATAAGCAAATGAAAAAATGTTCAACATCACTAATCATTAGAGAAATGCAAATTAAAACCACAATATATTACCACCTCACACCAGTCAGAATGGTGCTCATTAACAAAACAACACAGAATAAGTGCTGGTGAGGATGTGGAGAAAGCATAACCCTCCTTTTTGCTGGTGGGAATGCAGACTGGTGCACCCACTGTGGAAAACAGTATGGAGATTCCTCAAAAAATTAAAAATAGAACTGCCTTTTGACCCAGCCATCCCACTTTTTAGAATATATCCCAAGAACACCATATCACTGATTCAAAAAAAGAAATGCACCCCCATGCTTATGGCAGCATTGTTTACAATAGCAAAGCAAAGATCTGGAAACAGCCCAAGTGTCTTTCAGTAGATGAGTGGATTAAAAAGCTATGGTACATATGTACAATAAAATATTATGGGGCCATTAAAAAGAAGAAAAAAAAATTTTTTTTGCGACAACATGGATGGACCTGTAAACTATTATGTTAAGTAAAATAAGCCAGGCAGAAAAAGAAAAATATCATATGACCTCACTCATTTGAGGAATCCAAGGAACAATGTGAACTGAGGAACAGAATTGAGACAGAGGAGGGATCAAAGGGAACAGAGGAAAAGAGGACAGAGGGAAAGGGGATGATAGGATGGGATAAACCTGAAGGAAAGTGGGGAGGGCACTGTTGGGAGGTGGGCAAAGGAGATGTTGAGGAAAATACGGGGGGGTACATTTGTGTTGACACTAGAATCTATGTAAATACAATAAATTTAATAAAAAATAAAATAGAAAGTATAAATTGTTTTCATGAGAAAAGTGTTTGAATTGAAAAAGCTATGAACTTGCTTAAACTTAGACTTTTCCTCTATACAAAAGTCTCATGTTGGCCCTGGATGGTTGGCTCAGTGGTAGAGTGTCGGCCTGGCATGCAGGAGTCCAGGGTTTGATTCCCGGCCAGGGCACAAAGGAGAAGTGCCCATCTGCTTCTCCACCCCTCCCCCTCTCCTTCCTCTATGTCTCTCTCTTCCCCTCGTGCAGCCAAGGCTCCATTGGATTAAAGTTGGCTCAGGCACTGAGGATGGCTCCATGGCCTCTGCCTCAGGTGCTAGAATGACTCTGGCTACGACAGAACAACACCCCAGATGGGCAGAGTATCGCCCCCTGGTGGGCATGCTGGCAACAGAGCAATGCCCCAGATGGGCAGAGCATCGCTCCCTGGTGGGCATGCCGGGTGGATCTCAGTCAGGCGCATGCAGGAGTCTGTCTGACTGTCTCCCCGTTTCCAACTTCAGAAAACAAGACAAAACAAACAAACAAACAAAAAAACACAGAAGTCTCATGTTTAAGCATCTGTGTTTTTATAACCCTGTTTTTAACTAAGGAAGATAGATATGAATAAATAGCAATAACCTGGAAAAAATCATTTATTCTTAAAAGGATTGGTTGGGAAAGAAAAGTTTGAAAAAGTGTTTCATCAAATGATGTCTCCATCTCAAAAAAGACTCATAAATTAGAAAGCTGATACCAATCATTCAGGTTTCTTATGTAATTTCTCAAGTAATTGGTGAGATATAAAATGATCCCATTTCTGGTGATGTTAAATTTTAAAAAGAAAAATACTCCTTTAGAATAACTCTAAGTACTCTTTTTGAAGCACATAGATTTAAGGTATACAGGGGGTCCTTAGATTATGACTCAGTTTTTTTTCTCTGACAGTGATGTAACTCGAATTTTGGTGTAAGTCAAAACACACCCTAGACAAAGTCACTTACCTATCCTAACACAGTTGTAAAATCATAATCCAGAACATGAAAAGTCAACTAAGCCACAGAAAAAGGAAAAGGACATAAATATACGGTACTGTACATTATACTTTAGTAACAGAAAAAAAATGACAAAAAATTAGTGTAAAAAATTTCTTACCTTTATTCTTGTGGTTGGCTTGCACACTGGAAGGGGCATTGCAAGGTGTGAGAGAGTGACCTATTGGGAGGAGGAAGCTGGAGAGGCAGGAGAACCTGAAGAAGGTGCTGGAGATAATGGGTCAGGTAAATCAGGATTGCCTAAGAGTGTGCAAGAGATGCTGGAGCTGATTCTACCTGTACTACAGGTGTTTTATCCCCAGATGCAGCTGATGTAAGGGTGCTGGATCTATTGCAGGTCTCTACTTTCTGAAAGAATTGTTCCAGGCATGTTTAGAATGTTGATGACTTCTCTTTCAAACTAGTTTGCCCATGTAGTCCTCAAGTACAATGCTAACAGCATAAACTGAAACACTAATGTCTCAATTTTCTAAAGTTTTTATGAGAGTGAGTGTAGAAAATTTGAAACATCATATGTTGAGGCTTTTGTAACCCGAGGACCCCTGTATGGCACACCCATCCTGCCTCCAATACTGAGCCTAGTATCATGAGATAGATTTCAAAGTCAGCAGATATTCTGAATTGTCATAATGCATGGCAACAACAGTGACTATTGAAAACCAGTGATTTACATTATCTAAAAATTAAAGGTTTTATGTTTTTCAAGAATGTGCTTAGTTGAGAATGTATATATCATTCATGTTCTATTTTGAAGGTAAAGAATTAGAGAACTTTTATTTTAAAAAGTAAACTCTTCTGCCCTGGCCGGTTGGCTCAGCGGTAGAGCGTCGGCCTAGCGTGCGGAGGACCCGGGTTCGATTCCCGGCCAGGGCACACAGGAGAACCGCCCATTTGCTTCTCCACCCCTCCGCCGCGCTTTCCTCTCTGTCTCTCTCTTCCCCTCCCGCAGCCGAGGCTCCATTGGAGCAAAGATGGCCCGGGCGCTGGGGATGGCTCTGTGGCCTCTGCCTCAGGCGCTAGAGTGGCTCTGGTCGCAACATGGCGACGCCCAGGATGGGCAGAGCATCGCCCCCTGGTGGGCAGAGCATCGCCCCTGGTGGGCGTGCCGGGTGGATCCCGGTCGGGCGCATGCGGGAGTCTGTCTGACTGTCTCTCCCCGTTTCCAGCTTCAGAAAAATGGAAAAAAAAAAAAAAAAAAAAAAAAGTAAACTCTTCTGGTACACACATATCAAATATTCACTAAATAATTAAATAATATAGCTTTGAAGAAACTGAAATGTATTGGTCTCTTAAGGTGCCCCCTACACAATTGAGCCATCTTATTTGCTGAAGGAAACTACAAGACTCTCATTCTGTTATCAACTCTGTACCTTGAAGAGTCAGGGAGTATAATTAATAAAACATTACAATTTAACCATAAATTTTTGTTCTATAAAGTTAAACTTTGGTTACATGTTTCATCATTTCTCAGAAATTTTGCAAAGTAGAGAGGCCTAGTTCAAAGCTGTTCTCTATGTGTCATCCTAAATTGGTATCTGATAATAAATTCAGTAGTACAATAATATCATCTTTGACATTCGTCAGTTAATTTATTCGGCAAATATTATTCTTTTAAGATTCTCATATTTTAGTACCATGCTAAGCACCATCTAAATAAAAAATTCCATGTATGGGTATCATAAATAACATACACTTTGCCATGTGAAAGATGACTTCTCATATTTAACCTCCCATTCAACCAAAATTCAATAATTTTTATTAAAGATTACCAAGAAACAAATTTTAATTTTACTTTATCTTTAAAATTTATACTTATTTTATTCTTATTTATGCTATTAATTTTTTCCTTAAAAATAATAAAAGAATTTTCATAAAAAGAACATTTTCACTATTGTTTTTGTGCAATGAGTAAGTTTCAGTATAATAAAACTTATTATATGCCAAATATTTTAATGTATGGATAAGGAGACATTTATAACATTAAACCAATTCTCATAAAGGTTATGATTTATAAAGGCTTAAAAATTATTGTCCTATAGTTTCAACATTATAGGTCTTTAGACCTATAAATAAAAAAAAATAGTAATCTACAAATAGACAAGTACTTAACAGATGATATGCTTAAGAATACTTAAGCTTATCAACCATTGACTCAATTGCTGAAGTCTTAAATATTGACAAATAATCTTAATACTTGTTTGATATTATTTTCAAATTATTATAACACCAAGAAATAAATCATAATAAAACACAACATAAATATTTAACTATTAAAGAATAGTAAGAAATATATGTATCACATATACAGAACCATATGTATTGCCATTTGGTAGAACACCAGTCCAGTAAAAGTGGCACTATTAAAGTAACATGATCAACGGCACATACCAAATACTATCACTTACTTTTATGGTATTTTGCTGATATGTTCAACACTGAATTTCAATTCTAAATTTGCTGATAATATTAGGTGAAAATTTATAATTTTTAAACTCTTAGTTCAACAAATAAAACTGATTTACATCATGCCACTTGCAGTTATTTTTGAAAGCTCTGGTATTTTAAGCAAAGATAAAATAAAAGATTTTACCTTCTAGGAAGATGGGAAGAATTATAACTCACACCATCATCCTCATTATCTCTGATTATTATGCTTTGCCTTTAGCCCCTGCAGATAAGTAAGGATATTCTCAGCTCTCTTTAAAATGTTAGCAATAGCTAAAAATAAAGACAAAATAAACCTCCTTATATTTTTACTAATTGAACTTACATATGACAGTCAATATATCAATTCTAAAGCTAATTTAAATATATCCTAATGATAAAGATTTTCTTAAATTTTATATCCTATGCTTATCTAAACTTTAAATAGTTTCTTATTTATAATAAAATCTCTGGAATACTGAAGTTGTTGGTTCCAAACCCTGGTCTTGCCTGGTCAAGGCACATATGAAAGTTGATATTTCTTGCTCCTCCCCATCTCCTCTCTCTCTCTCTCTCTCTCTCTCTCCTTGCTCTATAAATGAATAAATAAATAAATAAAATCTAAAAAAATCAATAAAATCTAAAAAGGCTAGGTATCATATAAAAATAAAATATCTAAAAAGAAAAGGTATATGCAAATATTTTGGAATGACATACATCTGAGGAAAGAATCTAAAATAGACTGATTACCTAATATGGACAGTTTATATTAATGAACTCAAAGAAGCACAATTGACTTCATGGGCCTACAATCTAGTTTCTCTCTTGATCTAAACAAATTTTGTTACAAAGTTATCAAAGATTGGTTGCATATATTAAATAATTTTATGAAATACCTGAAATCATGGAAAATAGTGGAGGTCCAGGAATGAAACCAAAAGTTATCCAGATAACTAAATGGGGAAAAACAAAGGATCAAATAAATTAAAATAGTAAAAGTAGCAATAATTCTGAGAAAATTTCTAAAACGTTTTGTAAAAGGTACAGAGTGGGTGGTTTTTGATCATTGAGAAAAAGTATTCTTAAGCGTATCATCTGTTAAGTACTTGTCTATTTGTAGATTACTATTTTATTTTTTATTTTCATTAATTAATTTTAACGGGGTGACATTGATCAATCAGGGTACATAGATTCAGAGAAAACATCTCCAGGTTATTTTGACATTTGATTATGTTGCATACCTGTCACCCAAAGTCAAATTATATTCCGTCACCTTCTATCTGGTTTTCTTTTTTCCCTCCCCTCCCCCACCCTCTCCTTTTTCCTCCCCCACCCTCCCAGTAACCAACACACTCTTGTCCATGTCCCTGAGTCTCATTTTTATGTCCCAACTATGTATGGAATCATATAGTTCTTAGTTTTTTCTGATTTACTTATTTCACTCAGCATAATGTTATCAGGGTTCATCTATGTTGCTGTAAATGATCCAGTGTCATCATTTCTTATGTCTGAGTAGTATTCCATAGTATATATGTACCACATCTTCTTTATCCAGTCATCTATTGAAGGAATTTTTGGTTCTTTCCATGTCTTGGCCACTGTGAACAATGCTGCAATAAACATGGGGCTGCATGTGTCTTTGCATACCAGTGTATCTGAGTTTTGGGGGTATATACTCAGTAGAGGAATTGCTGGGTCATATGGTAGTTCTGTTTTTAATTTTTTGAGGAACCACCATACTTTCTTCCATAATGGTTGTATTACTTTACATTCCCACCAACAGTGGATGACGGTTTCTTTTTCTCCACAGCCTCTCCAACACTTGTTATTACCTGTCTTGTTGATAATAGCTAATCTAAAAGGTATGAGGTGGTATCTCATTGTAGTTTTGACTTGCATTTTTCTAATAGCTAATGGAGATGAGCATTTTTTTATATATCTGTTGGCCATTTGTATTTCCTCCTGGGAGAAATGTCTGTTCATGTCCTCTTCTCATTTTTTTATTGGATTATTTACTTGTTGGTTGTTGGGTTTTATGAGTTCTTTGTATATTTTGGATATTAGGCCCTTATCTGTGCTGTTGTTTGAAAATATCATCTCCCATTTAGTTGGCTCTCTGTTTTGTTGTCAGTTTCTCTTGCTGTGCAAAAATTTCTTAGTTTAATGTGGTCCCATTCAGATTACTATTTCTATTGCATTTTTCCTAAAGGGATATCTAGATTGAATCCCATAGAGCTTTGCAGTCACTACTATTTTCTTGGAGCATTTTGCCAAGTGCTTATTAGTGTGTATTTAGCCGAACCTAATTGTTAACTTAATTGAGGATTAATCCTGCAGTGATTTTCTAGTTTCACCATTTGTGAAATAGCAAGTTACACTACTTTTCTCTCAACATCATTGCATTATTTCAATTGTATGAGTCAATATTTTTTCTTCTGTTTGTTTTTATGTTCTAGATTAACTCAACTAAAATAATCCTTTTCTTCATTGTTTTTAAAGCTTCATTCAAGAACAACAAAAAAAGTTGTTGTTTTTTATGTTTACCCTCAACATGAGCGTCAATAGGGATTTTTAACATTGTCAAATATGATGAGGGGAAAAAATAAAAGAGAAAATGTACCAAAAGGAGAAGTTCTGAAGAGTTTGAATATGAAAATTTAACACAGTTTTCTCCCATATACATTTGTAGCATTTGACAAGAAAACAAAATAGGATTCTGGTATCAGCCAATGTATAGTAACCCTTAGTTAGGTTGCACTGGGAAACATGGCTTGGATCTGGAGCTAAATTTGAGCTTCTTTCTCTTTTATCCAAAAAAGTGAATATATTCACATTAATTGTAGATAGAAGAGTTTGAAGGGTTTATGCATGGAGATACAAGCAATGAGTCCTCAAATCGTTCAGATGCCACAACATGTGATATGAAGAAAGAACATAAGTTTTTCTTAAGAAGGTAGACAAGAGAGAAATCTAAATACCTTCTTCCAATTCTGGCTTCTCTGACTTCTCTCTCATCATTGAAGTCTTGGGATATTGATCTTTGCCAAAAATTTATCAGAAGAAGACTTAAAAATAATTCAACGATTTTAACAAAGCAAGGGAGAGAACAAAGAGAAAAAATAATACAATATTTTACTCAATGTTAAAAAAAATACTATTACCTGAAACTCTTCAGTATGCTGCTTTCATCTCTGAACTCAGGGTTAGCAAGTCATTAGCAATTATTTGGATTTATCAGATGAATTAAGTTATATGCCTCTCCTTATTCATTCTAGCATTCACAAAAGAGAAATTCCTTAAGGTTTTAATAAATGCAAGAAAGGCAATCTTTCTAGAGAGAGGCTAAAGTTTTCTAAGACATACATCACTTTACTTCTTTATTCCATTAGTAGTTTGGAAAATATTTGATTCATGATTTAATTTCAAAGCAAAAAAAAATAGTTTTGTTGTGCCCTGCTACTCAAACTGTGATCCACACACCAGCAACATTAGCATCCTCTAGGAGCTCCACAGAAATTCAGGTTCTCAGGCCCTTCCCCAGACTTACTGAATCCAAACTGGCATTTTAACAAGATAAGCTCCCTGAGAAATTCATATGTACATTAAGGTGAAGAAGTACTGCTCTAAATAAGTTTCCAAAAATTATTTATAAATGGTACAATAAATCTTTTGTCTTTCATAAACAATTTTAATGAGTTGCCAGTGTTAAAAATAAAATATTCAACTTTAAAAATTTACAACACATTTTACACTGTTATATTATTCTCAGTTGAATGGATTCAGAATGTAAATCAACATAGGAAATAATACAAATCATTTTATTTTATATCTTTTATCATTAAGAAAAACTGAGTTACTATTATTGAAGACTTGAGAATTAGCCAGGGAGACGGTTTCAGTTTGTTAAGTTTGAAAGTGAACCCAGATGGCTCTATAAGTTTCTGTGTCTGCCTTGGTATTTCTACTTTGAAGAGCAACAGCACAGTATTATCATGGGCATTTAAATAACTGTGTGAAGTAAACCTGCACTGAAGATGTATCCAGGAATGTATAGTTTTACTGATCACCTGAGAAAAACAGAGGGAAAGAGAAAGAAAGAGAAATGGAATTGTTAGTTATGTACAGAGGATAAGACAAAAATATTTTTTTTCAGTTATCAAACTTGATAAGAGTCCACATGAAAAAATAATTATGTAATTTGATAGAAGTGCTAATTATTAAAATAGCTATTATGCTATAATATATAAATGTATCAAATTAACATATATATTATACACCTTAAATTTCCATAATGTAGTGTTAAGTATATTTTTAATAAAAGTTATACTTGTTATGTTAACAAATTTAAATATGAATAATTATAAAATAGAAACATAAAGATTTAAGCATTGAATATTATTATTTAATATATTTGAAAGTTAATAAAAAATGAGATTCCAATGCATGTTTTGATAGCACCTATTACTATCTTAAACTTATTTATTTACTTGTACACTAGTTTATCATTTACCCCACCCATATTAATAAAATCTCTATGACCACAATTGTTTAGATTTATAAACCACTGTATTAATGGTGTTGAATGACTGCTTGCCATATGTCAGGTACTCTATTAATACTAGCTTGATGAAAGAAAAAATCTAAAGCACAGGTTCTCAAACCAATTCAGATGGTAGAGAACCTAGAAATCATGCTTTAATATATTATGAAAAATATTGTGACATAAAGTTAAAAATTATTGTTTGTAATTGGGTAAAAATCATATAATCTAGAATTATAAATTATAAAATCAGTATTCTTAAAGTCATTGGATTCCAAGATGGTGACAGAACAGGCGGACGTTCCAACTGCCACCTACCAGGACCCCATTGGATTACAACTTAATGTAAGGACAATCATCTTGTAAAACCTAATTTGGACTAAATAAAGAAGATTCTATAACCAAGGATCACAGAAGAAGCCATACCGAGACTGGTAGAAAGTGCAGAGACAGGGAAAGAGCTATCCAACTCCCAGAAGTGAGCAGAGGCTGAGGGTCTGAAGGGACTCTCACTGTGGGGAAGAATGCCATGAAAGGTGTGAGTGCTCAGCCCCAGGACTGGAGCCCCAGCCTAGGGCCCCAGAGCCTAGAAAAGGCGCTTAAACATCATTTGGTGGTGAAAAGAGCTGGATTTCTGTCTGCAAGAAAAAGATGGAGCTCTCAGAGATGCACACTCCATTTTAAAGAGCCCATCTCATTCACAGCCACTTACCTGGGGCTCTGGTGGAGAGAGAGCTGAGGGACTAAAGTTGAATGAGGAGAGTATAAAGTTGGACGTCTAGGAAGAGACACTGTAGGGGAGAACCACCAGGACCCTATGCCGAGTCATTTTCCAATACTGCATTTGCCATTTTTTTGGATGGAGCAGTCCCCTCTGAGCAGCATCAGCAGAGAGAAAAGCAACTGCTCCACCCTTGGGAGTCTCTCCTACCCTAGTCATGCCCCCAGGAAGCAGGGGGCAAATCAGTGACTTTATTATCTTATGTTAAATCTGAAGCTTTCCCCCACAAGCTCCTGACTCCAAGACTGGTGCTTCTACCTCATGGGAGACTCAATAGAAACTGTATGGCCTAACTTGTGGTGGCGCAGTGGATAAAGCATCAACCTGGAAATGCTGAGGTTGCCGGTTCAAAACCCTGGGCTTGCCTGGTCAAGGCACATATGGGAGCTGATGCTTCCTGCTCCTCCCCCTTCTCTCTCTCCTCTCTCTCTCTCTCCCTCTCTCTCTCTTTCTAAAATGAATAAATAAAATTTTTAAAAAAAGAAACTGTATGGACTGCAGTCAAACCACACTTCTGGGTCTCAAAGGCCACACCCACCAGACTCCTAGGCCAACATTCTACTGAGGTCTGTGAAAAAAATCTAGACAGACTGACACCTGGAGTCAAGGGGCAGAGCCACACCTACCACACTGCCTAATCCCTGAATAGCTGCAAGCTCTAGACTGTAGCAGAGATTTTTTCAGTGGCTGAGCCCAACAAGCAGTCAGCAGACAGAGGTTGCAAGAAGTGGGACTCAGGAAACCGTGGTCTTTTAAGCGGACCTTCCCCCAGGCCCAGATTGGGTAAAAGTAAGTCTAGGTGTGCAGCTGGTATTTCCATGTGCACCTATGCCCAGCAAAGGAAGCCACAAACTCTGGATTGCTTGTAGCTCAAGAATGTTGCTGAGGCCCAGTCACGGACAGTGTCTCCCACTGGTCTGCACTGAGTTCCTGCCAGGGAGGCCCAGGACTGGCACTTCTAGGGGCCAGCTGCAGAAAGCATCAGTTTAGGACCTAACAACCCTTGCTAGAGTAGTATCCTAAGAAAAGGCTCCTTACACTTAGCCCAGTTGAGGTGAGTCCCACTCTCAGTGATCAGCACCAGCACAGTGGCTCATGTGCATTGAATAGGATGGAGCTTCACAGTCAGCCAGCTTGGGTACTGGATATCCTGCCCTGCCAGGCTAGATTTCACAGGAGGAAGGGAAAGTAGCTTGGAGCATGGACATTTAAATTGTGGGTCTCTGTGAGCTTATTGTTATATCTGGTTAAAGGGCTTAGCCACCTTTGGGGGTGGGGCACAGTCAGCCCCAAGAGAGGACTCTCTCAGTCTTCCTCCCTGAGACCAGAGTTTCACCAGCTATAAGAACTTCAGCAAAGGGGACTGTTGGCCACACTCAGTCTGGACTTGCTGCTCACCTCGTTGAGGAGAAATAAAATTTGAGTATTCAGCAGTGACTTAGGGATTAAGCTCTTAACTAGTGGCTATATTCCTGATAGTGAGCTCCTGATCAAGAGACCGCTGAAGTAGGGGGTCCTACTAAGAATGTTCTACTAACAACCTCAGCTGATCTAACCCACCAAGTGTGCAACCTCTAGAGGAGTTGGTTGGATGAAGCCAGTCTGAGCCCATACTATAGTCTTTCTACAGAAGACTCTGTGGCAAGACCAGGCAGCTGCAAGAGGAGGAGGAGCAGCTGAAAAGTGGAGACAAATCTTATGAACCTTGAGGCTTTTACAGAGCTGCTATCATCTCTAAGCAGGCTGAAGCAGATCCTTTCACAAAGGTTGGCCCCTGCGACTCTACTCAGGCACAGAAAACGCAAACACAGACAGCAAAAAGTACAATAGCTGCAGAGAGATAGCCCATATTGGGTTACAAACAATAGCTGATGCCAAATCAAGAAGATTTAAATCCAACACAACTGGTAATGGGTGGGAGACAGCCCCAACCCTAGACTCAGCTAGCTACATAAGCAGCATGCCCAAAGGAAGAGTCTAGCAGGTATCAAACACTGTGGAGATAAATACACACAACAGGACAGACATTGCACAGTATGTAATACACATGATCAAGGTTGACTCTTAGAGCCAGCCAGCCTAAAAGTATAACCATACCCATGAAAGTACCAACTGCATTCAGTACTCACATACAACAAGAGGGAAAATAGTATCCTCAAGAAGCATTCCTAGAACAAGAAAAACAGGCGGCCTGGAGGTCAGTAACACTGAGCCCATCTTCTTTATAAAAACACCACAAAAATTTCAGTCAGACAGTGCTACCTAATACACAGACAAAATGGGCAGACAGAAATGTGACCCAAATAAATCAATAAGGAAAATCCCCAGAGAAAGAACTAAATAAAATGAAAGTAATCAAACTACCAGATGAAGAGTTTAAAATAATGATTCTTAGGATGCTCAAGGATCTTAGAGCAACAATGGATGGACATAATGAGCACTTAAATAAAGAGATAGCAAGCATCAAAAAGGACATTGAAATCATAAAAAAGAACCAGTCAGAAATGACAAATACAATATCAGAAATAAATACTGCTCTAGAAGAAATCAAGAGCAGGCTGAATGAAGCAGAGAATCTAATTAGCAATTTAGAGGACAAGATAAATAAAAGCACAGAGGTAGAGCAGCAAAAAAGAAAAGAAACTCAAAGGAACTGAGTAAACTCTCAGAGACCTTTGTGAAAACATAAAGAGAAACAACATCCACATCATAGGGGTCCCTGAAGGATGAGAGAATAAACAAGGGACAGAACCTGTTTGAAGAAATCGTAGCTGAAAACTTCCCTAAATTGATGAAGGAAAAAGTCACACAAGTCCAAGAAGGACATAGAGTGCCATTAAACAGGAACCCAAGAAGGCCTACACCAAGACACATCATAATTAAAATGCCAAAGTTAAAAAACAAAGAAAGAATACTAAAAGCTGCAAGAGAAAAGCAGTTAATTACCTACAGAGGAGGCCTCATAGGATGACATCAGACTTCTCAACAGAAACACTTCAGGCCAGAAAGGATTAGCAAGACATATTCAAAGTGATAGAAAGTAAGAACCTACAACCAAGACTTCTTTATCCAGCAAGGCTATCATTTAAAATTGAAAGAAAAATAAAAAGCTTCTCAGACAAAAAACAACAACAACAACAAAAAATCTCTCAAGGAATTTATTACAACCAAATCAGTACTGCAAGAAATGTTAAGTGGCCTGCTATAAAAAGAGTGAAGAAAAAAAATCTTAAAAAAGAGGATTGTATATTTAAAGACTAGAATGGCAAATAAATACATGTCAATAATAACATTAAATATAAATGGATTAAATGCTCCATTCAAAAGACACAGGATAGCAGCAAGGATAAGAAAACAAGACCCATACATATGCTATCTACAAGAGGCCCACTTCAGAACAAAATATACACATAGAGTGCAAGTGAATGGATGGGAAAAAGTATTTCATGAAAATGAAAAAAAAAGTTGGGGTAGCAATTCTTATATCTGACAAAATAGACTTTAAAACAAAGGGAAAATGAAGGCCATTACATAATAATAAAAGGAACAATCCAACAGGAGGATATAATCATTTAAAATTTTTGTGCACCTAATATAAGAGCACCTAAATATATATATAGCCAATTTTTATGGACATCAAGGGTGAGATCAACAGCAATACTATAATAGTTGAGGATTTTAATACCTCATTAACATCAATGGACAGATCCTACAAACAGAAAATTAACAACAACAAAAAAAAGTTGCCTTAAATAACTCAGTAAAACAACTGGATATAATAAATATCTTCAGAATAATTCACCCTAAAGCAACAGAAATATATATTCTTTTCAAGTTCTCATGGTACATTTTCTAGGAGAGACCACATGTTAGGACACAAAACAAGTTTCAATAAATTTAAGAAGCTTAAAATCAAATCAAGCATCTTCTCTGGTCACAATGGCATGAAACTAGAAATCAACTACAATAGAAAAAATGAAAAACATTCAACATTTGGAGGTTAAATGGCATGTTATTAAATAATGAATGGGTTAACAACAAGATCAAGGAAGATACAAAAAAAATTCTTGAAACAGATTAAAATAAACATAAAAAAATTAAAATTTATTAGACACAGCAAAACCAGTCCTGAGAGGGAAGTTCATAGCATTACAGGAATACCTAATGAAACAAGAAAAAGCTCACATAAACAACTTAACCCTGCATCTAAAAGAACTAGAAAAAGAACAATAAATAAAGCCCAGAGGAAGAAAAACGAAGGAAATAATAAAGATCAGAGTGGAAATAAATGATATAGAGGTTAAAAATAATACAAAAGATCAATAAACCAAGAGCTGGTTTTTTGAAAACATAAACAAAATTGACAAATCTTTAATCAGACTCATTAAGGAAAAAAGAGAGAACTCCAATATATAAAATTAGAAATGAAAATGGAGAAGAAACAACTGATAGTGCAGAAATACAAAGGATTATAAGGAAATACTATGAAGATCTATATGACAAAAAACTGGACAACCTAGATAAAATGGACAAATTCCTAGAAACATATAATCTTCCAAAACTTAATCTGAAAGAATCAGAAAACCTAAACAAACTAATAACAAATTAAATTAAAACAGTTATCAAAAAACTCCCAACAAACAAAAGGCCTGGACTGGATGGCTTCACAGGCAAATTTTACCAAATATTCAAAAAATAATTAACACCTATCTTTCTCAAGCTATTTCAAAAAATTCAAGAGGAGGGAAGACTTCCAAGCTCCTTTTATGAAGCAAGCATGATCCTCATTCCAAAACCAGGTAAAGACACCACAAAGAAAGAAAACTATAGACCAATATCCCTAATGAACATTGATAATAAAATTCTCAACAAAATATTAGCAAACTGGATCCAACAATACATTAAAAATGTCATACATCATGATCAAGTGGGATTTATTATGGGGAGGCAAGGATGGTACAATATTTGCAGATCAATCAATGTCATTCATCACATAAACAAAAGGAAGGATACAAATCACATGATTATAACAATAGGTGCAGAAAAAGCATTTGATAAAATCCAGCACTTGTTTATGATAAAAACTCTCAGCAAAGTATTCCTACAGGGAACATACCTCAACATAATAAAGGCCATCTACGACAAACCAACAGCCAATATTGTACTCCATAAGCAAAAATTAAAAGCAATCACTTAAGGTCAGGAACAAGATAGAGGTGCCCCCTTTCACCACTCTTATTCAACATATTTTGGAAGTCCTAACTACAGCAATCAGACAAAAAGAAGAAATAAAAGGCATCCAAATTGGAAAAGAAGAAGTAAAACTTTTTTATTTGCTGATGACAGAATGATACTCTACATAGAAAATCCTAAAATCTCAGTCAGAAAACTACTAGACCTGATAAATGAATTTGGCAAGATGGCAGGATATAAAATTAATATTCAGAAATTAGTGGCATTTTTATACACCAACAATAAAGTGTCTAAAAGACAAATTAGGGAAACCATCCCTTTTACTATTGCAACAACAAAAATTAATGTACCTAAGAGTAAATTTAATGAAGGAGGTAAAAGTCCTGTACTCAGAAAATCATATGATATTGAAAAAAGAAATCAAGGAAGAAACATATAAGTGGAAACATATACCATGTTCATTAATAGGAAGAATAAACATCATTAAAATGTCTATATTACCCAAAGCAATCTATAAATTCAATTCAATTCCTAGAAAAATACCAATGGCATACTTCAAAGATATAGAACAAATATTCCAAAAAATATACATGGAACCAAAAAAGAACATGAATAGCCTCAGCAATCTTGAAAATGGAGAATAACGTAGGAGGTATCACACTTGCTGATATCAAGTTGTACTACACGGCCATTGTAATCAAAACAGCTTGGTACTGGTATAAGAACAGACATACACATCAATGTAACAGAATGGAGAACCCAGAAATAAACCCACATCTTTATGGTTAATTGATATTTGACAAAGAAGGTAAGAGCATACAGTAGAGTAAAGACAGTCTCTTTAACAAATTGTGTTGGGAAAATTGAACAAGTACATGCAAAAAAATGAAATTAGACCACCAACTAACATCATTCACAAAAATAAACTCAAAATGGATAAAAAACTTAAATGTAAGTCATGAAACCATAAACATCTTGGAAGATAAAATAGGCAGTAAACTCTCAGATATCTCACATAGCAATATTTTGCCAATTTATCTTCATGGGTAAGTGAAATAAAAGACAAAATAAACAAATGGGACTACATCAAACTAAAAAGTTATTGCATAGCAAAAAACACCATGAATGAAATAAAAAGACAATGGAAACAATGGAAGAACATATTCACCAATACATCTGAAAAGGGGTTAATAACCAAAATTTATTTAAAAAGTTCTATAACTAGCCTGACCAGGCAGTGGTGCAGTGGATAGAGCATCGGACTGGGATGCAGAGGACCCAGGTTCAAGACCCCAAGGTCACCAGCTTGAGCATGGGCTCATCTGGTTTGAGCAAAAGCCCACCAGCTTAAACCCAAGGTCGCTGGCTCCAACAAGGGGCTACTCGGTCTGCTGAAGGCCCGCAGTCAAGGCACATATGAAAAAGCAATCTGTCCCTGTCTATCCCTCTCTCTGACTCACTCTCTGTCTCTGTAAAAAAAAAAAATTCTATAACTCAACACCAGGAATGTAAACAATCCAATTAAAAAATGGACAAAAGAACTGAATAGACACTTCTCCAAGAGAACATACAGATGGTCAATAGGCATATGAAAAAATATTCAACATCACTAGTCATCAGGAAATGCCAAATAAAACCACAATGACATAACAAATCACACCTGTCAGAATAGCACTCATTAAATCAACACACATTAAGTGCTGGTGAGGGTGTGGAGAAAAGAGAACCCTCCCGCACTGCTGGTGGAAATACAGACCTGTGCAGCCACTGTGGAAAACAGTATGGTGTTTCTTCAAAAAATTAAAAATGGAACTGACTTTTGACCCAGCTATCGCACTTTTAGAAATATATCCTACGAGTACCAGGTTACTGATTCAAAAGAGAATATGCACACCCCATGTTTATTGCAGCATTGTTTACAATAGCCAAGATTCAGAAACAGCCCAAGTGTCTATTAGTGGACAAGTGGATTCAAAAGCTGTGGTATATAAACACAATGGAATGCTACGTGGCCATAAAAAAGGAAATCTTACATTTTGTGATGGCATGGATGGACCTGGAGATTATTATGCTAAGTGAAATAAGTCAGGCAGAGAAAGACAAATATCATGTGATCTTACTTATATGTGGAATCTAATGAACAAAGTTAACTGAGGAATGGAATAGAGGCCAAGGTAGGATCACAGAGAGCAGAGGGACAGCTGTCAGAGGGAAGGGGAATAAGAGGATGGGATCAGAGAAGGTGAAGGAATTCATGAAATTATATATACATAACACAGAGATACAGATAACGGGACAGCACATCCAAGAGGAAAGGGGGGAGAAATTTAGGGAGAAGGAGCATAATGGGGACAAGGGGGTGGGGTGGGGAGTTATACTGAGTAGGACATTTGAATCCATATTAACACAATAAATTAAAATTAATAAATTTTAAAAAGAATATTCTTAATTTTTTCTAAAAATGAGCATGTCTATAATTATTTCATTTTAATTATGACTTAAATTAAGCATTATTTGAAATATATGAGTTCTAGTTCCAGTTCTTACTCTTCCATTCAAAATTTCAAATATGATAAATAGTGAAGTGTATACGAAGTGCCTCATACATAGTATCTGTACTTTATTTTTTTAATTTAAATAATCTTTTTATTTTTCTATTCTTTTTTTTAGATTTTATTTATTCATTTTTAGAGAGAGAGAGAGAGAGAGCAGAGGGGGAGGAGAAGGATGAATGCATCAACTTCCATATGTGTTTTGACCAGGCAAGCCCAGGGCTTCAAACCGGCAGCCACAACACCCCAGGTTGACGTTTTATCCACTGCACCATCACAGGTCAGGCTAAATTTTATTTATCAATTACAGTTGATGCTTAATATTATTCTGTATTAGTTTTAGTTATACAACATAGTGGTCAGACAATCATATACTTTGTAAATGTCCTCCCTGATATCTTTATTACCCACCTGGCATCATACATAGTTATTACAGTATTATTGACATTATTTCCTAAGCTGTACTTTACATCCTCATCACTATTTTGTACACCTCAATTCCTTCACTTTTTCTTATCCAGTTCCCAAGCCAATATTTGTATTTTAATTGTTTATGGTTTTGGATTATAACTGAAAATCATTTAAACTCATAGAGCATCAGCATCTAACTCTGCCTTAAACACTGTTAAAAGCATCAAAAATAGAATTAAACAACCCAACAGATATTCATAATAAAAGTTTATTTATTAAAATAATTTTATTATGATCATCTAAATGTTACCATTAATCTCTAGAATTTAGAGGCCAAATCAACAATATTGTCTCTTCTATACTGCCAAATATTATGGCATTATAGTATATTTCACCAACAAGTTTAGAAACAATTGCAATAAAAGGTAATGTTTCTATATTAGACAACCAGATTGAAAAGGTGTAGTATGAAATAAGATAAATATTTAGGTTATTAACATACCTAAGGATTCCACTTACATATATTAACATAAAAAATAGAGAAATTGGCTAACCATATAACTGGACAAATAGATTTTATAAAAAGATTAATATAAACAGTATTTTAAGGAATAAGATAAATGCAACAACTTAACAGTGCTCAAAGTCGGCTTTTAATTTTCGAAGTATAAGTAATATGTACTCAACTGCATCAGAAAACATTGTCTCCAGAATGTTTTACCTCTTTTATCAATAATACCTTCATCTCTAAAAGTACACCTGTAGCTGGCTAAGGACATTACACTGTATGCTTCTTGACAGCAGACATAGCACTAATGTTACCATGTATGTGACAGAAAGCATAGTAAATGTTTGCAGAGCAAATACAGCTATGCTGAATGTGTCAACCATAAATCATTATTTGAAATATGCTGCACCATTGTTTGTCAGAAACCATAAAAATATCTCAGTAATTACTGACTGCCTTCAAAGCCTATCTGAGGCTGCTTAGCACATTTAGAAGAGGCAAGAAGTCCATTGTTAGTTCACATATTAGAAACACTGCTAGAAATGTTCGATTCAATTCACTAAAGATTTGTTAGGTGTCTGCTTTGTCCTTTCAGTATATTAAATACTATTAATTTAATAAAATAAGAGGATCAAAAATCACAATTCTTCCCCTTAAGAGGGACTTGTCCATTTCTATCCCCACATCTGTATACCATTACAATTATTTTACAAAGATCATATCCCTCAATCTTCCACAGTAATCACTGCAGCATTTTTATTAGGGACCTCAAGTCATAAAAAGGGCAATTCTCATAAATGTTAGGTCTGAACAACCAAGAAACTATAAAGGAACTAGGGAGTCATAATACTAAATGGGCAAAGAAAGAAAGAAATGAAGAAGTTAAGTAGTATTGTATCTAAAATAATAGCCAAAAAAAATGAAACTATCTTTTAGAAGAATAAAACAATGAACAAAACAAAACAAACAAATAAACAAAAACCTGTCTAAAAATGATCTTCTGTATTTTATGGGCAGTGGTCTAATATTTTTTCTTTCCTTCTAATTGTCTCATGTCAGTTTAGAAGACCTCAGATAAAAGGAAATAAAGAAAGGAATTGTGAGAAATTGAGGTGCTGCCTGTGAGTGATGAGCCAGAAACTTATACGATAAACAAGGATCTGGTAAAGACAAGACATCTGCTCCCAATCCTCATTTTGCAGAATGGTTTGATTAAAGAGAGCAGGGTTTTCATCTAACTTCGTATCTATCATTTGTATTTTAATGAAATTTTTTGGAGATGTAGTAACAAAAATAGTTCAGCTATTTCTTCAGGGAAAGAAATAGGAGCTCAATTCATTTTGAAAATTTTAAGTCAGTTAAAATATAAAAACCCATTCTCATAAGACTAAATGAAGTAAGCCTATTAAATAAATTAATTTAATAGAAAATCAATAAATATTTTTAAATGAGAGATTCCTAGCATCCTAAGTTATTTTACCCTAATCAAGACAAAAAAACAAACAAAAAACACTAGACCCAGATTTACAAACAAGTCAGGAAGTTCAAATGTCTTCAACTGAACTTAGATACATCTAAGTGGTAACTGATTGGCAAGCTTTTATGTTTACTCTGCAAAATTATATTCTTTTTTATTGAATTTATTAGGGTGACAATAGTTAACAAAATTATACAGGTATCAAGAAAATCAATTCTACAACATATCTGTACGGAGGCTTGACATGGGGTCACGGACATGCAAATTATATTCTAAAAGCCAGAGCATCGGGGTCCACTGATGAATTTGCCTGCCTTGTATTAAGCTGTTGGTGATCTATACTTGCCAATATGCCACTTTATTTTCTTTTTTTAAGGAATGCTCATGACAAAGAGCATTTTTTCTTGTTAATAAAACTTCAGGCTTCCTTAACTAAAGGAACACAGAAGATTTAAGATGGTCATCTGAGAGTTAAGCTATTTCTCTTGCACATGGATAAACAGCTGTTTAACACCAATTGGCCTGTTAACTAGTAATTTTTACAGGATGAGAAAGTAACAATAATATAGTCATAATTATGAGTTCCTTTATGAAGACCAAATATTTTATAAACTGGCTTTATGTGTCCTTATAGTATTTTTTTATATAGAAGGTAAGAGGTAAAGAAAGGAATGAATACACAGGGTAGGGCAAAACTAGGTTTCAAGGTGTTCATATGAAAAATCATGCAAGAATTAATAAGTGGAATAATACAGGAATACACTCTGCTTTACATACCCACAATTGTAAACCTACTTTGGTCACACCCTGTAGTTTTGACATTCCCACCAATTGTACAAACATTCATGCAGAAGTCAAATAATCCTCTCCAGTTCTCCCATTGAATCAGATAAAGAGTCATGGAGACTGGAGTTAACAGAAAATATAGCTACGCATAAGGTAGCTTGTTAGATCAAAGTGAATATGCCTTCCATACTGATAAATAAACTCCTGTTGGTACTTTCCATCTGTTCAATATCTTCCTCCTCTTGAAATTTCAATGCCAGTTCAAATATATGCAGAGAGAGAGAGACAGAGAAAGTCTAGTTGGCTTGATTTGGAAACCTGAGGTCACAGATCTATTATTTAAGAAGGCATAAATTTTGGAAAGCGGGTTAATATTTTTGCAGGCGAGAGAACTAAAATTTAGGTGATTTACTTTTTGTATTTTTCTGAAGTTTGAAGCAAGGAGGCAAAGGGACTCCCACATGCACCTGACCAGTATCCACCTGGAATGCCCACGAGGGAGCGATGTTCTGCCCATCTGGGGTGTTGCTCTGTGGCAATCAGAGCCATTCTAGCACCTGAGGGGGAGGCCATGGAGCCATCCTCAGTGCCTGGCCCAACTTAGCTCCAATGGAGCTTTGGCTGCTGGAGGACAAGAGAGAGATAGAGAGAAAGGAGGGGGAAAGGGTAGAGAAACAGATGGGCACTTCTTCTGTGTGCCTGGGCTGGGAATCAAACCCAGGACATCCACATGCCAGGCTGACGCTATACCCCGGAGCCAACCAACCAGGCCTTATGTGATTTTGATTTTTTTTTAGCTAGAGAAAGTACAGACTCCAGAAGGGAGCAAAGTAAAACTCTTTGGGTAGATAATTCATTAGGTACTTGAGGTGATGCTCTTAGTCATCCATGCCACTTGAATTTCATTATTGTTATTTTCTGAAGGTTTAAAACAAAAAGATCCCAATCTCAAGTGATTACTAAAATTTTGGCCTGAAACCAAATCTGAACAAGAGGAAGGAGAAGGGATGTTTTAATGCATATAAAGGCAAATGAATCACAAAAAGACAGAAAGTAAAATGGAACAAAATTTTTCTTTTGACTTTTTTCTTCTTTCTCCTGAAGAAAGTGGTGGTTTATTTCTTGTTCTTGAATAGGTTGTATAACTCTGTACACTATCAAAGAAAAGTATTGACTTGGTATATCTATACCAGGCACCTAATTGTCATTGAAAAAAATCACAGAGGATACATATGATGGGAGATGACAAATACAGGACTCTAAGAATAATGTATAGCAGAAATATTGGTTATATTGAGCCTTCTTCAAAGTTCCATTGCTCAGGAATGAACACAATGCTCTATGAAAAAACAGTGTATGTAATTAGAAAAAGACTAAAAGTGCCACCTTATGCTTATAAACTCACAGGTAATTTATTGGTACAGCTATTACAGATTTTTTTTAAAATGCTGATGTGATTTAAGTGAAATTTCTAACTTCTAACTTCTAGAATTCCCAAACAGGGAGAAGAGTCAGGCTAATCATATGAGATGACAGAGGATCTGTCACTAATCCAGAAGTTGGGTTTATGCTCACTTTCCTGCAGTGTTCTTGCAAAGGAAGCACTGTTGGCTCTGTAAAAACTCAGGAGGAATAATTGTGCCTACTCTTAACTTGAGGCAGTTAATGTCTTGGCTAGAAAAGTAACAAGATGGTTGTGATTCCATTGATTATTTTTATAGCACTCAGCACCATAGTGCATATGCTCATTAGCCTAATGACCACCACAAATGTTTTGAGAACATGTGGAAGGCTGACAATATATCAAGACTATATACACCCTGCTATGAATCCACAGAGCAAATGGAGATGAGAGAAGGCAAAACGTTAACATGTAAAATAAATCTGGGAAAGGAAAGAAAAGTTTCCAGTGTGGTCTGGGGTGAAAGGGGTTAAAAAGAACAGAGTGCAGTAGGTGTATTATGACTCGTCATTGGGAAACTAAAGACAATCTCAGAAAGGTCATGCTTTATATTCAAGAAGAAATAATTCTAGTAACATTATAAAATGATTGTACTTTTTACTTGGTTTCCCTCATGCTGGCTACAGAATGTTTATATAATCACAATGAAGAGTCCACTCATCCCAGGTATTAGCATACAGAAAACAAAATAGCTTCCAGATTTCGTGAAAACAGATTCCAACCCAAGGACTAATTAAAATTTTCTTAATTCAAATTGTGGCAGGTATGTATTCAGCTTTCTGTATAACTACCTTAACTTCTACTAAAAACTTCGTAAAATGTAAAGTGATATTCTTATATTAATTTTAATTACTTATTCTCTTCTCACCAAGAAACCAATAAAAAATTTACCAATCAAACCATTCTAGGACTCAGAATACACCATGCTCACTAATTATTCAGTAATAGTGTTTCCTAAAGGATTTTCCATAGAACAGTTGTCCCATTCAATATCCAAGATAAAAACCATTTATTTTACAATAACTCAAAAAATGCTTAAACTCATATGAAGACTCAGAATGACCATGAGCATATAATAAGTTCTGAAAAATCCTGCAGTTAAAAAATGAAAGTGTTTACAAGAAACCTCCAAATATACAAAAAGGAAAATACAACTGCAGATCATTATCTCTATGAATATAGAGGCAAAAATACTTAACTAAATCTAGCAACATGTAGAAGGATTAGACATCATGATGAAGTGGGATTTATCCTAGGAATGCATAGTAGGTTTAACCACTGAAAACAATATACTCTTACAATCCATTACATGAAATGTCCAAAATAGGCACATCTATGAGATAAAATGTAGATTTGTGGCTGTCTAGGGATGAAGAAGAGGGAGAATAGCAGATGTGAGGAGTGACTGCTTCAAGGCATTGAGTTCCTTTATTGGGTCGTTAAAATGTTCTAATATTGATTATGGTGATGACTGCACAATTCTAGTGAGTATAATAAAAACCACTAACTTGTACATTTTAAATAAGTGAATTGTCTGGTACATGAATTATATCTCAGTAAAGGTATTAACAAAAATGTTTTCACAGACTTTTTACCTATACCTGTAACATTATGAATAGAGTAATGATTTTGGCATGCTCTATGTTTGCTTTTGCAAATGCTATTTCCATTTGTCTAAAATGGTAACTTTATTTCTTACCTTTCTTTTTGGCTTTATAAACTTCTATCTCTTTAAGAAAAAAAATAGCCAAAATGTCAATCACCAGTGCAATGCCTTCCATGGATTGCTACCTTAAAAGGCAGTATCTTTAAAATATTTTGACCATGACCAACACATGAGCACTGGATAGTTGAATAAATAGATGATAAAGTAATAAAACCCTTTTTTTTATAAAGCAAAGACTGATCCTTACCACATCCAGCTTATCTTTTATTGTATTTTATAGCCCATTTCATTTTTTAATGTTTTTCATGACTCATTTAATTAATTTCATGACCCCTTATTGAGTGGCAGTTTGAAAAATACTTTCCAAAATAAATGGATATCATATTGTGTATTTAATATAAGTATGCCTTTATATGTCAGTTTGCAATAGTGAATATTGATTCTTGTTTTGAATTACTATAATAGAATATTGCAGTCATTGCCAATATTTTTCATTCATCTCCTCTTTGAATCTTAAGATTCTGCTACAATGTTGGAGAGGCTGTGGAGAAAAAGGAACCCTCATACACTGTTGGTGGGAATGTAAAGTAGTACAACCATTATGGAAGAAAGTATGGTGGTTCCTCAAAAAACTGAAAATAGAACTACCTTATGACCCAGCAATCCCTCTACTGGGTATATATCCCAAAAACTCAGAAACATTGATACGTAAAGACACATGCAGCCCCATGTTTATTGCAGCATTGTTCACAGTGGCCAGGACATGGAAACAACCAAAAAGCCCATCAATAGATGACTGGATAAAGAAGATGTGGCACATATACACTATGGAATACTACTCAGCCATAAGAAATGATGACATCGAAATATTTACAGCAAAATGGTGGGATCTTGATAACATGATACGAAGCGAAATAAGTAAATCAGAAAAAACCAGGAACTGTATTATTCCATACGTAGGTGGGACATAATAGTGAAACTAAGAGACATTGATAAGAGTGTGGTGGTTACGGGGGGGGAGGGGGGAATGGGAGAGGTAAAGGGGGTGGGGAGGGGCACAAAGAAAACAAGATAGAAGGTGACAGAGGACAATCTGACTTTGGGTGGTGGGTATGCAACATAATTGAACGACAAGATAACCTGGACTTGTTATCTTTGAATATATGTATCCTGATTTATTGATGTCACCCCATTAAAAAAATAAAATTATTAAAAATAATAATAATAATGTTAAAAATATAAAAAAAAAGATTCTGCTATTCCTTTCTGAGTATTCTTACCCTGTAATACATAGAAAATCATTTTTTTATGCTAGGGAAATATTACTATCTGCAGAAAAGACGCAGTCTCTTACTTAAAAATGATGCTTAGTTCCAAGTGCCATTCTGTATTACCAAGAAAATTGTTCTTCCCTCCAACATGTTCTAAAAAATTGGGGTTGACTATTTATTTACTATTCTCAGTGGCTTCAGAGTTGTAACTCTGCCTTTTCTTCTCTGGGCTGAGTTTTATATGATCTATACTAGCCCCTTTGTGTCCTGTTCCATGTTCTTCTAATGTGAGCAGACTGGAAACAATAAAAGCAATTTCACCCTAAGCAGAGTTAGGGCATTAATTGCATTTTTCCTGTTTTTATATCTACTTTGATTATTATTACTATACTTTCAGTGTCTATTATAAAACAATATATCTAGATTTTAAGTAAATAATTTGTATGCAGAGAGAGCAGTAAGAAGCAGGTATGAAATCTGGCAATCACATCTTTCTTTGATACAGAACAATATTGAACATAGTTATGTCTGAGTTTATTCTACATATGATAATTGGATTTATTTCTTTTGGAAACCTCAGTTTAGTAAAGTGTGTGTGTGTGTATGTGAGAGAGAGAGAGAGAGAGAGAGAAGTACTGAGAGAAAAAAGAGGCAGAGACAGAGTGATAAAAACAGTTCAAAAGGATGAGAATACATTTATGCCACTTATAACTGATAAATCGCATAGCCTAAATACTATCAAGAATTCTCTTTTTCAGGAATAAGTTAAAATAAGTTGTTTATAGAGATATACTTTTCAAAAATAACATTAGGCATCAAGCTTTACTGGTTTAAATACCAGTTGTGGTTAGTATCCATCTTCTCTCTGCAAGTACTGACCTCACTTTTATATTTTTGTGTATCTTATATCTAGATATTTTTAGTCTTGTTATATTTTCTTTAAACTAAAATTTCATGTCTCATGTTTTCATATATTGTCTTTTAAGCACTTCCACATCTCCTTCAGTTGCTCACATAGATTAAAAATGTCTCTAAACATTCTAAATTCATTCTACATCCTTAGAATAGTCCTGAAAGCCACAAACTTTAAAAAGCACTCTAATGCTTTAGAGTGTGCTACAGATTCCTCTTAAGGTCACTAATCTCAAGGGACATGAAATCTAGCTATGGCGGCAAAATGATGAATAATAACAAATAAAGAAACAAGAACAAAATTTGTGGTACATACCATAAGTGCTACAGGAATTTAAAGAAAGGGAAACATACTGAGACTTCTAATAATTAAAAAATGTCATCTGACTTGTGATGGTGCAGTGCATAAAGCAACAACATGGAATGCTGATGTTGCTGGTTTGAAACCTTGGCCTTGCCTGGTCAAGGCACATATGGGAGTTGATGCTTCCTACTCCTCCCCCCTTCTCTGACTCTCTATCTCTCTCTCATCTCTTTCTAAAAATGAATAAATAAAATATCTTTTAAAAAATATCTTACATGAAAAGGAAGGACTGTCTTGGAGGGATGCATTGTATATGGATAGGTAAAAAATAAAGTATATTACAAATAAATAAATACATCAAGTGGGTTATAGTGAAATGGGTCTAATGGGTTTGACATCAAGTCTTGAATTTATCCTTTCTACCTATATTTTCTTAAGCAAATTAATTGATGTATCTGAGTAAATAATATTTTTAACTCTCTGAGATTAAGTGCCAACAGTGTTTAGTAATTAGTAGGTAATTGATAATGTTTATTGCCTTCCTTTTCCAAAAATGATTAATAAAAATACAGTTGTAAATAAGAAGCAGTTGTTATTTTATAAGTTGGGGTAAGAAGTGTTTTTTTGTTTGTTTGTTTGTTTTGTTTTTTAAGTGATCAATGCAACCATGAATTCCATATGTATAATAAGTAACACAGGAACAAGAATGAGACTATTTTAAGTTTCATATACCATAGACACATATTCAAGTGAAATGACATATTTCAGGATAGTGTCTCTTGCCCACTTGCTTTTGTTTACTAATGACATCATCATTACTTGTGTGTAGGAGACACACTGGAATAATAAAACTATCAGACTATTGATGTGGAAGGCAACTGTTTTTTTTAAAGTAGATTCATCATTCTTAAGAATGTAATAGAAGAATGACATCAGAGTAATGGTGGCATGAGAGATGCTCCTGATCTCTCCCCTTGAAATTTCAACAAATTGAACAACTATAATGCAGCAAAGGAATCCCAGCTGGGCTGCCAGGCACTTCTGAAGTATCTGTGCACCAAAACAACTAAAAGTGAGATGGGCTGAAGGGGGAGCAGAAGATAAAACACACTTGTGCTAAGCTTTGGAGAGGAGAGAAGACAAACCTGGAGTGACAGGTTTTTTTATTATGTTGGACTATGGGGAGAAGGGAAGCTGGAGCTCTCTGGATTTTCTCTGAAGGGTACAAAGAGGGGAACCAAGAGTGACTGGGTCTCCTTCTGACAGGAAGAACAGTGAGACAGAGGGGCACAGGGGAACATCAACCAAATCAGCCAGAGTAAAAGGTCACAGCCAGTGATCCCATGGTTTGCTTGCAGGCCATACTTCTCAGAGACAGAGAAAACAAATATGTGGCCCCCCAGTGTCCCACACCCCACTTGCTTCACCTTGTAGTATGGAGAGAGGCAGAGACAAACACCATTACTAGCTCTCTAGAGCTGCTCTCTCCCCTAAAAAACAGAGGTGCTCAAAGTATGATCCTTAGGTCTGTTGAGACATGGGATAAAGCACCCTGAAGCCTGAGGTTGCCATTGCTAGAGCTGTAAAGCCCTCATAGCATATCCCAACCACCAATGCAAATGTGGCCTTGCCTACCACACTGTGACAGCAACATCTCAGTGGACAGCCTAGGAACTTCACAGAGATAAAAGTTGTAATATAGCAACACAAACTGAAAGAAAACTCTCAAAATGAATCTTTTTAATTTTTTCTATTTTTCCTTTCTTTTTATTCTTTTATCTCTTTTGAATTTCATTTTCTTTAATTATTATATATTTTATTATTTTTTTCTGGGTGTATTGTTTTGATTTTTTCTTTTATCTTGGCTTTTGATCTTTTTTATGTGGTTTTTCTTTATTACATGACATAATTGTCTAAATTGTTATTTTTTTGTATTTAAAAATTTTTTTTAATTATTTTAGTTTTGTTGTTTTTGTTAGGCTTCTTAGCAGCAACGCTTTCAAGTTCTATGAAGGAAGAGGAAATCAAATACCATGCCTACAGAAGACAGCTATAGTTCAGAAAGAAAATGAAAAAACTCCCAAAAAAATGTCAATCATATTAAAACCATAGAGTTAAAGATTGAGAATTCAAAATTGAAATTCTGATAATGGTCAACAGATGCAAGAAGACACCCATAGGCACCTTAATCAGCTCAGAAAACAAAACAAACACCTCATCAAGAAGATTGAAACTTTAAAAGTAAAGATGAAGAATGCAATATATGAATTGAAAACTGAAGTAGCAAGTTTGGCTAATAGCCAAAAGAAAGAATCAGAGACAATGAAGACAGGCAACAGAGAGAAAAGGAGAGATGCGTGAGTTAAAGAAAACTGAGAGACCTCTAAGAGCTGTCTGATTCCATCAGAAAGAGCAGTATAAAAATAATGGGTATAACAGAAGAAGAACAGAGATCGAAAGAAATGGTAAGCCTATTCAAACAAATAATTGATGAGAACTTCCAAGCCTATGGATTTAAGAAGCAAACAGAATGCCGAGTTATCACAATACATACAGACGTATTCCAAGGCAAAACATAATAAAATTGTCAAAAATCAATTACAAAGAAAGAATCCTCAAGGCAACTAAGGAAAAGAAGAATATAATATATAAAGAAAAGCCCATTAGGTTATCATCAGTCTTCTCAGCAGAAATTGTACAAGCCAGAAGAGTGTGGGCCCAAACATTCAAAGTACTGACAGAGAGAGGAATTACCAGCCAACAATACTATACCCACTAAAGTTATCCTTCAAATATGAAGGAAAAATAAAAACTTTTGCAAACATATAGAAGTTGAGGGAATTTATCATCAGAAAACCCCCACAGCAGAAAATGTACAATGGGGTTATTTGACCAGACATAAAGAACAAAACAATTCAAAACTACTAGTGAAAGCTCTAATAAGGTTACAATAAAAATAAGAATAATCTGTGACAGCAATAACTCAAAAGGGGAGAGGATAAAAATCTGCAGTAGCAAAGTAGGATGGAGTGCAAAAGTACTCATAGACAAAAGGCACTCGTACTCTTTTAATAACCTAATAGTAACCACCCATAAAAAAGTCACTACTGAAGTACACAGCTTAAAAAAAGAAGAAAGAGGGGGGAAAAGTATGGAATACCACCAAACAAAAACTACTGACAGAAACAAAGAAGAGAAGAACAAAACAAGACATAGAGTTACCAGAAAACAAAACATAAAATGGCAATGGGAAATCCTCAAGTGCCAATAATTAACTTATCTGTAAATGGACTGAACTCACCAATAAAGAGGCACAGAGTAGCAGATTGGATCAAAATGAAAAACCTAACCATACACTGTCTCCAAGAGACACATCTAAGCTGCAAGAACAAAAATAGACTAAAAGTGAAAGGATGGAAAATGATTCTCCAAGCAAATAATATTCAAAGGAAACCAAGCATAGTCATTCTCATATTTAACAATGCTGACTTAAAAACAAGAAAGGTAACCAGAGACAAAGATGAACACTTCATAATGATAAAGGGGACATTGTATCAAGACGACATAACACTTCTTAATATATATGCACCAAATCAGGGAGCACCAAAACATGAGATTATACATTCTTCTCCAGTGTGTGTGGGATATTCCCAAGGATAGACAATATGTTGGGCCACATAACTAAACATTAACAAATTCAAGAAGATTGAAATTATACTGAACATATTTTCTGATCATAAGGCTTTGAAATTAAAATTCAACTATAAAAAGGAAATAAAGAAACACACAAAAAGGGGGAAATTAACATACTTCTAAAAAATGACTGGGTCAAAAAAAATAAAAGCAGAGATCAAAAGATATATATAGACAAATGAAAATGACAACACAACATATCAAAATTTCTGGGATGCCATGAAAGTAGTAATAACAGGTAAGTTTCTATTTAAAAAAAATGAATACAACTAAGAGTGGTTCTTTGAAAAGATCAATAAAATTAGCAAACCAATGGCAAGAGTCACTAAGAAAAAAAGAGGAAGGACTCATATAAACAAATTCTGAACTGAAAAAGGAGAAATTACCACAGACATCATAGAAATACAAAGGATCATAGAAGAATATTCTGAAAGATTATATGCCACCAAATTCAACAACCTAGAGGAAATGGATGAATTTCTAGAACTATACAATCTTCCCAGACTGAGTCATGAAAAAGTGGAAAACCTAAATAGACCAATAATGAGGGAGGAAATAGAAACAACTATAAAAAACTTTCCCCAAAACAAAAGTCCGGGACCAGATGGATACACTAGTAAATTCTATCAAACATTTAAAGATTTTGTTCTTATTCTTCTCAAATTCTTCCAAAGAAGAGAAGAAGAAGCAATACTCTCCCACACATTCTATGAGGCCAACATGACCCTCATAACAAAACTGGGCAAGGGCAAGGACAAAAAGAGAAAACTGCAGACCAATATCTTTAATGAATACAGATGCAAAAATCCTAAGCAAAATACTAGCAAATCAAACATAACACATTAAAAAAATAATATATCACTATCAAGAGGGATTCATTCCAGGAGCACAATGATGGTTCGACAACAGAAATCAATTAATGTACTACACCACATCTACAAAACAAACAACAAAATCATATGATCCTATCCTAAGATGCAGAAAAGACATTCAATAAGATACAAAACACTCAATAAAATCAGAATAGAAGAAAAGTACCTCAACATAATAAAGGCCATATATGAAAAACCATCAGCTAATATAATGCTATATGTTGAAAAAATGAAGGCTTTTCCTCTAAAATTGGGAACAAGACAAGGCTTCCCACTCTCTCCACTCTTATTCAACATAGTTCTGGAAGTTTTAGCCAGAACAATCAGGCAAGAGAAAGAAATAAAAAGCATCCATATCAGAATCAAAGAAGAAAAGGTATCACTTTTTGTAGATGACACGACACTGTATATTGAAAACCCCAAAGATTCCACCAATACACTAATAGAAACAATAAGCCAATACAGTAAATTCGCAGGATATAAAATGAATAAGCAAAAGTCCACTGCTTTCCTATACACCAATGATGAAACATTGAAAAATGAACTCAAAACAACAAATACTTTTACAATTGCAACAACAACAACAACAAAAACCTAGGAATAAACTTAACAAAGGATGTGAAGGACCTATGTACTAGAAAATACAAAACATTATTAAAAGAAATTGAAAAAGATAATGAAGTGGAAGAATGTTCCATGTTCATGGATTGGAAAAATCAACATAGTTAACATGGCCATTTTATCCAAAGCAATACTAAAATTTAATGCAATCCCCATCAAAATCCTAATGTCATTTTTTAAATATATAGAACAAAAAATTACCAGGTTTGTATGGAACCATTAAAAATCCCAAATAGCATAAGCAATTCTGAGGGGGGAAAAAAAGCAGAGATATCATACTACCTGAATTGTAATTATGCTAGAGAGCTAAGATAATCAAAACAACATGGTACTGGCAGAAAAACAGACATACAAACCAATGGAACAGAATCGAGGGCCCAGAAATAAAACCACATGTATATAAACACATAATCTTTGACAAAAGAGCTAAAATCACAGCACGAAGAAAAGAAAACCTCTTCTATAAATTGTGCTGGAAAAATTTGAAAACTACATGCAAAAGAATGACACTTGACTACAATTTGTCCCCATGCACAAAAATGAATTCAAAATTGATCAAAGACCTAAATATAAGACCTGAAACAGTAAATTATATAGAAGAAATGATAGTTACAAAGCTCCTGAACCTTGGCCATAGAGAACAATTTATGAATTTGTCCCCAAAGGAAAGGGAAGTAAAAGCAAAAATAAATAAATGAAACTATATCAAACTAAGAAGCTTCTTCTGCACAGCAAACAAAACTGACAACAAAAATAAGCAGCCAACTAGTGGGAGATGATATTTGCAAACAACAGCTCCAATAAGGGGTTAATATCCAAAATATACAAAGAACTCACAAAGGTCAGCAACAAACAAATAAAAAATCCAATTAAAAAATAGGAAGAGGACCTGGACACTTCTCCCAACAGAACACACAAATGGCTAAGAGATATATGTAAAGATGCTTATCTTCACTAGCTATTCAAGAAATGCAATTCAAAACCACAATGAGATACCACCTCACACTTGTCAGATTAGCTATGATATTATCAATAAGACAGGTAATAACAAATGTTGGAGAGGTTGTGGAGAGAAAGAAAACCTCTTTTACTGCTGGTAGGAATGCAAATTAGTACAAACCATTATGGAAGAAAGTATGGTGGCACCTCAAAAAATTAAGAATAGAACTACCATATGACCCAGCAATCCCTCTACTGGGTATCTACCCCAAAACTCAAAAACATTAGTAAGTAAGGACACGTGTACCCTCATGTTCATCGCAGCATTATTCACAGTGGCCAAGACATGAAAACAACCAAAGTGTCCCTCGATAGAGGATTGTATATTGTGGTACATATATACAATGAAATACTACTCAGCCATAAGAAATGATGACATAGTGCCATTATGACAACATGGATGAACCCTGAGAACATTATACTGAGTGAAATAAGTAAATCAGAAAAAGCTAAGAACTACATGGTTCCACACATAGGTAGGATATAAAACTGAGACTCATGTACATAGATAAAAGTAAAGTGGTTACCAGGAGGAGGGAGATGTAGAGGAGGAAGTAGAGGCAGGGGGTGGGGGAAATGGTATTAAGAAGACAAATATAAGGTGACAGAAAATGATTTAACTTTGGGTGATGGGTACACAACATTATCAACAGTTCAAAGACTATAGAAATGTTTACCTGAATCCTACATACTCTTATTGATCAATGTCACTCTGTTAAATTTAATTTTCTAAATAAAATATTTAAAAAAGAATGATATAATTCATAATATATAGAATTGACTGAAGGTCTCAATAAGCTGCAGGAAAGAGAGGTTAAAAAAATAAAGGAGGAAGAAAATTAAAGATGAAAAGATAACTGAATTGATAAGGTGGCTATTTGAAAGACAAAGAATGTCTGGTGGTTTGTTTTTTTTTTTTTTCAGGGATTTGGATTATATTCCTGGGTGCCATAAGTAACACAGTGGCCCCAGTGTTATAGGGCTAATTATGTGATTCTTTCCAACTGATACTGAAATTAAGGGTAGCGTTTTCTAAAATTACAATAAAAGTTTAAATGGAAATAGTATGGATTGCCCAGTTTGGGTTTCCCATGCTACTGCCAGTCGTTTTCTCCATCTGGTCTCCTGCCACAGCATCAAAGTGTTGAAAATTTCTGCCTTTTAAGGCAAATAAGAAACTTCTCTGTCAAAATATCTATTTTTAAACAAACTGTTTTGACATTAAATACTAAGATTCAGATGAGATGGACAATACAGCTTTACAGGATGGAGAGTGTTGATCCTGTAATATGGCCTAGCTTTCTTTAGAAATAAACTGGTTTGTTGTTGTTTTTTCACTTTTTATTGAATTCATTGGGATGACATTGGTTAACACAACTTCACAGGTTCAGGTACACAGTTTTACAACATACCATCTATACATTGTTTACCACCCCTAGTCAAGTCTCTGCCCATCATCATTTATTCTCCCACATCATCCTCCACCTTCCTTCCTCCACTACCCTCCCCTGGCAATCACAACTTCCTGAACACAGCAATGCTATTATGACTTTAAAGAGCAACTTATCAACTTGCATCTGAGAATTTTCACTAATTTCACATATATTTGCAGAGCAGCCACTATCTGCCAAGTAGGTGCCATAAGCAATACTATAGAAAAAAATACTACCCTTCCTTTGTTCTCAAAGCACTTACAACACAGAAACATATATATCTAATACAAGAACAAAGAATGATATAATGAAGCCATAAATACAATTCTGTGAAAGCTTAGAGGAAAAAGTAACAAAATCTGAATACTTAAAAAAGTTTCCATGGCATTTATTCAATAGTATCTTTTGATTGGAGCATTTAATCCATTAGCATTTAAAGTAATTGTTGCTAAAAATCCATGTATTTCCATTTTATTTTTCATATTTTGATCCTTTTTTAAAAATTCCATCTTCTTCTTAAAGAAACCCTTAATATTTCTTGCAGTACTGGTTTAATGGTGATAAACTTCTTTAGCTTCTTTTGTCTGGGAAGCTCTATATGTATCCTTTGATTATAAATGATTGCTTTGTTGGATATAGTAATCTTGGTTGTAGTTCCTTGCTTTTCATCAGTTTATTTCTCGCCAATCCTTCTAACTTGCAAGTTTACTGTTAAGAAATCAGCTGACAGTCTTATGGGAGTTTACCTATAAGTAACTAACTGCTTTTCTATTGCTGTCTTTAAGATTCTGTCTTTGTCTTTAATATTTGGCATTTTAATTATGTGTCTTGGTGTGAGCCTCTTTGGGTTCATCTTGTTTGGGACTGATTCCTGAATTTGTATGTCTATTTCCTTGACTGGGTTGAGAAAGTTTTCTGTCATTTTTTTTTTTAAATAATTTTATTTTTTTAATGGGGCGACATCAATAAATCAGGATACATATATTCAAAGATAACAAGTCCAGGTTATCTTGTCATTCAATTATGTTGCATACCTTGGCCTGACCTGTGGTGGCGCAGTGAATAAAGTGTCGACCTGGAAATGCTGAGGTCACCGGTTTGAAACCCTGGGCTTGCCTGGTCAAGGCACATATGGGAGTTGATGCTTCCAGCTCCTCCCCCCTTCTCTTTCTCTGTCTCTCTCTCCTCTGTCTCTCTCCTCTCTAAAAATGAATAAATAAAATTAAAAAAAAAAATTATGTTGCATACCCATTACTCAAAGTCAGATTGTCCTCTGTCACCTTCTATCTAGCTTTCTTTGTGCCCCTCCCCCTCCCCCTTTCCCTCTCTCTTTCCCCCCTCCCCCCGTAACCACCACACTCTTATCAATGTCTCTTAGTAGATCGGTCATCCAAACAGAGAATCAACAAAGACATAGTGGCCTTAAACAAAACACTAGAGCACCTGGATATGATAAACATCTACAGGACATTTCACCCCAAAGTGACTGAGTATACATTTTTCTCCAGTGTACATGGATCGTTCTCAAGAATTGACCAAATGTTGGGCCACAAAAACAATGTCATTATTTTTTAAAACAGATTTTAAGTTCCTTCCTCTCTCTCTCTTTTTTCATTCTGGAACTCACCTCCTGTCTCCCATGATATGAATGTGGTACATTTGAAGTTGTCTTAGAGGCTCCTTATACTATCCTAATTTTTTTGAATTCTGTTTTCTTTTGGCTGCTCTGGTTGGTGTTTTCTGCTTCCTCATCTTTAAAATTGCTGATTTGATTCTCTGCTTTTTCTACTCTACTGTTCATTTGCTCTAATATAATTGTTATTTCAATTATTATATTCTTTATTCCTTACTGTTTTCTTTTCATGTTTATCTCCATTTTTGTGTTTCATCTCTTTGTTGAAGTTAATCTACTCTTTCTTTAAGTTCATTGAGCTTCTTTACAACCAGTGTTTTGAACTCTGCATCTAGTATGTCACTTGTCACCATTTTATTTAGTTTTTTTCCCTGGATATTTGTTCTATCCTTTTATTTTGGACATGTTACTTTGTCTCCTTATTTTGGCAGCCTCTCAGTGTTCATTTCCATATATTTGATAGAGCTACGATATCTCCCAGGCTTGATATAGTGGCTTTACATAGTAGGTGTCCTGTAGGGTCCCTGGCACAGCCTTGTGGATCACTTGAGCTGGGTACTCCAGGTGCACCCCCATGTGGGCTATCTACACCTTCCTATCGTACTTGAGCTTTAATTGTTGTTGGCACCACAATGAGAGGGATTTACCACCAGGATAATTGGCTTGGAAGACTGGCTGTGACCACTGTAGGAGATTAATTGTGCATGGGCTGACCCCATGGTACAGGACTTACTTCTAGGGGGCTCTGGTGCCTGCTGAGTCCACCCATTGAGTCTGTATCTTGTAGAAGAGGTTGGGTAGTGTTTTGATGTATCCACCAGGTGTGCTGACTTTTGAGTCCCCTAGGAGAATCAGGTCAAGGTCAGGCATCACCTGTGCCCTTCCCAGGGACACCTGGCATGAACTTCAAAGCAACCTGCAGATGGCTGCTACTTGTCCTGGGCAAGAGGCCAAGCTGCTAACCAAGGCTGGCTCCCACTTGTGCCATGCCTGGGACAACTTGGCAAGAGGTTCGTAACACACAGAGGCTAGATGTTGCTTGTTTGAGAAATTTTAGTAAATTCAAAGCATAAGCCAAGATAGTCTGGTTGTATGGAAAAGCCACCAGAAATAACTTAGGTTGGGCCCAAAATATGGGTGGTTTAAGATCTTAGGGTATCACAAGGGTGGTTCAAACAATGCTATCCAGGTTGATGAAGACTCAGATATGGTGCCAGACTGCTCTTTCTAGTTGGCCCAGAAAAGGAACAATGGTCTCTGCCAGCCCTCTCTCTAGGAGAAAGCTGGATCTCCAGCTCTCACTTGGTGACAATTTAGCTCCTCCCTTATGTCCCTGATGCCCTAGAGCTGGAACTCAGAGCAAGTAAGTGCGAGTAAGTTTGAGCACATACCATTTAAGAGGAACACCTGGGATTCTAGCAGCCCTCCATCTCTTCACTCACAATCCCTGCTGGTTTTTATAGCCAGAATTATGGTGACTTCTCTTCCCAGCACTAGAACCTTGGGCAGGGTCCTAGTGTAGGGCTTGAACTCTTAGCTCATCAGTAAGGATCTTATGTCCAAGATATCCTTCTTTCTTGATTTTCATCTGACACTGGTGGGTATGGCACCAGGCCCATTTAAGGGTCCACCCCCACACCAGTCTTGATGTGGCAGTTCTGAATTATGGTTGTTCTGTAGTTTAGTTGTATGTGGGAGGATTTGAGTAATGCATTTATTTCCACTGCCATCTTGATAGGAGCCCCTGAGTATTCGTATTTTTAAATCAAGAGCTTTTTATTAATTTATATAAATATTTTATCAGTGAGTCACTGCTTTTGGTATGATATAAAAATTGTCTTCTTAGCATTAATTTCTATATACCAGAATAATTTCTATTGATTTTATCATTTAACTGAATTTTTTCTCTTTATTTGGTTAATTAATTTAAAAATTATAGATACTTCAAAATCAGAAGTGTGCTTTTTTACTATTGTTTTACTGAAACTTTCCAAAGAGTCTTTTTACATTTTTAGTTAAAATAGTTTTTTTTTTTACCTTTAATGACTTTTTGAGTACCTTTTGGCATCTCTTCCATATCCAAGTTTCTCTTGTGAGTCTTTGAGATTTTATTGTAGAGTCCTTGAAACATCAGTTTGTTCATGATACAGCCTTGAATAGCCTTACAATCTCATTATACTTGAAACAGTTTAAGAAATATTCATGTTAGTGTACATACTTTAAGAATTCCACCTACATAATAAACTTGAAAAGAAAACATGTAACTAATGGAAAACGCTGAATTGGTCAATCATATGTAGAGTCACCTTTCATCTTCAATGATAAAATGTCTTTGAATAATTAAAGATGAAATGAATGTGGCACATATTCTGTATGCCTATTAATATTTGTACAGGGTGTTTCCTGTGAGAACTGGCTGTATAATTTTCCGGGCCTATTTTTTAAAAAGTAAAATTTCAAGAAAATGATAGTAGATGATTAAACCAATGTAGGCCCTAAGTGCTGGACAATGTGTAATCGCACTGGTCACATGCCCATAAAGCTGATGTTGCTTGGCACCTCTTTGCTCTTACCTTTCAACACAGCAATATTGTCATACACCTACCTGACAGTTGTTCAACATCACACAGAAGAAACTCTGAAACACATGAGTATATGCTAAAACAACATGCTACAGCAGGCTTCCTATCTCATCATTTACAGGTTTGCTCTGGAAATCCTCTGATTTGCACCTAGGTATCTTAGGGATTTCCTGAAATCTAATGCCATGATCAGATAATGGAGTGTAGTTATATGATCTGGCCTAGTTATTTAAGTATCCTGCAGCCTGAAATATTTCAGTTACTATAAAGTTTTTCAATGGATAGAGCATCAGTCTGGCATGCAGACATCCCGGGTTTGATTCTAGTCAGGGCACACAAAAGAAGCAACTTTCTGCTTCTCTGCTCCTCCCTCTCCCCCTTATCCTTTTCTTCCCTTCTTATAGCCAGTGGCTCAATTGATTTGAGTGTCAGCCTGGGCATTGAGGATAGCTCGGTTGGTCTGAATGCATCAGCCTCAGGCACTGAAAATAGCTTGGCACTCGAGCATCAGTCCCAGACAGGGCTTGCTGAGTGGATCCTGGTCCAGGTTCATGTGGGAGTCTGTCTCACTCTCTCTCCTCCTCTCATTTAAAAATAAGTTTCTTATCACCTACCAGTCACAGGACTATTCAACACTTGATACTGAACCTCAAAGATGGCAGTGAGCATAAACCTACAAAACTGATGGCTTGCCTCAGAAAATGTCATTAATTTCACTCCCATCAAGCCTCAATCAAGTTTGATATCACAGGAGCCCAAGAGGGGGAACTACTTGAAGAAGTTCTGAGAAGTCTTATATCACCAAACTTTACTCCCCATACCTCTATACCCTTTTATGACTTCCTAACTAAAAGATTGACACAGAAGTGCAAACTGGACAGTTCTTTTCTTTCTTGCGAGCACTCAATGGTGAAGAATCAGATTCACTTTGTATTTATTGGATAAGATTCATAATACACATCTAACATCAGCATCAGAAGGAACACCTTGTTCACAGAGCTATACTGCTAATAAGCAATTGATTTGTTTTTCAATCTGGTGAAAATGAAATCTATTCCTGGAAGTGCTCCAATTACCCAGCTCAACCTTTTAAATGCCCTTGGCTAATGGCTTCCTCTATAATTTTCATTTGAATGAGATACTAAATTTTCATCCAAGCAAAATACTCAATAAGGTACCTTCATTTTAACTTCACAGTAGAAAACAAAAAAATTTTTGGCTATCACTTTTAAAACATATAATTAACTATCTAATATAGCCCATCAAATTTTTGTGCAGCACCAACTGCAATGACTTTATTGGCTCTAAATTGTAGGTTTCTCGCTCTTTCTGCCATTCATCATTACCCTTTGTCACTTTATTTGTTCTAGCCAATTTAACACATTGATTTTTATTGTACAGGCTACAATACTGCCAGCAATTTGGAACTTTTACAAGTTAAGCTAATATATGTTAACTGGTATCACTGTTAGCTTTATAATTGAGAGTATGTTACAAAATTTTTATTCTGGGTATGTCTATTATTAAGGAAGGAGCAAACTAAAATAGGAATAAGCAAAATAAAGTTTGAGATCCATACTTTTTAAATATGTTGGCACTCCAGAAAAGTGCTATTTTCTTTAAAGGGCTCAGAGACATGGATTTAATTTCAATATTAAACTAGCATTCTAGCAGAAATTTTTAAAAACCTGCAAGAGTTAGGTTTCTTTTCCAGAAGTAGTTTATAATTTAGTGGTTCTTATTATTAAATATTATGTTTTAAAATAAGTTTTTAAGTTGAGGTATGCATACAACCCATACTACTAGTCAAGTCACAAACCACACTGCAATTGAGATATGTTATATTCTCGTGTACTGGTCATTAGTGCTCACACAGTCTAAAAAATCAAGACCACGATGCTGTAACATCACAGTTTTCTGAAATCTAAAACTCACCACAACTACAACAGAGTTCAAATATCTAGTTCTTGTACCAGAACTCACAGTAAATAAGTTGATAGCCAAAAATGAGAGAGAAGAAAAGAAAGTACTACGCTTACCCTTAAAACTTTATGAAAAATCACTGGGTTTTCTTATCAATTTTTAACATCTTTCTCATGATTGCTTTTATTTAACATCAAATATTTCATTCTCTCTTCCTGGAAAGAATATTTAACATAAAATACCTAGAAACTAACAATGGCATCTTGCTGATGCTTTTTGGAAATTATAGCATAGGACTGTTATAAACAGAGACTTAAAAATATTAATTTTTATTATTTTTTTATTTTTTTATTATTAATTTTTATTTTTAAAAATTCTCTTAGATACATTGACTATGATAATGGTTATATTCCAGGAAAAGGAAATGCAAATACTTCATATTAACAGAGAAATCCCTTAAAGCTGGTTTTTAGAAATTGTTATAAATTCACTAATGAAAGAAGTTAAAGGGCAATATGTTGTCACATTGTAATTGCCACCACTGTCTTTGTTTTGAATAATTATTCTTTTGCCACATTAATAACCCCTGAGGAAGACTACAGTTTCATCAATAAAATTTAGAAGGAATTTGTGAACTTAAAAACTAGCATTATATTAAAAAACTATTTCATCTACCAGTGTATCTCATAAAAATAATTAGATTGACAATATCAGTAAGCTGCTTGTCTCATTTATCTTTTTATTTACAGTACTTATCACAATATTAAGCACATATTTCACACTAAAAATGTCAATAAACAAATTACCTTAAATAAATGAAATGGACTTTGGAGAAAACATCCTCCTCTTATACAAGATAGTAAGAATTAGTAATATGGTAAAATTAATTTACTCAATACACAATTATTGAATAATTTTTATAAGTCTGGCAGAGTTGTAGGTTCAAGGGACATAGCTATAAGCAAATCATATGAAAACACTTGTCATTATGAAGCTTACCTTCTAGTGTAGATAAAATGTAAATGTTCATGTCAACAGTCAGTCGAATTGGTAGATGTTGTGAATGACTGTGATTGCTTTTCTTTATTCAACATTAATTCATCCAGTTATGCATCTGTCCAGCCAAGAATTTGTTGTGCCTACTTTGTGTTAGACACTGTGCAATGTTGTAGGCATTCTCAGCTGAAAAGAGACAGACCCTACCCTTTGAAAGGTCACAGGCTTTTGAGAAAGCATGAAACACAAAAATGATTACAATAAACCATTTTATCTGCTATAATGAAGCTATATATAAGGTACTGAAGATAGCCCAGGAAAATCAAGGAATATTTAAAGAGGTAGTTTGTTTTGAAGGAAGGTTTACAGAAAAATAGAAGGAAAGTGGAGTTGGGCAATGAATGAGGGAGCCTGAAAACACAGGGAATGGTGGATGCTAAAATCTAGAGTCATAAGCAAACTGTGAATGCAAATGGGACACAAAAGAGAATCAGAGGAGAGAAGAGCCAAATTTAGGCTCAAATCTGGCACTCCCATTTATAAACAGGGCAAGTTACTACCACTCTAAACCTCAGTTTTAGAGAAAGTGGGATTATCTTGCTTACTCATGGGATTGTTGTGAAGATTAAATAAAACACAATATTTCCAATTTCAAGCAGAGTGCCTAAAATATGGTAAGTACTCAGTGTATGTTAATTCATTTATCTTTTTCTCACAAAACTAAGAAAATCATTGAAACATTTTTATCATAATGACATGGCGTCTTACTATTCCATAGCATCTTTGAGGATGGTCTTGGAAAAAGCAATATTTAGGAGTAAATGGTTTTAATGAAAGAAAACAATTTTTTTTTACCTCAAAGTGAAAATGGAGAGGAAAGGGTAGACATTGAAGATATCTGAAAGATGGAATAACAGGACCTAGTGACCAACTACATTGGGAAAATGAGAGAGTGATGCAGTCTAGAAAGACCTCAAAGTTGGCTGCTTAGAAAAGCAGATTGATGGTAGAAAATATACATAGTTGACTTAGAAAGCTGACATTATGAAATCAATCCTGGAAAAGCTGGTTTTGAAGTGCCTGTGGGATGTACTGCTCACAAAAATTAGGGGATATTTTATCGCTTCATACTCATTTTGAAATATCTCTTAAATTTTGTGAGCAGAGTATGTGTGAATTCAACATAAATGTAACAAATAGAACTCTGAAATGCAAAAGAAAAAGGTACTTAGATTTTGCAATTATTAGATGAAAACAAAAGTCTAAGACATAGATAGTATCTTCTAGGGAAATAGATTCTGAATGTCATAATTATTTGCAACAGTCACAAGTCAAAGACATTCTCCCTATGCCAATTACATTGAATTCTGTGATCCTAGTTGGATGCACTGTAAATTGGAAGCACTTACTTAATAGCATGATTAAATTTATTAGTGAAGGGGAAGCTCACAGCTTTCTTTAGTGTCTTTTTTCCCATCCCCATGTCATCCACAGTCCATCACAAGGAGAAATGTTGTTATGCATTTGTTGCATTAAGAACGTTTTATTAGCCTTTGTTCTGAAGGTAGAGGTCAGCAAGCTTGTGGCTGGCCTCCCTATCCTTCAGAACACTGACTATTGGACCAAAAAGCAGTTCTTGTTCTCTATGGCTCTTTTCTCTTTCTCTCTTCTCCCAACCAGCTGATTGAGCTGAAGGCAGTACCTGGAGAAAGATGTACCAATTAAAAATTATCTGAGTAGTTGGCCAAAGCCCCTTTCTTACTCAGTTCTAGACTCTCTTCTGCTTTCCATAATGAGTACATACTTGATTGGGAGTGCTTTGCATAAATTGCATCAGAACAAAGGTTTCATTTAAGCTCAGACTGAAATCAGACAAAATAGGTATTTTAACTTACTTTTCTGGTACTGAGAACTATATAATCAATGCAAAGCATAGATTATAATAATTTATAGGTGCCATCAGATTCTCTCCAGTTTGAATAATACCAGGTAAATAATAATTTGAGTTGCTGTTTTCTCTATGGGAACTATTTAAAAGAAGAATTCAGATAGTCCTGGAACTATGGTGCAATTCTATTCTATTATAACCCAAAGGCCTCTCCTCAGTTGAATTGTGGATTATCTGAACACAAAAGCCATCCAAACTGTCCATTTATTAATAAAATTTCACATATAAAATTTCAGTAGATACTGATTTTAATTTGTATACATAGACGATATATATAGTAAGACACCATGACATCATTCTTCAAGTTCAGGATAGAATTAGCTTAAATGAAAGCTCACTTGAGAATACTATAATCAGATTGCTACTTTGGACTATGTCAATAATAGCAGCTTTTTCAGGTTCATGTCACAAATCATTATCCTCAGCAAATTGGACCTTAACGCACAGAAAATCACTTGCCTGTATTATAGTTTTTAACACTAATCCTAGGACTATAAATTGGAGTAAAAGTGAATATTTAGAATTCGAAAGCACATTTTTGTCTTAAAAGAACAACTCCAAATACTTGTACATGGTAAGCCCTTCAGTTTTTACTCTTTTTTACAATAAAGAGTCCAACCAGTGAATGAATAACCTAAAGTTAGAGGTCAGATCATAATGTCCATATTCTATTAAAATTGTCAAATATTTATTATTGCTGCCCCTTCTCTCTTTTTTTTTTTTTTTTTTTTTTTTTTTTTATTTTTCTGAAGCTAGAAACGGGGAGAGACAGTCAGACAGACTCCCGCATGCACTCGACCAGGATCCACCCAGCACGCCCAACAGGGGGCGACGATCTGCCCACCAGGGGACGATGCTCTGCCCCTCCGGGGTGTCGCTCTGTTGCCACCAGAGCCACTCTAGCGCCTGGGGCAGAGGCCAAGGAGCCATCCCCAGCACCCGGGCCATCTTTGCTCCAATGGAACTTTGGCTGCGGGAGGGGAAGAGAGAGACAGAGAGGAAGGAGAGGGGGAGGGGTGGAGAAGCAGATGGGCGCTTCTCCTGTGTGCCCTGGCCGGGAATCGAACCTGGGACTTCCGCACGCCAGGCCGATGCTCTACCACTGAGCCAACCTGCCAGGGCCTGCTGCCCCTTCTCTTTTAAATATTGTTTCTATTCTATGGTCTGCCATCCCCAACCAATCCAACTAAAAAACTGGAAAACAATTGCAAGGCCCAAAGTTTCATTCTAACCACTTTATAAACGAAAAATATCCCCCAATTGGTGTATCAGAAAAATGTACAAAAATAGAATTAAGCTTTATTGTTATTTCCAAAATAATTAACCTCAAAAGAAATGTTGATCCCAATTCTCAATTTATTTATTATTAGTCATTTAGGTAGAAATAATGATAATGGCTAATTATTAATATTTCTTGAATGCCACCATATACTAAGCAGTGTTCTAAATTGTCTTTCATGTTATCTCACAGTGACTATATTAACAATACTATAATGTATATTTAATAGCTAAGAGAGTACATCTTAAAAGTTCTCATAAGAAAAAATTATAACTATGTGTGACGATTATTATTCTTTTTTATTCAGTGAGAGGAGAGGAGGCAGAGGCAGACTCCTACATGTACCCTGACTGGGATCTACTGAGCAAGCCCACTAGGGGGTGATGCTCTGCCCACCTGGGACATTGCTCTGTTGCTCAGCAACTGAGCTCTTCTTAGCACCTGAGTTGGAGGTCATGGAGCCATCCTCAGTGCCTGGGGCCAACTCATTCAAATCAAGCCATGGCTGCAGGAAAGGAAAAGAGAAAGAGAGAGAAGAAAGATGGGGAGAGGTGGAGAAGTAGGCAGTTCTCCTGTGTGCCCTGACCAGAAATTGAACCTGGGACATCCACACACAGGGCCAATACTCTACCACTGAGCCAATCAGCCAGGGCCTGATGATTCATTTGAACAGAAAGTACTATCAATCATTTTACTTTGTATATATATATATCAAATTATCATTACACCTAAAATTAATATAATGTTATATATCAAGTACATCTCAATTAAAAATAAAATATTTAGGTCCTGGCCGGTTGGCTCAGTGGTAGAGCATCGGCCTGGCGTGCGGAAGTCCCAGGTTTGATTCCCAGCCAGGGCACACAGGAGAAGCGCCCATCTGCTTCTCCACCCCTCTCACTCTCCTTCCTCTCTGTCTCACTCTTCCCCTCCCGCAGCCAAGGCTCCATTGGAGCAAAAGATGGCCCGGGCTCTGGGGATGGCTCCTTGGCCTCTGCCCCAGGCGCTAGAGTGGCTCTGGTCATGACAGAGCGACACCCCAGATGGGCAGAGCATCGCCCCCTGGTGGGCATGCCGGGTGGATCCCGGTCGGACGCATGCGGGAGTGTGTTGGATGCCTCCCCGTTTCCAGCTTCAGAAAAATACAAATAAATAAATAAATAAATATTTTTAAATGTTTACCTCACATATCTTTAACAACCACTTGACATGGCTGTAATTATCATCTCCAATTTACAGATGAGGACATTGAAGCACAAACAGCTTAAGTAAGGTACTGGCAGTATGCAAATCTGCTTATTGTTCTGCAGTCTGACAGCAGTCTACTGTCTAATTATATTGTTATATATACATTTAAAATATCGTAGAATTCATATAATTTCACATCTTTAAGAATTCTTATTGCTTCCTTGAAAGAAAAATCTCTAAATAGCAAAGCAGCTTTTCACTGGTTTAAATAATAAAAAATCTTAAGAAAGAAAACTTTGAGAAATAATTTGCCTTTTAGATCATAAATGCAAGAAGGAGGGCATGAATTTCAATAATCCTGATCAGAAATTCTCAAAATGTTTATTGATCCTGGGATTCTTTTATATTCTTAAAAATAATTGAGGATCCCAAAGTGTTTTTATTTCTACAGGTTATATCTATAGCTATTTAGAACATTATAACTAAAACGTTTCAAAACCAAGACTGCACAAGCACAGGTTCCATTAACTGTATGGCAATGGCATCATCATACCAATCACACCATGCAAGCTGCTGTATCCTCATGAAAGAATGAAAATGAAGAGAAAAAAATAACATTCCAGGATTACTATGAAAATAGTTCTTATCTCATGGACCCCATAAAAGTACAACACTTTGAGAACTGCTTAAAGGAAAGTTATCCTTATTCTGGCTATTCTCCTCAATATATACTTTAAACTTACTGTTTAAAAAATAAAAAGAAAGAGATTCTACAAGATTATTATGTGATTATTAGGAATGAAGTTGATCTTCAGATTAACCTTTTGGTCATTTTTTTTTTTCTGAAGTTGGAAACAAGGAGGCAGTCAGACAGACTCCCGCATGAGCGCTACCGGGATCCACCCGGCATGCCCACCAGGGGGCGATGCCTGCCCATCCGGGGCATTGCTCTGTTGCAACCAGAGCCATTCCAGCGCTTGAGGCAGAGGCCATAGAGCCATCCCCAGCACCCGGGCCAACTTTACTCCAATGGAGCCTTGTTGGGAGGGGAAGAGAGAGACAGAGAGGAAGGAGAGGGGGAGGGGTGGAGAAGCAGATGGGCGCTTCTCCTGTGTGCCCTGGCCGGGAATTGAACCCAGGACTCCTGCACGCCAGGCCGACGCTCTACCACTGAGCCAACTGGCCAGGCCATTTTGGTCATTTTTTAAGATACAAATACTGACCATAGTGGCTAATTCAGGATGAAGTTTATTAGTGCATTGCCAAACTTCAGTGACTGCACTGACACCTGGTGTTATACTCAGTGGATATTCATAAAGGGGTTTGAGTGATGTTATTGAAGCAAGGTAAAATTACATAGAAAATAATAATGATCTATCTGAGCATGCTCTGTGTATTCACCAGGACTATATTTGAGTAAGAATTGAAGTCAGAGGTTCCAAAACAGGTATGCTCCTGCCCAGTTCTACCAAAAAAAGTCAAGAATGGCAAGAGCCAGGGAATCAAGCCATAATCAACCAAATAATGTTGAGAATCAGATGTGGTGGAGGAAGAAAGTGACAACTTAAATCTGAGAATATATCAATTACACTTCAATTTAACATTTTTTCAATCTATCAATCTAAAGGTTTGAATTATTCATAAAATGGTCAGAGAAGGCATTTCAGAAAATGCAAGAGGATCTAGGCCAATGGCTACAAATCAGTGTGGTGCTTTCTTATATGAATTTTAGCAGCCAATTGGTCCATGAATGGATGTAACAGAGACTGGCTCATAGGGTAGGGTTGGTTCCATAATGTTGACAGTGAATGTTTAGCTTGGTAGAATGCTAAGGTCTCACCTTCCTATTAAATAACAAACAGGCAACAAATTAAAAACTAGTTCAATGAGTACTTCTTACTTTGAGTAAATCACTTTGCTACTGACAATTAAAAATAACATCAAAATATTATTTTCACTTCTAAAACATACATAAATGACTATCAAAAAAAAAGAATTTCATTTTAAAACTGTTGTCTTTTTATTTTAATTGTTCAGCCACACACACACCACAGAATAAATAATAGTTAATATTCCAAAAGCTTGGAATATTTGCATTAAGGTAAAGTCAATAATCAGCTTGAAAAATTCATCATGTCTAAATTAGTTCACTTAACTATATTAAATTTGTTTTATATTTCTACAAATTCACCTTATTAAAAAGGACAATATAAAATAAAACATTAAGGAATAGAAGTGATGCTTTCTGAGTTTCATTCCCAGCTGCTCATCAAAAGCATGCATATAAATGTATCTGCCTGAAATTCTCATATTACCCTGTTCTTCTTCATTCCCTCACCTTTCAGTGAATGAGCCTCTGCAGACAAGATTTATGTGACAACCTGACCTTTATGAAACAGCAGAAGTGCCACTGTATTAACAATCAGCAATCCTAAAACAGCAGCAAACATGTTGATTAGATGTCCTTCATTCCCAAATACCCCATATGACGGTTCCCTGGAGTTCAGAGACAAATAAGCATACACCACAGTTTTACACTCAAGATTTTGTTGCAGTCAGAGGAAGCAATTCACTATGTAGCAAGTTTTGTTTTCTTCTTTTGGACTTTCCTAGAGCTAAAAATTAGACAACATATTTTGAAGAGGCCAAATGAGAAGGGATAGGCACTTCTCAGTGAGGGTCAGATACAGAAATCTTTACATTATGGTCATCTGGGAGTACCTATGACTGAGAAGACAGTGCTACAGAGCATGGACAGAGGGAGCACCTCCTTTTCTTTCAGGCTGGTAGCTGAGTTGGTTCTAAAATCTGATTTCCCTAGCCAAGATGAGAAATTACATCCTCTTTTATCAAAACGTATTGAACTATATGTCATCTGAAAACATCCAGCCAAACATCCTAAGGGGTAGATAACACTTGGTTCACAAGAGGACCTCTGCATTTGATGGTTCTTTGAGTTCTGCGTTCTAATATTTAAGTTTTGCCTTCCTTTAACTCCTAGTCCAAGCAGAAGCATTCAAAAATTTTAATGATTAAAGAGGGGGGAAAGAAAAATCATCTGTAAAGTTCTAGTACAGAAAAAGTTTCAAAAGGCAAGAAATTTTTTTTCAGTTTTACCCCAAAACTTTGTGTTGCCATGCCCATTGGTAAAGGCAATATAATATGTAGCATATAAGGAGAGCAGATGCTCTGGGTGTCTTTCTTCTTCAGGAAGGCCCAGCAGTGTTGGTACCATCTCTGCTCTGAGTCTGCCTACCACAGAAAGCAGGTGTGGTGATGATGACTTTGGCCAAGGCCATTTAAAAAGGATGTCATGGGACCAGGGGCAGCTTATGCTACTTCTGAATATACATCTTCTTTCCTGCCACTCTTGCCCTGATATTTAGGTTTTTGAAAACTTTAGAACTCTACTTGTTACCAAGGTATGGACAGATTTTCTATTCAAGTTTGCCTCTTCCTTAACAAGGTAATTCTGAAATGACTTAAAAGGCAGAGGCAACAATGATGTTAGGATTAAAGAAGCATCACTATAAACACCAGCAAAAGACAAAGACAGGTCAGAATTAATATGATGACAGAAAAAGTCCTATTTCTGTTGCAACTAGAATCACTGAAAAACATTAGTCTTTAAAAAAAAATTGTGCCCTGGACGTTTGGCTCAGTGGTAGAGTGTTGGCCAGGCATGTGGAAGTCTTGGGTTTCATTCCTGGCCAGGAATGAAGAGCTTATCTGCTTTTCTACCCATCCTCCTCTCTTATCTCTCTATCTCTCTCCTCCCCTCCTTCAGCAAAGGCTCCACTGGAGCAAAGTTGGCCTGGGGGCTGAGGATGGCTCCATGGCCTCCGCCTCAGGTGCTAGAATGGCTCCCGCTGCAGAGTAGCAACTTCCCAGCTGGGCAGAGCATCGCCTCCTGGTGGGCACGCTGGGTGGATCTTGGTGGGACACATACAGGAGTCTGTCTCTCTGCCTTTCTGCTCCTCACTTTAGAAAAAAATTTTTTTGCTATGCACCAAAGTTGCCTTACAACAAAGAATGTGTTACTGTTTCCCTTATTGGTCCAGACACTTGTAGCTGTATAAAATAAGAGAGCTACTTCAAAGTAGTTGTTCAGTGGATCATTATCAGTTACCTACATTTATAATCAGGTATTGAAGTGATAAAGATAGATAGGTGATGGTCTGTATCAATAAAAAAAGTTAAACAAAGGTATTAAACTCATGAACCTTGGGTCTTACCAAACATTTTATAAATTTGACCCCAAGAAAAGGGAAGTAAAGGCAAAAGTAAATAAATGGGACTATATTAAACTAAAAAGCTTCTGTACAGCAAAAGAAACCAACAACAAAACAGAAAGGCAGCCAGCCAAATGGGAAATGATATTTACAAACAATAGCTTCAACAAGGGGTTAATATATAAAATATATAAAAAACTCATACAAACAAACAATTCAATTAAAAAATGTGAGAGGATCTGAACAGACATTTCTCCCAAGAGGACATACAAACAGCCAATAGATATTTGAAAAGTTGTTCAATTTCACTAGGCATTAGGGAAATGCACATCAAAACTGCAGTGAGATACCACTTCATACCTGTTAGATTAGCTATTAACAAAAAGACAGGTAATAACAAGTGTTGGACAGGTTGTAGAAAAATGAAACCCTCATTCACTGCTGCTAGGAAAGTAAACTGGTACAGCCTCTATGGAAAACAGTATGGCAGTTCCTCAAAAAAATTAAAAATAGAGTTACCATATGACCCAGCAATCCTTCGTCTGGATATCTACTTGGGAAACTCAAAAATATTTATTCACAAAGGTATATGCAACTTTATGTTCACTGTAGCATTATTCACAGTCACCAAGACATGGTGACAACACTTTGATAAAGGTTTGGATAAAGAAGATGTGGTTCATATATACTATGGAATACTACTCAGTCATAACAAAAGATGAAATATTGTCATTTGTGATAATATGGATGGACCTTGAGAATATTATGCTAAGCAAAATAAGTTAATCAGAAAAGGGTAAAAACCATATGATTTCATTCATATGTGAGATATAAAACTGTAACTCATAGACACAGACAACAATGTGGTTGTTACCAGAGAGAAGGGCATAGGGAGATAGTAAAGGTTTAAGGGGTCCAAATATATGGTGATGGAAGCCAATTTGACTTTGGGTGGGGGGCACACAATGCAATATACAGATCATGTATCTTATATGATGAAAATATACAGATTATATATCATGTATCATGAATCCTGAAAATGTACAGTTGAAATTTATATAACCCAATTTAACAGTGTCACCTAATAAATTAAATTAAAAAAAACTTTATGGAAACAGAAAAAGAATAAAATAATAAAAAATACTTGTCTACTACTTAACAGGAGTTAAATCTAGTCTATTTCTTAGATTTCTCTGTTCTTATGTTTCATAATGTGTGAATTGCTTCATATTTTTAATATATTAGAATACTTTTCATTAACCACAAACATACCTCCCCTAACACTCACATTCCACATCAGTTTCTATCTTGTTTTGCTATTCTTCTTTAAACAAAAAAAGAAAAGAAAAAGGAATTATCCACACACTCTGTCTCCTCTTTGCTTTGCATTCACTTTTCAGTACATACTTACCTGGGTTGCCCCCTTGACTCCATTGAAATGTTTTTGTCAAGGGTATCATTGGCCCCAGATTGATAAATTGGAGTTAGCAGCATTTGGTAAAAGATGGCAATTTATTCCTCCTTGGAACTCTATGCTTCTGTATCACTACATTTTCTGGCTTTCTTCCTAATCCTTCCAGCCTCTCCTTTCCAGATTTCTTGGCTGGCATCTCCTCCTTAACTAAAATCCTACAAATAGGCATGTCTCAGCATTTATTCCTAAACTCGCTCACTTTTCCTCATCTATACTCTGATCTCTAATCTAGGTTTGTCCTTTTGGAGCACTAGACTCATATATAGATAAATGTGCAAGAAGATAACAGATGATGATAGATGATAGATAGATAGATGATAGATAGATAGATAGATAGATAGATAGATAGATAGATGATAGATAGATAGATAGATAGATAGATAGATAGATGATAGACAGATTGACATCTCCCCTTAGATGTCTAATAGAAATCTTAAATATAGAAAGTTCAAAGAAGCAAGTCCAAATGAAACTTATAAAATCTAAATAAACAAATCTGTTTCTCTCTAAATAAACAGCACTACTTACCATATTATTCAATCCAGAAAAACATCACTTTTTACTTACATTTATCTTCTTTATCACACCAACAGTGAATTCTACCATATCACCTCCAAAAATTTCTCTCTATTTCATCTAATTCTCTCTTTGCCATAGCTACCACCCTAAACAAGTGTTTTGTACTGGTCTCAGCCTATCGATAATCAGTGTTGTAGCTGGACCAGCCCTTGTGGTTCTTACTATGATTGCAAGACACTCTTCAGTGATTACAATCAGGAAGCCCTGAAAAGATACAAATTAATTACTTACAAGATCTAGAAATTACACAGTGCACTTGATGGCACACAGTGAGGTCAAGGTCATGGGTAGAGAGAGAAAGAGAGAGCATACATGTCTTGGGTGCTGCTTTTTACTGGGGTTAAGGGTGGGGACCTAGGTTTTTGAGGTAGACTCACTCTTTGTTGGTGAGTTGAAAAAAAAGAACAGGAATTTAAAGCATAGCAGGAGACAAAACAAAGTAGCCCAAATATCCAGTTATTGAAGTCAACCAAGATCTCTAAAACAAAGAAACGTCAGTGGGGGAAGGCAGCCTGGCTCTTTATTTGGTCATATGGCAGGCAATATGTTTACTGTTGATAGCTGTCTTAGAAGTGGATGCCTCTTTGAAATTTATGCCTAGGCAAATAAATCTTAAGCTAGGCATTTGCATTATAAATAATAAAATAAAAATTAAAAATCAACATGCCTGGCCTGAATAAGCTTAAGAGTTATCTCTGTTTCTACTTTGTATTCTCCAATTCATTTTTTTCTACAGAGAAATATAAAACCCTAAAATCATAAATCTAATCATGCCATTCTTTTATTTGAAAACTTTTTATTGTTCTCCATTATTTCTACACTAAAATCTCAACTTTTCATTATGAACCAAGACTCTGCATAGCTGAGCCTCTACCTCATCTCATGCCATTCTTCCACTTTCTTGTGATCTTACTACCTACCATATTACCCTTTTTTCTTGGTTTCTAGAAATATCCCCAAGATTTTTCCTAACTCATAACCTTTGCATTTTATGCCATCTTTGTCTGGAATGCTCGTCCCACAACCATTTTATAAGAGTGTGTGTGTGTGTGTGTGTGTGTGTGTGTGTGTGTGTGTGTGTGTGTGTGTGTATAGTTTTGTTTTTACTGAAGTGAGAAGTGAGGATGCAGAGAGACAGACTCTTTCAGGCCTCCAACCAGGATCCACCCAACAAGCCCATTAGGGGGCAATGCTCTGCCCATATGAGGCATTGCTCCATTGCAACCAGAGCTATTTTAGCACCTGAGATGGAGGTCACGAAGCCATCTTCGGTTCCTGCACCAACTTTGCTCCAATGGAGCCTTGAGGGTGGGAAGGGAAGAGAGAGATAGAGAGGAAGGAAAAGGGAGAAGGGTGGAGAAGCAGATGGGCGCTTCTCCTGTGTTCCCTGGCCAGGAATCGAACCTGGGACTTCCACACTCCAGGCTGACACTCTACCACTGAAATAACTGGCCAGGGCTATAAGAAGTATATTAATGTAATTATTTTATATATGTGCATTTATGCATTGCAAATGGACAGTAGGTTTCAAAAAGGAAGTAATCGTGGCTATCTTGTTATATAGCATGTACATAGTTGATTGCTAGTGCCTGGCACAGCATAGGCAAACAATAAATATTCACTTCATTTGTTTAATAGTTTCACTTATGTATCATAAGCATATAGCATTAAGATTTTATACTAATTTTCATGTACTTTTTCCATTATTCTATTGCCTTCTCATATCATTGCTTTAATATCCCATGTACTAGATGTATATCTTGTTAGTTTATGTGACCATATCATATCATAAACATATAAAGCACCATCACAGACCTCTCCATTAAACCTACATGTGGCTTTAGGAATATAGAACTGAGTATAAATTGACTTAATATAATATGAATAATCAATACTAAATTAACAATCATTAGGTCACTACTATATATGGAGCACATATCATAGCACTAATAATTATCTGATATAACTAATATATTTAACTCTTCACAGTTCAGGCTTCAAAATTCTGTCTTTTGAGAAGTTTAAAATAAAATGATACAAATATACATATGTGTATATATATGCATATTTATATGCAAATATATTTTATATAGACATGCACAAGCAGAATGCAGGGTGGGACAAAGGTAGATTTACAGTTTAAGTATGCAAAACAGTTTATACTTGTATTATTATTTATTGATTATTATATTATTTATCAAATGAACAACTGTAGACCTATTTTGCCCCACTTTATATAAGATAAATAATTGAATCAAAGGTATATAAAACATTTAATGAAATAATGAATGAGGAGACTATCAGAAGGGAGTGCTGATTCTCTTCTAATTTTGTTTTTAAGAAAGATACAGAATTCCAGATGCTGGATGACAATAAAAGAGAAAAGTTTTAATGAGAATAATAAAACATTGTAGAAATAGAATGCAACTATCCAGAAGCTTGAGCAGAAAAATAATTAGACATTTATAGTTGAATAGCTACTACCATAAAAAAAAGAAATAACCAGAGGGATAATACTGAAGAGTAAATAATTCAGTGAAGTCACATAAAGAGCATGGGTCAAATTTTTTCTCTGATCTATATGGCACAATAAGCTATTGTACAGTCAACATTTTGAAGGAAATATTTTAATCAGCTTGAGGCCCTCTCTCTCTAGTATTAATACACAGTGATATTTCCTGTTTTAAGACTATGGTTCCAATCCACCAGATTAATGGCAAATATATACATACACAGAATTTTCAAATCTAATGAGAGTGCTGTCAGACCATAATTTTACAAACCTTCAATATCATTGCCCACTATTCTACTTGAAGCCTGTCTCTTTCCTTATTTAAATTTAATTCACCTGAAGTTAAAACATAGAAGAAAATAGGTAAAAGATTTTAAGGTAGCAAAAGGAAAACAAAGTGAAATGGAATAATTAGTCCTGGATTACTACAAATTTTAAGTTTCTTTAACTTCAAATTATCATTACATTGACTATTGCCATATCATGCTCCTGTTTTGTCAGATCTCATATTCAATACTATGACAGTAATTACATGATATTTCCAGTAGCTTTAAAACATACAATAACAAAAAAATTAAAACTCCACTGGAAAATTTTATATACTTGTTTCCACTGAAGTGATAGAAATTTTAATAAATCTATGACATGCATTGAGAACACTGGGTGGGGGGAGGGGAGATATATGAGTTTAATTAGTATTGTCTCATAATAACAGTCATGTTTTTTGTGGGGTATTTTTGTATTTTTCTGAGGTTGAAAATGGGGAGGCAGTCAGACAGACTCCCGCATGCAGCCAACCAGGATCCACCCGGCATGCCCACCAGGAGGCGATGCTCTGTCCATCTGGGGCGTTGCTCTGCCACAATCAAAGCCATTCTAGTGCCTGAGGCAGAGGTCACAGAGCCATCCTCAGTGCCTGGACCAACTTTGCTCCAATGAAGCCTTGGCTGTGGGAGGGGAAGAGAGAGACAGAGAGGAAGGAGAAGGGGAGGGGTGGAGAAGCAGATGGGCGCTTCTCCTGTGTGCCCTGGCTGGGAATCGAACCCGGGACTCCTGCACGTCAGGCCGACGCTCTACTACTGAGCCAACCAGCCAGGGCCAACAGTCATGTTTTTTAAAAAATAAATCTGGCTAGTCTTTTACAGAATCGGTATCATAGCTACTCAGTGGTTCTACATTTTTCTTTTAGCTTAGAAAAAAATACAAATATTAATTGACTTACAACCTATGCAACTTACAGCCATTCAACTTTACGACCACAATCACTAGCCACGACTGCTCCATGTATGGCAGCACAAGCGTTACCTAGCTGGGCATACAACAATGCGAACCAGCTTCTGGCAGCACTACCATCTCCGCGTGCACCATTTCAACTGTTATCCCAGACTCAGTACAGCTATTTGTGTTTTGTGTCTTGGATATTTTTCATCAAACCCCTCCCAAGATGTCTACCAAGATGAAATTGTCTTTGCAAATATTAAACCAGTTGTACTGGTAATGCAGTGTTTTACTTAAACCTGACAAATGTAAAAATAAGAAACAAAATGGTGTAGAGATGATACAAATGGCATAACATGAACAAAGAAAATTATGATATATAATAATGAAAGAAAATTATGATAAAATATGACTTAAAGATTTTATAACATCATTTCACAGTACTATACATATAGCTTACTCAACCAAATCGTGTTACGACCGGTCTGTCGGAACCAATTGTGGTCGTAAGTCGAGCACTAGCTGTAGAATAAATTCATTCTCAGTGAAACTCCACTGGTGACTAAAATTATTTCATTAAGAAAAAAATTGGCTTTTTTAGGAAAATGTATCATTTTGGATGGACTGGAATAGATTTTAATTTTCTTTCTAACATTCAATTGAGCATTTCTGTGTCCAAGGTAATCTAAAATCTTCAGGTATTTTTTTCTTTAGTGTTATTGACTCAGCAAAGATTGCAGTTTGACAAATGATACCATGCTGTGATAGGAATACAAAAATAAATAGTATTTACTCTTAAAAAGGTCACAGTTGAGTTTCTTTCATTATTTTTGAAGGCAGCAATTTATTATTCAAATAAATTATGTCATATGACTTAGAAAATATATTTGTATGCTTTAACAAAACATCTGTATGTCAGTTATGATTTTTAGAAATGATTCTATATTACCCACTAGAAGAAAACTTTAACTCAGAGATTCCTAAAAAGTGCCCTATGTGGCACTAACTCACCAGCATGTCAATAGGCATAGTATGACAAGGGGGAAAATGCTATATTTAAAGAAGTTGAACATAAACAAAAGAGTTTTTTTATTATGTAACATCCCAGAAATTCTATATAAATTTATCAGTTGGAGAATATATTAGCTGGAATTCCCTGAGTATTTTTCATAGTGAAATCTTATTTTATGAGAAAAATTCACAGAAATTAAATCAAACAGAACATACTTTTGGAACTTTAGATAAGGTACAATTTAATTGGTTCAGAGATTGAGTCAAGTAGTCATATCTAATTTGTCCTATTGACCAATTTACTGTTATCAATTTATCTTAAAGTTATCCCCAGAAATTGTTAGCTTTGACTTACATTATAAAAATGACCCTCTTTATATAATTTGAGTCTGCAAGAAAATCATATCCATTCACATAGATGTCTTCCTGCTGTCTTCTGCCTTTAATAATCCATATGCCAGGGTAACACCAGTGCAGATAAAATAATGTGATACAAAGAAAAGAAAGGCCAGTGAAGGAATAAGAGAAATATTTTGACAAATGTTAATAGTTAGGCAGAGATGATTTCAATTTTTCAAGAAGAGAATGAAAAACCCACAGGAAAGAACTAGAATATTTTTCTTAATGAATTGTTTTTTATAAGAATAAATATCACAGGGACATCATATGTGAAAATAAAATAATGTACAGATTCTACTACTTATAGAATACCAGGATAAAGGTCCTGAGGTCCAGAAACTACAGTGAAAGTTTTTCCCCTAAGATCTCAGATAGGTCACTTATGTATATTCCTGTGCCTAGATCTCTGCACTCACATAGAAGCTGGATAGATAAGAAAAAATATAAATATCTGAAACTCTGGGTTTCATTTTATTTACATAGAAAATGTTTGCTAAAAACCAATTGAAAAGTAAAAACTGCTCTTGATAAGTAGAAAATTTTACCTCTTAAGAAATCTAAATAGATATAAACCAAATGTACATAGATTCGAATACTGTGATGAAGTAGGTCGGCATTCCAATTGCCACCTCCCAGGACCAAACTGGAGCTATAACTAAATTTAAAAACAATCACCCTAAAAAACAACTTCAGACTAAATTAAGAGGAGTCTTTAAACACAGAAGAAGCCAAATGGAGACTAGTAGGAAAGGTGGAGATGCAAAAAGGGCTGACCCGCTCCCAGGAGCAAGCAGCAGAGGGTCCAGATGGACTTTCCCTGAGGGAGGTTTGCCCTGAGAGAGGAGGGTCCTCAGCCCCAGGCCTGATGTCCCAGCCTAGAACTCCAAAGCCTAAAAGAGGTGTCCACACAGGATTTGGTGATGAAAAAAGTCAAAGTTTCTGTCTGCGAGAAAGAGATGGAGCTCGCAGAGATGCAAGCTCTGTCTTAAAGGGCCAGTGCTGAAAATCTCATTCATAGACACTTATCTGGGGGTCCACCAGAGAGAGGGCTGAGAGAACTAGAGTCATATGAAAAGAGAGTAAAATTTGCAGTCCAGGGAAGAAGGAGTGAAGGACAGCCATCAGAACCCCTGTGTTAAGTCATTCTCCAATACTTCAGTCACCTTCTTTCTTAGGTGGAACAGTTCCCTCCTTGCATCATCAGCCTGGGAGAAAGCAACTGCCCCACCCTCAGAAATTCCCATCCTATGGGAATTGGGCCTTGCTGAGAAGAAAGTAGCCTTGGCCAGGAAGCAGGAGGTGTGACAATGACTCAGTTTTCTGGCATTAAGGCCAGAGCCTTTCTTCCCACTTTCCCGAGAATATAAATAGTGCTCCCACTCACAGGAAATTCAGTAGAAACAGTCTGGACCAGGGGTCAGGAACCTTTTTGGCTGAGAGAACCATGAACGCCATATATTTTAAAGTGTAATTTCATGAGAGCAATACAATGACCCGTGTACATTACGCATTAACCAATAAAAATTTGGTGTTGTCCCAGAGGACAGCTGTGATTGGCTCCAGCCATCCGCAACCATGAACATGAGCGGTAGGAAATGAATGGATTGTAATACATGAGAATGTTTTATATTTTTAACGTTATTATTTTTTTATTAAAGATTTGTCTGCGAGCCAGATGCCACCATCAAAAGAGCCACATCTGGCTCGCGAGCCATAGGTTCCCGACTCCTGGTCTGGACTGTGAGCATTTCGAATCTCTGGGTTACAGAGGCCACACCCACTGGATTCCTAAGGGCCACATTCTACTAAGGGCTGTAAAAAAATTTAGGACAGACACATGGCGCCCTGAGGTGAGAGCCACACCAACCACCTTTCTTAATCCCTGAATTGCCCCAGCCTCCAGCAGTTTTTTCAGGAGCCAAGCCCAACAAGCAGCCAGCAAAGAGAGTCAGCAGGAGGTAACGTTGGTCTTTTGCTAACTTCCCCACAGTCCCAGTGTGGCTACAAGCCAGCCTAGATGTGCTGGTTTGTCCTTTCATGTGCATCTAAGCCCAGCAGAGGTAGCCACAAACTCTGGTTTGCTTGCATCTCCAAAAACACTTCTGAAGGCCAGTTATAGGCAGTGTCTTACAGTGGTCTGCATCAGGTTCCCTCCTAAGAGGCTCAGAACCAATATATCCAGGGGCCAGCTATACACTACATCAGAGCAGGATCAATTACTAGCCTTTCTAGCAGCATATCCAAAGGAATAGCTCGGAAGGCACCAAACCCAGCTGAGGTACATTCTGCTTTCAGTAGTCAACACCTGCACAGCAGCTCACATGCATTGGATGAGGTAAAACTTCACAGTTAGCCAGCCCAAGTCCTGGATATCCTGCCTTTCTAGGGTAAATTCCACAGGGAGAGAGATTAGGAGCACAGGCATTCAAAGTGTGAGAGTTCCTTGGAGCCTAATGTTGAAACTGGTCAGAGACATAGCAACCTCCTCAGGGGGTATAATCAGCCCCAATGGAAAACTCTCTCAATCTTTCTACCTGATACCAGGGGCTCCCCTGCTGAAAGACCTTCTGCAGATGACGCTGTTGACCCCACACAATCTGGAATTGCTGCTCACCTTGCTGGGGAAAAATAGAACTGGAATATTCAGCAGTGCCTGAGGGATTAAGCTCTGCAATAAGGGCCACATTTCCCATACTGAGCTCCTACCAAGAGACTCCTGAGGTAGGAGGTCCCACTAACATTGGCACCCTGATCTCATCTGCACTAACCCACTAAACTTGAAACTTGTGGAAGAGTTGGTAGTGTGAGGCCAGTCTGGGCTCACTCTACAGTTTTGTTTTTTTTTACAGAAGACTCTGCAGGAAAACCAGGCAGCTTCAAGAGAAGATGAAGCAGCTAAAAAGTGGAAGCAAATCTTAAGAAACTTTCCCTTTTACGTATCTATTGTCAGCAGCTTTAAGCAGGAGGAAACTGATCCTTATACACAGGTTGGCCCCATGCACACTCAGGCACAGAAATCTCAGACACAAATAGCAAATAGAGTGTGGAGTGGTAACTCTGGACAGGTAGCCCATGGTGTGTGAAAAACAATGTCTGACATTAAGCTATACAAGAACCTTGCCCTAGGACCCAGAACCAACACAACCATTAGTGGGTGGCAGACTGCATCAACATGAGACTCAATTAGCCACACAAATGGCACACCCAAAGGAAGAATTCTGCAGGCACCAAACCATGCTGAGAATAACTACAGCCCATAAGACAGACACTGCACAGCATCTAACACATGTAATCAAAGTTGACCCTTACAGCCAGCCAGTCTGAAGGGTTAACTCTGCCCGTAAAAGGACTAACAACATTCAAGACTCACATAAAACAGGAGGGTAAGAATAACCCTCAAGAAACATTCCTGGAACAAGAAGTCAGGTGGCCTGAAGGTTAGTACCACTGAGCCCACCTTCCTCATAAAGATATCACAACAAATTTGGCAGTCAGAGCAGAGCTACCTAATACACAGACAAAATAGGCAGAAAGAAATATGACCCAAATACATCAACAAGAGAAATCCCCAGGAGAAGAATTAAATGAAATAGAAATAACCAAACTACCAGAAGCAGAATTTAAAATAATGGTTATTAGGCTGCTCAAGGATCTTAGAGTAAGAATGAATAATCACAATGAGAACTTAGTAAGAATTAAAAAGGACATTAATGCCATAAAAAAGTACCAGTCAGAAATGGCAAACACAATATCTGAAATGAAGACTGCACTAGAAGGAATCAACAGCAAGATGGATGAAGCAGAGGATCAAATCAGTGATTTAGAGGACAAGATAAACATAAGCATAGAAGGAGAGCATCAAAAAGAAAAAAGGTGCAGAAAGACTGAGGAAACTCTAAGAGACCTCTGTGACAACATGAAAAGAAACAATATCTGCACCATAGGTTTTTATGAAGGAGAAGAGAATTAACAAGGTATAGAGAACTTGTTTGAAGAAATCGTAGCTGAAAACTTCCCTAAACTGATGAAGGAAAAAGTCACACAAGTTCAAGATGCATAGAGAGCCCCATTAAAGATGAACCCAAAGAGGGCCAACACTAAGACACATTATAATTAAAATACCAACAATAAGAGACAAAGAAAGAATAATAGTAGCTGCAAGAAAAAAGCAATTAATTACCTGTAGAGGGGCACCCATAAGGTCAACATATGATTTCTCAACAGAAACACTTAACCAGAAGGGATTTGGCAAGAGATATTTAAAATTATGCAAAACAAGAACCTATAACCAAAACAACTCTATCCAGCAAAGCTATCATTTAAAATTGAAGGAGAAATAAAGAGCTTCTCATGCAAAAAGAAAAAAACGGCTAAAGAAGTTCATTACCACCAAAGCAATACCACAAGAAATGTTAAAGGGCCTGCTATAAGAAAAAGAAAAAAAATAAATCAAGAGGAAAATAAATATAGGTGTAAAGAATAAAATGGAAAAAATATGTACACATCAATAATATCCTTAAATGTAAATGGACTAAATGCCCCAATCAAAAGATATAGAGTAGCTGCATGAATAAGAAGACCCATATATATGCTGTTTCCAAGAGGCCCACCTCAGAACAGATAAACATAGTATACTGAAAGTGAAGGGTTAGAAAACAATATTCCATACAAATGGAAAGGAAAAAAATTGGGGGTATCAATATTTATATCTGACAAAATAAACATGAAAGCAAAGGCATGTAAAAATAAGGGACAAAGAAGGTCACTACATAATGATAAAAGGAGCAATTTTAAAATAGAATATAACTATTGTAAATATTTATGCACCCTATATAAGAGCATCTAAATATATAAAGTAGGTTTTAATGTACACAAAGGCAGAGATTGACAGCTATATGATAACAGTAGGGGATTTTAACACTCCTCTAACATCAATGGACTGATCCTCCAGACAAAAATCAACAAAAAAACAGTAGCCTTAAATGACACACTAGATCAACTGGATTTAATTGATATCTTCAGTACATTTTACCTAAATACAGCAGAATATACACTTTTTTCAAGTGCTCATGTTACATTTTCTAGAATAAACCACATGTTATGACACAAATCAAGTATCAATAAATTTGAGAAATTGAAAGTATATAAGCCCTGGCAGGTGACTCAGTGGTAGCAACATCTACTTGGTGTATGGACATCTGGGATTTGATTCTCATTCAGGGTACACAGGACAAGTGGCCATCTGCTTCTCCCCTCCCTTCTTTTCTCACTGTCCACCTCTCATAGCCAGTGGCTCCATTGTTTTAAGCATGGCCGCTGGCACTGAGGATAGCTTGGTTGGTCTAAGCATCAGCCTCAGGCACTAAATATAGGTTGGTACTTGAGCATAGACCCAAGATGGGGTGGGTGGATGAAGCCTGGTCTGAGCACATGCAAGAGTCTGCATCACTATCTCCCACCTCTCACCTAAAAGAAAAGGAAGAAGAAAAACAAAGAAAAAGAGAAGAATTTATATCAAGGATCTTCTTTGATGACAATGGCATAAGACTAGAAATCAACTACAATAGAAAAACTGTAAAATATTCAAAGACTTGGAGGCTAACTAGCATACTATTAAATAACAAAAGGGTTAACAATAAGATAAAGAAAAAAAATTTCTTTGAAAGAAATGAAAGTGAACATACAATAACCAAAAATCTATGGAACACAGCAAATGCAGTCCTGCAAGGAAATTGTATAGCATTATAGACATACCTTAACAAGTAAGAAAAATTTTATATGTAAAATCTAACCCTGCACTCAAAAGAACTAAAAAAAGAACACCAAATAAAGTCCAGAGGAAGTAGAAGGAGAAAATAATAAAGATTAAAGGGGGAATAAATGACATAGAAGCTAAAAAAACAATTTATGATCAATGAAACCAAGAGTTGGTTCTTTTAAAAGGTAAGAAGATCAAAAGAGATGATCTAAATAAATAAAATTAGAAATGAAAGAGAAGTAACAACTGACATCACAGAAATACAAAGAACTATAAAAAAATAATATGAAGAACTATATGCCAAAAAATTGAACAACCTGAGTGAAATGGATAAATTCCTAGAAACATACAATCTTCCAAAACTCAATCTGGAAGAATCAGAAAACCTGAGTGGACCAATTACAACAAATAAAATTAAAACAGTTATTAAAAAAAAACTCCCAGCAAACAAAAGTTCCAGACCAGATGGCTTCACAGGTGAATTTTACCAAGTATTCAAAAAAGAACTAACACATCCTTCTCAAGCTATTACAAAAAATTCAAGATGAGGGAAAACTGCCAAGCTCATTTTATGAGACAAGCATTATCCTAATACCAAAACCAGGTAATGACACTATATGCCAATATCCCTGGTGAACATAGATGCTAAAATTCTCAACAAAATATTAGCAAACTGGATCCAGCATACATTGAAAAGATCATACGACATGACCAACCGGGATTTTTTCCAGGGATGACCTGGAAAAAAAGATTTTTACCAAATCTGGTATAATATTTGCAATCAATAAATATGATTCATCATGTAAACTAAAGGAAGGATAAAACTCACATGATTATATCAATAGATGAAAAACAAGCATTTAATTAAATCCAGCACCCATTTATAATCAAAACCCTCAGGAAAGTGGGAACACAGGGAATATACCTCAATTTAATAAAGGCCATATATACAAACCAACAGCCAACACAATACTCAATAGGCAAAAATTAAAATCAATCCCCATAAGATTTGGAACAAGACACAGGTGTCCCCTTTCACCACTATTATTCAACATAGTACTGGAAGTTCTAGCCACAACAATCAGAGAAAAAGACATAAAAAGCATTCAGATTGGAAAAAAAGAAGTGAAACTGTCAATATTTGCTGACAACATGATACTGTACATAGAAATGCCTAATGCTATGGTTCTCAAACTTTTTGAAGTCGGGCACATTTAAAATCCTACAAATAATTGTAGGCACACTATATACAAATTTCTGAGAAATAATTATAATAATTAAATCACATGTTAAAGAAAACAATATAAAGTCCAAGCGTGCTTTTATGGTAATTAAACAAAACAAATACAAATCAAATGTTAAAGAAAACAATATAAAGTCCAAGCGTGCTTTTATGGTAATTAAACAAAACAAATACAACAAAATTAAACTTATTCTGACATTAAAAAACATTTTATGTTACTTTTTTTGAGTTATGTTTTTTAGAATTCATAAAAAAGAGGGGTAATAAAATAAAAAGCAACAAAAAAGTTATCTTTATATATATAGATAAATGATAGATAGATAGATAGATAGATAGATAGATAGATAGATAGATATACATTCTTAGTAAGATTTAGTAAATTTGGCAGGTCCTGGTATGAATGTGTTAAGTTTTTTAATTCTTGTGTTTATGAGAAACATGAGCCTGATGTGTCCTAGCAATTTCTTCAATGTTTGGACATATATTTAAAAGGCAAACTCTCATTTCCTCATCAATACATTGAAGGATTCCTCTCTTTTTAGTCTTAATTGTGTTGAGGGTAGAAAATCCTAATTCACATAAATAGGATATTGAAAATTATAGTAAAATGTTCAAACCTTTTTTAGATATTGCCGCATATTCTTCTTTTACAGAAATTCAAAAGGCTTCAAGAGACAATTCCTTATGTTTAATCATCAATCCAAAACCCCCACCATACGTATCATTTTAACTTACACCAAACAAAGGATAAAAGAAACTTGCCTCCAGTCTTCCTGAGGAACATGGGGGGTAGTGTAAGCAATCCAGCACCACAGTTTAACACATTTTACAACCTAATCAGGCAAGTGAGATGGGGGTTGGGCAGACTGTCAGTTTACAGCCAATTCCCCACACCTCTGTCCCCTGAAAATCTAAACTCCAAAAACCCTATTGGTGTTTTGGTCTCCAACAGGCACATATTTCTCTGGAAAACCATAGGGTGCACCTGGAAATCTTCTAGGCCACACCAGTGTGCCCTGGCATACACTTTGAGAATCACTGGCTTAATGTCTCAGCCAAAAACCTACTAGACCTGATAAATGAATTTGGCAAAGTGGCAGGATATAAAATTAATATTCAGAAATCAGTGGCATTTTTATAAACCAATATTGAACTGTTAGAAAAAAAAATTAAGAAAACTATCCCAGCCTGACCAGGCAGTAGCGCAATGGATAGAGCGTTGGACTGGGATGTGGAGGACCCAGGTACGAGACCCTGAGGTCGCCAGTTGAGCACAGGCTCATCTAGCTTGAGCAAAAAAAGCTCACCAGCTTGGACCCAAGGTCGCTGGCTTGAGCAAGAGTTTACTCGGTCTGCTGAAGGCCCGCGGTCAAGGCACATATGAGGAAGCAACCAGTGAACAACTAAGATGTCAAAACGAAAAACTGATGATTGATGCTTCTCATCTCTCTCTGTTCCTGTCTGTCTGTCCCTATCTATCCCTCTCTCTGATTCTTCCTCTGTCTCTGTAAAAAAACAAAAACAAAAACAAATTATCCTATTCTCTATTGCAACAACAAAAAATAAAATAAAAGACCTATGAATAAATTTAGCATAGGAGCTTGCTGCAGACCAGCGTGGCTCCTAATTCTGGGTTTTGAGTGAAAACAGTGTGGAATTAAGAAAACACTTATTAAGAAAAATGATGGGATCGAGAGGACTCTTCGATGCTGATAGTGAGGAGCCCTGAGGAGCCACTGTGCCACCTCATTTGCAGGTGTTGTAAAGTACCAAAAGCTACAGAATCAATATTAATATTTTAAGAGGCTTAAAGAACATTTTATTAATTTGGGTTAAGGTGTGCAGAGAAATTTTGTGAATGATCTCTGTACTGTGTGATTGGCATAAAACCAGGATGGCCCTTGGCATTGTATTGTAAATGCAAAGGGAAGGAAAACATGGATCCCCAGACATTCCACCACACCTGTGGGGAAAGGGGTGAATGGCTAGCCAGGTGCAGGAAGAGAAAAGCCAAAATAAACCTTTTTTATAGTAATGAGCCATTTGCAGGCATTTGTCCCCAGGGAAACTACCTCTCCCATGTGAATGCATGCAGTTAATGTGTGTGACTCGGGACAAAGAGTGAATAAACATTAGAAAATATAGGAATGTCTTTTAATGTGTAAAGAGACATCTTTCTATTATTGTGTTGACTTGTAAATTTTGTTTTCTCCAAAATGATGTATGGCTTGCAAATTGAACATGGTCCTATCATGTTGAAGGGGATATGACTATAACCAATAGTGGTAAAGGGCACCAAATTGCAATTTTTGCTTCTGTGCTTCCCGCTTGCAAAACTATAAAAACTAGATAGAACAAAGGGCCAGCACGCTCTCCCTCAGATTTCTGTCGGAGTTGCCGCTGCTTGGCTAAGCTAGACAATAAAGCTTTGGTGTGTAATCGATGGATTTTGTTCATATCTTCAATGTTTTGAGTCCCTCCAGATTAGGCTTAACAATAGCAATATCTGAGTGCCTCATAGCCCCAGTTTGCTTTATTATATAGCCATATGCAAATCAAGGAAGTCCTTGATACAAAGTTAGACATCGAGGCTAAAACAGGAACTCTCCCAAGGCATAAACAGGAATCCCCCTACCATGCATAAGTGAAATCAACCAACATCTGAACAAACAAAGAGTAAGAGGAAGGGCATGTAAATTGCTTCCAGCAACTTAAGGAAGGAAGTGAAGTGGGTGCAAATACTCAGCATCATAGCCAATATGGAGGTGGAGGGGGGGGAACTTAGCCTTTTGCTAAGCCTCAAATCTACAAAGGCTTTTTGCCATTTACAGTCCACAACAGGAAGTAAAAGACATATACTAGGAAAGTTCTGAGACATTGAAAAAAGAAATTGAGGAAGATACAAACAAGTAGTAGTATTTACCACACTCATGGATAGAAAGGTTAACATCATTAAAATGTGCATATTGTCCAAAGCAATCTATAGATTCAATATAATTCTTATTAAAATACCAATGGCATTCTTCACAGATCTAGAACAAATATTCCAAAAATTTATATGGAACAATAAAAGAACCTGAATAGCCTCAGTAATTTTGAAGATGAAGAAAAAAGTGGGAGATAGCACACTTCCTGACATCAAGTTATACTACGAGTCCATGGTAATCAAAACAGCCTCGTACTGGCATAAGAACAAGCACATAGCTCAATGGAAGAATAGAGAACCCAGAAATAAGCCCATGCTTTTACGGTCAACTAATATTTAAAAGGAGGCAAGAGTAGACAATGGAGTAAACAATGGAGTAGACAATCTCTTTAATAAATGTTGGGAAAATTGGATAGGTATATACAAAATAAAATGAAACTAGATCACCAATTCACGCCATTTGCAAAAATAAACTCAAAATGAATAAAAGACTTAAATGTAAGTTGCAAAACCATAAGAAATACTAAAAGAAAATATATGCAGCAGAGTCTCAGACATCTCTCATAGCAATATTTTTGCCACATATCTCTTCAGGCAAATGAAATAATGGACAAAATAAACACATGGGACTAAATCAAACTAAAAAGCTTTTGCACAGCAAAAGACATCATTAACAGAATTAAAAATAAAAACCCACCCAATGTGAGAACATATTCACTAATACATCTAATAAAGAGTTAATAACCAAAATTTATAAAAATCTTATAAAACTCAACACCAGGAAGGTAAACAATCCAATTGTAAAAAGTGGGGAAAAGACCTGAATAGACACTTTTTTAAAAAGGACCTACAAATGGCCAATAGGTATATGAAAAAATGCTCAATGTCACTAGTCATCAGAGAAATGTTAATTAAAACTACAATGAGATATCACCTTATACCTGCCAGAATGACTTTCAACAACAAATCAACAAATAACAAGTGTTGGTGATGGTGTGGAGAAAAGGGAGTCCTCCTGCGCTGCTCATGGGAATGCAGACTTGTGCAGCCACTGTGGAAAATAGTATGGTGTTTCCTCAAAAAAATAAAAATGGAACTGCCTTATGACCCAGCTTTCCCATTTCTAGGAATATATCCTAAGAATCCCAAAATACTAATTCAAAAGAAGATAAGCATTCTCATGTTTTTTGCAGCATTATTTACAATAACCAAGATCTGAAAACAGCCCAAGTGTCTGTCAGTGGGCGAGTGGATTAAAAAGCTGTGGTGCATTTACATAATGGAATACTCTGCAGCCATAAAAATGAAGGCAATCTTACCTTTTGGATGGCATGGATGGATCTGGAGATTATTATACTAAATGAAATAAACCAGGCAGAGAAGGAAAAATACCATATGATCTCACTTACATGTGAAATCTAATGAACAAAGTAAACTGAGGAACAAAATAGAAATAGTGGCATGGTCATGGGGAATAGATAGACAATTGTCAGAGGGAAGGGGGAGGATGGGACGGGGTCAAAAAAGGTGGAGAGATTGGCCAAATTAAATACATATATATCACACAGAGATACAGACAACAGGGAAAAGGGGGTTAGGCAGTAGGGTGATAGGGGCTAAAAGAGTGAAACAGGAGTGGAAAGAGACTTTGCAAGGGAATGTGGGAGTATGAAGCATGGATTGAGGGTGTTATATTGAGTGGGACACTTGAAACCATATCAATACATTAAATTAAAAATAAATATTTTTAAAATAAAAATTTTTAAAGAAAGTATAAACCAAATGTATAAGCTTTTAACATTAAACACTAATACAAAATTAGTTTAGGGTTTTATTGTGAATCTAGAGATAGTTCACCTACACATACTCTCGAAAAACAATTAAAATAATATTTATTCCTGATCAATATAGTAAATTCTTAGTGTTTAACTGGGCAAAGTATTACAATGACATTATTCAACTACATTTTGCTTTCATTCAAACTCTTGGCAATATCGTGTTTGAAAAAGAAGCAAGTAAGCTAAGGAGAAAACATGGCTACTGCTTAAGCATAACCAGACAAAAAGCAGATGGAAAAGAGACATAATGCAGAGCCTGACAGCCCATTCTTTTTAACAGCACTATTATGGAGACATCTGTTCTGAAACTACAGTTTTCTACTACATCTTTGTTTTACCTGATGGATGAAAGAACAGGAGTATTTTAAATCATGAGAATGACAAAGCTATAATATGTTACTTATATACAGGAGCTGTAAATTTAATAATGTCATGAACAGGGTTGATTAACAACATCCTATCCAGAAGTGTATATCTATAGCCAGAAAAGTCATTCTGCAACCAAATGACTTACTGCCCCAGTTCCAAGCAGAAGGGCAGATCTGCACAGCAATATGATATTCTAGTCCTCAGGAAGGAGTAAGGATTGGGGGTTGGGGGACACAGAGCACAGTTTTTCTTAAGCCCATTTTTTTTAGTGATAGAGTGGTTTTTACTGGCATGACTCAGAAAGCATATGAGTCATCTGTATAATAAATGAGACAACTTTATATCATTCAGCTTCTGCTCACTTCATTATAGCAAGAGAAAGGAAGGAAAATTTCTGTTTTCTGTCAAGATTTCCCAAAATGATCAGTCACTGATGGCTCATATGTTCTCATCAGAACTGTACGAAACTATGAAGCCACAGCTTGTGTTGCCAGTAACCCAGCCAAGAATGTGGTTGCCAAGCACACAGGCTCCTGCAATGATTTACCACTTCCAAATGTTACATTTGACAACAAATCTAAGAAGCTCAGCCTTCTCAGCTAGAAGCTTCCTAAGTTAGATCTTGTGTCACCACTTCTTGGTTTGGTCTCCACAGGAGGGGGCAGTCAGTTTTTGGCATCTGTTTGCCAAAGCTGACTCCTAATATTTTGACTCTGCACTCCAGGTCTCCTTCATTTTTCCTGTTTAACTGAAAGAGCCAGTCAAACTCAAAATCTAATGAAATTACCTGGTTGACTTAATTGGCAGCTCAATTCAATCAGAAAGGAATGGGGGAGAACAAACTAAATGATGTATTTGTTGAATATAAATGGAACTGAGATAAAAACCACTTCTTTGGGGATGGGGCATGCACACAAGCAGAATAATGCAGGAGAAGTTCTGTAACCTATTATCTGCTATATAGGAGGCAAATGTGAAAGAATGTCATCTAGCCCGGTTAGAATCAAATTATAACTTTCAAATTGAGAGGATAAAATTTTATAATACCATATTTGAAGGTTATAAATGAACTTAGCAACTGTCCCCTCATCTATGCAATGCAGAAATAGCCTCTACAATAGCATCACAAGTAGTCATGAAGCTCACCAGCTTATAAGGTAGCCCACATTTTCACTGATTAGTTCTGATGATTAAAAGGTATTCCTCACAGTGAGCAGAAAGCTACCTCTCTGCAGCTTCCAGAGACTAATTTTCATTCTGGCCATTTAACAGAGCTGGCTGAGAGCTTATGAAAGAATTTTGCTTCACAGTTTACACCCCAACCCACTCTGCTTCTTGCACTTTGAATAATTCTGATTTGTTTATGACTTTGATCAGTATCCATCTGGCCCACCTGCTCTTTGCTGTGCCTCTGACTCTGCTTTGCTCAACCACAGGACTCTGTCTGGTGAGTTCAGTCAGCTAGTCCATCAACTTGAGTACCGTCTGTTCACATATTGAACCCTGTGCAGAGATGTCACACTTGGCTCCAATGCCCATTTTGTTTTCCTAGGCATCACTCTGCCCAACTCTCGGTCTTCTCTCAAGAATCCTTCATTCCATGGGGTCAGTTTTATATTACAATTTGATTCTTCCTAACTGCTCTGTCTTGAAAGCCCTCTCCCACTTTCTCTTTCAGTGTGAATAATGAGTTGAAAAAAGACTATGCCAAATCCTAAGAGAACAGCTAATAAGAACAGATGAAAAACCTAGACAAACACTGATGACAGCCTGAATTCAGGAAGTGAAGAATAAATGATGGATAAAAAAAGATATTAAAAAGCTAGACCTTATAGAATTTGGTAACTCTGAATTGATGGTATTCACTGAGAAGTGTGTATGTAAGAAAAAATATGAAATTATAAGTCAAAGAATAGTACCGTTCACCAAGTTAGATGACACAGAAGGAATCTGATGGAAATAAATGATTCTTTTATCAATGTGATTGACCTGAGGTGCCTTCCAAATTAAAATATTTATTAGGTTGTAGAAATATGAGTCTGAAATACAGCAAAGTTCTTGATTTAATAATCATCTAGATTTAAGAATCATCAAAATGTAAATGAGATGTTGAAACAAAGCTTTTCTTCAAGATACTGTAGGCATCTAATTTAGAGTATAAAGCTTAAAAGAGATGATGACAGAGTACTTTGGAATTATGACTTTGACTTTAAAGGCTGAGCAGAGAAAGAACAGTCCTCAAATGGAACCTAGAATAAATGGCTAAAAATAGTAGAAGAAAGAAAATATGAAAACTTAGAGCCCTGGTCGGTTGGCTCAGCGGTAGAGCATCGGCCTAGCGTGCGGAGGACCCAGGTTCGATTCCCGGCCAGGGCACACAGGAGAAGCGCCCATTTGCTTCTCCACCCCTCCGCCGCGCTTTCCTCTCTGTCTCTCTCTTCCCCTCCTGCAGCCAGGGCTCCATTGGAGCAAAGATGGCCCGGGTGCTGGGGATGGCTCTGTGGCCTCTGCCTCAGGCGCTAGAGTGGCTCTGGTCACAACATGGCAACGCCCAGGATGGGCAGAGCATCGCCCCCTGGTGGGCAGAGCATCACCCCATGGTGGGCGTGCCGGGTGGATCCCGGCCGGGTGCATGCGGGAGTCTGTCTGACTGTCTCTCCCCGTTTCCAGCTTCAGAAAAATGGAAAAAAAAACAAACAAAAAAAAACCTTAGATCATGAAAATCAAAGGAAGATAGTTTCAAGAAGAAGAAAGTTTTTAATAATATACCTCAGAGTGTTCAATGCTATCATAAAAGTTTAACCTCTTTGATAATATGGAGGTCAACAATCCCAATAGCAGAAACTGGCTAGCTGCTTAGCCAACTACCTTCCTCTTTCTCCTGGGCACACAGGCAAACTACTTTTCAGCATCACTTGCAATTAGATATTGTCATCTGAGTGAGTTCTGGCCAATAGAGTGCAAACATATATGATAGGTGCCACATCCATTCTGACTCATAAAAATGTGTTATGTATGAGTCTCTCTCTAGCAGAGGGCTCCAAGATCTTAGAGAAAGATGGAAAAATGGATGTAAGGAGTCCTGTCCCTAGGTGCAATTTGTTACCCCTTCAATCCTCTATTGTCCCCCACAATCTCCAATTGGACTTTATGTAAATAAAAATAAATTTCTGCTAACCACTAAAATTTGGAGATCATAAATACAAACATTGGATGACTTTTACTAATCCAAAGACCTAAAAAAGGTATTTCAAAGCACTGGCAGGCAGTCAGGGAAAGTAAAGCAGAGGAGAGTATGTGCATTGGAGATTTCTTGAAAAATATTATTATTTTGATGCTCTTGCAAAAGAGGAAAAGCCACAGTGATGTTTAGAGTTCAGGTAGTACATTTGGTTTTTAAATACTCTGTAGATTAAAATTAACTTGACTGGCCATAAAAATAGGATTACCAAATCTTGAATCTTCAGCAATATTAAGAAGCCAAACTGAAGAAGGGAGGCTGCTCCCAGTGCAGCTGATTTCAGTCTTGAGGGAAAGCAGTGGTTGGAGAGTTAGAGCTGCTTCATAGAAGGAAGTAGAGTATAAACATAATTCATCTATTTACTTAACAATTTCTATTGAGTGTCTATTATGTGCTATTCTAGACAATGGGCATATGGTGGTAAAGGGGTAAAAGTACTTGTGTATTCTACATTCTTATATTCATCACAATAAGAAAACTGAACAAGCTCCAATCACAGGGGTGACCTACTATAGTATACACCCTGTTTTTCAAAACACAATTTAATACCCAACTAATCCTACCCAAACACTCAGTGAAAATGAAGCAAACAAAAATTGAGGCTTGGTGGGAGCTAATTGATGGTTCAAGAATAATTTTGTGTTAATTATCACATCTGTACCAAGCATGTCTGTTTGAACAAAAATTCCCAGAATTAAGAGAACATTCCACCTGAGAGCAGGGGAGGGTGACTAGGGAGAAAGGAGACAGGTATAATTCTAGCATTTCTCTTATGGTTATTAGAGCCTCCAAAATAGATATCACTTCCTTTTATTTAGTGTGTGCATGTATGTGTGTGTGTGTGAGGGGGTATGTTAAAAGGTTCTTATTTCCCCTGAAGTAAAGATAGGCTAAAAGAAATTTAAACAGAGTTTTTATAAATTAACTAAGTCCATATCCATCCTTCAACAACCTCATTCATATTTTGAAAGAGAATATCTTGGGGATATTTTAACAGTACATTCAATTGGCTTAAAATTATTATTATTTTTTTCTTCATTTTTTTTTTTTTTCTGAAGCTGGAAACAGGGAGAGACAGTCAGACAGACTCCCGCATGCGCCCGACCGGGATCCACCCGGCACGCCCACCATGGGGCGACGCTCTGCCCACCAGGGGGCGATGCTCTGCCCATCCTGGGCGTCGCCATGTTGCGACCAGAGCCACTCTAGCGCCTGGGGCAGAGGCCACAGAGCCATCCCCAGCGCCCGGGCCATGTTTGCTCCAATGGAGCCTTGGCTGCGGGAGGGGAAGAGAGAGACAGAGAGGAAAGCGCAGCGGAGGGGTGGAGAAGCAAATGGGCGCTTCTCCTGTGTGCCCTGGCCGGGAATCGAACCCGGGTCCTCCGCACGCTAGGCCGACGCTCTACCGCTGAGCCAACCGGCCAGGGCGGCTTAAAATTATTTTTAATCATTTTATGTGTCTATCATAAAAACCCAAGCCTATAAATGTCACAACATTCTAAATCTAACAATACTAAGAGTAGTAATTATCTAATAGATATAGATCACTTTTTTTCATAGATGATAGATACATAAACACTTACATTTATGCACATGTTTATGTTTATGTACATATAGAACTGTGTGTCTATTCAGACATGCTTTGTTCAGAGTCACATATGCAGTACCTATTGCCACATCTCTCTAAAATCTGCCCCACTCAAAATAACCCTTTATTCCCCCATGACAAATTCACAAAGGAAATAAAACAATAAATATTCCATTGTTTGATGTAACTAACTAGTCTCCAGATTACAGGATCTTGATTTTATCAAAGGAGTCATAAAATATCACTTCTACAGCTCCCATCTCATCTTCTATAAATTTATCACTTGTTTGTTGATCTGGAAAGGACTGTGCCCCTGGGCCTGGAGCTCAGGTTTCTTGTTTTAAGGCCTTAAGCCTTTGTATTCCAGCATAAGGATAATTTTTGATACAACTCCATCTGCCTATTTTCCTAATGAAAAAAAAAAAAAATTTAAAATTTCACATTAAATTTTGAATGAATTAATAAAATGCACTTTCTCTAATTGGGAATTAGGCCTTAATGGTGTCTAATGAGATTGGTTTTTAAATAATTATACAAAATGGTGATGTCAAAACCAGTAAGGAAACAATTTGGATAATTTGAATAATTGTATCATATATTTCAATTCTATACTAGTTGAGCATCTGTTCTAAAATGTTCTAGGTATTATTAAAAATTATTGGTCTTTTTCTTTTTCTTTTCCCCCCAGAACTCTAGTTCATTTCAGTAAACAGAGCATTACCAACACCACAGAGGCCTTCTCATTTCACAGTCCTCCCAAAAAGAACCATTTTTCTAACTCATAGCATTATAGTTCCATTTTGCCTTTTATCGAACTTTAAGTAAATGGAATCATAGCATGTACTCTTCTGTTTCTGGCTTCTTTGATTCAGCATTATATGAGAGCAATTCACTCATGCTGCTGGATATAATTACAGTTTCTACATTCTTATTTCTGCAAAGTATTCCACTATGTGAATATATAACATATTACTTATTCATTCTATTATATTTGGATATTTGTGTTGTTATCCTCGGGGACTGTTATAAATAAAGCTGTTATCTACAGTTGTGTACACATGTATTGATGATATACATAATTATTTCTGTTGAATAATTACCTGGGAGTAGAATTCTTTAGTATCAATTGACACTTCTCAATATGATTGTACAATTTACACTTCAATTGGTATTATAAAAGAGTTTTAGAGGTGCCACATCCTCTCCAACACTTGGTATTCTCTGTCTTCTTTTATTAGTCATTCTGGTCTTTATGTTGCCCATAGTGGTTTTAATTTTAATTTCCCTGATAACTAATAATATTTTGTGTACCTTTTATATGTATAGCAAGCATTTGGATATCTGCTTTTTGTGAAGTTTTTCTTCAAGTCTTTTGTATATATATTTTTTGGTTGTCTATTATTGACATGCAATAGTTTTTTGTTTTGTTTTTTTACTTTTTTGTGATTTATTATTTCACATTCTTAATGTTGTATTTGATGAACAGAATCTCTTAATCTTTTTTTAAGTGAGAGGAAAGGCAGTGGAAGAGATAGACACCTGCATGCACCCTGACGGGGATCCACCCGGCAACCCTTGTCTGGGGCCAAGTCTCATACCAGCCTAGCTATCCTCAGAGCCCAGGTTGATGCTTGAACCAATCAAGCCCCTGGCTGCAAGAGGGAAAGAAAAAGTGAAAGGGAAGATGGAGGGGGAGAGAAGCAGATGGCCCCTTCTTATATGTGCCCTGACCGGTGATCAAACCCAGATGTCCTGCGTGCCACGCTGATGCTCTATCCACTGAGCAAAGTGGCCAGATCCTGAAGTTCTTAATCTTAAAATAGTTTAAGTTCTCATTTTTCAATTACGGTTAGCACATTTAGTGTCCTGTTGAAGGATTCTTTGTCTACTCCTAAAACATAAAAAAGGTTTTTCAATGTCTTTTTTAGATAGCTTTATTGTTTCTTTTTCATTTATACCTATAGTCTGCTTGTACGGGGTATGTGTATATGTGCATGTTGTTAAGTAAGGTCAATGTCTGTTATTTTCATATAAATATTCAATTGACTCAGGACAATATATTGTAAAGACTATTGTTTCCATGCTACCCTGCAAATCTACTTTGTTAGAAAGAGGTGTTGCATATCATGTGTCAATAACATACTTTCTCAATTTCCACAACTTTGTAGTTAGGTCCTTTTATTTGTAAGGGTAGGTCTCCTCATGGTGCAACTTACTAAGATCACCCGGGCTTTTATTGGCCATTTACATTTCTAAATGAATCCTACAATTCACTCGTTAATTTATTTACTTATTTTTTTTTACTTAAAGACTTTATTTATTCATTTTAGAGAGGAGAGAGAGAGAGAAAGAGAGAGAGAGAGAGAGAGAGAGAGAAGGGAGGAGCAGGAAGCATCAACTCCCATATGTGCCTTGACCAGGCAAGCCCAGGGTTTTGAACCAGCGACCTCAGTGTTCCAGGTCGATGCTTTATCTACTGTGCCACCACAGGTCAGGCTAATTTTTTTTTTATTGTGATGATTTAAGTTATAAACAAATTTAGAAAGAACCAAAATCTCTTATAGAATAAAAGTTGTCACAATTTTTAATCCCTACAAATAGTCATCCTTTTGCAATGAATCTTTGCAACTCATTCTATTAATATATAACATCCCTGAACCTGAGCAAGGGGTACAACTTGTTGTGGATAATAAAATACAGTGGAAATGACACTGCATAGTATCATCATTAAAAGTTAAGAAACTTTATGTTTATTCTCTCTTTTTTGAGCCCTGCCAAGCCACCATATGAACAAGCTTATAACAGTCTGCATAATTATGGCAGGTACATGGACCTGGAACATCTGTTGCTCAAGTGAAATCCACACAGCCACACAGAGAAGCTATTCTGGATCAGCTAGACTCCAGTCAGTCCACCCCATAACCAGAGATGCATATGTGAGAGCAGTCTAGATCAGCTGATCATGACCTAGATCAATAGATCTTTCCTTATGACTGGTAGACTTATAAATAGTAAAAGTGGTTGGTTATTTGAAAACACAAAATGTAGGGACAGTTTGTTACTAACAATAATTTCTCACTAACAAAATATGCTCACATATTGTGTCTCTCATTCCATTAACATGGTATATTATTTATTTTACCTTTGTAAATTTCTCAATAGTTTTGTTATGTTCAGTAAAGAAATGCTTTTACTTTTGTTTCATAATTTTTAATACAATTGAAAATTATATAATTTTAAATTAATATTCTACCAACGTGTTTCTAGTTTAAATTATAAATTTTATTTTGGCATATTAAACTTGTATTCTATGACTATGCTAACTTCAGTTTCTTAATTTTAATAATTTGTCTGTAAACTCTTGGAATATTTTATTTCACAGTCCTATTTTGTGCGAATAATGACAATTTAGTTATTACCTTCCAATATTTATTACCTTTCTTCTTGCACTTGCCTTCTTGTACTATGTTGAGTATCAAGTAAAATTTTTAATGAAACTTTTAAAATAGACATTCTTATTACATTTAAAATTTCAGAGAGAAATATTACACTATTTCACTGTTAATGTATCTGATAATTCTTTTTTAGATTAAGAAAATTCTCTTCGATTCTTACCTTACAAAGTTTTTTCATAATTTTCTCTTTATGCTTTTTGAATTTAACAAATGCAATAACTGAATCTATCAATATCATCACATAGTGTTATTCCTTTTTTGTTAATATAATGAATTAGACTAACTACTTTACAAATTATGCTCTAGCATGCTTGAAATACATTCCATTTGATGTAATATATTTTCCTTGTAAATATTGTTAAATTCTCTTAACTTTTATGGTTTTAATACATTTGTTAATGAAAGAGACTGGTCTGCATGTTCCCATTGATATGATATCTTTATTAGGTTTTGGTACTAGGGCTATACTGGTCCCTTTTCCTACCCACTCCAAGAGTTTATGTAATATTGGTGGTGTATATCTATAAATGTTTTCTATATTTTTATTAAGTGAGAGGTGGGGAGGCAAAGAGACAGACTTTCACATACACCCCAGTGAAGATCCACCCGGCAAGCTCACTAGGAGCAGATACTCTGCCCATCTGGAGCTGCTGCTCTGTTGTTTGGCAACCCAGCCATTCCAGTGCCTGAGGCGAAGCCATGGTGTCATCCTCAGTACCCAGGGCCAACTTGCTGGAATGAGCCATAGCTGCAGGAGGGTGGGGGAGAGAGAGAAAAAGAGAAAGAGAAGGGAGTGGGGTGGAGAAGCAGATAATCACTTCTCCGGTGTGCCCTGACTGGGAATCAAACTTGAAACTTCCCCATGCTTGTCCTACACCCTACCACTGAACCAACTGGCCAAGTACTCTACAAATTGTTCAGAAGAATTTACTGTTGAATCCATTAAGCCTTGGATTTTATTTAACAACAAATTTTAATAAAAAACATAATTTTTAATAATTATTAGGCTATTTAAATTATATATTTCTCTATAAATTTATTCTATCTATAAAATTCTTAAGTCATTTAAATTTTGTAAATTCCTGGATTATTCCTGTGTAGAATATCTTCTTCTTTTCAATTTCTGTAGACAATTTTGCAATTTTTACATTTTTAATTGTTAATATTAAAGTTAATAACTGATGATTTAGTCTCTTGGTTCCTGATACAGTTATGCTGATTGGTTTTTACAAAATAGTTATGGGGATGTAAATAACAGTATAGTAAATATAGAAAATAATATTGTAAAAAATATGTATGGTGCCAGTTAGGTACTGAAAATATTAGATAGAATGTTTTATAAAGTATATGATTATCTGACCACTATGTTGTATACCTGAAACTAATACAAAATAATATTGAATGTATACTTTAATTGAAAAAAATTTAAATGAGATTCTGTTAAATGTATAGAATTATTTGGAAATAAATAACATCTTGATATTGAATCTTCTCTATGAACTGAAAATATACCTAAGTATTTCAATTTGGGTTGTGTTAATGTAAATTTATTATATTTCTAATTTAAATTCCATGTTTATTGCTCTTATATAGAAAAATAATTGACTTTTGTGCATTAACTTTGTATCCTGCTGCCTTAATGTAATTATTGCTTATTACTTCCACCATTACTTTTTGTGTATTCTTTTGAATTTTCTACATAAATTATTATGTCATCTGTGAATAATGACAATTTTATTTCTTCTTTCCCAAATTGTATATGTTTTGTATTTATTTGTATGTATATGTATTTATTTTTCTTATCTTTTTTTTTTTAACAGAGAAAGCGAGAGAGTCAGAGAGAGGGATAGATAGGGAAAGACAGACAGGAACGGAGAGAGATGAGAAGCATCAATCATCAGTTTTCTGTTGCGACACCTTAGTTGTTCATTGGTTGCTCTGTCATATGTGCCTTGACTGTAGGCCTTCAGCAGACCGAGTAACCCCTTGCTCAAGCCAGTGACCTTGGATCCAAACTGGTGCGCTTTGTTCAAACAAGATGAGCCTGCGCTCAAGCTGGGAACCTTGAGGTCATGAACCTGGGTCCTTCAAATCCCAGTCCGACGCTCTATCCACTGAGACACCACCTGGTCAGGCTCTATTTTTTTTATTAGTTAACTTCAATGGGGTGACATTGATCAATCAGGGTACATAGGTTCAGAGAAAACATCTCCAGGTTATTTTGACATTTGATTATGTTGCATACCCATCACCCAAAGACAAATTGTCTTCCGTCACCTTCTATCTGGTTTTCTTTGTGCCCCTGCCCTCCCCCCACTTTCTCCTTTTTTCTCCCCCACCCATAACCAACACACTCTTGTCCATGTCCCTGAATCTCATTTTTATGTCCCACCTATGTATGGAATCATATAGTTCTTAGTTTTTTTCTGATTTACTTATTTCACTTAGCATGTTAGCAAGGTCCATTCATGTTGTTGTAAATGATCCCATGTCAACATTTCTTATAGCTGAGTAGTATTCCATAGTATAAATGTACCACATCTTATTTATCCAATCATCTATTGAAGGGCTTTTTGGTTGTTTCCGTGTCTTGGCCACTGTGAACAATGCTGCAATGAACATGAGGTTGCATGTGTCTTTACGTACCAGTGTTCTGAGTTTTGGGGTATATTACCCAGTAGAAGAATTGCTGGGTCATATGGGAGTTCTATTTTTAATTTTTTGAGGAACCACCATATACTTCTATAATGGTTGTACTACTTTACATTCCCACCAATAGTGGATGAGGGTTCCTTTTTCTCCACAGCCTGTACAGCACTTGTTATTACCTGTCTTGCTGGTAATAGCTAATCTAACAGGTGTGAGGTGGTATCTCATTGTAGTTTTGATTTGCATTTCTCTAATAGCTAATGAAGATGAGCATCTTTTCACATATCTGTTGGCCATTTGTATTTCCTCCTGGGAGAAGTGTCTGTTCATGTTCTCTTTTCAATTTTTTATTGGATTGTTTGCTTGTTTGTTGTTGAGTTTTATGAGTTCTTTGTATATTTTGGATATTAGGCCTTATCTGTGCTATTGTTTGAAAATATCATTTCCCATTTAGTTGGCTTTCTATTTTGTTGTCAGTTTCTCTTGCTGTGCAAAAGCTTCTTAGTCTGATGTGTTCCCATTAATTTATCTTTGCCTTAACTTCCCTTGACTTTGAAGTCAAATTCATAAAGTGCTCTTTATAACCAAGGTCCATGAGTTTAGTACCTATGTTTTATTCTATGTATTTTATTGTTTCAAGTCTTATATTTAGGTCTTTGATCCATTTTGCATTAATTTTAGTACAAGTTGACAAACTGTAGTCGAGTTTCATTCTTTTGCATGTGGCTTGCCAATTTTCCCAGCACCATTTGTTGAAGAGGCTTTCTTTTCTCTATTGAGTGTTGTTGGTCCCTTTATCAAAAATTATTTGACCATACACATGTGGGTTTATTTCTGGGCTTTCTATTCCATTCCATTGGTCTATTTTTCTGCCAATACCATGCTTTACGTGTACGTTTGTTTTGTTTTGTTTTTTGTACCTGGTCAGAAAACCCCCTTTAGTATTTTCTGAAGTGAGGGTTTTCTGGTGATAAGTTCCCTCATCTTTTCTGTATCTGTGAATGTTTTCATTTCTCCTTTATATTTGAAGGATAGCTTTTATGGGTATAGTATTCTTGGCTGGAAGTTCCTCTCTTTCAGAACTTTAAATATTGGGGTCTACTCTCTTCTAGTTTGTAAATTTTCTGCTTAGAAATCTGTTGGTAATCTAATGGGCCTTCCTTTATATGTTGCATTCATCTTTTCTCTGGCTGCCTTGAGAATTTTTTCTTTGTCATTGGTTTGTGCCAATTTCATTATAATGTGCCTTGGATTAGGTGTATTAGGGTTAAGATAACATGGTGTTCTGTTTGCTTCTTGAATTTGAGGCTTTATTTCTTTCCACAGGCTTGGGAAGTTCTCATCTATTATTTGTTTAAATATGTTTTCCATTCCGTTTTCTCATTCTTCTCCTTCTGATATGCCCATTATTCTTATGTTGCTCTTTCTGATGGAGTCAGACAATTCTTGTAGGGCTATCTTTTTTTTTTTTTTTTAATTTATGAGTCTCTCTCTTTTTTCTCTAGTGTCTCTAGTTGCCTGTCTTCTATGTCACTAATCCTCTCCTCTATCTTGCTTGTTCTATTAGCTAAGCTTGTTACCTTGTTTTTCATTTTATGAATTGAGTTTTTCATCTCTGTTTGATTCGTTTTCATAGTTTCAATTTTCTCAGTGATGTATTGTTTCTGTTCATTGAATTCTTTTTTGAGCTCCTTAAATTTCCTTTCTGTGTTTTCTCGTATATCCCTGTGTATTTTTAGGATTTCAGTTTTAAATTCTCTGTCATTTAACCCCAAGGTTTCTAAGCTATTGAAATTTTCTATAGATTTTTTTCTCATCTATCTGAGCTACATCTCTGTCTTTTATATCCATAATATTTGATTTTTTTAAATGGCACTTTATAACCTGTATCAGCTAGCAGGAAGATGCTCTAGTCACTGCCTGCAGAGAAAGAGGTTCTAAAAGCTGCCACGTCTCTCCTCCAGGTTCATTCAAAGCACAGCTCTGTGTATGAAAGCTTTATCAACCAGAGCAACCAGCTCAAGCAGGCCAGGCAGTGAGAAGACTGCAGGTTAGGCTTCTTTCAGCTTTCCGCGGGTCTGCTCTCCAGAGGCTGCTTGCAAGCTGCCTGTGCGCCCTTCCCCCCACCACTTCCACAGCTCTCTTCCACAGGGATTTGCTTTTTTAGCCTGTATGGCTGGCAGAGGTGTACCACCCAGACAGGTCCAAATGTAGGGAAGCTGGCTTTTGTGCACTTCCCACGTGCTGTTATTTGGGAAGCCACGATTATACAGAAACTCTGGTCACAGCCCACACAGAGGGCCACTACTGACAGTCTCTAACCCAGCCCTTCTGTCCAGGAACACAGGCACCCACGCCCAAAGTGCCAGGCGGATCTTCTCACACACTGCCTGTGCTCGCCGACCAGGAGACCAAGAGTAAAGAAGGCAACTGCTTGCCCACCTTTGCCGGGGTCTGCCGCTGGTGTTAGATCCTTGTGGGCTGAGCCATGGGCACACTCTCTCCTCTGCTTTAACATCTCTGTCCTAGCCCAGCTTTTTCTCTCGCCCCCATCCTTCCCTTCCTCTAAGTTCCAAGTGAAAGCAGCCCTTCTTCTGATCAGTGAGGAAAGTGGAATACTCCGTTCTCTGTCTTATTTCCTTCAGAGTGGATTATATATTCAGCCTCCTTCTCACCCAATCCTACCATTGTTTGATGTATGTGTATTTCAGATGCTCCTGAGATTGTTTTTCCGTCTCTAGTTGTTGATTTTGTTGAAATTTCAGGGAAAGGTATCGGGGGCACCCCTCATGGTGCCATTTCTCTGACGTCACTGTCCTATTTTTCTTATCTTCTTGCATGTTCTAGGACTTTCAATACAATGCTGAAAAGAAATAGTGAAAGAATTGTTCCTGATTTTAGTGGGAAAGCCTCAAGTTTCTCATCATTTAGAATAATAGTAATGTCTGACCAGGCAGTGGCACAGTGGATAGAGCTTCAGCCTGGGATGCAGAGGACCCAGGTTTGAAACCCTGAGGTTGCTGGCTTGAGCATGGGCTCATCCAGCTTGAGCGTGGGTTCACCAGCTTAAGAATGGGTTGCTGGCTTGAGTGTGGGATCATAGTTATGACCCCATGATTGCTGGCTTGAGCCCAAGGTCACTGGCTTGAGCAAGGGATCATTCACTCTGCTGGAGGCCTCAGGTCAAGGAACATATGAGAAAGCAATCAATGAATAACTAAAGTGCCACAACAAAGAATTGATGCTTCTCATCTCTCTCCCTTTCTTTCTGTCTGTTCTTATCTGTCCCTCTCTCTGCCTCTCTGTCCCTTTCTCTCTCTGTCTCTCACTAAAAATATAAAATGACAGTAAGTGTAGATTTTTGTAGATACTCTATATCAACTTGAGGAAGTTCTTCTCTATTACTTATTACTAAGAGTGTTTATCATGAATGCGTGTGGGATTTTGCCTAATGCTTTTCTGTATCTATTGATATGATCATGTGATTTTCTTTTTATCCTGTTGATACAATGAATTATATTGTTTTCTGAGTGTCAAATAGTCTTGCATACTTAAGATAAATCCCACTTTGTCCTGGCATGTAATTCTTTTTTTAACACATTGTTAGATTTAAGGTATTAATATCTTGTTGCAGGTTTTTGCATCCGTATTAATGGGAGATATTTGTGTGTAGTTTTCTTTTTGGTATTTTTTTTTTGTCTGCTCTTGGTATTAGGGTAATGTTGGCCTCATAGAAATCGAAAGTATTTCTTCTTCTACTTTCTGGAAGAGACTGTAGCTAATTGGTATAAATTTTTCCTTAACTATTTGGTGGAATTAAACCCATCTGGGGCTCTGGCAGGTTGGCTCAGTGGTACAGTGTCAGCCTGGCATGTGGAAGTCCCAGGTTGGATTTCTGGTCAGGGCACACAAGAGAAGCCACCATCTGCTTCTCCACTCCTCCCTTGCCCCTTCTCTCTCTCTCTCTCTCTCTCTCTCTTGTTCTTTCTCTTTCTTCAGCAGCTGTGTCTCAAATGGTTTAAGCAAGTTGCCCTAGGTGCTGAGAATGGCACCATGGCCTTGCCTCAGGTGTTAAAATAGTTTGGTTGCTGAGCAACAGAGCATCAGCACCTAGTGGGCTTGCTGGATGGATCCCTGTTGGAGCATATATGCAAGTCTGGCTCTCTGCCTGCCCATCTCTCACTTAATACAAAAAAAACATCTGAGCCTGGTTTTGAAACATTATTAATTATTGACTCAATTACTTTAATATATATCCCTGTCAGATTTGATGTTTCTTCTTGTGTGTGTTATGGCAGATTATATGTTTGAAGAAACGATCCGCTTAATCTAGGTTATCAAATTTGTGAGCATAGAATTGTTGTTTGTATTTCTTATTATCCTTGTAATGTCTATTACATCTATAGAATGTCCTTTCTTCCACTTCTGGTAATAGAAATTTGTACTCTGTTTTTCTTCTGCTTCCTAGAGGCTTATCAATTTTGCTAATCTTTTCAAAAAACTAACTTCTGGTTTTGTTTATTTTCTCCATATTTTCCTTTTTTTCAATGTTATTATTTTCTGCTGTATTTTATCTTTTTTCTTTCTCTTTGGATTTATGTGTTCTCTCTTTTTCTAGTTCCTCTGGTTTGAACTTAAGAGTGTTGATTTTACATATTTCTTGTTTTCTTAAATATGTTCAAGCCAGTGACCTTGGGGTTTTGAACATGGGTCCTCTGCATCCCAGACTGATGCTCTGTGCCACCACCTGGTCAGGCAACAGTTATTCTTTTCTTTAGTTTTTAAACCTATGGTTCACAATTTTATCATCTGTGTCATTGCTAAGTGAGATTCAATTGAATGACTTTTTTCTAATTATAAATTATATTTCCCTGCTTCTTTGCCTGTCTAGAAGTGTTTTGGGTTTTTTTGTTGCTTTTTGTTTGTTTGTTTGGTTGGTTGTTTTTGGTTTTGTTTTGTTTTGTTTTGTTTTAGCAAGGGAGAGAAAGAGAGACAGGAAGGGAGAGAGATGTGAAGCATAAACTCATAGTTCTGTCACTTTAGTTGTTCATTAATTGCTTCTCATACCCGCCTTGACTGGGGGGCTCAAGCCAAGCTAGTGACCCCTGCTCTAGCCAACGACCTTTGGCTCAAGTCAGCAACTTTGGGCTTCAAGCCACTGACCTCTGGGGTCAAGCCAGCAATCATTGGATCATGTTGATGATTCCATGCTCAAGCCCACTGCATTCAAGCTAGCGAACTTGCACTCAAGCAAGATGAGCACATACTCAAGCCTGTAACCTCAGGGTTTCAAACCTGAGAACTCAGCGTCCCAGGTCAATGCTCTGTCTGCTGTGTCACCAACAGTCAGGCAGCCTGGTTAATAGTTTTTAATTAGATGCTAAATATTACAAATGCTAACTTGTTGGTTGCTACAAATGTCTGTATGTCTATAAATATTTTTGAGCTTTGTTCTTGGATAACTAATAGTTATTTGGAAACTTTGATACTTTGCGGGTTTTTCTAAATGTTAGGTCAATCATAACAGCATTTAGTCAAAAATTAGTTTCTTCCCACTACTAAAGGAAGCCACTTTATATTATAACAAAGGCTCTTGTGAATCATTAGGTTTTTACTCTTGTTATATGAAACTTATGTGAGCTTTAAGCACTGCCCCATCTATTCCCAACCTTAAGTAGTTTTGTCAAGTACATGTGCTCATCAGTATTAAACTGAATTTTTGAGGGTTCTCTCTGAAAATTTTCGTAGCTTTCTCTTCGTGCAGTTCTTTCCCCTTCATTGTTCTACCCTGAAATTTCCATACTCTCCCTTTTGTTCTTTTAATTTATGCTCTGCTTGGTTTCTTACTCTTTAGAAAATGACTTAGAAACTTTCTCTAGTTAGTATCTCGGGCAATTTTAGGTCTTATCTCATTTGTTTCCTTTATCTCAGGGATTACTTAACTTTGTTGCCAGGTTTTCAATGTCATGAGAGCCATTGTTTCATATATTTGGGGGTTTTTTTTTAATTGTTTTAAGCAGAATGTAAACCTGTCCCTATAACTCTATCTTTGCTGAAAGTATAACTACATACTGTAATTCAGTCTTTAGGGTATAAAATTTATTCACAAGTATAATTGTTAGTAAAAAGAGGAGGACTTAACAAAACTCAAACACTATGACTAATAAGACTTTGTGGCTGCCCCACTTTTGTAGACATTGTGACCATTGTTTTTTAATAAGAAGGATGATTTCAACTAAAATGAAAAGATTAAGAACAACTAACATGCAAAGAAAGCTTTGGGTGCCATTAAAATTAAATTCAAAATGGAAACCAGAATTGAATTTCCCTGAAAAAACAAAACCATTTAAGCCTTGTAAACAAAATCAAGTCAAGCTTATTTCATGAATATATGCAAAATTTAGGTTATTTATTATAAATGTCTCTGATAATCATTAAAAAACTTGAGTCATCTTTCCAAAAATTGTATAATATAATCACATTTCACCAATCTCCTGTGTAGAAAAACCCACTGTAATAATCACCTACTGTAAAGACTAAACAACTTTCTTACTTTCACTTTATAATCCACCCTGTAATGTCACACTCCAGAGCTTCATACCAGTTTTTTATTTAAAAGTTTCCACTTTCTGAACTCTTTTTATATGCACAATAAACTCTTAATAAGGACTACTTTACTCATCTGATAGTTTTAATTTTGCTATTCTGGATTTTTTTTTCAATACTGAGTAACCAGAGGATGAATTGTGCTAGATGTTGGCTGTTTTAGTATTTAGCACCATACCCTCTCCTCTAATCTTTTCCTCATATCTCATGTACTAAAAGACTAAAGCTCTATTGTCAGCATAGTTCAGTGTAGGGTCTGCCAGTGAGGCACTCTTATGAGATTAGTCAGAAATATAAGCTAGAAGTCACTTTTCTCCAGACTTTAGCAGTAGTGTAGAGTGCACTCATCAAGCCTCTGGCAACACCAGAGAAGAGTTGAATGCCGCCAGAAGAGAAGCATGGGCTCCTTTGCAGCTATGCAGCCAGGATGCATATAAAAAGAAAGGCTCCAGTGGAAACAAGAGCAGCTTCAATTCAGTTTTTGATCTTTTGATAATACCATTTTCTTCCCATTTGTTTCTCTAGTACTTCTAATAAATATCCACCCTAATAATTTATATTAAATAATTATCCTGCCAAGATATCTACAGTGATTGCTGTTTCCTGACCAAATTTTGCATGCTATATATAGTACTACATTAATGTATAATGAATTTGTAAATAAATACGTGAATTAATAAGAAAGAAAAGAAAAGGAAAAAGGTTGGATGAAGAGGAAGTGTTACAGGAAAGTTTGGAAACAGAAAAAGATGAAGGAATTTGATACCACTGATTTTCAGGGTATTATGAATTATTATTTCTAATAATACCTGTTTTTGCATGGGCTGTCACATTAAAGTATTGACAGTTTCATAATAGTTTGAATTTCTCTCTTCTATTTTAAACATATTCATTTTTTTATTTTTTCCAAGAGAGAAGAGAGGGGTAAGAGAGACAGACTCCTGCATTCACCATAACCAAGATCCACTTAGCAACCCCAGTCTGTAGCCGATGCTCTGTTTATATGGGGCCATGCTTGTAACAAAGCTATTCCTAGTGCCTGAGGTGGAGGCTCCATGGACCCATCCTGAGTGCCCAGAGCCAACATGCTCAAATTAATCAAGTCATGGCTTCAGGAGAAAAGGGGGGGGTGGAAAAGAAGATGGTTGCTTCTCCTGTGTTCCCTGACTGGGAATTGAACCTGGAACATCCACACACATGGGCCAATGCTCTACCACTGAACTAAATACCTAGAACAGCATATTCACTTCTTTTTCCAATTTTTAAATTTAATTTATTGTGTTTACATAGATTCTAGTATTGCCCCAATTGTATCCACCCTCCCCCCTATTCCCCTCAACATATCTCTTGCCCCTCTCCCAAATGCTCCCTCCTCCCTTCCCTTCTAGTTTAATTCCGTTCCTCAGTTCACATTGTTAATTGGATTCCTCAAATGAGTGAGGTCATATGTTATTCTTCTTTCTCTGCCTCACTTATTTCACTTAGCATAATAGTTTCCAGGTCCATCCATGTTGTTGCAAAAGGTAATATATCCTTCTTTTTCACGGCCCCATAGTATTCCATTGTATATATGTACCACTGTTTTTTAATCCACTTGTCCACTGACAGACACTTGGGCTGTTTCCAGATCTTTGCTATTGTAACCATGAGCATGGTAAATGCTTCCACTTGTTTGTATCTTGATTTCTTTTCTCAGTGTTTTATAATGTTCTGGGTACAAGTCTTTAACCTCCTTGGTTAAATTTACTCCTATATACTTTACTTTTTTGTTGCAATAGTGAAAGGGATTGGTTTCTTAATTTTTCTTTCACACAGATCATTATTGGTGTATAGAAATGCCTCTGATTTCTGAGTATTAATATTATATCCTGCCACCTTGTTGAATTCATTTATCAGGTCCAGTAGTTTTTTCACTGAAACTTTAGGGTTTTCTATATACAGTTCTATATCATCAGCAAATAATGATAGTTTCACTTCTTCTTTTCTAATTTGGGTGCCTTTTATTCTTTCTTCTCATCTGATTGCTGTAGCTAGGACTTCCAGAACTATGTTGATAAGAGTGGTGAAAGGGGGCACCTCTGCCTTGTTCCTGATCTTAAGTGGATTGCTTTTAACTCTTATCCATCGAGTATGATGTTAGCTGTGGTTCTTTCATATATGGCCTTTCTCATATTGAGTTACATTTCCAGTATTCTCACTTTGCTGAGAGTTTTGATCATAAATGGGTGCTAAATTTATCAAATGCTTTTTCTGCATTTATTGAAATTATCGTGTGGTTTTTCTCCTTCCTTTTGTTTATGTGATGAATCAGATTGATTAATTTGCAAAAATTGTATCAACATTGCTTCCCCAAGATAAATTCCATTTGATCTTGATGTATGATTTTTTTTCATGGATTTTGAGATCCAGTTTGCTAATATTTTGTTATTTTAGCATCTAAATTCATAAAGAATATTGGCCTATAGTTTTCTTTCATTGTATTGTCTTTGCCTGGTTTTGAAATCAGAATTATGCTCGCCTCATAAGAGGGGTTTGGAAGTCTTCTCTCCTCTTGAATTTTTTGAAATGACTTGAGAAAGACAGGCGTTAGTTCTTCTTTGAATGTTCGGTCAAATTCACCTGTGAAGCCATCTGGCCCAGGGCTTTTGTTTGTTGGGAGTTTTTTGATAACTGTTTTCATCTCATTTGTTGTAATCGGTCTATTTAGGTTTTCTGATTCTTCCAAATTGAGTTTTGAAATATTATATCTTTCAAGGAATTTGTCCATTTCACCTAGGTTGTCTAATTTTTTGGCATACAGTTCCTCACAGTATTTTCTTAAAATCCTTTGTATTTCTGCTGTATCAGTTGTTACTTCTCCACTCTCATTTCTAATTTAATTTACTTGAGTCCTCTCTCTTTTTTAGTTGGTAAGTCTCATTAAAGGTTCATCTATCTTGTTTACCTTTTCAAAGAACCAGATCTTAGTTTTATTGATCCTCTGTATTGTTTTTTTAGCCTCTATGTCACTTATTTACATTCTGATCTTTATTATTTTCTTCCTTCTACTTCTTCTGGGCTTTACTTGCTGTTTTTCTTCTAATTCTTTTAGTTGCAGGGTTAAGTTGTTTATTTGAGCTTTTTCTAGCTCCTTAAGGTATGCCTGTAATGCTATCAACTCTCCTCTCAGGATTGCTTTTGCTGTGTCCCATAAATTTTGAGTTGTTTTATGCTCATTATCATTTGTTTCAAGGAAATTTTTTATTTCTTCCTTAATCTTATTGTTGACCCATTCATTATTTAGTAAGATGCTGTTTAGTTTTCAAGTGTTTGAGTGTTTTTCAGCTTTTCTATTATAGTTGATTTCTAGCTTCATGCCATTGTGATCAGAGAAGATGTTTGATATGATTTCAATCTTGTTAAATTTGTTGAGGCTCGTTTTATGCCCTAACGTGTGCTCTATCCTAGCGAATGTAGCAAATGTACTGTGAGTACCTGAAAAGAATGTATTTTCTGCTGCTTTAGGGTGAAAGGTTCTGAAGATACCTATTAAATTCAGTTGATGTAGTGTGTCGCTTAATTCTGCTGTTTCTTTATTTTTTTCTTTTTTTTTAAGAATCTATCCAGTGATATTAGTGGGGTACTGAAATCCCCTACTAGTATAGTATTGCTATTGACCTCACCATTTATAGCCATCAAAATCTGCTTTATATATATATGCTTCTATATTAGGTGTGTATATATATATATATATATATATATATATATATATATATATTTATATTGGTATCTCTTCTTGTTGGGTTGCTTCATTTATTATTATGTAGTGACCTTTTTTATACCTTACTATAGCCTTTGTTTTAAAGTCTATTTTGTCAGATATAAGTATTTCTACCCCAGCTTTTTTTTATTTCCATTTGCATAAAATATTTTTTTCCATCCCTTTTCTTTCAGTCTATGTGTATCTTTTGTTTTGAGGTGGGTCTCCTTTAGACAGCATATGTACAGGTGTTGTTTTCTTATCCGTTCAGCTACCTTATGTCTTTTGATTGGAGCATTTAAGCCATTTACATTTAACATTATTGATATGTACTTGTTTATTGCTATTTTATTCTTTAAATCTATATTCCTCTTTTACTAGATTTTCCCCCCATTCTGTTCTGTCTACAGCAGGCCTCTTAACATTTCTTGCAGCATTGGTTTGGTTGTGAGGAATTTCTTGAGTTCTTTTTTTTGTCTGAGAAGTTTTTTATTTCTCCTTCAATTTTAAATGATAGCCTGGTTGGATAAAGAAGTCTTGATTATAGGTTCTTGTTCTTCATTACTTTGAATATTTCTTGCCATTCCCTTCTGGCCTCGAGTGTTTCTGTTGAAAAGTCAGGTGTCATCCTTATGGGGCTCCTTTTTAGGTGATTGACTTTTTTTCTTGCAGCTTTTAGTATTCTTTCTTTATCTCTTTGCTTTTGTATTTTGATTATGATGTGTCTTGGTGTAGTTCTCTGGGTTCTTTTTTCATGGTGTTCTCTCTGCTTCTTGAACCTGTGGGTCATTTTCCTGCATCAATTAAGGAAAATTTTCAGCTATAATTTCTTCAGTTATATTCTCTATGCCTTGTTCTTTCTCTTCTCCTTCAGGAACCCCTATTATGCAGATATTGTTTCTCTTTATGTTGTTACAGAGCTTTTTTAAGAGTTTCCTGAGACATTTTGTTCCTCTCATCTTTTTGCTTTTCTGCTCCCATACTTTTGCTTATCTTGTCCTCTAAATCTCTGATTTGATCCTCTGATTCATCCAGCCTGCTTTTCTTTCCTTCTAGTGTTGTCTTCATTTCTGATATTGTGTTTGTCATTTCTGTCTGGTTCTTTTTTATGATTTCAGTGTGTTTTTTTTATGCTTACAATTTCTTTCTTTAGGTGCTCATTAAGTCCATCCATTGTAGCTTTGTGATCCTTAAGCATCCTAACAATAATTATTTTAAATTCTGCATCCAGTAATTTGATTACCTCCATTTCATCCAGATATTTTTCTAGAGACTTTTCTTATTGATTCATATGGCTTATGTTCCTCTGTCTTCCCATTGTTTCTGTTTGTGGTTTGCAGGATTGTTCATGGTGTGGTCTGCTTAAATAGTAGAGCCTCTTTTCCATTTTTTATATCTTAACTGGGTCCAGTGTGAGGAGCCCTTCCTTAAGATTTCACTCTAACAAGGACTGTTAGGTCCTGAACTGATGCTTTCCATATCTGGCCTCTGGATGTGCCCTCCCTGGACCTTCTTGGCCAAAGCCTGGTGCAGACCAGTGGGGGTCACTGCATATGACTGGCTTTTATCTATCTTCTTGGAGCATCATGTGATCCAGATCCTGTGGCTTCTTCTGCTGAGCCCAGGTGCCATTGTTAATATCAACTTAGGCTGGCTCTTATCTATTTTTGGCCTGGAAGATGTTTATGTAAATGTTCAGGTTCCCTGAGATCTGCTTTCTGCTGTCTCTTATTAGTGGCTACTTTTTGGACTCAGTACTATAAATCAGGGGTTAGGTAAGGTATTGGATGTGCCTTGCCCCTTAGGCACAGGTGTCATTCTATCCAACCTTCTTTTTTATTTTATTTTATATTTTTCTTTCTTTTCAACCCTCAGAGGGGTGTGAGCACAGGAGCCCAATGGGTGTGGCCTTTGTTTTCTCAAGGTGTGGTCTGTCCACAGGCCTGCCACAACTGCTGCTACTGCCTCAAGAGTTCAGGCATGGCCTTTGCAGGCACAGGCCTGCCCTGTGGTTGCTGTGGCTCCCACCTTGCCTCCGCGGGTGGGACTGTGTATGCATGCCTAGTCTGCAAGCACTGAGTGGCCACAGCCTCTGCTCTGCCCCCACAAGCAGGACTGCATTCACACACACACACCCTGCTGCAAGCCTTTTCCACCCCACCCTCTTGCCCCATGCCTCCGCCCCACCCTCGCAGGCAGGACTGCTTTTGAGTGCCCAGGCCTCAAGCCTGGGCCAGTTCCCCAGCCTCAGACCCGCCCCCACGGGTGAGACTGCTTTTGCAGGCCCAAGTCGCAAGCCTAGGTAGGTTCCCTAGCCTCCGCCCCACCCTCATGAGCAGGACTGCATTCATGAGTCCAAGCTACAAGCTTTGGCCAGCCCCCATCTCACCCCCATGGGCGGGACTGCTTTGGCACAGCCCAGGCTGCTAGCCCAGGCTTGTAATCTGGCTTCCACCCTACCCCCATGGGTGGGACTGCATTCATGCACTTGGGCTGCAGCTCTCAGCTTCCACCACTGCAGATAGGACCATGCTCATGTGTCCCACCACCTCCCTCTGGCGAGCACTCAGCAGTGTGGGGGTGGCATTGTAGCTCAGACTTCAGCATTCAATACTGTATCCCTGTTGGGCTTCCTGCTTCTAATCAACTCTGCTCTGACTGTAGCAAGAGAGCTTCCATTTGGCTGGTGACCTGCTTCCCTTTGCTGGTATTGCTGGTTCCTGGAAAAATATTCAATTTAGAATTGGGGAGTAACTGAGCCCAGGGGTTAGGGTGGCTGTCCTTCAAAGTGTTTCTCCCTGTGCCTCCTAGATTACATTCTCTTCCTGCTTCTCCGGTCCTCTCAGCTCTCCCCAACCACCAGAGACCTGGGTGAGTGTTTGTGAAAGAGGTTTTCTGCACAGTCTCTTTAAGATGAATCCTGGGTCTGAGAAATATGTCTCTTGCATACAGTATCCAGACTGGTTTCACAGCTAAATACTGTCCATAAACCTCTTCTAGGCTCCAGGGCTGCAGGCTGGGGCTTCAGTCCTGGGGCTAAGGACCCTCCCCTCTCTGATAAAACCCCATCACCATGCGAGTCCCTCCAGGCCATCGCTCGCTCCCGGGAGCTGAGCAGCCCTCCCCACGTTTCCACTTTTCCTACCAGTCTCAGTGTGGTTTCTTCGGTGATATTTGGTTATAGATTGATCTTGATTTAGCCCAGAGTTGGTTTTTCCAGATGATGGTTCTTAAAATTAAGTTGTAATCCACTTCAGTTCTGGGAGGTGGAAGTTGGAACATCCGCCTACTCCATTGCCATCTTGCCGCCTCTATCTTCATCTTTTAGAAGAAGTATCATATCACATTTTACTCCAAATTTATATACACTTATACTTCCTTTGGCAGCATAGCAACCTTTTTATTGCCCTATACTACTGGTTGGCAAACCGCAGCTTGCAAGCCACATGTGGCTCTTTGGCCCCTTGAGTGTGGCTCTTCCACAAAATACCGTGTGCGGGCACTACCTCAATGAGAAATGTACCTACCTATATAGTTTAAGTTTAAAAATTTTGGCTCTCAAAAGAAATTTCAATCATTGTACTGTTGATATTTGGCTCTGTTGACTAATGAGTTTGCCGACCACTGCCCTATTCCTTCATATTTTATCTTGAGATATTTAACTGTTCTGTTCCCTTCTATGTGTTTTCTCCTTTTTTATTATTCTTTAGTTATCTTTAAATTTTTAACATGTCTATTTATCTAAATTAAGTCTTAAATTAACACAAAATCTGTAACTTCTCCTTGAATTATAGCCTAGCTGGGAATACTATTCTAGGTTAATGGTTATTTGTTCTCTAGACTTTGAAGTATTGCTTTACCCTTCAGGCTTCTACCATTGTTGTTCAGAAGTCTGGGCTCTTTCTAGTTGTCTCTTCTCTCTCGCTGCTGCTTTTAAGTCTTCTCTTTAGCTTTGAGGTTTCAAAGCCTTACTATAATATATTTAAAAGTGCATTTCATTTTACTTTTTAGCTTTTATTACTTCTTCAAAGTGTCCTCCTTTATTCTTTAAATTCTCTTTGGAAATGCCAATAGAGGTAGTTTAGATCTTATTCTAACCTCCACATTGCATAGTCTCTCAGATCATCTATTCCTTTGTCTCTCTGTATTATATTTTGTGTAGTTATTCTTAAATCTATGCTTCAGTTTAAATTATCTTCAATTTGATTTCTAGTAATATTTAACATTTTTGGATATTCATAGCAATGTCTATATTCTTTATATTTAGACACTATATTTAGTTCTTTGTCAAGTATTTTAAAACATCTCATTTTGTGATTATATTTTTTATTCTTTTCTGACTTTGATCATATTAAGCAAATTTATTTTATTCATTACCTTATATAATAATTTTTATATCTAGTGCCATTGGAGGTCTAAATCTGCTCTTTTATGTATCTGTTGACTATACCTTATGGTAGTTTTTGTCTTGTCATTTAGATTATAAAATCAAGTTCATGTGAGATTTACAAATAGGAGGGTTTGTGGTTTGTTTGTTTGTTACCTCTGTTTGAGAAAGATTTTCTTTTGCTATAGCCAGGCACTCAAATGTTATGTCAAACAGAGGCTATTTTAAGATAAATTCTCAGACTGAAATTTTTTGGATCACCCAATTAGTATAGATTTGAATGCCAACTTATATAAGTACCAACTTGCCAATATAAATTCTTATAAGAGAACTGGTTATTTTGTTTTTATTGAAATCCCATAAACAGACTCTCAAGTTTTTTGTCTTATTTTATTTTGCTGGTACATGGTACTTTTCTAGTCTGCCTTCTCACCAACATGTAGATAATCATAGGTTCCAGTTTAAGCAGAACCTTCAAGCCACACTTGTCTCCTTATAATGACCTTTGTATGGCCATATAACCCAAAGCTCTAGTATACTGTGATTGGCTGGTACCCTCAGCATAGCCTTGCCCTCAGCACTCACTTGCCACACTGTGTTTCTGCTCCCTCTTTATATATGGTCCCTGAGCATTTCCATGTTATTCTTCTTATTCTACCTATTCATTTTAAAGAATATTTGTTACAGTTTACCCAGAATTTTTTTATTAAAATATAATTGATATATAACATTATATTTGTTTGAGGTATACACCATAGTGGTTTTGTATATACACATTTGTATTATATATGTTTAAAATATATATATGTGGATATGTTAAAATAATCATCACAATAAGTCTAGTTAACATCATCACCATACTTAGTTACATTTTTCTTCTTCTGATAAGAATTTTTAGGACTTAATCCTCTATTTGGCATTTCTAAATGTTATACAGTGGGCCAAAAGGAATCAGGAGAGAAATTTTTTAAAAAATTGAAAGATATTTAAAAGCCAAAGGAAAATAGTGTGAGTTAGAGGACTAGAAAGCTGAGAAGGGAGAAAGAGAGTATGTATAGGGACTAGTATTGCAAATATGGACACAGATTTTTAACACAGTTATATAATTCTCTCTAGTCCATGGATTTCACCTTTGTTCATAAATAAACATAAACATACAAGTGGCTTGTAGACAGTATCTTCAAGGAAAAAATATTACAACGTAGTCTTTTAATGTATTTTTTAAATTATAGCACATATTAATTTCTTTTGTTTTTGCTTGACTGTAAAAATAACCATTTTATGCTAATGAGAATGTTAACTTACTTGAATACCTGAACATTACAGAGCAAAGTTTTTTTTAATTGATAAACTTTTAGCTTTAAAATTATTACATAACTTTTTCTGTTTAGCTTTGCAACTGCTCTGATAAATATAATAGAAACCTGTTTTTCATTTTTTTCTGTCAACTGTCTATTCAAATCCTTTTCATGTTTTATTCAGTGACAGAGATGGGAAGACTATATGTTTCTAACATGTGAAAGGAAGTGTTAAGATAATTCATAAGAAACATGGGCATTTTGGTTAGATCTATGGTGGAAGATTTGTTTCTGCTCCAGCAAACACCTTTTATTGAGAAAAGCTATGAAGAAAGGCACATCCCTGCTGCCACTGCACTACGTAGGTATGCTCATTTCACAAAATATGTGTATGTATGTACATTAGCAAAAGAAGCTGTAAATGTCTAAAAATAAGTTACATTTACTCATAAATTTCATTAAAGGCAGCAGAAATATGTTCCCTTCAGGCAGGGATAAGAAATATAACTTCTAATTTGTGGTGGCACATGTATACAGGGAAATTTTGCCTCATTGCCTGCATTATTGAGTTTTAAGCCATATGTTCCTGACTTTAGTTCACAATATTTACACTAGTGGTGAAAAGAAAAAATCTCAGCAGAGTGTGTCCTATTCAGACTTCATCCATACCATGTTTTTATTTCAGAATATATTTATCACATTAAGTCATATGGTTTAAGGAAACAGTTTTTTTTTTAATCTGGCAGAAATGCCATTCAGAGATAATATCATAGTTACAACATTTCCTCTTCTATTTGTGTAAAACTGAATTAAAATGATAGCATCAAGAATAGAAGCAACATTTATGTATTAATATATTTTTGTCTTTCCTAAAGTGTAGGATTTGAATACATTTCCTATTCTGGGTTCTGTCATCAGAATTCTTTCCTCTCCTACACATTTCCATCTCCCACACACATCCTCTAGCCCTCTATCCCATTTAATTGAAAGGCAGAGAGCATGCAAACCAAATGACATGTTTATATCAGTGTGCTCCTCCACTACCAACTTCACAAAGAGATGCAGATGCCCTTCCAGCACTTTGGCTCCATTTGTCCACTGCAATGTGGTTGGTGGCTGAGCAACTGCTATTTTATTAATAGATCACAGAAACAGATTTATCTTTGGAATGAACAAGAAGCATCACCTCCAATGCCATTAATTTTCTACCCATTACCTAAATCGAAAACATTTAAAGATTCTAAGCCTACAGGTGAATTTAGTCGGCAACAATATGAAATCTGTTCAATCTCTTCACTGCTCAGCCTGTCTTTTAAAAACCTAAATTTATTTTATGTATGGTTTAATCATATTTATTAATATCATTACAGGCTGTACATAAAGCCACACTGGTCTCTCTGAGAAGCTTTTAATGAACTGATAGTGTTCTTAAGTCATAGAATTTTAGGTTGGAGATGGAAGTGACTTTACCAATATTGAAAGTCAAGGGTCAAAAGAACGCTTTGTTCAGGTTAGTTGTTAGTTGAAATGAATTCAAATCTAAGACTCCTGATTCTTATTTCAGCATTACTTTCCCTTTCACCATGTGGTATTTTTAAGACCATCTAGAAGACAAACCATGTGAAATGTGAATCATTCTCCTGTTAATTTTATTTGATTCAATATTAGTAAGAGATTTTCTTATATCTAGTTAAGTTTTAATAAAGCATTATAGTTCTCTAATTAGCTATTAACTTAAAATAATATTGTGTCACGTTTAGAGCTGTCATATAATTCATTAGGCTTCTGACCAAGCAGTTCTCATCATTCCTCTAGTATTTAAAAGTAAATGATAGCAAAAAAAAAGGAAAAAATGAATATAAAAGATTAAAAATTGAGGATAATAGGGAGATCCTATGGCAGTATTATTCATCAAAATCATAAATTTTTAAGTCTAATAAAATCTGTCTTCTAGTCCTGATATCCTTACTTACTAGTTGCATCAATTTAGCTAAAGTACTACTCAACATCTTTGAACCTCAGTTTCCTCACCTCTGATTGGAGGCACAAAGAGTACCTATCTTGTATAGTTGAAAGTTCTATGTGGGAAAATAAAGTATAGCATATTTACAGTACTTAGGATGTAATGAATAATCAAGAAAATTTGACCAAATCTTAATATCTCTATTAGGAATTTTTAAAAAGTCACTTCTGGAAACTATTAAGCAATCTCATCACCCAGGAGTATCCCCCAAAACAAATCTTTTGAACAATAGCCATAAGGAGCTTTACAGGAAGTTGTCATTAGTCACCACCCATCCCAGAGGTCATCAGCTCCAGGTGAGTGAGTCACCTCTCTGCTTGATTCTATGGAAAAGAAACTTGGAAAAAGTGCTCAATTTGGTTAAGCTTACTTACTGATTCATCCCTGAATACTTGTGCTTATATTATGTAAATAATTTCACATATATGAAATGTGCATACAAAAATACATAGAGGGGACAAGCATGAAAGCTCATGCATACACACACATACACACACACACACAGTGTCAAAACCTTTTTAAAGACAATGGAGAGAATGTAGATATTCCTAGAAAAAACAGGATATTGAGTAAAGGAGGAATGTGATCTGACTTAACATTTAAAAAAACACTATTCTATCTTCTATAATTCCATAAGTCAGCAAGCATGGAAGCAAAACAAAAAACTGGTTTGAAAGCTATTGCAGTACAATGTCACAATAATGGTGGTCAGTCTAGTGTGATAACACTGGAGGTGATGAGAAGGCATGGGTTTGTATATATTTTTGTTGATAAATTGAATATTAGGTAAGAAATAAGAAAAGTGAGAGATGGATCTAAAAATGTTGGCTAAACACCTGGGAAGATGGAATGATTGTCAGCTGATATGGTAAGACTGGGATGGAGGAGAGGGGCACAATCCTTAAAATTGTCTAGAAGATTCTACATATCTGGCCCCATAACCTCTCTGACTTCATCTTCTACCAGTTTTAGCCTTTACTCACTCCACTTCCATTATATTAGCCTACTTGTCATTCCTCAAGTATGCCAGACACACAAGAACCTTGGCGATTTTGCAATTAGCTCTTCTCTCTTCCCCCTTTACCCACATAGCTAAGCCCTCCATCTTACTCAGTCTTTGCTACATAGCTCTTTTTCATGATTGCCAACTCTGACCACTCTACTTAAAATTAAAGCACTCACCTCTAAGCATTATTGTTTGTCCCTATTATGCTATTTTTTACCATATTAATTTTTAAGTAATTTGCTAATTTAGTTAGTTAGTTAATTTACTATATATTCCCCAATTTAAAAATAAGTTCAATGAAGGCAGGAGATGTTGTCTGTTTTATTCTCTCTTGATCCCTACCACTTGCCACACAATGTGCTCAACAATTATTTTTTGAGTGATTGAATAAAAGTTAAATGTAGATGAATCTTAACTTAATATTGTACTTAAAGAAGAAAATAAGTCAGAATACCTACATATGACTTAATCTATATAAATATCAGAAATTCAAAATTTAAAAATATTTAGAGAAATATTTGTGTAAACTTAATAAAATGAATACTTTTTATCTGAAAGTGACAAAGGAGGATGTAATTGAAGACTTAAAATTACTGTTTCTTAAGCCTTGTTGTTAGAACATGGGTAGCAGTTTTATTATTCTTTAAATATACATAAATATAACATATTCTTTTTTGTACACATAAAGTCTTTCCTGATAAAAATTAAAAGCAAAACAAATTATATTTTGGTACACTTGAGTTTGGAGGGGGACAAGTTTATATCTAGTTACTGCTTTATTTATACATAAATTGCTTTTATAACTTCACTTGATCCTCAAACACTCCTTATTTCCACTATATAGGTAAGAAAGCTAAAACTCAGAAGTAAAATAACTTCTCAAGCCCTAAGACAAATCACTGGGAGAATTAGGAATAAGACTTGGTCTTTGGATTCAGAGATTTGGACTGAAAAGTATAGTAATATTAACACTGAGTTCACATAAGGTATACAGTTAATTTAGTAACTTTGAGAATGTTCAGATAAATTTGACATTAATTTACATCATTAATTAATCAATGCTGATACTTATTCTTATGCATAAAATGCTGGCCCTCACATTACATTAACCTGAGTTAAATTAAAATTTATGGCCTTAATATTAAAGAGCCTCCAGAGGGAAGGGTTTGGGTGGGGAGAAGGGCACAAAGTAAACCAGAGAGAAGGTGACGGAAGACAATTTGAATTTGGGTAAGGGGTATGCAACATAATTTTGATCAAATTATGTCAAAATTATCTGGAGATGTTTTCTCTGAACATATGTACCCTGTTTTATCAATGTCACCCCATTAAAATTAATTTTAAAAAACACAATAAAAATAAATAAATAAATAAATAGCCTCCATGCTCTGACTACAACCTTCACCTCATCTTCTACATTCTATTCCAGTTATGCTGGAGCATTTCCCAAGCACAATATGCCCTCTATTATTACATTTCCTTTGTTATTATTATATCTTTATCTTAAGATACCTCCAACCTCTTCGCTTATTGGACATTGACTCTCTCTCAAAAACAGCTTAAATACCCCCCTCCTTCATATAAACCCTTTGCAAAATCCCCTTCGAAATTAATTGACACGTCCTTAGTGCAACTATTATATTTAGATTTTTTACTAAACTAGAAGTTACTTGAGAAAATAGTCTATGCTATGTGTATTTTCTCCACAGCTAAACAGCAAACAATGTTATAGTATATTCTTTCAATAACTACTGAATTAAATCCTGTAATGCACTCAAATAAGTAATAAATAAATCCCTAATGGGTTCCATAGACATGTCATTTTCTTAATCAATTTCCCTTAAATTCTTCCAGTTAAATTTAAAAAGATAATCTTTTGATAAAGTTTTTCCCATATGAATTTATAATCATGTAAATAACATAACACTTAATTTTATCATCATCATTATTATTATTGATAATGGTGGCAATTTAGTTTATTTCTGAAGATAAGAAAACCAAACAAGGGTGTTTTCTAATGGTAAGAAAATCAACATCTCATTTACTTGTTAATGTAGAGTAGGCACAGATGAGAGTGTCAGGACCAACTCATACTCCTAATTTAATTCATTTGTCATACGGTATTCCAGGTGTACTGCTGTTTCTGTGACAGCCAAGAGGTTGTGAATTAAATAGGATAATCTCATTCTTTGCATGTCCCGGCACGTTTCAGTAACAGAATGAGAGTCAGCGTAAATGAATCTATTGATCCTTTTCAAAATTCGACTACAAACCAATTTAGAATCAGATATATTAGATGTCAAGTGCAGCAGTTGTAGCAAGATCAGTGACATAATTAAGAACAGTGTTGAGTAGTAGAAGAAAAATGAGAGGGTATATTTTTTCCTATTAAACACTAAGAAATGGGAGTTGAATACCAATAATTTGGTTGCCTGTTAATGTGCAAGTTCCATTAACATTTAAGTCACTTAATAGTCTTTAAATTCTGCATATTTGGCACTGAGACTGTCTGACAGGTTACATAATAAAGTACTCTCAAGGAAACCTTCCTTAAAAACTTTTTATTTAGAGATGGCACTCACATTCTCTTCCATAATATATCACACTGATTTTTCACTATCTTTCTAAATAAAATCTTATGTTAAATATTTCCTCTGGGAGAACATACAAAGTACAAGAAAACAACATCCTGCTAAATTGATATTTATGAAACTACCTTATTAGGAGAAAAAGGTAGTTGTTTATATGACCAAATTAAACACAAATTACATAGTCTTCCTTTCCTGCTTACCTAGCCATCAGCTTGCTGTACAGAAATACATGTGTCTTCAATTACTTGCATCTTAGCTGTTCACTATTTTAGCTTATCCCACTGCACTGGAAGCTATTGTACATTTTAAAATACAGAATTTAACTATTATTCAAATATTTGTGCTTTTACTTACCAGTTAGTCTCTATTTTTTTCTAAAATTACTTATTACCCTTTCTAAGCAGATTGCACTAACAACTGTCAACCAAACCTCTACCACACAAATCCCTTAATTCTATGACTCTTCCAATTCTCTTCTTTTGTTAGCCAACCTTCACTCTGCCTATAGGACTAACCCTTTCTCCAGGCCCTTCACATTAACCATCATGGCCAGGATGGGGGAGGACATTTTCAAGGGCTTCAACTATCATATTTGGGTGATTCTGATAGACAGAACAATGAAGAAAAAAACCCCACAAGATCAGAGCATGAAAGCCAAGCAAGTCAAGATTTTATGAAAAAAATGATCTGACTTTAGATGATGGGTACACAACATAATCAACAGTTCAAATGCTATAGAAATGTTTACCTGAAACCTATGTACTCTTATTGAGCAATGAAACCCCATTAAATTTAATATTCTAAATTTAAAAAATGAAAAAGAAAAACGTGAAGGGTCAATCGTGTCTAATATAGCAGAAAGGGTTCTTTCTATCACAATGGTCATTATTCTATACACAGACATACACAAGTCAGAAGTTCCTGCTGTTGCTAATTGAATCTATCCCAATTATACTTTCAATATATAATAAAGAACTATAAATAGGTACAAAGACCAGTAAAATATGGTTTGAAGTGAACTTGAGCCAAAACTACAGTCTATTTAGAGGAACATGATGTATTTAGTCCCCTAGTATCAATGTCAATTCAGACTCCAATCCTGTTTGCTTACCACAAAGTTAATCTGGCAAATGGTAACAGGTTTTTTAAAGTAAGGATCAAAGACATGCTTATTTTATATACTTCTAATGGCACTACATAATTCTTCTTCAAGAGGTCCCCAACTCACCTACAATCAATGGGCTCAAGGTCTGTGAACTTAGATTTGATAATTGAATAAAAGATCACAATTTCCAATGCAATGGTTGACACCAAATTTCTACTTGTTAGCTTTATATTTTTAGTTATACAAAAAGAAAAACGCCCTAGTTATCTCTACTGTTTAATAAGTACAGAGTTTCAGTTTGGGTTGATGAAGATGTTTTAGACTTGGATGTTATGGTTGCATAACAATCTCAATGACACAGAATTGTAAACTTAAACATAATTAAAATGGTAAATTTTGTATTATGCATATTTTACTAGAATAAAAGGAAGCAATTCAGAACTATAATCCTGATAATTATCATTATACAATATGTACAATAACTATGTGATATTTAGTATACTCTTCCTGACTTCATAAAACATAATTATAACTGCTTTAAAATTTTGTCTGATATAACATTGAGCCATCTAGTGGTTGGTGAGTGTGTGTGTGTGTGTGTGCGTGTGTGTGTGTGTGTGTGTCCTGCTTTTCCCCTGAAAATTGGTCAGATTTTCCTGATTCTTTGCATTTTGACTAATTTTGAATTATATTCTAGACATTATAAATGTTTTGCCACATAGGTGATAGGTCCCATTATAAACCTCTGGAGAATGTTGATGTTTCTATTTTAGAAAGCACTCAACCAGTTAGGTTCATAACTTAAGGCTTTTTTGCCTTCTGCAGAGGTAGTTCAAATTTCCATTTAGGTTTTTTTGTTTGTTTGTTCATTTGTTTGTTTTTTTGTGGCAGAGACAGAGAGAGTCAGAGAGAGGGTCAGACAGACAGGAAGAGAGAGAGATGAGAAATATCAATTCTTCATTGCGGTTCCTTAGTGTTCATTGATTGATTTCTCATATGTGCCTTGACCAGGGGCAGGGGGGGCTACAGCAGACTAAGTGATCCCTTGCTCGAGCCAGCGACCTTGGACTCAAGCTGGTGAGCCTTGCTCAAACCAGATGAACCCACGCTCAAACTGGTGACCTCAGGGTCTCAAACCTGCGTCCTCCACATCCCAGTCCGATGCTCTATCCACTGTGCCACTGCCTGTTCAGGCTCCATTTAGTTTTTTAAACCTTTACTACATTGGTTTGAGTCTGCCCTGTGCATGTGTTAGTCAGAATTGTTCAGGTGATTTGAATTTCAGTAAAGTTCCCTAAGTTTTGGCTATAGTTTGATGGTTGTGTCCTATGCATGCATAGTTCAGGGTTAGTCTGCAACTAGTTTAGGTTAATACACAGAATTAGGAAAACCTTCTTTAGTTCTCTCTCTTTCTCTCTCTCTGTCTCTATTTCCTCCAAACTCTCTGGTCAACCGAGGTTCCCTTTTCTGATTCTTCTGTTCAGAAATATGAAATTTACATGCATTTTAGCTGCAGAAGCCACTGTACATGTACTACTCCATCATGGGTCCTGCTCATGAGGAAACTGAGAGGAAAAAGAAATAGAATGCCCCTCTCTCAATCATCTGACTTTTCTAAGTTGTGATCTTCCTCCAAAACCTGTGCTTTCTGTTATTTTTCAATCTTTAGGGACTTTAAATATAATGAATTGGTTTCATAGATGATAGAAGGCCTGAGAGGCTTAAAAGGAGATATCAAGTCAACACACAGATTGGACAATGGCAAACCAACCCTAGTGTTGGACAATGTAAAGAGATGCTGTGATCAGAGCCTACATGTCAGGGATCACTGGTAGGAGCTAGAACCTCCGAAGAGTCACTGCCTGGACCATGGTGGGAGTTTTTCAGTTGGGCTTTGAGCCACAGAGATCATTCACAGCCAGAGATGTATAGGAGGCCGAGTGATTTAAAGTGAAATACCCTGAGTTCTCCCACCCCTTTTGCCTTCCAATCATCTACCAGTAACTTCCATTGACCAAAACTCCCTGAATCCAGAGTGAAAGAGAGCCAAAAAAACGTATTTTCTTAGCTGAGAGAAAATCAGGGGATGATACAAAAACAGATTTGAGTCAAACAAGCTTTTGTTGGCATACTGAAGTATTCTGAAAATCTCAGACATCTATCACTCTGCCTATAAGTACTGCACTTAAAAATTTTTAAGTGCATTTAAAAGTCAAAACCTAGATGAAACAACAGATACTATCAACAGTCTATGAGCTTGATATTTTCCAGAAGTGCAGGAATGGCTATCATTTGAAATTATTACTTCTTTTTTTTTTTTTTTTTTTTTAAATAAATTTTTATTAATGGTAATGGGATGACATTAATAAATCAGGGTACATATATTCAAAGAAAACATGTCTAGGTTATTTTGTCATTAAATTATGTTGCATACCCCTCGCCCAAAGTCAGATTGTCCTTCGCCACCCTCTATCTAGTTCTCTGTGCCCCTCCCCCTCCCCCTAACTCTCCCCCTGTCCTCCCTCCCCCCACCCCTGGTAACCACCACACTCTTGTCCATGTCTCTTAGTCTCGTTTTTATGTTCCACCAATGTATGGAATCATGTAGTTCTTGTTTTTTTCTGATTTACTTATTTCACTCCTTATAATGTTATCAAGATCCCACCATTTTGCTGTAAATGATCTGATGTCATCGTTTCTTATGGCTGAGTAGTATTCCATAGTGTATATGTGCCACATCTTCTTTATCCAGTCTTCTATTGAAGGGCTTTTTGGTTGTTTCCATGTCTTGGCCACTGTGAACAGTGCTGCAATGAACATGGGGCTACATGTGTCTTCACGTATCAATGTTTCTGAGGTTTTGGGGTATATACCCAGTAGAGGGATTGCTGGGTCATAAGGTAGTTCTATTTGCAGTTTTTTGAGGAACCACCATACTTTCCTCCATAATGGTTGTACTACTTTACAGTCCCACCAACAGTGAATGAGGGTTCCTTTTTCTCCACAGCCTCTCCAACATTTGCTATTACCCGTCTTGTTGATCATAGCTAATCTAACAGGGGTGAGGTGGTATCTCATTGTAGTTTTGATTTGCATTTCCCTAATAACTAATGAAGCTGAGCATTTTTTCATATATCTGTTGGCCATTGTATCTCTTCCTGGGAGAAGTGTCTATTCATGTCTTCTTCCCATTTTTTTATTGGATTGTTTGTTTGTTTGTTGTTGAGTTTTATGAGTTCTTTGTAAATTTTGGAAATTAGGCCCTTATCTGAGCTGTTGTTTGAAAATATCATTTCCCATTTAGTTGGCTGTCTGTTTATTTTTATATCAGTTTCTCTTGCTGAGCAAAAACTTTTTATTCTGATGTAGTCCCATTCATTTATCTTTGCCTTCACTTCTCTTGCCATTGGAGTCAAGTTCATAAAATGTTCTTTAAAACCCAGGTCCATGAGTTTAGTACCTATGTCTTCTTCTATGTACTTTATTGTTTCAGGTCTTATATTTAGGTCTTTGATCCATTTTGAATTAATTTTAGTACACGGGGACAGGCTGTAGTCGAGTTTCATTCTTTTGCATGTGGCTTTCCAGTTTTCCCAACACCATTTGTTGAAGAGGCTTTCTTTTCTCCATTGTGTGTTGTTGGCCCCTTTATCAAAGATTATTTGACCATATATATGTGGTTTTATTTCTGGGCTTTCTATTCTGTTCCATTGGTCTGAGTGTCTATTTTTCTGCCAATACCATGCTGTTTTGATTATTGTGGCCCTATAATATAGTTTAAAGTCAGGTATTGTAATGCCCCCAGCTTCATTCTTTTTCCTTAGGATTGTTTTGGCTATTCGGGGTTTTTTATAGTTCCATATAAATCTGATGATTTTTTGTTCCATTTCTTTAAAAAATCTCATAGGGATTTTGATGGGAATTGCATTAAATTTGTATATTGCTTTGGGTAATATGGCCATTTTGATTATATTTATTCTTCCTATCCAAGAACAAGGAATATTTTTCCATCTCATTGTATCTTTTTCGATTTCCCTTAACAATGCTTTGTAATTTTCATTATATAGGTCCTTTACATTCTTTGTTATGTTTATTCCTAGGTATTTTATTTTTTTTGTTGCAATCATGAAGGGGATTATTTTTTTGAGTTCGTTTTCTAATATTTCATTGTTGGCATAGAGAAAGGCTATGGACTTCTGTATGTTAATTTTGTATCCTGCGACCTTACTGTATTGGTTTATTGTTTCTAATAATCTTTTTGTGGAGTCCTTCGGGTTTTCGATGTATAGGATCATATCATCAGCAAAAAGTGATACCTTTACTTCTTCTTTTCCAATATGGATGCCTTTTATGAAATTATTACTTCTTAGGATGTAAATCATGTCATATAAATTCAATTGTTAAAATGAGAGAGTGAAGTGTCAGCCATTGTGTTCTGTATGTCTTGATCTCCAGTAGAAATCAAAAGGCACAAATCAGAGCCAAGAATCAAGGGTCAACAAAAAGGAAACCTAAGAGAACCTAGACTTTGACACAAGTAACAATAATGAGTAAGATACACAAGAACAATTTCTTCCCAATTGAAAGCTTAGAAAATCCCTGAAAATCTAGGAGATGCAGTTCACAGGGAAATGAACGCATATTTCTCCAACATAACAACACCAACTTTTGGCAGGTTTATTTTTCAACCCATAGATCTTTCATAACAAAACATTTTAGGAGAGCTGTCAATATGTCAGATCTTTGTCTCTAAAGTAGAACATGCCTTGAATTCTCAGGATAAAATTCAAAATTAAATTGCCAATTAAAAAAAACTAGATACTTTCTGTTAAGTGTATATACTCAACTTATAATATTCTGTGAGTCTATTTTAATAAGATATTGAAATTCTCCTATTTATATTTTCCTAATTATTTATCATACAACTAATTTGCATCCAAAGTCACTTTCAAAAGTCAATTCTTATGCAGGCAATTTCAACTAGGACTCAATTATTCTGAAAAAAGAAATGAGAATGGAAAATGTCATGGAAGTTTTCATTTTTATTCTCTATTTTCTCTTCATATCCTTGAATTTAAATGTTATAAATCAGCCTATAAATGCAATCCTAAATTAACACCTTGCACCTTTGAGCTAAGAGTCAAATAGTTTAACTCATTTACCCAAATGGTTTTTTTATATAAAGTAAAACAAACACAGAAGTGAACTACTATAATTTGTTAAGTAGGAGGATGAGAATAAGGTTTGACTCATTTAAAAGTGGTTTAATAGAGAATATGTTTCTCTTGAGATGGAATTAGTTGGTGTAATTTTTAGACCAGTTAACTGCTGCATAATTAAAGTTTCCAAATGTGCCTGTGGTTCTCAAACTCCTCCAGCCTGAGCAGCAGTGACTAAGCTTCCCATCCCATCAGCAGTCCCTGAATTGGCAGCATAAGCTGCAGCACAACCTGGGTTCAGAGATTCTAAGTCTCTACTTAAAGAATATATTTTTCCTCAGACACAAAAAAAGCAGATAATGATCAAACTGAAAACAGTACATGCATCTCTTCTCACATTTTCTGTGGCTCAGCTACCCCTGAGTAAGCATAAATACTGAAGAGAGCACTCAGAGCTGACATTTAACATTCCCAGGAAAATTCTGTGAACTTGCTTTAGTGCCTCCACAGAAATAGTACAGCCAACATAGTGCTTTGCACAGATGTAATTTGTCAGTTTTATCACACATGGGAAACAGTACTGTCTACTAGAAAATATTCTCTTTGGATGTAGAACTAACCTCCCCTCCCCACAAAACAAAAAAAAAATGGTGTTAATTGCAGTTGAGAGAAGTTGAAGGAAGGTCAATAGCTAACTGCAGCTGCTCCAATAGATTTTCCCCAACTACACTGAGGGGGGAGGGAAAGAAGAAGAAAAGCAGAGTGGGAAGAGAGGCAGGGGAGATGAAAGGAAGGGGGGGAGAGAAAATTTACACTATATATTCCTTTTTTTCACAATCTCAGTTCTATTTTATTATGATAAATCTTACGAGTAGTTACATTACTTAGATTTGATTTTGTTTGAATTATCATGTAGAAAATGCACAAGACTTTTACAACAGAATTTGTTTATAAAGGAATCTCCAGATGTTCTTTTTAAAAAATATTTATTATATTAACTTTAGAGAGAAAGGAAGGGAGAGAAGGAGAGACAGGAACATCAATCTGCTCCTGTATGTGCCCTGACAGGAGATTGAACTGGCAACTTCTGTGTTTCAGGACAATGCTCTAACCCAGTGGTCCCCAACCCCTGGGCCACGGACCGGTAGTGGTCTGTGGGCCATTTGGTACCAGTTCATAGAGAAAAAATAAATAACTTACATTATTTTCGTTTTATTTATATTTAAGTCTGAACAATGTTTTATTTTTTTAAAATGACCAGATTCCCTCTGTTACATCCATCTAAGACTCACTCTTGACCTTGTCTCGGTCATGTGATACACTTATCCATCCCACCCTAAAAGCCAGTCCGTGAAAATATCTTCTGACATTAAACCAGTCTGTGGCCCAAAAAAGGTAGGGGACCACTGCTCTAACCAACTGAGCTATCAGACCAGGGCTCCAGGCATACTTCTAGCATTGATTATAGTAGTGAAACATGACAATATGGAATAATCAATGTGTTATTTTCCCCAGACACCATTAAAATTTAAAGTTTTAAGCATCAGTAAAATTTAATATCCTCCTACTTGATTGATGGAACTTTAGGTTTATCTTCATTCCTTGTCACTTTTTATAGAAATTTCTCATATCTTGGACAAATACAGAGGACTCTACCTAGAAGGCAAATCAAGCCAAAAACATGTCACACCAAGCTACTCACCCAGGGTTTCATGGTTTGAGTCTCACACAAAATATTTGAATGGACATTTCACTGAAAAAGATATATGAATTGCTAATTGGAATATTAAAAATAACTCAATCATTAATCATGAGGTTAATATATTAAAAGCACAATAAGATGCTACTCCACATCCAGTAGAATGACTAGAACCAAAATAACTAATCATACCAAGGACTGCCAGGCTATGGAGCAGTTGGGGCTTACATAAACTGATGGAAGGAATACAAAATGTCACAAACACTGGGGAAAAAAGAGTTTGGTCATTTCTTATAAAGTGAACCTTTTTTTTTTTTAGGTGAGAGGAGGGAAGAGAGTGGGGCAGAATCTTTCATGTGCCCTGACTGAGATCTACCAGCAACCCCATCTGGGGCCAATTCTCAAGTACCAAGCTATTTTTAGCACCTGAGGTAGATGTACTCCGAGGAGCACTCCACAGTGCCTGGACCCATGCTCAAACCAATGGATCCAGTGGCTGTGGGAGAATAAAGGTAGAGAAGAGTGGGGGAAAAGAAGCTGATGGTTGCTTCTTCTGTGTACCCTGACTGGAAATCAAACCCAGGACATCCATACACTGGGCCAACACACTATCCACTGAGCCACCAGCCAGGGCCAAGTGAATTATTCTTATAAAGTGAAAAACAGCAATTCTCTTTTTTGATATTTTGATCTTTGACCAAGAGAAGGAAAATAATATTTTTACAAAAAAAAATTTAAAAAAATACACACACACAATACACATTAACATTTAATTAGGAATAATGCTGGAGAAAATAGAAAGCAGTAATAAAAGAAAATCAAATATGAGATTGAGAGATTCCATAAAAGCCACAAGCATGAGCCTATAGGAGCTGAGTAAGGTTGTTGATGACAGGACATTGTAGACATCACTCATTCACAGGGTCACCAGGAGTTGGAGCTGACCTGACAGAACATAGCACACATATTCATAAAAGAGAATAATACTTGGCAATAAAAGGCAGCAAATAACTGATACACAAATGAATAAATCACAAAAACATTATACTAAGTGGAAGAAGCCAGACACAAAAGAGTCCATAGTGAATGATTCCATTTATATGAAACTCTAAAAAAGGCTAATTGAAACCAGAGCATCAGAAAGCAAATTACCCAGTGCCAGGAGCAAGGGAAGTGCTGGGTAACTAACTCCAAAAGAGTGTGAAAGAAATTTGGAGGTGATGGAAGTGTTCATCTTAATTGGATTTTTTTAGTTGAGTGTCTACATTTGTTAAAATTCATCAAAACTGTGGGTTTACCTTATTATATGGAAATTATGCTATTCCAAAGGCCATATTTCAGAATCATAGATTGTATCTTTCTTTAATAAATTTTACTATTTGCTATCATTTCTTGTGCACAAAATTTTACATTTATCATTTCATATAACTCATAAATATACCCAGTTAGATATTATTAGTAGTACCATCTCAAAGCTGAGTAGATGGGGCTTGAAAGTATTAGTAGACTAGGCTTAGATATAGCTCATAAGTTGCTGCTGTACAAATGAACTCAATATTCTCAGAACCACCATTCCACACTATCTCTCTGCAGTCCCACAGACTTCCTTTAAACCATCATGTGCAACATAACACTAGTTTCTGTCCCATATTACAGTATTGATATTTTATTTTAGAGAATGATATAAAAGCTCTCACCCGTGACTTCCTTGGAAGAAGAAGAATTTAGTTTGATTAAATTTACCCTGACTTTCTTATCTCCATATTATCTCCTAATTATTGTTTCTAAACTAAAATTTTATGACTAATAAAGTTACAGTGTAGGTTAAATTACTTTAATTTTCCATCAACTATCTGAAAATAAAATGCCTTTTGATTTTGTGCCACCTTAATTACCTATATCCTCTGGTCCTGCTTGTTACATTGATTTAAGAATACTCTGAATTTTTTTCTGTTCACTCAGTGATGAACTCTTTTATCACTTATGCTTGTAATATTGAAAACACCCTTTCACGAACACACAGAAAGACATTTAATGAGGGCCAGATTCTACTGTCAGGTTTGCACATGGCTCTCATTAAGTTTTCTGTTTAGTCCCTATAATCACTATTGTAAACATTTTAGTTACCCTCCTATGGTGAATATCTGCTTATACCAGGGGTCTCAAACTCGCGGCCCGCCGAACAATTTTGTGTGGCCCGCAGACTAATCCACGAAGTTCAAAATATTTTGGATAAAATTAAGTAAGCCTAGGGGCCTACTTGTATTTTTCATTTCTCTAGCATCCTAGCTAGATATTAGCTTAGTTAACAGCAGTTGTGATGCGAACTACAGTTTCTGGTCGTTTTGTGACACTGAGTAAACTGCATGTACGATTGTGCTTGTTGTACTGATTTTTTTTTTGTTTTCAACTGCAGTGAGAAAAGTGTTGCGTAACAGTTGCCTTTTGTAGACCTAGTGCGGCCCGCCAAACGGCTGTGATCTTGCTCTGTGGCCCACATGCTGAGTTGAGTTTGAGACCCCTGGCTTATACCTATTAAAAAGCTCTATAAAACACCACATTTTATTAACTATGTTTTGTTCTAACAAGGACCAAGTTTACTGATATTTTACCCTTTATAAAAAAAAACAAAAAACTTTATACCAAAAACTCATAAAAAAGTCAGATAGTAAGCCAACAAGTATCAGCAACCTTTAAAAAGGCATAAGAAATGAGAATTTGTATTAAGTGACAGTGCTTGGCTATCTGAAATTATTAAGTAGGAATCAAATTGATTCTAAAAGTGTTTCTCTTCCACTGTCTTTTTAACAGGTCTAAATAACAATCTTAGTTCTTTGTAAGTATTTTTGCATTCAATATAAAATCTTTATATAATGAGATTTAAATAATTATCACATCATAGATAAGTCATGGATAGTTGGTTATTTCAACAAATAAATTTGAAACTCTCACTTGACCAAGGGTAACACCAATAATAGGAAGTTTCCCATATTGTCAAATGTACAAATGTTACACATTACCACTCCTCTTCTTTTTAGTCCCTCTCACTGAAGTCCTGATGCACAAGTCCTCTCAGCTCTATCCCATCTGTCACATGATTATCCCTTAACTGCCTCCTAACTTTTCCTGTCCTGTAAACTACCTCCTGTGTACGTGGCCTAGCACAGCAGCCTGACTGTAAGCTATTGGAGGGCAAGGGCCTTATCTTATGTCTGTTCTCAAGGAATATTAGATAAATTAATACATGGAGATAAGGTGCTAGGGAACTAAGGTTACCTATAATTATTTTCTTAACAAAATGATGTACTTAAACCTTGCTTAAAATAATATTTAAAGAAGGGTTTACTGTTTTAGCGTAACTGTGTATTTGGGATACCCTGCTTTTTACCTGGATCTAGAACCCACTGTAATCTTTACGGGAGAATTAAAAGCCTTGTCCAGTATACAGCATGTCCATGAGCCAAAATAAGAGACATTAGAGGTATTCTTTTACTCACCTTACACATCAGTTTAAATAACTGGGTTTTTATTACTGCCATTGTGTTAGGTTCTCCTTCTGTTTCCATATCTGTCCTGCTCAGCTCCTCCCTCATTCCTAAGACTAAATTCCTGATCCTAAATCCCCATGCCTGAACTGGGTCCATACTAAGTAGTATTATACATCCAGACCTTCATGACACTGTCTGCCTAGTTCTCTTTCCTAATTGTCTGATCTTTCTCCTTTGAGTCTTTGTTAAGCCCAATCACTTCTGGTCTGGTGTGTAGTTAACTACTGATGCATAGCAAACCTCCCATAGTCAAGGGCTTATAACAACTATATATTATGTCTCATAATTCTGTGGGTTAGCTAGGGTCAATTAGTTGGTTCTTCTATTGGTTTTACCTGATCACTTATGCGTCTTAAATTACATGTCCACTTGGCTGGGATTAGAGGGACTAAAATACCCTCAGTTACATATCTGGGACCTTGTTATTAGATCTCAGTTGAATAACTCTCTCAACAACATCTCCTATTTCAGAAGTCTAACCAAAATCCCTGATGATGATAAGGTCCTAAGAAATGACAGTAAAATCTGCAAGGCCTCTTTAGAACTCAAACAATGTCATTTCTACTGCTTTCTGCTGGTCAAAGCATGTCATAAGGCTGACTCAAATACAAAGTAGTAGACAAATAAATTCCATCTCTAGCTCCGAAAAGCAGCAATTTTACATGGCTAACCATTGTGTTTGGAAGCCATTATTAAAATGATCTTCCACAGCTATTTTGTATAGCCCCTCAGAAAATCTCAAGTTTTGCTACCCTCCTCCTAACATGGGCACCCAACAAATAAATGTACTTATTCTCATTTCAAACTATTCATGGGGAACACTAGGAATAATAATTAATGTACAATGGAGTCACATTGATACTAAAATGTAGAAATAAGATAGAACACAGAATTGGAAGACTACTTCATCTCCAGCCCACACTGCCTCCAAAATATTATTTCTTGAGGTGCAGGATGCCACACTGCATTCAAGGGTGTGACAATCCTTTGTTTAATGGTATGAATTTTTTCAAGCATTTGGGAGACTTTTGGTCCCCTGGGTTGCAGATGTGAAGTGACTAGGGTGAAGTGCAGCTATCAGAATTGGTGTAGAAGGAAAAGCATGGGAGTTTGACTACTTAGACCCTCCACCTTTTAAGGGAAATTGCTGAAGGTGCTATCTTCAGATTATATATTATCATTACATATCATACATATACATATATATAATATCATTTTTATAATCTATATTTATATAGATTATAATATATTTATATGATATATCATAAAATATATATATGTATACTTATATATAAAATTATCCAGGTTATATATTACCCAGTCTGGCTCACCAGGGCTGACAAGACAACTAGAATTCAGAAAAGAAGTCCTACTTTGGGTCAAGATGGAGGAGTAGGTAAATGTTGTGCTCACTTTCTCTCACAACTACAGCAAAATTATAAATCCTTGAGAACCACCTGAAGAATAGAATTCTTATAACACAGGATATAAAGAAGAGGCCAACACTGGTAGAAGAGGGCAGGGATGCAAAATATTTCAGTTCCACACCCACTTTTGGCAGTTGAGAATTGAAATGGATATCTCACTGAGAAGTTCTCCGCTAGAAAGCAAAGGGTTACAGCCCCACACCCAGCTTTCCAGTCCAGAGCACCAGTGTCATGCAGAGGAGTCCCCACAATAGCTAGCTGTGAACATTAATAGGCACTCAGTACAGGTGTGACAGGGGGCTGCTGTAAACCCAGGCATCCACCTAAACCGACTGTGTGCAGACCCATTCATTCACTTTCACCTTAAACTCCAGTGAAGGGACAGTAGCTCCAAAGACATCAGGGCTAGAAAGGAGGAATTGGGCCCTGGCCGGTTGGCTCAGCAGTAGAGCGTCGGCCTAGCGTGCGGAGGACCCGGGTTCGATTCCCGGCCAGGGCACACAGGAGAAGTGCCCATTTGCTTCTCCACCCCTCCGCCGCACTTTCCCCTCTGTCTCTCTCTTCCCCTCCCGCAGCCAAGGCTCCATTGGAGCAAAGATGGCCCGGGCGCTGGGGATGGCTCTGTGGCCTCTGCCCCAGGCGCTAGAGTGGCTCTGGTCGCAATATGGCGACGCCCAGGATGGGCAGAGCATCGCCCCCTGGTGGGCAGAGCGTCGCCCCATGGTGGGCGTGCCGGGTGGATCCCGGTCGGGCGCATGCGGGAGTCTGTCTGACTGTCTCTCCCCGTTTCCAGCTTCAGAAAAATGAAAAAAAAAAAAAAAAGAAAAGAAAGGAGGAATTGAAATGTCTGGCTTCAGAGCTAGGGCTGGAGGGGCAGCTCTCTCTGCTATTTTGTTCTTTTGTTGAACTCTCCCATACTCAGCCTACAGGCACAGGCAGGCACCAAGTCTGAGACTCCATTAACTCAGCTAACATTACTCTCATCCCACCTTGTTGATTCTCTGAGACCCTGCCCACCTCTTTCAAAGACTAACAAACCAAGCTGCAAACTTTTCTAAAACCTCTCAAAGGTTCACAAGCCCCAAACAAGCAGTAGCTGGCTTTGGCATGCTCTGTACCTCTTTCTAAGTGGCCTCAAGCCTGGCACAAGTGGCAGCTGGCCTAAATTCACAGGTACCTCCAAGCTCAGCACAGGCACTTTGATTACTTTGCAGCTCCAGGCAGCCCTAGGCTGGACACAGGCAGCAGATAATTTTAGACTACACCAGAGCCCTTCTCAAGAGATGCCCAAACCAATACACCAAGTGTCCAGCTTCAAACCACACCAGAGCACCACCTAATTATTGCCACACATGACATACACAAAGGGAGGACTCAGCAGGCAACAGAGCCTTGCTAAAGCAAATTCTTCTCCATGGGCTCAGCTTCTGCACAATAGCTTATCTACTGAAGTCATGGCCAGTCCTCACAGTCAGCCAGCCTGAGAATCAATCTCACCCACATATGTGCCAACAGCAATCAAGGCTCAACTACAACTGGAGAGCACACACAAGCAACATAAGGGACATACCTGGGACACCTGGCTGAAGTGAACAGGGAGGCTGAGCTACTGGGCTGCACAGGACACCTACTATATAAGGCCACTCTACAAAGACTGGGAGACATAGCAGATCCACCTAATACATAGAAACAAAAACAGGGAAGCAGCCAAAATGAGGAGACAAAGAAACATGTCCCAAATGAAAGAACAGAACAAAACTCCAGAAAAGAGACTAAACAAAATTGATGCCAACAATCTATCATATGCAAAGTTCAAAACACTAGTTATAAAGATGTTCAATGAACTCAGGGGAAGAATAGACTATCTCAGTAAGAACTTCTACAAAGAGATAAGAAACATTAAAAAGGAAATAAAACAAAACAAAAAATTCAGAAGTAAAGAATACATTTGATGGAATCCAACATTGTAGGAGATTAGAGAAGTAAAAGATCAAATCAGTAATCTGAAGTATAAGGTACTGTGATCTTGGCATGCTCTGCACTACTGGATACAGTGGATAAACAAGTGGTACATACAATGGAATATTACTTGGCCATAAAAGAGAATGAAGCCTTACCATTTGGGACAACATGGATGAGCCTAGAAGTTATTATGCTCAGTGAAATAAGTTTGACAGAGAAAGACAAATGCAATATAACTTCACTTATTTATAAACCTAAAAATAGAAATAAATGAGCAAGCAAGACATAAGCAAACTCATAAATGCAAAGAACAAGCTGATGGTTGCCAGATGGGAAAGGCATCAGGGGTCTGAGTGAAAAAGGTGAAGGGATTAAGAAGTACAAATTGCCAGCTACAAAATAGTTATGGTGATATAGCCAATAATATTGTAACAACTATACATGGTTCACACACTAGTTATAATGATGTCCCTTGTGTTGCTTGTGGGTGCAAGATGTATTGGGGAATCACTTTGTAAATTGTATAAATGTCTAACCACTATGCTGTACACCTGAAACTAATACAATATTAAATGTCAAATATAATGTAAATTTTTTAATGTTTTTTTAAAGAAAAGAGATCTCATTTATATAATAAGCAAGTAGCCAGAACAGCTTATAGGTGGTATCTCATAGGAAGGTGACATGGTCGGCAAAGGGCAGCAGGAGGTCCATGAGGAAACTGCAGCTCTGGCATAATCAAGAGAACTAGTCAGAGTTGGAAGAAAGCAGGGAAAACTGATTTTTAAATTCATGTGTGTTTATGTAAGTGAAACATTGTATGATATATCAGAAAAGCCTCAAATGAACTAGATTTTAGCCCATTCTTGGTTCTATGATGTAATTATGAATCTATTAAAACTCCATCTTATCCTCTGTACTTAGAGCTAGTACCTTTTATCCAGCTCAGAATTCTTGCTAGAAGTGAGCTATTTTAAGGAGAAATTCAGTCATCCTAATCTCTGAGTTCCTGAAGTTAATGATTTCCTCAAGTACAAGAATCATTATAAATGAGTCCATATTGCTTTTCTCTAATATCTTTTCCGACTTGAAATGAATTTATTTACTACTGGGTGTTAAAAGTAAATTTTCAGAAGCATTTTCAGAGCTGGTGTATGGCTCAGACATTTGCATTCCCTTCCAAGAAAGGAGACTGTGAAAAAGAAAAATATGCCCTTTAAAGGTAAGTTTCAATGAACTGATGCATTAAACACAAGTTCTGGTGAAGCAATTAAAATAGTTATAATTATGTTAGCTAGAACATAACCAAAACAAACCAAATTCCTCTATCCTGTTGTTTTTATGTTGGCCTTGGCATGGAAGCACAGAAACTAAGGAGATTCTTTCTTAACTTGAATGCATAGCAACACTACAAATGTCAAGAGTATAAAAATTTTAGAAGGAAATAATAATATATCCTACATGGATGTTCAAAATGGACCCATCTTGAGGTGGGGGAAGAATTTCCTTTGGGAAAGGTAGAAAGATTCAGTAAAATTTTCTCACCCATGACTCATGAATGAAATGTACCAGATGATTTTGATATAATTATTTGTTGGATTTGATTTTAATTTTGGAGGAAATGAATAGAAAGGGGAGAATTCTCTAGTAGCAATGTCCAAAGAACTTTTTCTTTAAGGTTTTAAAATATACCACTAACATGAGTGAGTGCATTACTGCACAATTCTCTGGGCCTTTATGAAAACTTTGTAGATAATTCTGCAAATGGATATTTGACTGAATAATGTACATTACTCATATTCATGCTGATAAGTTCAAACTGAGTAAAAGTAAAACTTTTTAAAAGTATTAAAGAAGTAGCAAAGTTGACAATTAATTTCTGTGTAGTTTTGTCATGTTATCTCAAATTTTAAAAATTGCAGATCAAATTTCAGGATTTTAGAGCAAACTGTGACTCAAAGATAAAATCCCTTGTTCTCTTTGTTCCCTTGACATTATTCTTTTAAATGCCCCTCATATGGGAAGTAGGCCAGTTAATAACAGTACTGAAATAAAAATCAGAGGAAGTACAAACTAAGAAAAGATATCTATGAAATTTGCAATAACAACTTTGTAATAGAAAAAAATCTCTGAAAGGGCACAGTCTACATAAACATAGAGCACTTTTAACAAAAGTAACTGGATTACAAAGCAAGTTCAGCCTCTAGCAGTTAAAAATTAGGATAAAAAAAAAAGCTTCTAAAATCATATCCCATACTTCTGCTCACTTCTTATGACCATAACTCAACCCCACAGTCATACTAGGCCATTAAAGGGGCGGAGACATGCAGACTAAGAGCAGGAATTCACCCAACTAAAAGTCAAAGTTCTAAAACAGAGAGAGGAGATAGTTGACAGTCTCTGCCACGTCCTTGTTTCATGGCTGTTCTTGAAACACTTCCTTCTTTCGACTGCTAAAATGTAGTCATAATTTCATTTTATCATAACACTCACCAATCTGGAAAACATCTCCCACATTACAGTACCGCAGTTATGGTATCTGCATATGACTGTAAAATAGGCATTACTATGTTACCTTCTAACTCTAATAATAAGAAACAGATGTTCAAAGAATTATCATAATTTGTCAAGAGGCAAGACATACATTGTTTTTTTGTTTTGGTTTTAGTTTTCGGTTTTTGTTTGTTCAATTCTTTCTATCTCATACTTGGCCAAATTACCATTATGCCATAACTACCGGTTCTTCTTTAGTTAGATTATCCTTCTATCATTTGCTAAGATAACTTCCAGGGAAAAAAAAAAGAGTAAAATCATAATTTACATTGACAAAGAATTTCCTTGAGCAAACTTTAGTCAGGGATCTCTGAGCTCTTTTTTCAATTAGGTCTATTCTTCAAGCTTACCTAGCCAGTTATAGCAAAATCCTGCTAAATTAGTTTACAGAGAATCCTAGATATATGACCATCTTCAATATCTGATCAAATACCTCATTCCTTACCATCCTCCAAGTGACAGCTGATCATCCTGGCCTTCCCTTAGCAAGAATCCTGTCAGGTCAGTTTAACAGGAATTTCCCTTACCCTTCAGGTCTCCTTTTAGTAATTTGCCACTGACTCCTCTCAAACTGCTCCTTGGCTATTAATCTCTACTTGTCCTTGTTTTAGGAATTGATCCTGATCTCTACCCTATTGAGATAGTCTTGACACCTGGGAAAGAGCTAATAACTCTAAAACTCTTATTATTAGAGTTAGAAGGTAACATAGTAATGCCTATTTTACAGAGTCATATGCAGATACCATAACTGCGGTACTGTAATGTGGGAGATGTTTTCCAGATTGGTGAGTGTTATGATAAAATGAAATTATGACTACATTTTAGCAGTCGAAAGAAGGAAGTGTTTCAAGAACAGCCATGAAACAAAGACATGGCAGAGACTGTCAACTATCTCCTCTCTCTGTTTTAGAACTTGACTTTTAGTTGGGAAAGAGCTAATCTTAACCCAGGATTAACGTTTTAGAATCATGGTAGTCCTGAATGAAGCCTTCCTTACTGTTTTAACAAGTATAAGAATAATTTTAACAACATACAAATATAAACATGAACACATGTTAAAAAAAATTCTCATATGATATGAGAGTGCAAGGCAGATGATATAATACTGTAGATTCAAAGGGAATGTCAAAACAGTACCTATTTATATAAATAAGTGTTGAGATACATGCAAATGAAGTCAAAACTGGGTTTTCCTTAGAAGAGTAAATTAAAAAAACAGGAAAGCATCTGGACTGTTATCTGCAATTTATAAAGAATTGCAACATAGTTCAAAGACAGTGAATAGGGCTAGAATCTGATTGCCTGGGAGGGTGTGCTACAGATAATGCATGGTTTTGCAAAGAAACACATTTTTTTTTCTATATATCAAATTGTAAAATGTCTCCTTTCTATACTGATAATCTTATACTGATAATCTCAAAATATGCATTTTCATACCCTATATGTCTCACCAAAGGTATTTTAATGTATGTTATGCTCACTCTGCATTTCAATGTTATAGAAGGCATTATATTTTAAAGCTCAAACATCATGTCAAGCTTCAAATTAATACCTGTGTATTCCATAAAATTAGATATGCTTTTCAATATACCCACCTTTGTTATTGTCACAACTACTACTCCAGTAACTCAGGAGTAACATTTTAGAATCATTTTAAACCTTGACTAACTTGAGTTTCATATCCATTAGTAATAAAGTTCTGAGTTTTTTTCCAAAAAAAATGTATTTTTAGGTGCAAGATTCCCATTTCCTTTTATCATTCACTTAGTCCTAAATTGCTCTTTAGTCTTTCCTTCCCATTTCTATCCCTTAATAACCTAATGTGTAGCTACCAAATTAATCTCTGTAAACCTACTATGCAGCATAGATATTCTCATATTAAATGTGTGGTGGTTGTAGATATTTCTCAAAGATGGCTTGTAACAGTATCTCCACATGCTCTAGCTACTACATGGAAGAATTCCTTTGTGATTGTCTCAAACAACAAGAGTGCAGTGGTAATGACACTCCTGACACCCAAGACTAGGTAGTAAAAGGTGATATAGCTTCCACCTGATGCTCCTTCTCTCTAGATGCTTGCTATTGGCACTCAGCCTACAGGCTGTAAGGAAGCCTGGCCGCAGAGAGAGGCCACATGGAGGTATTTTGGCTAATAGCCTTAGCTGAGGTCCTATCTGCTAACCAGCATTATCATCAGACATGTGAGTGAGGAAACCTCCAAGATAATTCCAGTCCCAGCCCCATCTGAAAGCCAGCATATAAAAAAAAAACCCCCAAGGATGGCCTAGCTGAGGCCAGTCAACTCATTAATGGATAATAAGAATAACTAATTACTGTTGTTTTTATGCTACTACATTTGGGGTGGGCTAGGCATCAATGGCTAAGTAACACTGTAGGGCAAGCATTGCAATCATAATCTAGGTTTTTTTATGGAAAAAATAGGCAGTGCAGAGATGATAAATTGCTGAGTTGATTAGACCAATAGCATTCTGAAGTATGAACTTCTTGAATGTAGTGACCATGTTCATTATCTGAATACCAATGGTCTATCAGAGTGTCTGGTCCATACTAAATATACAAGAAATGGTGTTTAAATGATTAGCCAAACAAATAGGGATACATGAAGATTTTAGTTGGTTTAGCTTGATTGGTTCTTGAAATAATACGGGCTTCTAATTGTAACCAAAAACTGTAATTTCAGGTTTGTTTCATGTTTCTTTGGATTGTTTTTATTTTTTTATCCTGAATATTAAAGGATTATTATTAGGGGTCTCTCAAATAGCAGATTATATGAAATAGATTCTTTTAACAATTAGATTTATAATGCAATTAATCCTGCTATAATGGTCAAAAAATTTAGAATATTTTTCACTTCCCATTTTAATCATTAATGCCAGATATCTTGATCTCAAAGAGGAAAAAATAAAGAACACAATAAACTGTAAAGTATTTTGTTGTCTCATTCAGGTTTAAATGTTTATGTCTCAAGCATTAAATAAATTGTACTTGGACCAAGATGTCCTGTTGCAAAGCATAAACATTCAATATCTGCTGTTTCTTTACCACATTTTTCTAGAAATAAAATTTTTTATGGTTGTGGGGAAGCAGCTGTGTTAGGCTTACTCACTGGTTTGCCGGCCGCAAACACTTTGCCTGATTGGTGCAGGAGCACGTGGCAGCCACATGTGTATGGTCTATGTAAGGCGACAGCTGCTTTCCCTCGGTGGCAATTCTCCCAGATCACTTTCCCGCCACTGTGAGGTAGGGATTTCCCTGCTCTCTGGCCCTTCAGTGCAAAAAGCAGGCTTTCCTTTGTTTATTAGCTCTTTTCCTTTTTTGTTTATTTGTTTTCCTATCTTTGCAAGCTTCCAATAAATAGGTATGGCCCAATGCTTTCCAATTCCACAGTTCCTCTACCATCTGCCTGAATTCAATGTGAACCTGCCTGGCCACAGCCACCAGCATTTCAATGGTAAAAAAAAACACCTTGTTCAATACTTAGATTATAAGATTTTGAATCTTATTGTCATATTTATACTTTCTTATAAGTAACAATTCAAATAATTCAATATATCCAATTAAAATGACTGTAAAAATTATATGTATATACAAATACCTAATAGTTCTGAGAAGTACCTTAAAATTAATATATTGAGGGATAGAAAGCTATAGAGTAAAGAGTCACAGAAATTTTAGGCAAACTAAGTAAATAGAATTCAAAGATCCCAAATAATCAGTGCCTTAAAACAAGATAAATGTTAAATTTGGCTGAGTTCAAAAAAGGAAATTTTCATAGTTCTACCTATGAACAAACAGAAAATACATCTTATATAAAACTTCAAAAGATAATCAGCATTCATTCATGTTAACACAAATGTCCATGAGGAAGGAGCGCCCTATAAATAACTGTGGTAGACAGAATAAAGCCACCCCTCCCAAAATGGTCCAGGTTCTAATACTCAGGACATGTGACTATGTTAGGTTACCTGGCAAGGGGAATTAAGGTAGCAGATGAAATTAAGGTTGCTCATCAGCTGACTTTACAATAGAAAGATTATCCTGGATTACCCAGCCAGGTAAATCCAATGTAATCACAGGGTCCTCAAACCTGAAAGAGAAAGCAAAAGAGTCAATGACAGCTATACAATGTGACAAAAATTTAGCAAGCCATTGCTGGTTTAGAAGATAAAAGTGGACATAAACCAAGGAATGTGGGAAGCCTCTATATTTTGGAAAAGGCAAAGAATGGGATTCTCCCCAAGAGCCTTCAGAAGAAACCAGCTCTGCGAACACCTTGCTTTTAGCCCATTGAGACTTGAGACTTCTGATCTCTAAATCTATAAAATAAGTTTGTGTTGTGCTGTGTCACTAAATTTGTGTTAATTTGTTATAGCGGCTGAAAGAAATTAACATAATAACCAAGGCACACCAAATAGAAAATAATAAATCTTCCAAGTGGAATGGCTCCTAAAATAATTATCTTCTACTCCCTCTGGTACCTATTTCATCAGACCAAACACCTAATAGTTATTTGGTGTAATAAACTATTTTTTTTCCATTTTTCCGAAGCTGGAAACGAGGAGGCAGTCAGACAGACTCCCGCATGCGCCTGACCAGGATCCACCGAGCATGCCCACCAAGGGGTTATGCTTTGCCCCTCTGGGGCATCACTCTGTTGCGTCCAGAGCCATTCTAGCACCTGAGGCAGAGGCCACAGAGCCATCCCCAGCGCCCGGGCCATCTTTGAACCAATGGAGCCTCGGCTGCAGGAGGGGAAGAGAGAGATAGAGAGGAAGGAGAGGGGGAGGGGTGGAGAAGCAAATGGGCGCCTCTCCTGTGTGCCCTGGCTGGGAATCGAACCCAGGACTCCTGCACGCCAGGCCGACGCTCTACCGCTGAGCCAACCAGCCAGGGCCTAATAAACTATTTTTAAAAAGACTTGGACTAGATGACTGGTCAGCATCCATAAGCTATTTACACCTTCCATTCAAAATGTAGGGGAAATTCAGGAATAGAGAGGAAACCTAGTTTCCTTGGAGTATTGTTAGTATATTTCAAATGCTGAGAAACTATTCTTTCATAAGCAATAAACCATAATTAAGGGTAGGCAGGATTGAATCAGCAAAAGTACAAACAGTTATCATTTGGGGCCTTCCAACACCAATAACTCCCTCCTTATTGGACCCCTGATATCCAATGTGAAGATTTCCTCATGTTGTATAGTCCAGTTAGTGCCCTCCAGAAAGGTCCAGTATGAATCCTGGTAGCAACAATGGACCAGACTGTTTTGGTGGATTTTAGCAGTGGTTCCGTGACTCAAAACCTCACAGCTCCCTTTTTTCTACCCAATTTCTAATCCTGATTCTCCAGCTTCCCTTCCAATCAATGAGCCTTTGATATCCTTTCAGTAAGTTACCTTTTATATGACTAAATGAATCATTTCCTACCACTCTAACCAAAATAAAACAGATCTCCATACCAAAAATAGCTCTACCTTCAACTTCCAAACAACACATAAATAAATAAGTATAACATAATATTTGATGATTTCAAATTTGAAAATTCACTGATGAAGTCATCTTGATAAACAATTCAGAATCTATTTACATAAATCAAATTTTAAAAATATTTTTTTAATTTTTATTTTAGATTTTATTTATTCATTTTTTTATTAGAGAGAGAGAGAGAGAACAAACAAGGGGAGGAGCTGGAAGCTTCAACTCCCATATGTGCCTTGACCAGGCAAGCCCAGGGTTTTGAACCGGCAACCTCAGTATTCCAGGTCGACGCTTTATCCACTGCGCCACCACAGGTCAGGCATTAAAAATATTTTTTTTAAGTTTTATTAAATGAAAGGCTTTGGAGCCAGAGACACAGACTCTTGCATGTACCTCGACTGGAATCAATCTGAGAAGCCACCTAAGGGATAATGCTCTACCCATCTGGGGTCATTGCTTTATTACTAAGCACCCAAGCTTAGCACCTGACATGAGGCTTGTAGACCTGAGCACATGAACACAGCCCCTCCCATGGAGGATAGGCAGAAACCGCAGTGACAGCCATAGCAAATCTGCCCTGGCAATGCCCACACCTGAAAGCCAGAATGCCTGAGGCAGTGGCAGAGAGGGGGGTGGGCCTGCAGACAGACCACACCAAGGGAACACAGAGGCCACACCCATTAAACTACAATGGCTATACCCTTCTTATACACAGACAATATGGGAAGGCAGAGAAATACTACTCAATTGAATCAAGAGAAATCCCCGGAAAAGGACTTGAATGAGTCAGATATAATCAAATTACAAGAATCAGAGTATAAAATAATGATTGTTAGGATGCTCAAGATCTTAGAACAACAATAGATGATCTTAACAAACAACTAAATAAAAAGATAGCAGGCATAAAATAGAACATTGAAATAATAAATAAGAATCAGTCAGAAATGACAAATACAATATCCAAAATAAAGACCACAATGGAAGGAATTAAAAGCAGGATGGATGAAGCTGAGGATCAAATCAGCGAGTTAGAGGACAAGATAAATGAAGGCACAGAAGCAGAACGGCAAAAAGAAAAGAGACTCAAAAAGTTAGAGGAAACTCTAAGAGAGCTCTGTGACAACATGAAGAGAAATAACATTCGCATCATAAGAGATCCTGAAGAAGAAGAGAAAGAACAAGGGATAGAGACTTTGTTCAATCAAATCATAGCTAAAAACTTCCCTAAATTGATAAAGGAAAAAGTCATACAAGTTCAAGAAGCACAGAGAATTCCATTAAAGAAAAACCCAAAGAAATCTACACCAAGACACATCATAATTAAAATACCAAAGCTAAGTGGTAAAGAGAAAATATTAAAAGCTACTAGAGAAAAAAAGGCTATTACCTATAAAGGAACTGTCATAAGGATGACATCAACTTCTCAACAGAAACACTTGAGGCCAGAAGGGAATGGCAAGAAATATTCAAAGTGGTGCAGAACAAGAGATTACAACCAAGACTACTCTATCCAGCAAGGCTATTGTTTAAAATTGAAGGAGAAATAAAAAGCTTCCCAGATATAAAAAACCTCAAGGAATTCATTACAATCAAACCAATGCTATAAGAAATGTAAAGGGGCCTGTTGTAAACAGATCAAGTAGGAAAAGAATATAGCAAAAGAGGAATACAGCTTTAAAGATTAAAATGGCAATAAACAACTACAAATCAATAATAACCTTAAATGTAAATAGATTAAATGATCCATTCAGAAGACACGGGGTAGCTGTGCAGATAAGAAAACAAGACACATAAATATGCTGTCTACAAGAGACATGCCTTAAAACAAAAGATTTACATAGACTAAAGGTAAAAGGATAGAAAAAATATTTCATGCAAATGGAAATGAAAAAGAAAGCTGGAGTAGCAATACTTATATCAGACAAAATGGACTTTAAACAAAGACTATAGTAAGAGATAAAGAAGGTCACTACATGCTGATCAAGGGAGCAATGCAACAGGAAGATATAACCATTGTAAATATCTATGCACCTAACATAGGAGCACATAAATATATAAAGCAGGCTTTGATAGATATAAAGGGCAAGGTCAACAGCAATACTATAATTGTAGGGGACTTCAATACCCCACTAACATCAATAGATAGATCATCAAGAAAAAAAATTAACAAAGAAACAGCAGACTTAAAGGACACACTAGATCAACTCGATTTAGTTGATATCTTCAGAACTTTTCACCCTAAAGCAGCAGAATATATATTCTTTTCAAGTGCACATGGTACAGTCTCTAGGATAGACCACATGTTAGGGCACAAAAGCAGTCTCAACAAATTTAAGAAGACTGAAATCATATCAAGCATTTTCTCTGATCACAATGGCATGAAACTAGAAATCAACCACAAAAGAAAAACTGAAAACTTGGAAACTAAATAGAATGTTATTAAATAATGAATGGATTAACAATGAGATCAAAGAAGAAATAAAAAAATTCCTAAAAATGAATGATAATGAGCATACATCAACTCAAAATTTATGGGACACACCAAAAGCAATACTGAGAGGGAAGTGCACAGCATTACAGGCATACCTTAAGAAGCTAGAAAAACCTCAAATAATCAACTTAACCCTGCATCTAATAGAACTAGAAAAAGAACAGCAAGAAAAGCCCAGTGGTAGTAGAAGGAAGAAAAGAATAAATATCAGAGCAAAAATAAATGACATAGAGGCTAAAGAAAAAATACAGAGGATCAATGAAACAAGGAGCTGGTTTTTTGAAAAGGTAAACCAGATCAATGAACCTATAACCAGATTCACCAAGAAAAAAAGAGAGTGGATTCAAATAAATAAAATTAGAAATGAGAATGGAGAAATAACAACTGACACACAGAAGTAAAAATATTATAAGAAAATACTATGATAAACTGTATGCCAAAAAATTAGACAACCTAGATGAAATGGACAAATTCCTTGAAAAATATAATGTTTTAAATATCAATCAGTAAGAATCAGAAAACTTAAACAGACTGATTAAAACAAATGAGATAGAAACAGTTATCAAAAAACTCTCAAAAAAGAAAAGTCCTGGGCCTGATGGCTTCACAAGTGAGTTCTACCAAATATTCAAAGAAGAACTAACTCTTATCTTTCTCAAGCTATTTCAAAAAATTCAAGGGGAAGGAAGACTTCCTTATATAGGTAAGCATAATTCTGATTCCAAAAGCAGGCAAAGACAACACACACACAAAAAAAGAAATTACAGACTAATATCCCTGATTAATCTAGATGCTAAAATCCTCAACAAAATATTAGCCAACCAGTCCAGCATAAAAAAAAATCATAAACCATGATCAAGTGGGATTTATTCTGAGGAGGCAAGGCTGGTACAATATTCGTAAAGCAATCAATGTGATTCATCACATAAACAAAAGAAAGGAGGAAAACCACATGATAATTTCAACAGATGTAGAAAAAGTATTTGATGAAATCCAGCACCCATTCATGATCAAAAGTCTCAGCAAAGTGGAAATACAGGGAACATACCTCAACATGATAAAAGCCATCTATGACATACCCACAGCCAACATCATACCAATGGGCAAAAATTAAAAGCAATCCCCTTAAGATCAGGAACAAGGCAGGGATGCCCCCTTTCACCACTCTTATTCAACATAATCCTGTAAGTCCTAGCCACAAAATAAAAGAAGAAGAAATAAAAGGCATCCAAATTGGAAAAGAAGAAGTAAAACTCTCATTATTTGCAGATGATACAATATTGTATATAGAAAACCCTCTAGTCTCAGTAAAAAAACTACTGGACTTCATAAATGAATTCAGCAAGGTGGCAGGATATAAAATTAATACTCATAAATTAGAGGCATCTTTATACAAAAACAATGAATTGTCAAAAAAAGAAATAAAAAAAACAATCCCCTTCACTATTGCAACCAAAAAGATAAAGTACCGAGGAGTAAATTTAACCAATGAGATTAAAGACTTGTACTCGGAAAATTATAAAACATTGATAAAAGAAATCAAGGAAGATACAAACAAGTGGAAGCATATATCATGCTCATGGTTAGGAAGAATAAACATCATTAAAATGTTTATATTACCCAAAGAAATTTATAAATTCAATGCAATATCGATTAAAATACCAATGACATACTTCAAAGATATAGAACACATATTCCAAAAATTTATATGGAACCAAAAAAGGGCACGAATAGCCTCAGCAATCTTGAAAAGGAAGAATAAAGTAGGAGGTATCACACTTCCTGATATCAAGTTATACTACAAGGCCATTGTACTCAAAACAGCTTGTTACTGGCATAAGAACAGGCATATAAATCAATGGAACAGAACAAAGAACCCAGCAATAAACCCACACCTTTATGGACAACTGATATTTGACAGAGGAGATAAGAGCATACAATGGAGTAAAGACAGCCTCTTCAACAAATGGTGTTGGAAAAAATTGGACAGCTACCTGTAAAAAATGAACTAGACCACCAACTTACATCATTCACAAAAATAATCTCAAAATGGATAAAAGACTTAAATGTAAGCCATGAAACCATAAGTATCTTAGAAGAAAACATAGGCAGTAAGCTCTCCGATATCTCTCACAGCAATATATTTACTGATTTATCTCCACAGGCAAGTGCAATAAGAGACAGGATAAACAAATGGGACTATATCAAACTAAAAAGCTTTTGCACAAAGACAATAAGAATAGAATAAAAAGACAAACTACACAATGGGAAAATATATTCATCAATACGTCTGATAAGGGGTTAATAACCAAAATGTATAAAGAACTTGTAAAACTCAACACCAGAAAGATAAACAATCCCATCAAAAATGGGCAAAAGAAATTAATAGACACTTCTCCAAAGAGGACATACAGATGGCCAATAGGCAGATAAAACAATGCTCAACATCACTAATCATTAGAGAAATGCAAATTGAAACCACAATGAGATATTACCTCACATCAGTCAGAATGGCGCTCATCAACAAAACAACACAGAATAAGTGCTAGTGAGGATGTGGAAAAAAGGAAACCCTCCTGCACTGCTGGTGGGAATGCAGACTGGTGCAGCCACTGTGGAAAACAGTATGGAGATTCCTCAAAAAATTAAAAATCGAACTGTCTTTTGACCCAGCTATCCCACTTTTAGCAATATACCCCAAGAACACCATAGCACTGTTTCAAAAGGAGAAATGCACCCCCATGTTTATGGCAGCATTGTTCACAATAGTGAAGATCTGGAAACAGCCCAAGTGTCCGTCAGTAGACGAGTAGATTAAAAAGCAGTGGTACGGGCCCTGGCCGGTTGGCTCAGCGGTAGAGCGTTGGCCTGGCGTGTGGGGGACCCAGGTTCGATTCCCAGCCAGGGCACATAGGAGAGGTGCCCATTTGCTTCTCCACCCCCGCCCCCTCCTTCCTCTCTGTCTCTCTCTTCCCCTCCCACAGCCAGGGCTCCATTGGAGCGGGGATGGCCCGTGCGCTGGGGATGGCTCCTTGGCGTCTTCCCCAGGCGCTAGAGTGGCTCTGGTTGCGGCGGAGCGACGCCCCAGAGGGCGGAGCGTCGCCCCCTGGTGGGCAGAGCGTCGCCCCTGGTGGGCGTGCCGGGTGGATCCCGGTCGGGTGCATGTGGGAGTCTGTCTGACTGTCTCTCCCCGTTTCCAGCTTCAGAAAAATACAAAAAAAAAAAAAAAGGCAGTGGTACAAGACAATCAAAACAGCATGGTATTGGCAGAAAAATAGACACTCAGACCAATAGAACAGAATAGAAAGTCCAGAAATAAAACCACATATTATAGTCAAATAATTTTTGATAAAGGGGCCAACAACACACAATGGAGAAAAGAAAGCCTCTTCAATAAATGGTGCTGGGAAAACTGGAAAGCCACATGCTAAAGAATGAAACTGGACTACAGTTTGTCCCCCTGTACTAAAATTAACTCAAAATGGATCAAAGATCTAAACATAAGACCTGAAACAATTAAGTACATAGAAGAAGACATTGGTACTAAACTCATGGACCTGGGTTTTAAAGAGCATTTTATGAATTTGACTCCAAAGGCAAGAGAAGTGAAGGCAAAAATTAATGAATAGGACACCATCAGACTAAGAAGTTTTTGCTCAGCAAGGGAAACTGATAACTAAATAAACAGACAGCCAACTAAATGGGAAATGATATTTTCCAACAACAGCTCAGATAAGGGCCTAATATCCAAAATATACAAAGAACTCATAAAACTCAACAACAAAGAAACAAACAATCCAATAAAAAAAAATAGGAAGAGGACATGAACAGACACTTCTCCCAGGAACAAATACAAATGGCCAACAGATATATGAAAAGATGCTCATCTTCTTTAGTTATTAGAGAAATGCAAATCAAAACTGCAATGAGATACCACCTCACACCTATTAGATTAGCTATTATTAACAAGACAGATAATAGCAAATGTTGGAGAGGCTGTGGAGAAAAAGAAACCCTCATACACTGTTGGTGGGAATGTAAAGTAGTACAACCATTATGGAAGAAAGTATGGTGGTTCCTCAAAAAACTGAAAATAGAACTACCTTATGACCCAGCAATCCCTCTAATGGGTATATACCCCAAAAACTCAGAAACATTGATACGTAAAGACACATGCAGCCCCATGTTTATTGCAGCATTGTTCACAGTGGCCAGAACATGAAAACAACCAAAAAACCCATCAATAGATGACTGGATAAAGAAGATGTGGCACATATACACTATGGAATACTACTCAGCCATAAGAAGTGATGACATTGGATCATTTACAGCAAAATGGTGGGATCTTGATAACATTATATGAAGTGAAATAAGTAAATCAGAAAAAAACAGGAACTGCATTATTCCATACGTAGGTGGGACATAAAAGTGAGACTAAGAGACATTGATAAGAGTGTGGTGGTTACAGGGGGAGGGGGGAGAGGGAGAGGGAAAGGGGGAGGGGGAGGGGCACAAAGAAAACTAGATAGAAGGTGACAGAGGACAATCTGACTTTGGGTGATGGGTATGTAACATAATTGAACGACAAGATAACCTGGACATGTTATCTTTGAACATATGTATACAATGGAATACTATGGGGCCATGAAAAAGAAGGAAATCTTACCTTTTGTGACAACATGGATGGACATGGAAACTATTATGTTAAGTTAAATGAGCCAAGCAGAAAAAGAAAAATATCATATGACCTCACTCATTTGAGGAATTCAATAAACAATGTGAAATGAGGAATGGAATTGAGACAGAGGAGTGATCAAAGGGACCAGAGGAAAAGAGGACAGAGGGAATGGGGATGATAGAATGAGATAAAGCTGAAGTGAAGGGGGACAATGTTATAAGGAGGGGGGCAAGGGAGATGTTGAGGGGAATACATGGAAAGGGGGATGCATTCAGGACAACACTAGAATCTATGTAAACACAATAAATTAAAATCAATAAAAAAAAGTGTCCTCAGAACTTCTGATTTCACCTTATTCAACTCATGAACTACAAGCATAATATTATGTAGGTTCACTACAAGCATAATATTATGTATTACAGTTGTCATTTTTTACATGTGTATGGAAACCATATTTTCTTTAAAAACCATTTGAGTATAGTGCTAATGCTCTCTGATATTTGTTATTACTATGAATTAAGAAGTTCAAATACAGTACTAAACAAAACAGGAGCAACAGAATGATTTATTTTAATGATTTTTTATACCACTGAATGTATCTCCAGGTGTTTTCACAAGTTCTTATCTCAGTTAAGTCTCAAAAAATTTGAGCAAGTACTGAGGACCTAAACTGTTATTGCCTCTTAAAAATGAGGAATTTAGGCACTAAGAGTTGGAAAAAATACCCAGAGTCACAGAGGAGGATAAAATACAAAGTCTCATAAGTACAGGGTCCTTTCACTCCATCCTTTTATATCGATACTGTATTTTTATATTGAATAATATGTAATAATTATGATTAATTTTCTTAAGATACTTAGAGATATTCAGCCTCTATATGTGATATTAATCAAAAGTATAGGCCCTGGCCGGTTGGCTCAGTGGTAGAGCGTTGGCCTGGTGTGCAGAAGTCCCGGGTTCAATTCCCAGCCAGGGCACACAGGAGAAGCACCCATCTGCTTCTCCACCCCTCCCCCTCTCCTTCCTCTCTGTCTCTCTCTTCCCCTCCCGCAGCCGAAGCTCCATTGGAGCAAAGATGGCCTGGGCACTGGGGATGGCTCCTTGGCCTCTGCCCCAGGCGCTAGAGTGGCTCTGGTCGCGGCAGAGCGACGCCCCGGAGGGACAGAGCATCGCCCCCTGGTGGGCGTGCCAGGTGGATCCCGGTCAGGCGCATGCGGGAGTCTGTCTGACTGTCTCTCCCCGTTTCCAGCTTCAGAAAAATACAAAAAAAAAAAAAAAAAAAGTATATTAACCAGTAGGTAATCTCCAAGAGGCAGATTATAATCTGAACTGAGTCATCAAATCACAGAATCAAGAGTTGATTAGAAATTTATAAATAGATCAATACAACCTCAGATCAAAAAAATATTCATTCAATAATATCTATGATACATAATCAAAGAAGCTTCTGGTCAAGCAGATTCAGTACTGAGATGTTCAAACCCTACACAGGGCAGATTTGCCACTGTGGAGAGATCTAATGGAGAAAACGTTGTGTACATTAAAGATGTACTAAAATTTATGGCTACCAATTAGTATTTGTTCATTGTTTCATCCCACTTGTTCTCAACCGAAAGGACCAAGGGTAGGGATTTGTCCACCAGAGGACATTCTGCAATATTGAACATATTTTTGGTTGTCCCAGATGCTACTGGCACCTAGTGGATAGAGATCAGCGGTGCTGCTAACATTCTGCAATAGTCAAGATGAACTTATGATGAACTAAACCAAATTTCTACTTGAACTAGTATTATAATGGGTTTATTTACTACCTTTGTAAAAGGCAAAAGATTTATACAATCTGAAGAGAAACCAAAGTATTATTTATTTACTACCTTTGCCCTAAGCCATTCAAACCCAAAAGCAAGATGTTACGTGTTCTAATTGTATATAATCAACACACCAACTCACCCCCCACACACACATACTTAACTTGGTAATGTTATTTGATATCTTAACTTTACTTCCCAATTATATCATTCTAAAATTAACACTTTTGAAGATAATACTTCCCCATGGAGAAAAGCAAAAAAAAATATTTTTTAGCCATTTTTTTTGTAAATTGTCTTGTGTTAAAATTAAACTCTTTAACGCATTTATTCATTCAGTGTATCAGCTACTCGTTCCACACACATCATTAGCACTTACTCTACCAACTATGTCATTCAGGTCCAGAAGAATGAAGAATGAGTAAGTCATTAAAATGCCCTAAAATGTTACCGTTTGGATTTTCTACTAAATAGAATAACATAAAATAGTGCTATTTAAACTATTCTTCATCTAACTATTTATCAAAATTAGTTTTCCTCTTCCATAAAATACCTCTGTAGCAGAGAAACAGAGGCCCACTAGAGACTACATTTTCAATAAGTTCTCAAAAACAGAATGTGAGTGAAATGATGTTTGCTAACTTTCTTGACATGACTTTTAAGAAATGAGCATACTTCCCCTATAATTTCTTTCCCATTTTGCTTGTTAGATGCATATGACAGGAGGCCCTAGAGCATATAGAAGCTACAAAATGTAGATAAAAGCCACCAACTGACAAGGAAGATCCACTTAAGATTGTTACTTGAGTGCTAAATAACCCTCCGTTGCAACATTTCTGCAAACTTTTTGATCTCACATTTCCTTGGCATTCTTCAAATATATTGAAAACCCCAAAGAACTTTAGTTTATATGTACTATGTATACAAATATTTATCATATTATAAATTTTGTTAAGAAATTTTTAAAATAAAATCTATAAAAAGAACAGTATTAAATTAATTACATATTAATATAAATATCTTATGCTTAGAAAAATAAATTTTCCAATAAAATTAGTGAGTAGAGTTTAAATATATTTGTAAAACTATTTTTAAATATATTTTATTTTTATTTTTTTAAAGACTTCATTTATTCATTTTAGAGAGAAGGGAAAGAGAAAAAAGGGGGGAAGGAGCAGGAAGCATCAACTCTTGTTTATGCCTTGACCAGGCAAGCCCAAGTTTTCAAACTAGCAACCTCAGCATCCCAGGTGTTGACTTGGAATATGAGTCTTTTTAAAATCTCGCTTAATAGAAGATATTTAGATTCTTATGTCTGCTTCTGCATTCAGTCTGGTGTAATTGAAGCCATTATTCCATTGTGTGGAACCATTACATTCTTGAATCTCTATTTATTTTAACAATTTAGTCTCTCTAATTCATACCTTAGTAATGAAGTAGACATATTTTTATGTTATCTAAACTTTTTGAAATCTGCTTTTCTCAAATCTGTATACCTGATTTTTCAGAAATCTGTCTGACCAGGTTATAACAAATTTAATGAGGATATGTCCACTTTCTCCTATTATTCTTCCAATTGGAACTTGACTACTTGCTTTTGTTAGTTAAACTTAAATTCACTATTGTTCTCCTTTTAATGTTTTCTCTCCTTTCTAAAAAATTTATGTAAACACAATAAATTAAAATCATAAATAAAAAGGTATAGGAAGTGAAATGAAAGTTTAGTAAATGTACATCAATGTTTGAATAAATAAAATATTGTGATAACTTCATATAAGGAAAACTATTAATAAAAATGAATGAGCTGTAGATACATGCAACACTATGGATGAATCTCAAAATAATTATGCTATGTGAAAGAAGCAGACAAAAAAGCACATACTATATGATTCTACTTATATAAACATCAACTTCATGCAAATTAATCTATCGTAACATAAAGCAGATCAGTGATTTGGGAGGAAAGAGCAAAAGACAGGAAGGAGAGAGAATTACAAAGAGTCACAAGGAAATTTGGGCATGATATATACCTTCATTATGTTTCATGAGTATACATTTATTTCAAAACTTATCAAATTGTACACTTTAAAAATGTGAAATTTATTATATATCAATAATATGTCAATAAAACTGCTCAAAAAACAAATTGAAATTTTAAAAAATATTTTTATTTATGATTTAAATTTATTGTGTTTACATAAATTCAAGTGTCCCATCAAATATATCTCTCCCCACCCCCATGTTCCCCTCAGCTCCCCTAAAAAATATTTTTAAAGAAAAGGCTTTCTTTTTTTCTTTTTCTTCTTTCTTTCTTTCTTTTTTTTTTTTTTTGTATTTTTCTTAAATGAGAAGCAGGGGAGCAGAGAGACAGACTCCTGCAAGTGCCCAACCAGGATTCACCGACAAGCGCACTAGGGGGCTTGCTCTGCCCATCTGGGGCAGTTGCTCCACCCAAGCCACTTTAGCTCCTGAGGCAAGACCAAGGCACCACCCTCAGCACCGGAACCAATTTGCTCCAGTGGAGCCTTGGCTGTGGGAGCCGACAAGAGAGAGAGAGAGAAAAGACAGAGGGGGAGGGGTGGAGAAGCAGATGGTCACTTCTCTTGTGTGCCCTGACTGTAAATCAAACCCAGGACATCCACATGCTGGGCCAGCACTCTACCACTGAGCCAACCAGCCAGGGCTAGAAAAGAAGACTTTCAATAAGGTTTCAGACTGTTAAAATCTCTCCCTTTTTTATTTTTTAGCTTTATCAAAGTAGCATTCATATTTTTCATCTGCCCTGGCCATATATAGTACACTAACAATAATAAGTTATTTCTCTCTCCTTGTAACCAGTTCCTTAAACTACAATACATACTAGATGCCACAGAAACTTTTCAAAGGCATGGATAATAAATAGTCCCTACCATCAGAAAATGGTAGTCCCCTGTCAATGAAGTATCTCCTTTCCTGTTACAATAATGGAGACCAACAGAGATTGTCTCTTACTTACTTGGCCTTAACAGTTTGCCAATCTGAGAAGGAATATCTATTTTTCCCATTCTAAAAATTTCTTAAGACGAACATCCCACCAACAAATAATTCCTTGTATCTAAAAACTCTTTGTGTTTTCTATGTGAAGTTTTCCCAACTAGTATTGTTTTCCCCATGTATAAGATGCACCTTAATTTTGGGGCCTGAAATTTGAAAACAAACGTGTTACATAAAATTACTGAACTCAAAAAACAAAATGAATCAAATAAAAAAAATACAAAAAAAATTAAAAAAAAATTATTGAACTCATTTTATTCATCTACAACAATGAGCTCAAAAACAAGCACAAAAAAGCAGGAAATGCAAGTTTAAAAATCTACAACCACTGTATAAGATGCACCCAGTTTTTAGACCCCAAATTTTCTGGAAGAATGTGCATTTTATACATGGGAAAATACGGTAATTTCCAACAACAGAATTTTGTACCCTACACATTTGTTCAACACATATGCTTGTACCTATGTTTTATCTAAATTTATTATAGTTCTCTGTGAACACAAATCTTCATTGCAGATAATGAACAACTACTATAAAATACAGCCTCATCAGTTTTACTCTCAATTAAGCCTTCCATTAGATATGCTCTGTCTCCTTTCATTATTGACCAAAAAAACAAACAAACAAACAAAAAAAAAACCAACAACAAAAAAACTATTTAGTCAAGTACTGGATTTAGAAATGAATGCTATCCTTTTAAATTATTTTTTACCAAAACCAGACTAATTTGCCTACAGAAGAAGGTTGAATCTACAGGTAATTATCACAAATTGCATTTGAGAAGAACTTCTTCAACACTGGTGAACAGATGCTTTCCACATTCAAAGCAGACAGGATAATAATAACTCTATGGACTTGCACTACTACATAGAAAATTTTAAAAGCCCCTTTAAATAATATCCAAAGTGTCGCAACCTTACAAAATTTTTATAGCAAGCAGAAGGAAGTCAAGTAAAAGCAAGAATTTTCATAGTGTTCCTTTATCATGTCCCAACAGTTGAAGAATGCCTTGGCAATCATTTATGTTAGAGGCATTAAGTGTTTTAGCTCTGAATCTCAGAAGTAATCATAGAATTGATATACAGAATTTTTGCAAACCTCACACAGGATATTTATTTCCTTTACCCTACTACAGGATGTCAAAGTTCTGGTCTGGGTACAGTCTAACTAAGGGGACTGACTAATCCAACCCTAATCCTTCCTTAAAGAGTAAATAAAATGCATATTTTGATCCTCTTCGCCATTTTAGCCAGTATCACTTTCATTTGGTATCAACATACAAAAGCAAAAACAGTAGAAACAGTTCCATCCAAGAGATAATAAAATAAGAAAAAAATCTCTATAGTACATTACAGATTTTTTAGAAGACAAAACTGTTACAGAACTGTTACGTGACTTGACAAAGCCATATAGCCCATCTTTTAGCCACAAGACCTAATTTTTCTGGCTTCAAATACAGTGTTCATTCTTAACTTTTTTTTTTTACTTTATATCAGTTATTGCTTTATACTGATTCTGACAGTAATATATGACCAATGTTGAACATTTATAAAAGTGTAACAACCTAAATTAGAAAATTAAAATAATCCAAAGTCCCATCACCCAAGACAAGCCTGGGAAAAATCTGTTGTGTTTCTATGGTTACGTAATACATTTATGTTTTACATATCTCCTAAGTCAGATCAGATTTTCTGAATAGACTCTGAGATGAAGACTTGCATACAGAAGGTTTAACGGTTTATTTTCTGTAACAATACTTACAAGAGCATGGGGGAAGCAAATTCGGCAGAGGGAAGAGCTGAGAAGCAATCCCGTTGCAACAGAGACCTCAGTCAATTCCA